>NC_091057.1:111466024-112091024 GCF_000393655.2 Nicotiana sylvestris
AGTGGAAAAGAGGAAAAAATAACAGTTTATAAATGTGAAAAAACAAATGTCCAAGTAGTGTCGGAACTCTACCGAATTTTTGAGAAAATAAGGAAAATATGTCTTATTAGTTAGTTTTATTAACAACAAAGGAAAAGTAGAAAAATCATCATTGTTTGGTTTTGTTTTTCAAAAAATAGTTTGTCTTGCCATAAAAAAAAAAGGTAAAAAAGGGTCTTGTTTTTTTTAAAAATATGTTTATTTACTTGTTTATGAAAATGCTCAAATTACAATAATCCAAAAATACTTTCCATTATTGATTTCTTTAGAAATCCTTTCCAATTGTTTTAAAAAAAATCATGTATATATAATATTAAAAAAAAATCCGAAAATATTTTGATTCTTTTTCAAAATTGAAAAGAAAATTCAAAATCCAAAAAAAAAACATTTTTGAGAAGCATTCCTTTTATTAAAAGCAAAATTCCGAAAAATATTTTTCTTCTTCTTCTTTAGAATAAAGAAAAAAAAAGAGCAAATGAAAATTCAAAAAATATCTTAGAAGTCTTTCTTTTAAAAGAAAATCAATCAAAAAAAATACTTCCTTGCTTCTTTTATTTGCCTTCCTTTGCAAATTCAAAAAAAAAAAAGTTAGTTCATCTACTTATTCTTATTTGCCTACTTATTCTCATTCGACCGAACTACGCGGGTTTGATTCTCACCGGATGTGAGATACGTAGGCAACCCTCATCGGGTCCAACCCCACCTTCTCAAAAAAGAAGGAATGTTTTATGTTTTTCGTTAATTCGTTTGTTTGTTATAAATAAAAATAATAGAATAATAGTCTATTTGATTGTTGTGAAAATAATAATAAAAAAAATATAGAAAATGGAAAAAGGTCCTCTCAAAAACAGTTTATTTGCCCGAACTACGCGGGTTTGATTCTCACCGGATGTGAGATACGTAGGCAACCCTCATCGGGTCCAACCCCACCTTTGCTAAAATAGCCAAAAACAAAAAATATAATAATAAAAGAATAACATGTCAAATTTTAATTTTGTCATAAAGAAGTCGGGTGACGTTGTTTTATCAAGACATAGCCGAATGTTCCCGAGAGGGACGCCGGAAGGCTGACTTTGCATAAACAGCCACCTTTGGGTCATATTTAGGATTTTGGTCCAGTTGACCCACACAGCCTTAAAAGCTTCTTCCCCGAGACGTCGAAAGGCCGTGTTTGCAATACAAGGTTTTTATCATAATTTGAAAAAAAACAAAGAGTCAACGGTCGGGTGAATGCCGTTTGGATGTTTAGTCAAAAAATATGAAAAAAATAAAATAAGCCGAGCCAGTTTCGGCCGCGTCTTAAACCGTTCTTGCCGAAATAGCCTTAGAGTATCTTTCAATTGTCGAAAGGTTATTTTCGTAAAAGAATGGACAAGTTTGTAAAAGTGTCATAAAATAATCCTCCCCGGCCTCAAAATTCATGTGAAATTTGGAAGGGGCCACATTTGCAAAAAATAACCATTTGGTTGCATTTGTCGAACAGAGAAAGGGAGCTGGAATTTTGTTTTTTGAGTTTATAAATCTTTTGATTAAAATAGGCGGGTTGTTTGATTTTCAAGTTTGCAGGTCGTCTTCAAACCTTTGAAACCTAGTTTGTTTTAAAATTGAAAATGCGTATTATTGTTTAGCTTTTATTGGTCCGAACTACGCAAGGTCTGATTCATGCGGGGTCATGATACGTAGGCAATCTCCATAAGATTCGACCACAAAAAAAAAAAAAGAGGAAAAAAAGAATGAAAAAGAAAAAGAAAAAATAGAAAAAGCAAAAGGAAAAAGCGAAAGAAATTTTTTTTTTTGAAAAAAAAGAAAAAGAAAGAAAAACATCGAAAAAAAAAGGAAAAGAAAAACAAAGGTAAATAAATAAATAAATAAATAAATATATATATAGGTATATTGATAATAATAAGGACCGACTGAGTCCATTCTAACATATTTGGTTTTGAATTGTGAAGAAAATTGAGGTGGTTGGTTTGTGCCTCAAAGAAAAATGACAACTAACGTCGAAGCTGTTACAAGTGCTCCAGAGACTCAGAGTGGGAAGGTTCCTCGTCATGAGTCACAATTTGCGACACAACAAGAACAGTACCACTCTCCTGAGTACCACTCGTACTCGTTTGATCTTGCTGCAAAAACTGAGAAGCCTGCCCGAAAGATGGTACAGGAAGAAATGACCCGAAGAGTGAAAAGCTTAGAACAATGGTTGGAAAACATGCAAGGGTTGGCAGGCCAAAAGAGTGTTGCCTTCAAAGATCTATGTATGTTCCCCGATGTCCACTTGCCGCCTGGTTTCAAGACTCCAAAATTTGAAAAGTACGATGGACATGGAGATCCCATAGCCCACCTGAAAAGGTATTGCAATCAACTGAGAGGGGCAGGAAGAAATGAAAAATTATTGATGGCTTATTTTGTGGAAAGCCTTACGGGAGTAGCCTCCGAATGGTTTATGGATCAAGACACGTCTCGCTGGTATGTCTGGGATGACATGGCACAGGCCTTTGTCAGACAGTTCCAATACAACATCGACATTCCCCCAGACCGCATGTCCCTTTCAAACCTGCAGAAGAAACCAAGTGAAAGTTTCAGGGAATATGCCATAAAATGGAGAGAGCAAGCAGCTCGAGTTAAGCCACCCATGGATGACCACGAGCTAATTACTGTCTTCCTTCAAGCGCAAGAGCCAGATTACTTTCAAAACATGGTGTCCGCAGTTGGCAAAACCTTCTCGGAAGCAATCAAGATTGGAGAAATGGTAGAGAATGGTCTTGAGACAGGCAAAATTATAAGTCAAGCTGTTCTTAAGGCCGCAACTCAGGCTGTCCGGGTTGAGTCAGATAATCTTAGCGGCACAAATGAGGAGATTGAAGAAATCATGATGACATCAGGGCCTAGAAGAGGTCCCAGGAGTACATCTCGAAGGTAAAGGAAATGGCATTGATGCAGAAACGCATGCCACAAGGGATATTATCAAACTGGGGCAGAAAATTTTCCTTTCATTTAGAAAATTTTCTGGAAGTCAGGTACCCTCAGCTGATAACATTTTACCCCCAACAGGTAAGTAAATCCAGGGAGGTAGTCTTCGAAGGAAGAAGCTATGCAAAAAACAAAACAAAAACAAAAAAGGAAAAAAAAAGAGAAAAAAAGAATAATAATGAATGGGGAAGGTAGAAAGGGAAAGCTCATCCCAATCCCCAGCAAGTATTCAAGGTAGGACATCTCCAAGTCTTAAGGATATGTTGGGTTCATCCGCCCTCAAATAGGATCTGTTGGGTTCATCCGCCCTCAAATAGGATCTGTCGGGTTCATCCGCCCTCAAATAGGATATGTTGGGTTCATCCGCCCTCAAATAGGATCTGTTGGGTTCATCCGCCCTCAAATAGGATCTGTCGGGTTCATCCGCCCTCAAATAGGATCTGTTGGGTTCATCCGCCCTCGAATAGGATATGTCGGGTTCATCCGCCCTCAAATAGGATATGTCGGGTTCATCCGCCCTCAAATAGGATCTGTTGGGTCCATCCGCCCTCAAATAGGATCTGTCGGGTTCATCCGCCCTCAAATAGGATATGTCGGGTTCATCCGCCCTCAAATAGGATCTGTTGGGTTCATCCGCCCTCAAATAGGATATGTTGGTTTCAGTCTTTTTATTTCAAGTTTTAAAACCAGGCGCCCACCTGTATAACGAGAGGAATACTTTTATGTCTTAGTTTAATCAAGGTCACCCACTAGTATAATGCGGGCATATCATTTTTCATGTCTTTACCAGGCGCCCACCTGTATAACAAGGGAATACATTTTGTGTCTTTACCATTAGGCGCCCACCTGTATAATAAGGGAATACATTCCACATCTTTACCCATAGGAGATGCATTTCCTCCTAAGTTTGTTTAGTTTTACCCATAGGAGATGCATTTCCTCCTAGGTTTGTTTAGTTTTACCCATAGGAGATGCATTTCCTCCTAGGTTTGTTTAGTTTTACCCACAGGAGATGCATTTCCTCCTAGGTTCGTTTCAGTTTCACCCATAGGAGACGCATTTCCTCCTAGGTTTGTTTCAGTTTCACCCATAGGAGATGCATTTCCTCCTAAGTTCAGTTCTACCAATAGGAGACGCACTTCCTAAGTTTATTTTACCAGTAGGAGACGCACTTCCTAAGAATAGTTCACCAATAGGAGACGCACTTCCTAAAGTTTAGTTTCACCCAGTAGGAGACGCACTTCCTAAAAAACAGTTATCCCCAATAGGAGACGCACTTCCTAAGTTTATTGTACCCACAGGAGACGCACTTCCTCAAAGTTAAGTTTTACCCATAGGAGATGCATTTCCTCCTAAATTGTTTGAATAAAAAAAAAACAAAAAATGACCTAGTCTGACGAACCTTCTCCTAGGATCAAAATCTTAGTCTGACGAATTTTTCTCCTAAGATAGAGACCTAGTCTGACGAACCTTCTCCTAGGATCAAATCTTAGTCTGATGAATCTTTCTCCTGAGAAAAAAAAAACAAAAAATGACCTAGTCTGACGAACCTTCTCCTAGGATCAAAATCTTAGTCTGATGAATCTTTCTCCTAAGATAACAAAAAGAAAAGACCTAGTCTGATGAACCTTCTCCTAGGATCAAAATCTTAGTCTGATGAATCTTTCTCCTAAGATAACAAAAAGAAAAGACCTAGTCTGATGAACCTTCTCCTAGGATCAAAATCTTAGTCTGACGAATTTTTCTCCTAAGATAGAGACCTAGTCTGACGAACCTTCTCCTAGGATCAAAATCTTAGTCTGATGAATCTTTCTCCTAAGATACCAAAAAGAAAAGACCTAGTCTGATGAACCTTCTCCTAGGATCAAAATCTTAGTCCGATGAATTTTTCTCCTAAGATAGAGACCTAGTCTGACGAACCTTCTCCTAGGATCAAAATCTTAGTCCGATGAATCTTTCTCCTAAGATGCTAAAAAAAAAAAAAAAAAAACGTTTTGAAAAAAGAGAGAATACATCCTAATCTAGTGTTTAGTTCACTCTCAGCACTGCATCAGTAGTATCAATGGGCTACGATTTTGCTAACGACTCACAAACCTTCCCAGTGCAAACTGGGTTAGGAAATTTTGTTTGTTTTGTTTGTTTTGATTGTCAGGGGCCTGCCTGTAGAGCAGAAGATTGTTATATGTCAAAGATTGAAGAAGTTAGGGGTCCGCCTGTAGAACAGCGGGATCGTTCAAAGTCAAGCCGTAACCCATTGGAAGGCAGAATGCTACAACAAAAATCCCCAGCACTCAATCCAAGATAGAAGCAACAAGAAGCTCGCCCCAAGAATGCGAGTCAACAGTCTGAGAGGGTCAACAAAAGCAGTCACAAAAACAAAAAAAAAAAAAAGAGAAAAAAAAGAAAAATGAATGAATCCGAAGCACGGATGAGGAGAACAAATGTGATCTGCTCAAGAACTAGCGCCTACATCTAGCAAGTATCAAGGTTCAGATCCAAAGTCTGTATGAAGCACCATTCAAGACTCAAGACCAAGTTTCAGAAGACTTGAAGATAGGAATCCTTGTAACTAGTAGCTGATAGGCTTAGTTAGTCTTTTTCAGTTTTCATTTTTTGTTGTAATGACAGGACCGCGGACCGGAACCTCAACGGAACGGCACCTCGATCGGCTCTTCACCTCGGTACACTTCACTATCTCTCTCATTTCCGAACTACACGTGGCCTGATTCCTGTATAACCAAGGATATGTAGGCGGCTCAGATACCAGGGCTCGGTCACATTCCCTCCCTTTCCTTAAGTGTAGTCCGTCCAAGTAATGGTCGGGTCAAAAACACGTCCAGTCGTTCTTTGTCGGAAAACTCTTCGTGTTTCCAGTCAAAGAGGGGCAGCTGTAAGCACGTGATTTTTGACCCTCCCCGAGAATTTTCACATTTTTAGCGTGAATATGTGAAATTGGGTCTAGAACAGCTATTTTAACTATTTTTACTTTATTTCAAAGAAAAAAGAAAATCACAAAAAATATATATATAATTTTAGTTTATGTATTTCTCATAAACTTGAAAAATACAAAAATTGCACTTTATTTTTGTACTTTGTATAATTTCGAAAATTACAAAAAAAATAATAAATAAAACATAGTTCTATTAAGGTTTTATAGTCATTTTAACTTTGAAAAAATACAAAAATATTACGTCATATTTTTGTCTTTATTAAAGAACGAAAATTACAAAAAATAGTTTTATTAATATTCTATAGTAATTTTTAACTTGGAAAAAATACAAAAATATTACCTCATATTTTATCTTAATATTTAAAACGAAAATTACCAAAAAAATAGTTTTATTAATATTTTGTAGCTATTTTTAAAATCTTGAAAAATATTTAAAAATATATAGTTTTGTTTAAATACTAGTCTTATTTTTGGTAGTTATTTTGCTTACATAGGACTAGTTAAGCAACGTATTCCTATTTCTCGGGTCCGGGCAAAAGAATAATATTCGGGTTTAAACTATCCGGTTTTAGGCCTAATTTTCGGACCTAGCCCATAATAAACCGTGTCCGGGACACATGGGGAACCCCACCACGCGTGGGGGACATATGCCTTGAACCCCACCACGCGTGGGCTCATTTTTCTGGGCAAAACCCATGCTAAATACGCGGATGGGACGAAAAGAAGAAGAGGATTTTGAAATTTTTTGGAAGAGGTTACTGTGCATTCGTCTTCTTCCTCAAGAAAAATCAAAAAAAAAAAACCTAGAAAAAAAACCTACGACGCCCGAACCGGAAAACTCCATTTCCGGACCACCCTCCTCCTCCCAAACACCACCCCGTCATCCTCCTCTCCGCCTCAACACCACCATCCAAACGAAACCAGCCCCACCGTCGTCCAACCACCCCCGTCGGTGAACCGCCATTAACGACCCCTACTGTCAAACCCAGTTCCTCCATAACCACCACCCAAACGAACGCCATAACCACCACCCCCCACGGCCAAACACCGACTGAAACCAGTCGCACCCCCACGCACCCGCCATTGCTCGTCGTCAACCTCAGCTCTAGCCTCACCCCCTACTGTCCGAACGACCAAAAAACCAGCTGCGACATTCACTCCTTCGCGCCCGTCGACCATCGTTCGCCATCGTCTTCCTCATCTCGCAACCAGTCCGTCAACCACTGCCCGCAACCACCCCCCGTCGTCAACTGTCCAACGATTTCTTTGTTGCAGCTTCACGCAACAGTGCTGCGCCAAAAATACAGCAGCTGTTGCTGCGTCGCTGCGTTGCTAAGTAATCTCAGTCGTTGCTTCAGTCCGGTGAGGTTGTTTTGTTCGTCGAGGTCCGGAACGTCGAGGTCGTTCCGAGTTTTCGTTGTTGTTCCATGTTCGGTGAAGTCCGGTTCAAGTTTCGTAGGAGGCACTGTTTGTCGTTCTAGGATTGTCGAAGTTCGAAGGTTGGTGTTCTTCGTCCTTTGTTTCATTTCATTCATTTTGCATATTATGGTTCAAGGCAATAAATGAAAATATTCTATATTTATGAATGTCAACGATGCAATTTTTGTTGTTGTGTTAAAAATGGTATTTTATGTTTAGTTACTGCATGCTCAAAGTTAATATGAGCATATGAACGAGGTTATTCTATTTTTCATTTTTTTATGGATATTATTACCGGTTAGAATCGTTTTTTTTAAATCTCGGATGGCTTCACTAGTAGAAAATTGTAGTTGTTTTAAGTTTCCCTTAAAAGTGAAAATGAGACGAGCCTCGCAAAAATAAAAAGAAAATAAAAAAAAAACACAAGCCGCGGGGCCCTCTAAACGTATATATTAAATACTTAGATTCCGGGACGGGCCGTTTAGCAAGTTTCACGGCCCTACCCCAAAAATAATAATGCGCTAGTTGCTTTAGGCGCGCCTTTAATAATGTTATCTCCCTAAACTCGGGTGCACATTTATGTGACCCAAATCCAAATCTCAACAGAGTCGAAATATGTCTTTAGTCACGGGCGCATTGATTGTGGCGTGGCCCGAGATGCATTTTCATGACGTTGCAAATTCTTTTTTTTAAAAAAAAAATATATAAGAATGAGATGAGCCTCGCCAAATAAAAACACAAATTGTGGGGCCCTCAGTAAATACTTGTTTAAATTACTTAGAATTCAGGAGGGTTGTTTAGCGAATTTCACGGCCTCCGCAAAATAATAATGCGCTAGTTGCTTTAGGCGCGTCTTTAATAATTTAATTTTCTTAAACTCGGGTGCGCATTTCATGCGACCCAAATCCAAATTCTAAAACATCAAATAAAATATGTTTCGGATTGTGGGTGCATTTCATGTGACACAGTCCAAAGATATGTTTTAAGCGATGTTCACATTTCTTAATAATAATAATTAATAAAGCGGTTAAAAGATAAAATTTGCACATGGTTCATAATTGTATTAAAAATCAGATAAATAAGCCGAATATAACAGTTGAGCGACCGTGCTAGAACCACGGAACTCGGGAATGCCTAACACCTTCTCCCGGGTTAACAGAATTCCTTATCTAGATTTCTGGTACGCAGACTGTAATATAGAGTCATTCATTTCCTCGATTCGGGATTAAAATAGGTGACTTGGGACACCCTAAATCTCCCAAGTGGCGACTCTGAAATAATTAAATAAATCCCGTTTCGATTGTCCTTTAATTGGAAAAAACTCCCCATGCGCCCCTCGGGCGCGTAAAAAGGAGGTGTGACAAATAGGACACTTCACAGATTTCCTTCTACCATCTCGTTTAGATTAAACCAGCTTTCGAGTAAACTGTTTGTTTTTTTTAGATTGATTTTGTGTTATGGTAACCAATGTTTGGTGTGGGGGGCATTTGATTGAGCTAGTTATCCATCATTCCCTGTTAAGATAGTATGTGTTTGTGATCGGATGTAACATGGATTTCACTTCATGATTGGTTCGTTCTTCATGCGTTCATTTCTATTATATCAGCCCCTGCTCGCACGCTGTAAGGGCTCGATAGCGAGTCCAGTTCGCAGTAGGCTCAGATGATTTGAAATTGGGCTCACCTTGGCCCCAAATGCGTGGGAATCAGATCTGGATCCTTTGTCGCCTTTTCATCCCCATTTACTGATTATTAGCCCATATTAACTAAGGCTCATTTGCCTAAGTTGAACAAATCAGCCCCGCTTTCCGATTAATGTCAATTAGACGTACTTTTAAGTAATTTCAAGAGGTACTATTAAATAGAAGATAGTGTGTGGCCCTTGTGAATAATTTAAGAGAACTCTTGATTAAAATAAATCGAGGTGCGCCGTGCCAAGCAAAAAATGACAATTGCATGACCTTCGTGTAATTAATTTTATTTTGATCCTTAGAGTTCGAGGTGTGTCATTTAGCGAATTTTCCATGGCCCTCGCAAAGTTAAAGCGCGAAATTGCTTTAGGCGCGTTAGTTTAATAATATTATTTTCCTAAACTCGGGTGCGCATTTCATGTGACCCAAATCCAAATCCTAAATGTTGAATAAGATGTGTTCCGGATTGCGGGTGCATTTCATGTGGCGCAATCCAAAGACACGTTTTAAACGACGTTCAATCTTCTTTAAAAAATAATTAAAAGCGGTTAAATTTGCACATAGGTTCAAAATGTTCTAAAATCAGATTATTAAGCCAAATATAACAGTTGAGCGACCGTGCTAGAACCACGGAACTCGGGAATGCCTAACACCTTCTCCCGGGTTAACAGAATTCCTTACTCAGATTTCTGGTTCGCGGACTGTAATACAGAGTCAATCTTTTCCTCGATTCGGGATTCAACCGGTGACTTGGGACACCATAAATCTCCCAAGTGGCGACTCTGAATCTTTTAACAATAAATCCCGTTTTGATTGTCCTTTAATTAGAAAAACTCCTTTATTTATACCCTTCCGGGGTGTAAGGAAAAAAAGAGGTGTGACAATAGTTAACCCCTTTGAGCCTGTAATATTGATTCTTTAACAACTACATTACAAGCCTTACCCAATTGTTTGAATAAACCATCTGTTTGAACCTTTTCACCTCTCATAAGTACTTGAATTGTGATGAACTGGTAAAGGTTAAAGTGTGGGGTGGTTGGTTTGGCTTTTGAGTGGAACTAATGAAATCAGAAGAAAGGTGCACGATTTTGAATAAGTAAGAGCCACTTGAATGAAAACAAAAAAAGAAAATTAAAAATAAAATAGTTATATTGTTGTGAAAAAATAGTTTTTGATAAGTAGTGGCACTTGATTAAGTGTGGCTAAAGAAGCAGGGGGTAAATATATATTGATATAAATGTGGAGTCATGGTTCGACATACGTGTGGGTTTATGAATGTGAAAGTATATGTATTAACACTCTTATATCCAAATGTATTCTACCTGCCCCTTAGCCTGCATTACAACAAAATAAAGTCCGATTTGATCCTAGACTGAATGAGCTTGATTAGTAGAGTAGTACACTACGGGCAAGCCTATGGTGCATTTTTGTGGCATATGAATGTTCTTTCTGAGAGTGAGTGAATTTTGTTTATCTAAGTCCTAATTGTTCTGAATGTTTATTGATTGTGGAACTACTCTCGGTTGCGATGTGAGGGCACTTGATTCATGAAGGAAAAGTACATCTTGACCTCTGTGTAAGTAAGTGAGTAACTTAGGAATATTGCGCGGCATGTGAGAGTCAACTCTTGAGACAAAGATGTTACACTACTCGACTCAATCCTTGTGATATGTTCTTGGTGTGATGAGTTAGAGAAGTTTCTTAGCAAAGGAACCTCTGTAGAGTATGGTTGATTGCTTGGGGACGAGCAATGGTTTAAGTGTGGGGTGTTGATAATAGGCTATATTCATGTAGTTTAGCGACCATTTACGCCTCAATTTAGCTATACTTTATTGCTATATGAATGTTAAATGACAACAAATGGTACTTTGCAGGAGCAAGTCCTAATTATGAGGACATTAAACAGTATTTGGAGTTAATTTGGAGCAAAGAAGGTCAATCGGAGGTGAGTGCACGTGAAAGAAGAGGGAAAAAAAGAAGACAGTTGAGCTCCATGAGTGCGGGCCAACCGCGGCCGCGTTCAGGCCGTGCTCGTCAGGCAGAAAAGAATGCAATATGCGCGGTCTGACCGCGGTCCGAGCACGACCGCGCTCGTCACTCCGAGAAACTTTATTTCAGTGGTAAATTCGTAAGTTTGAGGGCAACTCTCCTTAACCTATAAGAAGCCCAGCTCGCCCAAAAAGAAGGTATTGAGGTTTTTGAAGGATTGTTTAAGGCAAGAAGAGGCAAGAGGCAAAGCGGAAGATTCGGCATAGAGTTTTACCTTTCTTCCTCTTGTTTTGATCATTAATGATGAATTCTACTATTATGATGGTGAAAACGATTATGCGTAGCTAAAATCTTAATCTAGGGTTTTGATGGAACCTCTTGGAGAATGAATTTCTTGATATGTTAATATAGATTTGCCACAGTATTTTCTCTGTTTATTCAACTATATATGATTGTTGTTGATTGAAGGGCCCACAATCAACTGTGCCTATTTAATATGCATTACTCGGGAGAGAGTGTATATTTATGTAGTTGTTGAACAACACCACTCCTAACGTATATGAGGGATCAATACAAAGGGTTTAATGGTGAGATTAGGGATAACAAATCCTTGGGTGCGATCTAAGTGAGCTGTAACTAAGGCCATCTAGCGTAATTCGGGAGAATATATCTAGTATATTGTTGTAATTACTCAGGAGAGAGTTATGACAATCAGAGTGCTCATGATCGATAGAGAAGGCTTAGGAAAATTTATAGCAAACATAGCGGAAATGATTTCGTCAAGATGGGAAATCAGAACCTTAGACCATTCTCATTCTTGCTTACAACTAGTTTATAGCTAGTTCTTAATTACTGCATTTTTATTACATAATATTTAGTTAATAAACACCCAATTTGTTGCTCAAATATCTCTGATGATTGAATACGTGAATTTTTTTAAGTCCAATAGCTGTGATCGATAGGTTAATTCCCTGTGGGATTCGACTCCGGACTTGTTAACCGAAATATATTTGCAGCGACCGCTTTGTCCTTTTTATAAGGCATAGTTGGGCGTGATCATCAATTAATCTAGACCTTGATCTTGTTTTTTTTACCGTTAGACTTTGATGGCTCTTTGTTCTTTTCCTCCTATCACGCTTAGAAATCTCAACATTTCCTATACTATGGGAAGCTTTAGAAGTATCTACATTTCGTTTTCGGATAGTAGTTTTTAAAGGCTTGACATCTGCTTTACTTGGCGATGCTTCTTGTGTTTCTGCGTTTTGTTTCTTGTTTGTAGGCTTTGAAGGATGTGCAATTGCCTTCTTTGCCAAAGGAATATGCTTCTTAGCAATTGATTCCTTCTTAGCAATTGACTCCTTCGTCGTGTTACCTACATGTTAATATGCACTGTCACATTTACTAATTTGAAGCTTATGATCGGAATAAGGAAAATAAGCCCCAATTCCAGCAAATATCTATAACTAGAAGACAATCGATCGCATCTTTTTCAATAAATATTAGGTCTTCAGTTCAACGATATTCTAAATTACAGAGTACATAGGTAGTCCAAGAAGCAAATATAACCACCCACGCCGTATAAGATATGGTTATACACAACCTAGTTGATCTTGAATATGCACATGAACGAATCACTCTACAAAACTTCAAATCACAAATGTAAGAAACGAAAAAAAGAAGAATTTAGGATTTACCAAAATTGATTTGAGCAACAATACAGTGTTTGTTGGGTTTATAGAGATGATTCCAACCAAAATTGAATCTTGATACTTCTCCCTTCTTGTCAGAAACCACCGTGGTCAACGGGGTTGAGTGAGAGAGAGAGAAGAGAGAGTAGAGAGATGAGAGATAAAATGGCCGAAAAAATTGGGAGAAATTTAAAAATAGCCAGATTTACAACTGGTCATTCAAAAATAGCCACAGTTTCAAAAGTAATCGAAATTTAGCCACTTTTCATGTAAAGATAAATCTGAGCGAAAACATTGTTCAAAACCCGAAAAATACGCCCGTATATTATACTGGAGTTCCAGCATATTATACGGGAGTTCTAGGATAACTATGCTGGAACTCCAGCATAATATGTTGGAGTTCCAGCATAATATACGGGAGTTCCAGCAAGTATTCCAGTATAATATACTGGAGTTTGGAGCACCGGTGCTCCAGTCTCCCGTATATTATACAGGAGTCAGCAAAGTATACTGGTCCAGCATAATATGCTGGAGTTCATACACAGATGCACCGAACTCCCGTATATTATACGGGACCGTCTCTGTTGCAGCAAAATAGTGGCTATTTTTCATTGACTTCGTAAACAGTGACTATTTTTGATTGACCAGTCCGAAAACTGGCTATACCGTGCTATTTAGACGAAAAAATTAGAAAGAAAGCTTATTTTTTAAACCTTATAGGTGACCCACAAGTTTTGAAAACATTAAAAAGGCCCATCCACTTTAACCCACTCATTTAGTCATTTTCCAACCCAAAAAAAATTGAGAAATAAAACAGGAGGTCACTTGATCAATTTAAATTTTGAGGAGGTCTTCTTGATAATTCCTCTCAATAAAGTATCCATTTTTTCAGTGAGAAGGGTTATTAGGAAAGAAGAAAAAAATAAAAAATAAAAAAGCAACATGTGTTTTATAGTAAACGAAAATGTTGTATATATAAAATTTATTTTTTTTGTGTACTTCTCACACTATTTAAAGTGTGACTCGTGCCAATAGCTTTTGTTTATTTCGCTTCAGAAAATTTAAAGGGATAATAGGATTCAAAATTTAAGTTGATAACTGAAAATTTAAGACTAGTTCAATGGTACTTGTTTTTCCAATTTCTAAAGATTGAACTACTATTTGAAATTAAAGTTAAAAAAGAGTATTTAAAATTGAAATTATATTTGAACCTGAATTTTACTCAAAAATAAATTAAAAACTTTTGAGTAAAAATTAGTACTATATTTTATTACTTAAAATACTTCTCAAATAAGTTTATGGGAACAATGAAATACTATTATTTATGGCCAAGCACAAGCTTTATGGTCCTAGCCAATTTTGATGTGTAAATGTAACTAGATGAGGTTAGCCCGTGCTTGCACGGGGCCCAACGTTTTACATTTTCCGACAACAATCTCTTATTATTTAATTTCAAGCCTTAGAATTGGTTTAAGTCAAAGCAAGATGCATGTCATTCAATATGTCGAGAATTTTATTGATGCATATTTTGATATGATTGATCATTGACATACTTTCATTATATAGAAAATAAGCAAAAAATAACCCGAGGTAACAACTAAGCATAAACCTTAGAACTTGGAGTATAAGATGACTTTAGATGCCTCAAACATTCCTTTTCTTTATAAGTTATGAAAATACAAAGGTCTCATATGCCGAGATAAAAGAATTACATAATTTTAAAGCAAACTACGTAAATTCATAATTCTCAAACTTTAAAAGACAAAATCTGAAGAAGTCTAATTTCTAGGAAATCCAATAATGAAACATTGTACTCTTCAATCATAGAAATCTATCAATCATCCATGCCACGTGACATATACTTGAATTCAGGAAAGTCCCAATGTGAAACATTGAAGAGTGACAATAGGCAAATTAGAGTCCCTTTGCTCAAACAAGAAAACAAAATGCCCACATGCAATGACAAACACTAAAATTACATTAACATTTTGACAATGTTCGAAAAATTGTGATGCTTGGGGGGAAACGGTCTTGAGTTGGTTAACATTCGATATTTGGGAGGTCTTCAGTTGTTTATCATCCGAGGCGAAAAAAATTTCTTTTTTCTCAACAAACCAATCTTCTTTAGTATTGTACCAATCACTGTATGTTCATACAAAGTCATACACATATCAACAATGTATATTATTTAAGTATAAAAAATTCAAATAATTTTAGTATATATATAAGCCTTCCTTGGATAATAGCTTACAATCCCGTGAAAAAAAAAATCAAAGACAAGAAAAGGTAAAAATGTGAATTAGAGGCTAAAATTGTGCTACTCGTATATTTCAGAATATACCCAATAACTGGATTCCACTAAAAAGATTAATAACCCAATTTATATTTAACATGTTCAAAATTACACAATTAGTAGACACCTCTTCAAGTTTTTAAGACAAATCTTGCGCCATAAAGCAAAGGTTTTCTAGCCAATAATCCTAAGGATATAAGTCAAAAGCATTCTACTTCGGTAAAATCAAGAAGTAATTTAGATATAGTCCCTAAAGGTATTAAGAGCATCACTTGTATCTCCATTTTAATACTGGTATTTGATGTCGATTCTTTGAATTAGCACTTTACCAATTCAGAATCTCCACACAATAAATGAATATCCTCAAAAGGAAAAAAAAACATGGAGAAGAGGGGGAAAAAAGAAATTCCTCACCCAGAACAATATAATTACAAATAATTTCCCACATCCTCCTTTATTTCACGACACCAATCTTGAAAAATATTACATCATTTGCTTATATCTTTTTCCTAATATCAAATATAAAGAAGAGAATGAATAAAAATTCGTACCTTTTTCGCTCTTGTAATTGTTTCATCGACAAAGCCTTAACTGGTAGATCATTATGGACGTCACATTTTCTTAACTTGTATACTATATACAAGTTTTTCCTCAATGTATGATTCATAAGAAGAAAATTTGATACTCAAGAATAATATATCACAGCACTTCAAGTTAGCATTATAAAGTCAAGCAGAAATTGGAGGATATCCTAATAAATTTAGGTTAAGCTAGAATTTGATTCAGAGCGCTAACATGAGGTACAATTTTTTAAAGCACCCTCACATGTATAGAAAATTTATTTTCCACTACTACACTTGTAGAAGGAAATCCAGTCTAGTTGTAGAAAATAAGCAATACGATTCATTTCATTTTTTAAATTTCAAGAATTTTCTTAATAAGATATAAATAGTACAGTGGAAGCGTGAAGCTTAATTTCATGACTTACAGATTTAACTCATGTTGTTGTCCCATGATGGGTCTCAAATATGTATAAGGTAAAAAAACCGACAAAACAAGCAACAGTTTTTATAATTCATAGAAAAATCAATATAGCTTTCAGAGTTAATTACATAGAATTTTTTGTCCATGATACAGTGAAGAAAATTATTAAGAGTCCACACAACATGTTTAATTGATACAATGTAGTCACTTGCCCTATATGTGCACTGCAAATATCAGCAACACAAATCTGTTACTAAGAGAACAAAACAATTCATATATGGGAAAGAAAAAGAATGCAATCAAGAAATATCCACACATCAACCGTAAAACAGCTATGCATTGACCACAAGTTCTGAAACTTCCTTCCTGCCGATTGAAAAAACTAATATAGCGACAGCTCATAATAACCCAAAAAGAATGTGAGTTTTGGTTTTCCAAAAATAGAAAACAACAGACACCTATGTCTCACGACCACTAAACAAAGGTGTTTAGGTATTAAAATGTGTATAAGAAGACTTCACACGATTAATAGCCTGTTTGGCCAAACTTCTTTTTGGCTAAACTTTTTTTTGGCCAAGCTTTTGGAAGGAAAAAAGTGCTTTTGAGGAGAAGCAGAAGCAGTTTTGGAGAAGCAGAAAAAAGTAGCTTCTCTCCAAAAGCACTTTTTTTAGAAGCACTTTTGAGAAAAAATACGCTTAGAAGCAGTTTTTTAAAGCTTGGCCAAACATTAATTGCTGCTCAGAAGCGTTTTTCAAACTAATTAGCCAAACACAAACTGATTCTCACCAAAAGTACTTTTGAAAAAAAATACTTTTGAAAAAAAGCACTTCTCAAAATAAGCTGATTTTAAAACTTGGCCAAACGGGCTATAAGTCTTTAAAAGCATGCTCATTTATGACAATAAAATGACCATCAACTTGTAGCTATAAAATTTCTACCAAGTTTCAACAAAGGACAACCTTGTCATTGAAGATGAAAAGTATTGTCAAATTACATGATTACATATATCCTATTAAATTTATTTTGCACATGTAAAAGAGTAACGAAAAATTTACACAAATATCAATATCAGAAAATTGAAGTCAAAGTAGGATAAGCAAAGAAAAACTCAACAGGTAAAAATTTGCAGATTATCAGATTTAAGTTCATGGAAATTAAGATTAAATATTCCACGAAGAATGGAAGCCTACAAATCCTGCAGGTATTTAATCATAGAAGTAGTGTCAAATTTCGTCTAGATAAATAAAGTAGGAATAGTGCCAATAAATTTGAAAAGCATTCTTTTCGCTAAAGCTACAATTATTCATCTGAAACAATATATATTTAGCAAAAAGGAAAAGTAAAGATGTAAAGAAGCAAATAGCAGATAAAAGAATTAGTGGAGCATCAGAATCCTTCATTTTTGTTTCTTCTTTCATTTTTCAACTTTAAGTTTCAATCTTTCGCACTACATAAATAGAATAATAACAATTTTAGCCATGAAATTGTGAGAACTCGAAGAAAATTAGGGCAAAATTTGAAAGAGGATCATATCTGAGATTGTTTAGATATCTGAAAAGATGAAGGAAAACTATTATTGCAATCTATGAAAGCATTCTGAAAACTGAAAAGAGATGAAGTGAAAGATGCTTTCCTGAATTTATGTTGTATGCTGGGATAACAAAGACGAAAGAATTCTTTCAAGAATTATGTTGCGAGTGTTGAACTAAAAAGACACGTGAAGTGAGATGCAGAATAGATTAGGCGAAACTAATAAAGCAAATAATAAAATTACAACTTTACCCTTGGTCGACCATCTTGGCTCTTCTATATAATATAAAATAAATATATATATCATCAAGTTCGGCGTAATTATCCATCCATCTATCCATCTATCTATCTATCTATCTATCTATCTATCTATCTATCTATAATAAAAGGGGAAGAGAAGCACCGTATTAAGACAAGTGACATAATCACAAAAAATCAAGTAGCATTATTAAGACAAAACAAACTACCTTTCTAACTTAAAAAACTTATGAATTTTAAATTTTGAATTAATTGGTTACTTTATTTGAATTAATAAATTAATAAATAGATAAATCCCTTCAAATTGAAAAGTTCAACGTAAAGCTATTAATTTCGAAGAACATTAATTTTGAGTTCAAACTTTTTCTTTGTTTCTGTTGAAGAATCTTAATTTTGAGTCATTAGATTATATGAAAAGGTTTTCTTCTCGAATTTTAATGAAATTCTGTCTTCTAATTAACAGTATTCTAAATCAATTTTCAAGTGTAACAAACAACATATTTTTAAAAAATACCTGATATGACGTGAAATATTTTAAAAAATGTAAAAAAATTCGAAATGAGATGTTTTCTAAAAATATAGTACCATTTTAAAAATAAAAGAATAAGACATTTATGAATTTTAGTAAAGATTTTTTGAATTATTATAAGAGAAGTCATATCGTGGATAAGATCAGGTCACTCAAATCTTAAGGAATCTTTACATAAAATATGCGTTCGAATATACTGCTTATCTTTTATACAAGGATGATACACTAATTACACATAATTTTTCTTTGTACATATATAAATTATACATCCTTTACTTTTTTAATCAATTGAGCAGTAGGGTGAGCACCTATTCAGGTTAATTCGATAAAGCTAAAAAAAATATGAAAGAATTTCAACCAAACATTAAAAATACAAATAAAATTTTTATGGAGGAAATTTCTATTATAACTCATCCTTTTATAGTAGAAATAAATTGATTTTTTCAAGTAAAGGAAAGAATAAATAAGAAAACAAAAAACAGACAAATGTATGGGAAATTTAAAAAGCAGGGGATAAGGGATAGCAACGATTTTTTTTCTTCCGTATATGTTGAATATAAAAAATTTGGAAGTTGATCTCATTGATATTTCTTTAAACTCAAATTAATAGATTATAATAAAAGAATATTTTAGAATTCTATCTTTTTAGTTTACATTGTCGGGGGCGGATTTATAGGCTTAATTATGGGGTACGTGAACCCATGGTCTTTCTGTAAAATTAGATATTTCATGTACATATTTTCTAAAATTGGTATAATATTTAGTGTTGACACCCATGCTCCAAGAATGTTGAATGATGTACTTGGTTGAAAATTGAGTTATTTACCAAGAGGTATAAGGATCAATCCCTCCTAAATATATTTTTGTCTCCCTTTTTTTTGTAGTGTACCCATATACCAGAAATTCTAGATCCGCCTCTGTACGCTGTCTATGTCTTTCTAAAAACCCTATTCCTAACTAATTGATATGATAGACCCTATTCCTAACTAATTGATATGATATTCGAGTTTGAAACTAAATAAATTTTGAGTTGAAAATTTTACTAGCTAAAGAATCATTTAAATTTTTAGATAGCCGATTAAAGTATATTTTTAATTAAGGATAATATCTTCACTTGCATCATTATACATATAATTACTATTAAAATATAAAGTTTTAGAAATTAAAATTTTAATTTTTTTTTGAAAAATAAGAACATAACAAATAATGTTCAAGCCGTATCCAAAAAGTCCTTCATATTTTGCCATAATATAAGTTATTATTTTGGTCCCTAGCTATTTTCAGGTTCCAATGATACCACCAAAAATGATATCGAAAAAGAAAATAGAATTATTCAGATTTGAAAAACGTTAGTCTTTTTTTGTGTATACGTTTTTTTTCTAATAATAATAACTATTTATATAGGTTTAATAAAATTTTAAAGGTATTTACACACTGACCAAATAACTTAAATCATAATTTGACATAAGTTTGGTCCATTTGTCACACTTTGGTGAAACTAGAAGGTTCTTGAACTCCAACATATATTTCATTCTCCCAAAAATCAACAGGCTCACGAAACCCTATTCGAGCGAGCGACGCAGAGAACGCCGGAGAAAAATGTCGCACTTCGGAAGAACTGGACCTCCGGACATCACCGATACTTACTCTCTTCTCGTCCTCAACATCACATTCCGTAAGCTTTTCTCCTATTCCTGTTTTTTCCCCTTGAGATTTCGCTCTATTTGTTTTTTTTTTCTTGATTTTGTTAGTAAATTGTTTAACTGTTTTTTTTGTAACAGGTACCACAGCCGATGATCTGTATCCTCTTTTCGACAAGTACGGGAAGGTTGTCGATATCTTCATTCCGCGAGACAGAAGGTTCTAAAACCCCTCTTTGCCTTTCCTCCCCTTAATTTTACTTGCGGCTTTATTCCTTAGAAATGATGGATTTTTTTTCCCTAGAGGAGGAAAAAACAAAGAGTTTTATGTTCTGTACAGGATAACTAACTGTGTTGTTATTCGCCAGAAAAATAATTATTCATTAAGTAGGTCTTAATCTGGAATTTGTTAGGTATACAATGTTCTTTGAAATTACTCTTATCCATTATGCTCTTTTTAGGACCGCTTGCTCAAGTAATTGAGTATTCAGAGTACATTAAGATCCCGTTTGGACATAAGAAATTTCTCTTTTTTCCAAAAAGTGTTCACTTTTTCCGAAATCAGCGTTTGTTAATAAAATTTCCAATTTTCACTAGATGCATTTTGAAAATTTTCGAAAATTTGAAAAACTCTAAAAAGCTATTTTTCAAAATTTTCGCTCAAATCACTCACAAAACTTCAAAAACAACCCAAAATTATATTCATGTCCAAACACAACTTTTTTTCACCATGTTTTTTGGAATTTTACAATTCTTATGTCCAAACGCGCACTAACTGTAATGTTTTGTAAGATAACAAGAGGATGTTGAAGGTCTTTCTAGTGACAATTTTAGCCATTTGTTTGTGTAATCTTATAAAAAAGAGGGAAAGTTAAAACATGTTTCAAGTTGCTTTTTCTTAGCATTTCTTCAGTGGATATAAAATTACGAATGAGCTTGAATTTTCAAACTGTTATTTTATAATATGCCAAAAGAATTTTTGCCTTATGTTGTGACACATCGTGATGACTACAAGAATTACACTGCAAAACTATTGCAACGTATGAGAAAAACATATTACATTTCAAAAGCTCTGTGCGACTCAGTACATGTGCACTTCTATATGTTGCTATTATGAACAGGACAAATAATTATGAGCGTGGTTCCTGAACTCTTATCTGTTTCTTAACGCTCCTTGTCACTGATCTATAGTTATCTTGCTCTTGTAACAGGACTGGTGAGTCACGTGGGTTTGCATTTGTTCGTTACAAGTATGCAGATGAAGCACAGAAGGCTGTGGATAGGCTGGATGGTACTTTGCCAAATTCTTTTTGAAGTTGTGCTTTGGATATACAGTTAATTTTCTTTGTGTGGTGTTCTGAAAATCCTGTTGTAAGCTAGTAGAGCATTTTTTTTGAGTAAACTACTATGGGGCTGGTTATATATCTGAGAAAGAAAAAGCCTATGTCAGATTGACATTAGTGGCTATAATTTAGATTATGAGCCAGCAGACTGTTTGTTGTGATGTTTTGGGTGGCGGATGGAAAAATGTTGCGATGGTGAGAAGATAGAAAATTTTCAAGCATGATGGCAGTTTGACTAAATTAAGGGAAAACAGTTATAACATCCTACAGAAAGTGAAAAACTGTAAGCACTGCATTTTATATGCTAATTGCCACTTATCCCTGCTTCATGTTATATGCAACGTTCAACATGTCAGTTAGTTTTTTACATCCAAATTCAAAGGTGGTTGGTGAATATGAATTGAGAATACTCTCTTAAACTTGAAACTACCTAGGGTTTTACTTCTTATAGCAGATTACCCGATTCACTTATTTCTGCATTTTAAGTTTATTATGTCTATGCCTCTGGCCACCACTTTGAGTTGAACTTTAAACGTTTCAGTACTCTGTACATGTGGCATTGCTTGAAAGAAAATTTTGCCCTATATATTGTAGATGTAATGTGATTTCAGGTGTAACCTCAAATAACTTGTCTGACTGCTAGAGGGACTGGATATGCTATTTTTTCTTCTGGTGCACTTGTTTTCCGCCAAACCCTGGTTAGGGTTGCCAATTTATTGGAACTACGATGATCAATCACATATCGACCTCTCAGCAAGTAGACCGATAAAACTGTTTGTTTCCAATAACAGTGGCTGAATTAGTTAGTGGATGCAAATCTAGTTGTAGTTAGATAGGGTGCGCTTAATGATTGATAGATATCACAGTTGTTGATGTAGGGTCTACTTTGACTATTTTCTCTTTTTGCATGTGAAGTAACAATGCTGTGAACTATATGAATTTTTTTGGCAGGAAGAGTGGTTGACGGGCGGGAAATGGCAGTTCAATTTGCCAAGTATGGGCCAAATGCAGAACGGATGTGAGTAACTGGGTCATTTTGCAAGTATATTAAACTCTTGCTTCAAATCTTCTATTGTGCATATTCAACTTGAGGCTTTGATGAATTGCATGGTTCTCTTTCCTCTCTTTTGTATTACTTAAAGGAATTTTCCTCTGGGATAATTCAATATGTTTGCTCCTTGATGACTTGTTTATGGGCTTTTTTCTTATCTTCTGATCTTATGCCTTGTTTGGTTTCAGTCAGCAAGGGAGGATCATTGAGAAGGTTTCAAGAATCAAAGGAAGCTCGAGAAGCAGAAGCCCTCGTAGAAGGTCACCTTTCCAACTGTACCTACTATGCTGTTCTTTAACCTACTGTGTGTTCGTTTATATAGATATTTGCCATGTTACTGGAGTTTCACCTGATGCTGTTGTTTGCACGGTGATCATCTACAACAACAACAACATACCTAGTATTATCCCACACCCGGGGGGGGGTTCGGGGAGGGTAGTGTGTGAGGATAGAGAGGTTGTTTCCAACAGACCCTAGACCCTCGGCACGGTGATCATCTATTCCAATTATTTTGGACCTTGTCCTTGCCTGTTTCTAAGACTTCAGTTGACATGCCAGACCATTTAGGATCTTAAAAAATATAAGGTTGAAGTGGTACTCTGTAGTATGAGCCTTACCGGTATTTTCCAACTACTTCTCTTTGCTTTTTAGCTAGTATAAAGTAAACAAAATAACGTTATTAATAAGAGTAAAAAGGAAAAGATAAAAGAAAATGGGGTTACAATTCTATCCGTATGATGTCCAGTTGAAGTAACGGGAATCGATAAGGCGGCAATGCCGTGAGCAAGCAAGATTTCCAGGATGTACTTCAAACGTAGCAATTTTTGGATGGACTAGAATCCAATGATCAATATGTGAAAGAGGGAAGAAGTAAGTGTTGTGTGGATGTAGTTTCTCAATGCAGAGATGAAAGATTGAAGTGGTTGGGGGAATGATTAGTAGCTCACCGTTCTGCAATCTTCATTTGATAGCTGTTGATTTGTCTTTTAATTCTGCTACGATTTATATCTTGCCTAGTCACTTTGTAACATTGAGGGGCCGTATGGTAGGGAACAAGTTATTCAGGGATTATAATGATGGGATTATAATACGGGAATTAAATAATGACCGGATTATTTACCATTCTCAAAAAAAAATAATGACCGGATTATTTAATGAATATATTTTTATTGGAAGATATTTGGTTCATTGAACTAAAAAAGGGATATAATATACGTGTTTGGTGTATACTAGATAAGTTGGGATAAACTTTTATTTTCAATTTTAACCTTGGATTGTTTGAACGACTTTGGGGAAGAGCCTTGGAGAAGGGAATCTTTGTCACTTTAGTCTTTGTATCGCGGGATTGATTAATCCCTGGATTATTATCCTACCCTCAAATCTGGGGTAGAATTATACCCAATTGTGGGATTAATTAATCTCGGGATTGCTAATCCCATATTTAAAAATTCATCCAAACGCAGGATAAAATAATCATGCATCTAAATCTGGGATTATTTTACCTTATCCCACATATCAAACCACCCCTGAATGTGAGTTAGTATTACTCCTTAGATAAACTGAATTTGCAAAAAATGGTCATGCATCTGGTTGGGTTGGAGTCGTCCAAGTGTTTCCAACATGTTTAGATAGCAAGTAACTCCTATCTGTTATTACCATTGTTTGCTTGTTTATTATTCTTGTTTCTTTTCTATATCGTAGCTGTATGCTTATAATGGAGGGAAGAGGTCCCCCCCCCCCCCCAAAAAAAAAAAAAAAAAAAGGGAGTGGTAGAGGGATACAGACTTCTGTTTATTCCTTCCTGCTTTAGAGTTCCTGAAAGTGTAATGTGCTATCAACCTTTTTCTGCGATAACATTTGACCACAAGTTATTATCGTATAATGTCTAATACAAAGTTGCAACAGCGGAATTGAATCATACTAAGTATTTTATATAGGTGGTGCTCTGCAGTATTCTATTTTCGATTATTTTCTGAAATTAGCTTGAAGTAAAACTTTTTAAGATGTTTTTCTCCTGTTTGGTTATCACATGTACTTTTCCTCACTCTGTTTCTACCTCTATCTTTCTTTGATATCATCTTTTCTTGGGGGGAAGGGTGTGTGGATTGTCAAACAGCTGAGATGTTTCTGGTGTAACGGATGCCTTAAAGTCATATGGATCATGTGGCAAGTCTGAAACTCTTAAATGTTATAGGCAAAGAGAGTTAAGATTTGATGGTATATCCTTCATTGAGAAGAGCTTTTAGGTTCTGCTATTGCTGTTTCATATACGATGTTTATAAAATACCACATGCTTATAGCAGAGAAGAAAACTGTATGATGTTCAGAAAACACAATTTACTTGGAAAAAGGGAACAAACACCACTTCTGATCTCGTCTAGTGTCTGGCCCGTTTATATGGTGAAGCAAGAGGCGTGTTGAATGTATCTCGTATAGTTTTTCTGGAGACTGAGCTTATGAGCTCAAAATGCTAGTTGAATACTGCGTTGCTAAGACAACTCGCATGGAACTGAACTATGGGAAGCTTGTCTGTGTTTTACTTCCAGATTGGTTTCTTAGTTGCGGAAATATTGTTGGTTCAATAATTGCCAACAGCTTTTTTCATTTATTGTACACCTGGTGATTGATCTTGGGTTTATGAATTTGCTGGTTTTCATCTTTAACAGATACCGTGATGATCACTATAGAGATAGAGAATACAGGAGAAGTAGGAGCAGAAGTGTTGATCGTTATGAGCGTGATAGGTATAAGCGGAGAGAACGGGATTATCGCCGTCGAAGTAGGAGCCGCAGCTTAAGTCCAGACTATGATCGAGATCGTGGCAGGGGACGTGACAAAAAACACCATAGGAGGAGTCCATTTGACAGGTTTTCACTTTATCTATTATGTACGACCTGTATTGTCTTGTCTTTGCATTATATCAGGCAGTTATAGTGAAATTTGTTGCAGTGCCTCCCCACCTCGGCGTAGCCCCAGTCCTTACAGGAAAGAGTCCCCTCGTGGAAGCTTATCACCTAAAAAAGAAAGCCCTGAGAAGCGCAGTCACATTGAACGCTCTCCAACTCCTCGAAGCCGATCCCCTCCTGGTCGAGCAATGGATTCACGAAGCCCTTCTCCTCGTGCTGATGAGGTGATAAGCTGAGCTTTGATCTGATCAATCCCACTTCTCTGACTAAATCTATTTGCTAAAGCGTTTATGCTATTTTATTTGTGTACATTTCAGGAGTAATTTCTGGTGGCATTTTGTGAGAGGGGGCTAATGAAGTCCATCCACTTTAGCTGTGTCTTCTGACTGTGTCAGAATGCGAGCTGTGATGCAATATCTAGGCAATGTATTAGCTGACATTTTGGTAGGACTGGTCTCCTGGTGTTTAATGTTTCTGTACTCTACATAGTGCATGCTTGCTATCTTAAGTTTTCAGTGTTATGGTACTATGGTTGGGAACTTAAATGAGTCATGATGCTGAAATTATATAGAGGGATTCCTCTTAAACACTTTCTGCAATATGCTGGCTTACAACTTTTGCTTCTATATGTTGAGGCAATGTATGTTCCTTATGGATGTACTAACTTTATAACCAAACTCGTGCTGGGTTTTATAGTTATGATCGAGAGAAGGATGGTGAGGTTGATGTCAGATGATGATGATGATGATGTGGCTGTCCACCGTCATTGTAGCTTATAGTTAGTTCGTGAAATTTGATGAGGCTGATTGGTAGATGATGTGTTGGTTGTGCTGATGATGGTTGGCTGTTGCGATGCAGCTTTTGATGCTGTTTGTAGTTAATGTATTTGCGATGCATTAACAGCAGATGCTGGCTGGAGATTTTCTGTGTGCACATGTATATAATGTGTATTGGGTAAGCCTTTCTCCGGTCAAGAGCTCATAAGCCATATCACGTCTCTTATCCAAACAAGGAGCTCATGTCATAATCATTTTACTAAATTACAAAAATATGCTTCATCCAAAAATTAGCTTTCCTGAAGCACTGGATATGACATCTATATCTTTGAAACAATTATAATGTTATATAGTCTTTCTTTTGAAAGACGTACGTATTGGCAAACTCGGTTATGACAATTGACAAAGAATAATTTTGTAAAGCGTTTCTGATGTTTGATTATGCATTTATAGAAAGCAATTCTCACTATGAGGAGAATGATTTTTGTTGATTATGAGCGCTTTAGTTCTCTGCGTGCTGTTCTTTTAGTTCAATTGCGTTGTGATTTGTTGATTATTAGTTGTTTAGTATTCATGACAAGAAGATGTGGAGGTTGAGTATTAGGGTTGTGTAGATGAGTCTTGCCTTTGTACCTTTGTGAAACTAGTCTGGTAGGGTTTTTCTGATTTAGCTAGTGACAATGCTGTGTTTTACTATTTTGCTTTTCAGTGTAGACCTATTTACTAGTTATCGCTTTTGCTTTGCATCTTTCTTTTGGATTTTATGTTCCTATTTTTCTTACGATTTTTGTGGTGATACTAATATTGTTCTTTTGTCTTTTTGTTTTCTTGAGCCGAGGGTCTTTCGGAAACAACCTCTCTACTCTTTTGGGGTACGGGTAAGGCTTGAGTACACACTATCCTTTCCATATCCCACCAGTAGGATTTTACTGGGTGGTTGTTGTTGAGTTGTTTAGTATTCTGCGTGCTGTTCTTTCAGTTCAATTGCTTTAATCAATGTTTAGTCTCAGTTTCTAACTTCCAATAATTAAAAGGCAAAACTATCATTATATTTTTGTATAAGTACTATTTATTGCCCATCTTGTATGCCATTCACACTTGAAAATGAATTCCACAACGATCTTCAACTATTAGGATATTTTAGTGGTTACAATGGGAGATGGGGATAAAAGATGTTTTATATTATTTTCATCCGATGCTTAACTTAGTAAAAAACTTTATAAATTGAAATATTAAAATTTAACCAAAGCATAACGAGGTTTCTCAATTTTTCTAACGTATAATTTTTTCCCAATTCATATTGGAGCTTCGCTCGAAAAAAGGCTCTTATGCGAGTTTAATTCCTATTTTCGTTTTAATTTATGTAATGTTAGTTGTATGTTAGTTTAAAAAAGAATATCGCGCTTTTACATTTGGGAACAATTTCTATTTTATCACTAGTAATTTTTTTAGCCACACAATTATTAGAATATACTATTTGAAAGTACAATTATAGAAGTCTTATAATCATTATGGTATGCTTAAGATCAAGAGTTTCAAAAAATTTCGTTCTTTTTTGTGTACTGCTGAGTTGATCTATTTCATATCAATGAAAATAGAGGGTATAATACGTTTAACGGTTATATGGCGAGACCTTCAGGGATCGTTTTGTTTTGGGACTGCATTTATTATTTGATTATTAGTATTAGGTACTCCTGCGTTTCGATTTAGATAGGCACTTTTATTGTTTCAAAATAAGCTGACATATTTTTAAATTTGGAAGTAATTCAATTTTAAACTCTTTATTTTATCTATTTTACCTTTAATGAAAAGTTTTTATAACTACACAAATATCATGACCTCACAAACTTTTATCCCTTAAGCTTTTAAAATCACAAGTTTCAAAGGTCTTTTTTTTTCTTTTCTTAAACTCCGTGTCGAGTTAAACTATTTCATCTAAATTGAAGTAGAGGGAGTAATATTTATCTAATTTTATACCAAACTTTTAGTACTGTCCATTTCCATTTAGGTGGCATTCTTTCTACCAAATAGAAAGCCTAATTTCATTCTAAAAATAGTGTTGTTTAGAATTTCGGCTAGACAGACATTTGGGACAAATTCTAGCAGAATTTTATTGATTCTACCTTTTGAGATCATAATGCTTCTCAATTCCAATACTTTCTCAAATTTGGTATTACTCATTCTTGCCTTCACAAAAATAAAATCACAAACTTGGAAGTTATATGGCATAATTGAAAAAAATTATGTTTGAAAAGAAAAAACTTGAAAGAGTGTGTGACGACACATATTTTTATATGTAATAGACTAGTTAATTTAAGACCTTATCAGTCATTTGTTCCTGGTTTAAATTTAAACCAACAAATTTACATGTGCCAACATTTTTAATTGATTCATTAAATGGTTAATCAACCAGTTACTTAGGCATACCGATCACCATGGAGTTACTCATGTACAAGTGACTCTGTTTTTGTAGAGGCCTTCATGAGATTTTCTGGTTATGCAATAACCTGGATATTGACCAGATCAATTAATTAAGCATTTAATTACCCAAATCTATGTCGGGATTATGAGGCTCCATTGCTTCTCCCTCAATGACTACGAGTTTTGTATTTTAGTTCTAAGTTTAACGTCGTCAGCTCGACTTATTAATTGCAGAATTCATCAGTCTACCAAAGTAACCGATGTATGTTGTTCAAAGTGTCTTCCAAAGTATAATTTTAGCGTGTGATCATTTACCTTAAACTTGCCTCCTCCATTTTTCTGAATTTCAATTGTCCCGTATGGAGTAACACCTATAACATTGTAAGGACTTGTCCATCTAGATTTTAATTTTCCTGGGAGTAACCAAAGTTGGCTATTGTAAATAAGTACCTGATCTCCACTTTTGAAACTCTTTGGTCGGATCAACTTGTCATGCCATATTTTTATTTTTTCTTTGAAAATTTTAGCATTTTCATAGGCTCCCAATTTCAGTTCTTCCAATTCATTAACCTGAATAAATCACTTTTTACTAGTAGAGGTTAAATTAATGTTCAGTGCTTTCAATGCCCCAAAAGCTTTAAGCTCTAATTCTACGGGCAAATGGTAAGCTTTTCCAAAGACTAATCTATATGGAGATGTTCCAATTGACATTTTGAAAGCAGTTTGATACGCCTATAATGCATCATCTAATTTTAAAGCCCAGTCTTTTCTTCAGATTCCAACCATTTTTTCAAGAAATTTTTTAACTCGCGGTTGGAAACCTCAACTTGCCTTTGATTTTGAGCATGATATGGTGTTCATGTGTTCCGCCCCGCAGTATTACGTCGATGTTATGCTCTGCAATAATATATTACGATTGCTGCTACGTCCTAGACAGTGTTGTACCCAGCAGTATTATATTACGGTGATGTTACGCTTCGCAGTAATAAGTTACGACAGTGTTTCACCCTGTAGTATTACATTACGGTGATGTTACGCTTCGCAGTAATAAGTTATGATGATGTTGCACCCTGCAGTATTGTACGTTGAATTTGTCGTAAGGTAATTGACATCAGTCCAAGGAAAATATTATTTGGGGATTATAAAGATTAGAAGTGATGAGTAAATTCGTGAAGGTAAGAGGGTAAGTAATATCGAAGAAAATGAATTTTTGTCGAAAGTTTGGCATTTTGGGGTAAAATATAGCCCGAGCTAAAATACCCGATATTTATGGACTAGTGTCATACAATATACTACATGACCGTGCTAGTAAGGTGTATAAGGTATGTGGAAAGTGAGTAATATTTTAAGTAATTTGTGGTAATTTTTAAATTATGCGGGTAATTGATTAATTATCGGATAACAGGACATTGCCCGATTAACTAATAAGTGGATAAACCTTAATTTATTATACTCTAAAAGACCTGTGGCAACACATGAAATGAACAAGCAACTAATTAACCTATGTGGCAACCTAGGAAGTGATTATTATCCACAAGTATGATACTTGTTAGGGGTGGACATAAAATTCAAAAAATCGAATTCCGAACCGGACCGAATTAATTCGGTATTTCCGTTTCGATTTTTTCGGTATTTCGGTATAATTTAGTATTAAATTTTCGGTATTTCGGTATAACGGTTCGGTCCTCGGTATTAGGATCTTAAAATTTCGGTATACCGAAATACCGAATTTTAAAAAAATTTCATATGCTTCCTACACTGCCCAGCCCAACCCAAAAATTTAATATTGTATCTCTACTCTCTAGCCCAATAAGACTAGGCCCAACTTCCTTACCCTCTTTCCCTAGTTTCACTATAGGAATTAGTAATTAGAAACCTAAGTACTGAAAATCGGCTGTTGTGAGAGAGAACTGAGAACCGAGAAACCTAATTAGATATGCGACTATGGTCTGGCTGTCTGGGAGTGCGATAGAAACGACGTCACGGAGACTTCACGACCTCGGCGCCGACGACTCTCAAGTGTGACTGCTGGTTTCCTCATATTTTACCTTTATTCTTCAATCTTCAACTCTTTAACAGGTTCATAACTTTTCATTCTTCAATCTTCAGTTTTGTAGAATAATAGCTGTATTGTTAGAGAAAGAATGTTATTTTAGTAAACATCTCAAAATTTCTTGACTACTGTATATGGCAGATTTATTATGAAGCTTTAAGCACCTAGTAATTATGAATGTTTACTGTAAGGTACTCGTGTTAATATTGACATGATTTACCTATGTTCCCTAATTGTATATCCTATTTTATAAGTAGCTTAAGCCTTGAAATATTATTATCCCTCACGAAAAATAAGCATCACTTCCAAACAATAGATGTGAGATTGACTGATTGAGGGTTTGTATTTCGTAAGCTATCATAGTGGTTTGTTTACGAGGATGCCTTTGTTAGCATTAAATCATGTTTTTGTTTGTTTGCAATTCTGTTCCCAAAACTCAAAAGTGTTTAATTCTATGAGCAAGTTCTCAATTTGTTAGCATTGGTCTTAATTTGTGTTTATATTTGTTTTAATTTTATGTAGATGACAGATGAAAGTAGAGTAAGTGTTACCGTTTCAACTGAAAGTTTACCTATTACTGAAGATAGAAGATAACGGAGAAGTTCACAAAGTAGAGTGCAAACATTATGGTTGAGTCTATAATATTCATCCAAAGAGGGATGCCACATATTGTTTAAGAAAGCATATTAGGCGTTGTCTTGAGCGTCTTCCTGAAATCCGTATTTAAGAATTAAGACTAAGTTGATTCGAGACTATTAGTGTAATCTTGAATTGAGGGATGTCCTCTCTGTTTTTGTTGCACTATGTTTAATTATACTGCTACTTGTTAGAGTCTCTGCTTTTGTTTAATTCTGCTGCACTATGTTAAACTTGAATTGTGGTTATTTGTGAGTTAGGCAGAATTGTCAGATTTGAATTGTGCACTGTTGCACTCGTTAAACTTGAATTGTGCACTGTTGCATTCATTATTAGTGAGTTGGGCGAAAGTTTGTCATACAATGACGATTATTTAGTGTTGCTGGCTTGCTTATTTGATTATTTAGTGTTTCTGGCTTGCTGCCTTTTGTTAGGGAGAATGGTAGATTACTTAGTGTTGCTACGGTGCTGCCTTACACGCCTTTTGTTATGAAGAATTGGTAAATTTGATTATTTAGTGCTGCTGCCTTTTGCTTAATGCTTAGGCTCTTAGCACTTAGCAGTACATGACATATGAATATGTATTAAACCGAAACCGTACCGAAACCATACCGAACCAAAATAAGAAATACCGAACCGTACCGAAATATTTTGGTACGATTATTGGAATGTACAATTGATAAACTGAATACCAAAATATCGAACCTAAGTACCGAACGCCCACCCCTAGTCCAAAGTCTTAGAAAGAAAGGTACCAAAAGTGACGTTAGTCACTTTCAGAAAGGAAAACAACAAGGAAATTCTTGCTAAATTGAAAAGATTAGAAGCTATTTTCATTCAAGCCAACAAATATGTTCATGGTTTTGAAACCAAGAACTTTAAAATAGAATATTTCGTTCCAAAGAAATTTCATTCCAAGCAATTTCCAAATTCAGAAGCAGAATCTTCACTTCGATCAAATAGTTCCGGGAACAGGTATGTTAAGGCTAAACTCTTCCTTCATTTTGCATGATCTTGTAATTACAAAAGTTTGATAACGAGTCATAAAGAAAAATTTATATCCCGGAATTATGTATATTTTGCTAGTCTCGCAAGTTACGTATATTTTCTTAGTTTTGTAAGTTACGATATTCTCCTTATCGAGACTTTATATTCAATTGAGTATTTCCTTCTTCCAGTCAAGAGAGCAGAGAATTTATATATACAGTATTAAAGTATTTTCATTACCACCGAGCTATAATCGATGGGCAGGCCCCTATTGGGCAACCTCTGATCAGATGGTAAGTTATATACCGAGCCTAAAGTGGCCGAGCGCTTATGAGCGAGCCCAGTTGGTCGAGATACAGAGCCTAGTATGACCGAGCGCTTATGAGCGAGCCTACTACGGCAGAGCAGTTATACATATATACTGAGCCTACTGTGGCCGAGCGCTTATGAGCGAGCCCAGTTGGTCGAGATACAGAGCCTAGTATGGACGAGCACCTATGAGCGAACTTACTACGGCAGAGCAGTTATTATATATATATATATATATATATATATATATATATATATATATATATATATATATATATGTACCGAGCCTTATAGGGCCGAACAACTATTTTACTTACTATATTGAGAGAGTTGAGTCGGTATCAATAGGTAAATATATCTTCAAATTACCTTTGACTTCCAGCTGCTTGCAGTTATTATATTATCAGTTCAGTTTCAGCTTTCAGTATATTGCCTTACATACTCGTACATTATTTCGTACTGATGTCCCTTTTGCCTGGGGACACTGTGTTTCATTCCCGCAGGTCCAGACAGATAGGTCGAGAGCCCTCCAAGTAGGCTATCAGCTCAGCGGAAGATGTTGGTACACTCCATTTGTTTCGGAGTTGCGTGTTTGGTTAGTATGATTTAGACGTGTATTGTTTTGTATGAAGGGACTCTGTCCCGACTTTTATGACATTTATGTACTCTTAAAGGCTTATAGACATATGTCGTGTACGTGAAAGATTGTACGACCTTATCGGCCTATGTTTTGAATTTATAAATGATCATGTTGGCCTATTAGGCCCGTATGTCACGTGTATATGATGATGTAATAAGAAAGATACGTTACGTTGGTACTTAGTTGAGTAAGGTACCGGGTGCCCGTCACGACCCACCGGTTTTGGTTCGTGACATTCTGTTTTGTCAGTCACATTATATTTTGACAGTAACACAGAAAATTGCCTATTGATGAAATGAGTTTGTAATGACCCGACTGGTCGTTTCGCTTTCTAGAACCCCGTACCCCTAAATAAGACTTCTCGTACTTGTTTTTTATGATTTATGACTTGTGGGGATGGTTGGTTCGGGGTTTGGAAGAGTTTGAGTCAAAATCGGAACACTTGGTTCCTTAAGGTTGGCTTAAAAGGCCAAGTTTGACTTCGGTCAATATTTTGAGTAAATGACCTTGGAATCGGGATTTGAAGGTTCCAACAGGTTCGTATGATGATTTCGGACTTGGGAGTATGTCCGGATCCGGTTTTAGATGACCCTGGAGCGTTTTGGCACCTAATGTGAAAGTTGATTCCTTAAGGATTATGAAGTTCTTTAAATTTGATTTGGAGCGGGTTTTTGTGATATCGAGGTCCAAACCGAATTCTGAGATCGGGAATAATTCCATAATATCCTTTAAGACTTGCACGCAAAATTTGGTGTCAATAAGAGTAGTATAAGTGTGTTTCGTCACATTAGAAGTAAATTGAAGAACTTTAAGTTCATAAGTTTGAATCAATTTGTTTTAGGGTGTGATTCCTAGTTTTAATATTGTTTCCGGTATTCTGAGGGTTCGAGCGAGTCCGTTTTTTCATTTAAAACTTGTGGGTGTGTTCGGGTGGGGCCCCGGGTGCCCCGAGCGCCAATCGGACGAGGCTCAGACCAAGTTGGAAATTTTGGGCAAGGGCTGAATGCCCAGCTTCTGTCCTAACCGCACCTGCGGTTGGTCAGCACAGATGAGAGCTCGTAGGTGCGGGTTTTGTCTTGCGGATGAGGTCATGGGTGGCTAGCTCGCAGAAGCGGCTCCCTCTTTGCAGAAGTGGAACCGCAGAAGCGGGGGGTAGGGGTGGGCATCGGTCGGTTCGGTTCGATTTTGAACATTATCGGTTTTGCCTATCGGTTATCGGTTTACAAATATCATAACCCGATAACCAAACCGATAAGATATTGATTGTCGGTTATCGGTTAATCGGTTATATATCGTTATCGGTTTACCCGATAACATAAAACAACTAAAAAAATTTGCAATATATAAAACAAAGAAATCAAACTGCCAGAACGTGTAAACTGCCAACTTTTGTTATTTCTTAACAAAAGCACGCTCCCACTTCTGTGCAGTATCTACTGATGTCTGGCGGAGAACTGGTGGTGAGTCTTGCGTCTTGACTCTTGGGGGCTGCGACGGAAACAAGAATGAGAACTGAGAGACAAACGACTGAAGAGGGAATTAGGAAAATAAATAACCCTAGTATATACTTAAGGGTAAATTAGTAAATTGTATCATTCTTATTGTGTTATCGGTTTTTACCCAATAACAAAAATGCAAACCGAGCCCGAACCGATAACCCAATAATTTTTTTTAACCCGTTACCGAACCGTTAACCCAATAACCCAATACCGATAACCCAATAAAGAATTAACGGTTCGGGTTATTGGTTTTACCCGATATATGCCCACCCCTAGCGGGGGGGCCTTCTGCAGAAGCGTCCCAGCAGGCCCAGTGAAGTTCCACAAAAGCGGCCCATTTTCCACAGATGCGGTTGGTGCAGGTGTGGACCAGGACCACATATGCGGAAACTGCTCAAGGCAGTGACCTTCATTAAATAATGGGAGTTTGTCATTTTTGACACATTTACTCCATTATTGGGCGATTTGGGTGCTTCAAAAGGGGAGATTTCAACTTAGTTTTGTGAGGTAAGTTATTTCTACTTAATGTGAGATTAATATTTGGTTTTTGGGTAGATTAACATGTAAAGATTAGTGAAAATCATGGGATTAGAGTAAAACCTAGGGTTTTGACAAAAATGAGATTTAATCACGAAATTTGTTATGGAATGTAGTAGAAATCATATATTCTTGATCATCTAGCTACCCAGCCAGCGCGCATCCCTGATACTTGATCGAGTTTTCGCGGTGAGCTTCCCCTTCTGAGCCGTTTAGCAGTATGCCAGAGTCTCTCCTTTTGTTATTACTGTCTATTTTATTTCAGGCAGTAGGATAGCTATACTATTTTGTACATTATACTAGTTGCCCTCATACTTGTGACACTAGATCCTGACACACACATTAGTGGACTACTATTTTTGGGTTGTATTCTTAAAATCATGATTTCCTTTAGTCATTTCCATTTCTATTGCTTTACAATTCGCTAGTTATCGATTGTTTTAAATTTAAGTTAGGTAAATGTTGGGAGTGTTTAATAAAATAAATGAGAACTCACTAGTTGATTAGGGTTGGGTTGCCTAACAACGATGTTGGGCGCCATCACGACCTATAATAGAATTTGGGTCGTGACAACATGGTATTAGAGCACTAGGTTCACGTAGATCTCACAAGGCATGGGCAAACGTAATAGAGTCTTGCGGATCGGTACAGAGACATCTGTACTTATCTTCGAGAGGCTATAGGGTATTAGGAAACTACTCTTTATTCATCTTCTATCGTGCAGTTGGTGGTATACTAAATTTCCTTCTTCTATTCTCTCACAAATGGTGAGGACGTGCACGACGGACGTTTCAGACCTGGGAGGAGTTGCTCCCTCGTTTCTAGAGGACGAGGCAGAGTCCGGGGGAGGGCACCGACCTGAGGTAGGGGACGCGGGCATCCTAGAGCTGCCCAATTGCACCACAGGAGGATCCTGCAGAGGATCCTATTATTGAGGAGCAGGGTGAGGTTCCTGCAGTAGAGCCTACCCCGACGGACTTCATGACAACACTGGGCTTTCAGGAGGTCATGGGCCGTATGCTGTAGTTCATGGATCTATGACCTAGACTGGTTTATTTCCAGTAGACTCGGCCACATCTCAAGCGGTAGGGGGAGTACAGAACCCTACTGCTCAGACTCATAGGCATGCAACCATAGTGTATCAGACTCTGGGCACACTACACGCGGATGAGGCTCATCCAGTTGCCGCAGTGGTACCCGAGCCCAGACCAGTTGCGGGCAGTGATCCGTAGAAGTTATTGGATAGATGGCCTAGGCTACACCCTCCTATCTTCAGAGGTGAGTGTCATGAGGATGCCCAAGATTTCATTGATAGGTGCAGAGATAGACTGCACAACATGAGGATATTGGAGTCTTATGGGGTTGACTTCACTACTTTCCAGCTGGAGGGCCGAGCCCGTAGATGGTGGCAGTCTTATGTTCTTGATAGGCCAACGGGTTCTCCTCTCATGACTTGGGGTTAGTTTACACAACTTTCCTAGATAGGTATATTCCACCCTCTAAGAGGGAAGAGTTGCGGTATCAGTTTGAGCAGCTTGAGCAGGGTTAGATGTCAGTGACCAGCTATGAGGTGAGGTTTTCTGAGTTGTCCCACCATGCACTGATGATACTTCCTACTGACGCATAGAGAGTGCGGAGGTTTGTTGCAGGATTACATTCTGGTATTAAGGACAACATGGCCCGAGAGGTTGAGATGAGGACTCCTTATCAGCTAGTAGTGGAGATTGCTCGGAGGATTGAGGGCTATCGTCTGAGAGGTAGAGAGCAGATGCAGCAGGACAAGAGGGCTCAATTCTCTGGAGAGTTTAGAGGTGCCCCGGCTAGGGGCAGAGTTCAGTTTGGGAGGGGTCAGCCTAACAGGCCCCCATATTCAGCACCACCACCTCCTCGAGGTGCTCCAACGCGCCCCTATTTTAGCGCCATACTAGAGAGTTGTTACCTCCCGCCAGCCATCCAGGGTTCTTCCAGTGGGTATTTAGTTCCCCAGGGTTTTTCCAGCTCCTACTTTAGTGCTATACTGGAGAGTTCATACCGCCCACTAGTTATTCAGGCTTCTTCCAGAGGGTCTACAGGCTATTAGGGTCAAACATAAGGGCAACAGGTCACCGCACCGAGGGCTTGTTTTGAGTGCGAAGATCTCGGTCATATGAGGAGATACTGTTCTAGACTATAAGGCAAGGCAGTGCAGCAGGGTCAAAACCCATGATTACAGCATCGACTGTCCAGTCGCGCAGAGGCGGAGGGTAGACTGGTAGGGGCCGTCCTAGAGGTGGAGGCCAGGCAGGGAGAGGTCAGCCAGTTACTGTTCAGTCAGGTGGAGGCCAGCCAGTCGGCGCTCCAGCTAGATTCTATGCTTTTCCGGCCAGACCAGATGCATTGGCCTCAGATGCTGTTATCACAAGTATTATTTTCGTCCGCGGTAAGGATGCTTCAGTACTATTAGATCTAGGGTCTACCTATTCATATGTATCATCTTTGTTTTCTCATTTCCTAGATTTTCCTAGCAAGTCCTTGGGTACTCTTGTTCATGTGTCCACTTATGTGGGCAATTCTGTGGTTGTGGATCAGATCTATCGGTCCTGTGCGGTCACATTCTGTGGTTTTGAGATTAGAGCAGATCTCCTATTGCTTCTGACTTTGAGGTTATCCTGGGCATGGATTGGTTATCCCCATACCAAGTCGTCCTAGATGCCATGCAAAGGCTGTTACTTTAGCGATGCCAGAGTCGTCGAGGTTGGAGTGGAAGGGTTCCTTAATTAGTACATCTAGTCTGGTTATTTCTTTTCTGAAGGCTCGACATATGGTCAAGACGGGTTTTTTGGCTTATCTAGCTTATGTTTGGGACACCACCGCAGAGTCTCCGATGATTGGTTCAGTTCTAGTAGTCCGGGAGTTCGCCGATATGTTTCCTTCTGATCTTCCAAGCATGTCACCGGATCGTGATATTGATTTCTGTATTGATTTGGCTCCAGGTACCCAGACTATATCTATCCCACTGTACCGTATGGCTCCGAAGGAGTTGAATGAGTAGAAGGAGCAACTTGAGGAGTTGTTATCAAAGGGGTTTGTGATACCGAGTGTGTCACCTTGGGGTGCACCAATGTTGTTTGTGAAGAAGAAGGATGGGACTATGTATATGTTCATTGATTACCACCAATTGAACAAGGATACAGTCAAGAACAAGTACCCGTTGCCGCACATTGATGATTTGTTCGACCATTTGCAGGGTGCTAGGGTGTTCTCCAAGATTGGCTTGAGATCGAGGTATCATCAGCTGAAGATTCGGGACTCAAATGTCCCGAAGACCGCTTTCCGTACTAGATATGGCAATTATGAGTTTCTGGTAATGTCCTTCAGCTTGACTAATGCCCCATCGTCGTTTATGGACTTGATGAACATGGTGTTTAGACCTTATATTAATTTCTTTGTTATTGTCTTCATTGATAACATCTTGATCTACTAACATAGCCTGGGGTAGCACGAGCATCATCTGAGAATAGTGCTTCAGACATTGCGAGAGCAAAAACTATATGCTAAGTTCTCCAAGTGTGAGTTTTGGCTAGAGTCAGTAGCATTCTTGGGGTATGTTGTATCAAGAGAGGGTATTAAAGTGGATCCTAAGAAGATTGAGGCAGTTCAGAGTTGGCCACGTCCTATTTCCGTAATTGAGATCAAGAGTTTCCTGGGGTTAGCAGGTTATTACCGCCGATTTGTGCAGGGTTTGTCATCCATTGCATCGCCTTTGACTAGACTAACCCAAAAGGATGCTCCTTTCCATTGGTCCGATGATTGTGAGGCGAGCTTTCAGAAGCTCAAGACAGCTTTGACTACAACACCAGTTTTAGTATTGCCTTTCGGATCAGGGATGTATATGGTATCGACGCTTCACGTGTTGGCTTGGGTTGTGTATTGATGTAGGAGGGGCGAGTTATTGCATATGATTCGCGTCAGCTGAAGATTCATGAGAAGAATTACCCCGTGCATGATCTAGAATTAGCAATGATTGTTCATGCTCTTAAGATATGGAGGCATTATCTGTATGGGGTGTCATGTGAGGTTTATACTGATCATCACAGCTTACAACATTTGTTCTAGTCGAGGGATCTCAATTTGAGGTAGCGTAGATGGATTGAGTTACTGAAGGATTATGACATCACCATTCTTTATCATCCAGGCAAGGCAAATGTGGTCGTGGATGCCTTAAGCAGGAAAGTAGAGAGTATGGGTAGCTTGACATTCATTTCAGTAGAGGAGAGGCCACTAGATTTGGACATTCAGTCCTTGGCTAATAGACTTGTGAGGTTGGATATTTTAGAGCCCAGTCGAGTCCTTGCATGTGTTGTTTCTCAGTCTTTATTATTGTGATAGATCAAGGCTCGGCAATTCGATGATCCGCATTTGGTAGTTCTCAGAGAGACGGTACTACAGGGTAGTGCCAAGGAGGTTTCTATTGGCGAGGATGGTGTTATGAGATTCTAGGGTCGCCTATGTTTTCCTAATATCGATGACTTGAGGGAGATGATTCTATAGGAGGCATACAATTCATGGTATTCTATTCATCCAAGTTCTACGAAGATGTATCGTGACTTGAGGAAGCATTATTGGTGGCGGCGGATGAAGAAAGACATAGTTGAATATGTAGCTAGGTGCTTGAATTGCCAACAGGTTAAGTATAAGCACCTGAGGCCAGGTGGACTACTTTAATAGATGCCTATACCCGAGTGGAAATGGGAGCGCATTACTATGGACTTCGTAGTTAGGTTGTCGCAGACCTTGTGGAAGTTCGATGCAGTTTGGGTCATTGTCGATAGGTTGACCAAGTTGGCACACTTCATTCCTGTTATGACTACTTATACTTCAGAGAGGTTGGCTCAAATCTATATTCGAGAGATAGTTCGGTTGCACGGTGTGCCTATTTTCATCATATCAGATAGAGGCCTTTAGTTCACTTCCCATTTCTGGAGAGCCATATAGAGTGAGTTGGGGACCCGTGTAGAGCTCAACATAACATTTCACCCGCAGACCGACGGGCAATCGGAACAGATAGTTCAGATCCTGGAGGATATGCTTAGAGCATGTGTGATTGACTTTGAAGGGTAGTGGGATCAATTCTTGCCTTTGAGCGAGTTTGCTTACAATAACAGTTATCAGTCCAATATCGATATGACTCTATTTGAGGCTTTATATGATCGGCGTTGTCGATCTCTTATTGGGTGGTTTGAGCCCGGTGAGTCTAAGTTATATGGTACAGATTTGGTGAAAGATGCCTTGGAGAAGGTAAAGTTGATCCAGGAGTGGCTTCGCACAACATAGTCCAGACAGAAGAGTTACGCGGACCAGAAAGCGCGAGATGTATCATTCATGGTTGTCGAGAAGGTTCTCTTGAAAGTCTTGCCGATGAAGGGTATTATGAGATTCGGAAAGAAGAGCAATAGTTGAGCCCCAGGTTTATAGGCCCATTTGAGGTGTTGAGGCAAGTTGGGGAGGTTGCTTATGAGCTTGCTTTACCCCCAGCCTATCGGGAGTTCATCCAATTTTTCACGTGTCTATGCTCCGGAGGTACCACGCCGACCTGTCGCATGTGTTAGACTTCAGCACTATTCAGCTAGACGAGAGATTGGGTTATGAGGATGAGCCAGTTGCCATTGTTGATAGAAATAATCGCCAGTTGAGATCCAAGAGGATTTCTGCGGTAAAGATCCAGTGGAGGGGCCAACCATTTGAGGAGGTGACCTGGGAGTCCGAGGAGGACATCTAGAGCAGATATCCACGCTTATTTAGCACTTCAGGTATGAATCTAAAACCGTTCGAGTTCGAACATTTGTTTAAGAGGTATATAATGTAACGACCCGGTTGGTTGTTTCGCCTTCTAAAACCCAGTTCCCCTAAATAAGACTTCCCGTACTTGCTTTTGCTTAATTATGACTTGCGGGGATGGTTGGTTTGAGATTTGGAAGAGTTTGAGTCGAAATCAGAACACTTGGTTCCTTAAGGTTGGCTTAAAAGGTCAAGTTTGACTTCAGTCAATATTTTGAGTTAACGACCTTGGAATCAAAATTTAAAGGTTCCAACAGGTTTGTATGATGATTTCGGACTTGGGCGTACGTCCAGATCGGATTTTAGATGGCCCGGGAGCGTTTTGACACCTAATAGTGAAAGTTGATTCCTTAAGGATTTTGAAGTTCTTTAAATTTGGTTTGGAGCGGGTTTTTGTGATATCGAGGTCCGAACGGAATTTCGAAATCGGAAATAGTTCCATAATGTCATTTAAGACTTGTACGCAAAATTTGGTGTCAATCCGAGTAGTATAAGTGTGTTTCGTCACATTGGAAGTAAATTGAAGAACTTTAAGTTCATAAGTTTGAATCAATTGGTTTTAAGGTGTGATTCCTAGTTTTAATGTTGTTTCCGGTATTCCCAGGGTTCGAGCGAGTCCGTTTTATCATTTCAAACTTAAGGGTATGTTCGGGCGGGGCTCGGACCAAGTTAGAAATTTTGGGCAAGGGTTGAATGCCCAGCTTCTGTCATAACCGCACCTGCAGTTGGTCAGTCACAGATGCGAGCTCGCAGGTGCGGGTTTTGTCTCACAGATGCGGCCATGGGTGGACCCCCCAGAAACCGCAGAAGCGGCCCCCTCTCCGCAGAAGCGGGGGGCCTTCCGCAGAAGTGGCCCAACAGGCCCAGTGAAGTTCCGCAGATGCAGTTGGCGCAGGTGCAGCCCAGGACCGCAGATGCGGAAGCTACTTAAGGTAGTGTCCTTCATTAAATAACGGGAGTTTGTCATTTTGACACATTTTACTCCATTATTGGGCGATTTGGGAGCTTCAAAAGGGGAGATTTCAACTTAGTTTTGTGAGGTAAGTTATTTCTACTTAATGTGAGATTAATATTTGATTTTTGGGTAGATTAGCATGTAAAGATTAGTGGAAATCATGGAATTAGAGTAAAACCTAAGATTTTGACAAAAATGAGATTTAACCACGAAATTTATTATGGAATTTAGTAGAAATCATATATTCTTGATCCTTAGGTTATGGATAACAACTTTCTTTGAGAATTTCCGGAATCCGGGCACATGGACCCGAGGATGAATTTTAGGAACCTTGCATTTAGGGTTGGAAAATTTGTTTAATAGTTAGAATATGAACTCTTGAGCATATATTGACTAGTTCTTACCCCATTTGAATAGTTTTGGATCATTCGGCTCCGATTTGAGGGTTTGAGTGCATTCTTGAGTTTGGAAGTAAGCTTTGGGACAAGGTAAGTCTCCTTTCTAACTTTGTAAGAGGGAATTAACCCCATATGTGAATTAAATAAATGTATGTGACTATCTGTGGGGGCTACGTATGTACGTGGTGACGAAAGTCCGTACATAACTACTATTATGTTAATGTCCGGGTAGTTTAGGACCCGTATCATGCTATACTTGCAAATGCTTGCATCCTTACTTGCTACTAAGATCACTTAGGTCATGATAGAAATTGATAAGCAAATGTTGACGGCTATACTCACTTACTTGAGAATTTGTATGAATTACTTGACTATAAATGGACAATGTGTACTTTTTTAATAATAATTGTTATTTGTGGATCGGGCCGATCACCTCGGTAGTAAATAAATGCATCTATGGTTCGCGCCATTCGACCCTCTGGTAGTGCACCGTTTAATATTATATTGGACCGGGCCGTACGACCTCGACATAATGTGCGCATGTTATTTATTTGGCATTTTTCGTGATTTACATTGCTCAAATGCTTGAAATGTAAGTGTTACTTGATATGACTGAAACTTGAAATGTTGTTTATGAAAGAATATCTTACTTCTCCATGATCTTAAACTGTCATTATTATTCATGTTATCTATGCTTAGCGTAACGCTTAAATTATATTATTATTGACCCTAGTAAGTGTCAAGTCGACCCCTCGTCCCTACTTTTTTTGAGGTTAGACTGGATACTTACTGGGTACATATTGTTTATGTACTCATACTATATTTCTGTACTTAATTGTACATGATCTGAGGCAGGTGCATCTAGTTACCCAGCCGGCGCGCATCCCTGATGCTTGATCGAGATTTCGCGGTGAGCTGCCCCTTCTGAGCGTTTATTATTTACCTAATATTTAGAAATAGACATTTAACTATTTTCCTACTATTTAGGTTTTAATAACAACTAAATTTGATGTATTATGTTCTTCCTTATTTAAAATTCCTAATATAACATATTTGTATTTCTTGCTGGAGACTTTATTGAACACGAATGTAGTGAAAAATATTGCTTCTTCCCAAGTTCTTATTTATTTCCTTTTTTTGTTACTTAAAATAATTATTTTAGACAAGATTAGATTTGGAATAATTCTATTACTTAAATGATTTAATACAATTATGAACAATAAATATTTGAAATTTATATGTCGTCCTATGCATTTAAGTTTCAATCTCCTATTCCTAATATATAAACATGAAAAAATAGCAAGAATTACACTGGAGTCATAAAAGCACGTCTATAAAAAGAATTTTCATGCGGTAAATTTACCTTTGTCACATGTCTTTATTGACGATATCATTCGGGTATTTCTATGGCTAAACCTTTTCTTTTTGTTTTTCTTTTATGGAATTGATTTTCAGTTTGCCTTTCTTCTATAGGTTTGTGTGTTTACTTTTCCTCTTTAATTGTAGTTGATTCTTTGGAAGGATTAACATTAACATATACTCCTAACTTTTATGATTAATATTGGACAAAGATTTGCATGTTCAGGTTTTAAATTTTGTGTATTTTATTGTAAAGTTTTGTAATCCCCTAATTATTGGATTGATGCAACATAGTATTCATATAGAGCATCAGATAACATTTACGCCTTATGAGAAAAAAAGGAAAAATAATAGTTGATTGTTTGTGAATATCAAGGTCCGACTTTTTACTTTTTTCCTTTTCGAATTTTGGAGAAATTATGTCATGTTTCTCTAATTAAGTGATGACGATTATTAATTTAGTAATAAAAAATACACAACACCTTTTTGATGGAATTAGCATGGAAGATATTAGTTATATATATATATGTCAATGCTATTTATACTTAAAAGAAATTAGAATTTAATGGAACTAGCATAGAAGATATTTGAATTTGATGGAATACATGCGTGAAAGGTAATTGTAATTTGTATGTTTCTATTATAAAGGCACGAGCTCAACATGAAAGAAATTTATTCTTTAAAAGTAGATATCACGTTAAATAAAAAAATTTATTTAAATATTTTCTTAATATTTAGAACCTTGAAATTAAATGAATATTTTCTTATCAAATCATTTTCTTTTTGAACTCTGTTGAAATTTCTAATATTTAAGACTTTAAAATCGATTAAGATTTTTACCTTATATGGTTGAACTGCGTAACATAATTACAAAAAATATGTTTAAAAATGTAAAGAATTACAATATTTTCTTTTTGAATCAAACTATTTTACTTTTAAAAAGTCTCAATTGAAATGAAAACTGATTATAGACATAGAAGAAAACTAAAATACTACATATACGTGAGATTTGTAATTGAAAGCATAAAATCTTTTTGAATCAAACTATCTTACTTTTAAAAAGTCTCAATTAAAATGAAAAGTGATTATAGACAGAAAAGAAAACTAAAACACTACATATACGTGAGAGTTGCAGTTGAAAGCATTAATTTAATTTCTATTTTAACATGAATTTTATAACTTCACTCCTTCTAGGATATTATTAACTCAATTCTTTTAAAGTCCATCAACTATTAGTAATTCTATTACAATCTTAGTCTCTTGCTTCCATAAAGTGATTATATCTGAATGCATGGTTATGTGCTTCTATAGAGACGAAAAAAGAATAGATTAACCAAAATGTAACAATTGAATTCTACTTTTGCAAAGTGATTTCTAATATGATGAAAACAACTCTTATGTTTATTGATTAAATACAAGAATCTGCATTTTGCTTATAAAAAAAATAAGGACATCTTCTGTTAGTTGACTGAGATGATTGAGGATTTTTGTGGGACATAGTTTTTTCTTTTATTGAGTAATTAAATAAAATTAATAAATAATCATTTTCAGGAACTCACACTTCTTTTTAGCTTTAATTTTATAACTTAAATACAGATTTATATACTATTATGAACTTTTTGAAAAAAATTATATTTATTGAAATGGGAAACACGCGCAACGCGCGTACCCAAAGACTAGTATATATATATATATATATGTGTAAAGTTTAAGGCGGGCTATTACGTCTCCCTTGATACTTAAACCCAAGGGCGGCTTTGCTTGATCGACAACGATGGGCAAACTTCGTCAAATACATGACAAAAATAATTACTTCATCGTTGCAATAGCGGGTATATTAAATTCAAATTATTGTATTCATAGCAAGAAAAGAGCTGCCACAAATTTTAGTGGTGGAGCTCATGTTGGCTAGGCCTAGCACAAGGTCTTGAGGAGGGTATAAAATGTTCACATCATTGCATTCATAGCAATAAAAGAGGTACCAGAAGATTCATCGATAGAGCTAAGAGGGCGAAGCTCAGAAACTTTTGCAAGAAGATGATCAACCCTTTCCTAGGCAAAGTTCAAAAAAACTAAGATACCAAGAGTACTAATAGGTCTCTAGTTATAGTAATTGTTTAGTACTAACAAGTGCCTTACTGTACAAATAATCGACCTTAGATATGTACTGGCCGGATATTATAATAAAATGAAGTCTAAGATTTCTTAGCAGTCATTTTATTTATGCTCTAGTAGCGTATATTTTTCTATTTTATATATCTCTTTATACTTTTTCTCTCTGCTTGACTGGCTCCATGAAGTATAAGGGTTCAAGCTACAATGCACATGGGGTGAATGGGCGTAGGTTGCAAGATCATCATTCTTCAATTTTTAAGCTGCCTACTGTTTGGGGATGGGGAGATGCGCGGGGGAGTGTTTGAACATTTGAAATCTATCAGGAAGTTTGCTTTAACAATTTTCAGTGAGGTAGGATTGGTTAGCATGGTAGGATTCCTCATCCATCAGTCCTAACAATTAGGCACCCTTGTTATAGACTTATTGCAGAAGTGTGGGGCTCGTTACGTTAATGTATGGTAACTAAAAACGGCCAGCATGAATAAAAATAGTTAAACGAATACGAATTAATAAGGGCGAGAGTTTTTTTTGCTGCCAAAGCCTATCGAAGGATATGTTTGTGTGAAATTGAAGAGCTTAGGGGCAAATTTGGACTTCTATTCAAGAACTAACGTTGCTCCAAGTGCAAAATTTTAATCTTCTAGTACCCGACAACTAAAAAAATATTTAAGACACACACACATTTTAAAGTGCAGAAAATTTAAAAGGTGAGTATTTATATTTGTGTAAGTTTATCTAATTTATGCAACTGAAAATCTCGATTAAGGGGGAAGGATGACTCGTCTAACTATTTGCCACAATAACTCAGCTATAGGGTTTGGCTGAGGAAAAAAGAAAAAGCTTTGAAGCTACGACCTGAATAAGATTGAATTTTCCTACATGGTAGAGAGTTAGCTTCGTAACACGCCGTTTATATCTAAGATTATTGAAGAAATAAATACTTGCTGGATCATATTTTCGACCTTTGTAACTAGTGGTCCTACGACAGCCCTAATGACAATCTTCAAGCCACGTTCATTTCAATTTTCTACAAGGTAGAGATTCAGGTTAATGGTTCGTACTAGATATCCTAATATTGTCAATAGTGGTACTGCTATTATACCATTGAAGGAAGAAGAAAAAAAAGAACAAAACACAACACTTGGATGCAGAAATTTACTGAAATATTCATCTACTTCCTGGTACATCTATTACAAACCAAAATCTTGTTTAATATACAAAGAAATGATACAAGATGACACAGTAATTACAGTCACTGTAGATTTTCTTACTCATTCATGGGTAGAATGGGAGCCTTTGCCTCCAAGTGTCTGAATTATGGCCTCTAGAAGTTTGATTTCCTTATCTCGCTTAGATATCTCTTCTTGCTTTGCACGCAGCTCTTCCATGTGCAGCTCAAATACCCCTACAACCACAGAGGAGCATGTAAGTGCAAATCCATTTTGTGAGGACATGGCTGGAAATGACAAGACTCAATTTTATAAAAACACTCCATATGACTGATTGTGTAATATCATGGTCACTCTTGTTTTAAAACTGAAGCAAACCAATTTGGTTAATCTCTAGCATGAAAACAGGTAAAGACAACTGAGTAAAATGACAGTTAAGATGGCAAAATGACGGATAAAACTCTCTTGGCTAATCTAGACAGCTTAAAATTCCGCTGCGCTCGACAAAAGACTTTACATTATTTTTGTCCCGAGCCCACACTCTAAGCCCTAGCTATCTGCATCACAAAAAGGAAAAAAGATAATAGAAGAAGAGGGCAAATCACCTATAATGAGTTCGAAACAAAAGGGGGATGTTGACAGTAGCCAAAATAGAACTAGATTATAGAGCAAAGTTCTTTTTACCTGTCCTAAAGAATGAAACTTCTAATTTTTGAAAAAAGAAGAAAAGGAACAAGAGAACAAAAGAGTATCAGAGACTAAGAGGTTGATGATTAGGCAATACAATTGGTACTTGAGTTCCTTTCATTGAGGTAGGGAGGTTACAAACTTACCATAACTACTTATACAAGCACATATTCACTGTAGCAAAAGTCCATAAAGCAAATTGATTTGAAGACCATATACCATAGAGCTCTGATCAATTAACGGCTGAATTTCTAAAAGAGTCAGAAGCACATAGCCACATACTTGTGGTATTTTCAAGCTCTCTTGTAATCTCTTGTGCACGTAGTTCAGCAACCTTCTGAGCTGCCTCAGCCTGTCTTTTCTCAGTTCGTGCATGAGCAGCAGCAGAAATAGCATTATCTAATTCTCGCTCTAAAGTCTGAACTCTTTGTTCAAGAACCTGCAGCCATAGAATAGTCATTACTTTCATTAATAGTGGGAGTGAGCATACAAAAACAACAATAGTTACCCCTCGTCCCAACAAGATTACACCCCCTTACACCAGTGACAAGCCAAAAGATTCTTCAAACCTCGTGCAATTATCAACCATGACTGAGCTTCTTTGAGGTCAAATAAAGCTGGCTGGCCTCAATCCTCACTGATTACCTCTTCTCAATACATATTATTGGTGCTTTCTTTTGCTATAATTTTCATTTGAATGTTGCATCCAAACTTTTGCATACATTTCTTCTGGTAAAATCTACAAAAATTGCATGCTTACGGACACTAGTTTCTTTTGCCAGATGGATAAGCCTCCCACATCTCTTTTAAATGGCCTATTAGGAGGTATAGACACTAACATGCCAAACGTGCTGGCTTTTGTATAAAATTAGACCCACTATAACCTTTTCTGGGTTTTCCTATTCAACTTCATTGCATCTCTCTTTCAGTTTCTGGAGATAAATTGGAAACCACAAAACTTGTAGGGCTAATGAATCAACTAGGTTACCAGAAGAAAGGTAATTTAACCCAATAAGTGTTTTTCTATTCAACTAGGTTACAGTTCGTCTTGCTTATCTTTCTTCTTGTGTGAAATTGTTGCTTCCTCTTAGTTTGTCCATTTTACGCGGAAATTAAAGCTACAGTTACAGATGGTATCCAACTATCCAGTCAAATCCAACTTGGGGGCCCAAGTTATTCAAAATTTGCTGCTTCCTCTTGTGTTCACATCTACTCTTGTATTAAATCATCGTTGCAGTTTTTGCTTTAGGACACTAGGATGCCTTGGATAGTTGCTGACCTCATCTGGAACTAGTGGAGATATAAGGATTTTTGAAGTCCTCTTACACCTTAAACCAAAGATTGCCATAGATGGCTCATTTTCCTTTTAGCCTCAGAATCTTTATAACAACTTTGCTCACAGTTTGAGAGATGTCTGAACTTGAAATGTAGATGGCTCAATTTCCTTTTAGCATCAGAATCTTTATAACATCTTTGCTCACAGTTTGAGAGATGTCCAAACTTGAAATTAACGCACTACTCAGTGGGACTTCTCTGATGTGGTAGCTAAAGCACATCTAAAGGCAACGCAACTTGCATCATTACAAGATTGGACTTGTGAGGGGAGTTTAAAATCAATACCTAAAATTTTTTCAAGAGTATCTTGTGCTTGAGCTTTCTCAAACCTTTTAGTTAGTGATATGATTTTGTGCTCAAGCTGCTCTATGTTCTCTGTTTTCAGTTTAGCTCTTTATAAGAATTCTGTGTTATTCCGCGCATTGATTTTGAGATTCATTCACCAATAACAGATTGACTTTTTCAACTAATCAAAGTAGAGTCCCATTATACACACAATAATTAAGAGTAATGCATCCAGAAAACAAAATAAACAAATTACAATAAAACTAACTCAATAATTCCTTATCTCAGCTATTCAGATATAGTAAAAAACTCGCCATAAATAAGAAACCTCTACTGATGAACGAGTGATAAAGAGTAGGGATCGAACCTTAAGAGTACGGGCTTGTTCGGAGGTGAGAGAGGCTTTGGCAAAGGTGTCTTCGTCGACGTACACTGCTTTCTTCACGAGTAGCTTTTGGAGAGAATCCAGATTCGACGCCATCTCCGATAGATTTCCGATCGCAGCGCTCCATCTCTCACTCCCCACTTTCCCCTTCTCCTCCATTTCCTCTCTCTCTCTCTCTAGCTCCGAAGTCCGAACCGGAGCCGGACCCTAAAGTATATCACAGTTGACCCGTTAGTTGGAGCAAGTTACTGTTTAGTCTCTTGAGTTTATTTTGATTTATGAATTGGTCCTAATTTTATTGAAAATAATACTAGTATATCTCATCTTAAATAAATGCCAAATTACTGAATAATCAGATTTCTGGTGAAAAACATGATCCTCATCTATTTTCGAAGAAATTAATATATTTAACCAGTAATTACTTTACAAAAAATTTACTCATCAAAATTAACCAAAATTTCTTTAAACGTAAACGGTCGATTTACAAAACTCATCAATCATCAAATTTTATCACAAATGTAAAAGAGCATTGAAGGAAAATAGAATTAAAGTGGACGAGGTGAGTTATAACACATTCAAATTAAATTAATATCCGCTCCTTGAAACTCTATTAGTTATTGGGGAAAAAATCTTCCCAATTAGTTGTTTAGAGTACATTATTAATTATTATATATAGTAGAGAAAACAGTGAGATTCTGGATGAACTTACACTATCAATTCCTCACCCCAAAGACGTAGCCAGAGTCCGAGACAACAAACTATGTGATGAATTTAAACTCTCAGAAAGTGATGCCCCACACCAATTTCCTAGCATTAATTAGTATGTGAAATGAAAAAGAATGTCTATCTTATGAAATATTTACATGAGAAATTAAAGTTTACAGGGGCTCAAATCTTACTAAAAAATTTCTTCTCTTATATATTCACGGTCCATCCTCAATTAAAATAGTTAAAAGAAAAAAATAGAGAAAAATAAATAATTACAACTATATTTCTTTTTCAAAGATTCGTGATCTGCTCTTGATAAAATAATGTGCTATGAATCTCCAAATACATACATATAAATTTATACTAATCACTTTTTCTTAGGCTACTTATATTTCTTTTTCAAACATGCGTGATCTGCTCTTGATAAAATAATGGGCTATGAATATCTAAATACAGGGAGAAATTCAAAAATAGCCAAATTTATAAGTGGTTATTCAAAAATAGCCACAGCTTCAAAAGTAATCGAAATTTAGCTACTTTTCATGTAAAGATAAATCTCAACGAAAATACTGTTCAAAATCCGAAAAAATACTCCAATATATTATACTGGAACTTTTCGCATGTTGGAGTTCCAGCATAATATGCTGGAAGTTCATATACAGGTGCACCGATCTCCAGTATATTATGCTGGAACTTTATATGTTACAGCAAAATAGTGGCTATTTTTCAATGACTTTGCAAATGCTGGCTATTTTTGAATGGTCAGTCCGAAAACTTACTAGCCCATGCTATTTTGACCTAAATACATACATATAAATTTGTACTAATCACTTTTTCTTAGGCTTTAAATGCTATACTAATCACGGGTTCACTAGCCTAACTCACAGGGATTGACTGGCTCATTATGGCAACGCTATTTGCACCCACCGATATTTGATCATACTAGTGTTAAGGTACACGCGTTGTGCGTGTATTTTATCTCAATAAATATAAAATTTTGAAAAGTTAAATAAATATTATATTAAATTTTTTGTTTGAGTTTTAAATTAATATTAACAAAAGTGTAAGTTTCTAAAAATAATGATTGTTGATTCTATTTAGTTAACTCAATAAAGTAAGAAACTCCACTTATAAGTCCTTAATCATCTCATTCAAAAAAACTTATCAAAGACAGTCTTTTTTTTCTCACGACCAAAATGCAATTGTTTTATTTTCTTAACCAATAAGAAATACAACAATTATTATTTTCAACAAAATAAAAAATGCTATTGCAAATGTATTGGTTTCAATTCTTATGTTTTGATTAATCTGCTCTTCCTTCGTTTTGTAATTGGCTTTTTTTCTCTGTCCTAGTACATAACTTTACATTTGAAAATTTCTTTCTATGGAAGTAAGGGGTCGTTTGATACGTGGACTAAATTATCCTGGTATTATAATCCTGAGATTATAATCCTTAGACTAATTTATCCCAGGTGAGAGGTGGGATAAAATAATACCAGATTTGATGGGATAAGGTGGAATAAGATGAAATATTCAAGATTAAGTTTGGGACAAAGTTTATACCATATTTGGTTGTTGGTATAAATTTATCCCCGGATAAATTTATACCACCAGCCATTATACTACCAACCAAACATAGTATAAATTTAGTACCACACTTTATCCCACCTTATCCCGTGTACCAAACCACCCCTAAGAGTCTAAGATTGTCATGGAATTTTTTAATGTTAATAGATTCTGAAAGGATATATTAATTATGAGCAAAACATGGAGTTTATGTTAAGAAAATTTTAATTTTGGCACATATTATTAGTTACACACCTAACTTGCTCGTAGTCTTAGTTACTCATTCGAACTTTATTATTTGATAGTAGATATCCCATGGTCGCTGACATGACAAAGCGCATTGACACACTCATTTAGGCGTGTGAGAGTAGTTGTCAGATAAAGTATCTTTCGTCAGTTATCACATAGTCATATACAATACTTATTCATATGAATTGTGTATTTCTTTTTGCTTCTTCTTAATACAATGCATATCTTATCCCATTTAATTTTATATTTTTAAATTTTTTTATTTGGAAACAATGGCTATGATTCAACTGTGTATTTCTTTTTTGGGGTCAAATTTGTAATAAATCCTAACTGAAACTCCATCATTTGAGCCAAACAAAAAAAGTTTTATCCAAAATAATGGAGTACCAACAATGTATTTCTTGTTATTTTTCCTTAGACAAATGACTATTTATTTTAATTGTATATTTTTTATTTTCGAGTCAAATTAGTACAAAGAAGTTGGTTGGAGCTCCATTATTTTTTTGCCTAATAAAATATGTACAACCAAAATAATGAAGTTGCAATTGTATACTTTATTTTTATTTTTCCTTTACATGCAATAACTATTTATTTTATTTCAACTGTATATTTTTTGGGGGAGAAAAAATATGTAAATATACTTGCTTAAAGCTCCATTATTAAAAATATATAAATATACTTGCTTAAAGCTCCATTATTTTTTGTCAAAGAAAAAGTTTTAAGCAAAATAATGCAGTACAAACTACATAATGTTTCTTTTTATATATCTTTTAGATGTACCAATTATTTATTTTAACTGTATATTTCTTCTTTTTTAGATAAATTTGTCAACGTTTAGACTGAAATTTTATCATTTAAACCAAATAAAATAGATATATTTAGTTGTTAAATGAAAACTTACCCATTAAAATTTTAAGAATATCAATTACTTTCGTTTGAAAGGGAAATAAAGAGGCAAATTGATAAAAAAACAAAAATTACACAATGTTTTCGTCGTTGTTCTTATAAGAAAAAAAGTTTGCTTTCTATACTTTTGTACTTTTAAAATATTTTTTGTTGTTATTGGGAAAGATATTCAATATCAAATAAAAATAAATGAACAAATACTTATAGAGAAGCAATATTCTCAATTCAGAACTATGGTAAAATAAAGCTCATTAATTTAAAAGGTAAAAAATTATAAAAAGTAAATCTTATTTGATTCTTGTGTCCTAATTATTAGGACTTCTAACGTGACAAATCAAATAAGGAAAATTCTAATGAACAATGTTTTAGTTGATTTCAAAGTGTTAAATATTAGGAAATAATTATGTGACTATATATTTAGTTGTTAAATGAAAACTTACCCATTAAAATTTTAAGAATATCAATTACTTTCGTTTGAAAGGGAAATAAAGAGGCAAATTGATAAAAAGACAAAAATTACACAATGTTTTCGTCGTTGTTCTTATAAGAAAAAAAGCTTGCTTTCTATACTTTTGTACTTTTAAAATATTTTTTGTTGTTATTGGGAAAGATATTTAATATCAAATAAAAATAAATGAACAAATACTTATAGAGAAGCAATATTCTCAATTCAGAACTATGGTAAAATAAAGCTCATTAATTTAAAAGGTAAAAAATTTATAAAAAGTAAATCTTATTTGATTCTTGTGTCCTAATTATTAGGACTTCTAACGTGACAAATCAAATAAGGAAAATTCTAATGAACAATGTTTTAGTTGATTTCAAAGTGTTAAATATTAGGAAATAATTATGTGACTATTTTGTCCACTGTGAATTCTATTTTAAAGGGGTAGAAAAGGCGAACGATATTTCACTAAGGGCCTTCGTGCTTTTAATATAGTATAGATAAACGTAAACCTTCATACTATTATGGAGTAAAATATATTCATTTCCATTGAAAAGTAATGTCTACCTTTCTTTTATTGGTTATTAAATAAATTCTTTAATTTTAATTTATCTTTTAATTTATTTTAGTCCAACCATTTCAAATGGAAACGGAAGAAAGAGTGAAAATTTTCTATTTGGTATGAGAATACTTAAGCCAAAGCGTGTTTGTGCATAGTTGGAATAAGTAAAAGTTTAATACGGTAAAGTTTAGTTGATTTCAAATTCTTAAATATTTAGGATTCTTACATAATTTAAATAAGGAAATAGATTCAATAGTAAAGATTATACTTGGTTTAAAAGTCCTAAATATTAGAAAAATAACTAAAAGACTTTTTTGTTTAATGTAAATTCTATTTTTAGAGGGTAAAAAAGGCGAACGACATTTCGCTAAGGGCCTTCATGCTTTTAATATAGTATAGATATATACATAATACTACATGCAAATTTCCCTATCCATACATTTTATTTTTAAGACTTGTTCAATTAATCAAACAATACTTATATATTTGCACAAGCCTGGCTTCACTTTTTCAGGCCAGGTCACATGTAGCTATACATTAAACACCTTTATATTCATTTTTGTTTCCAAATGCAAGATGAGCATATTAAACGGAGGCCGATAAACCAAATGGTTAATGCATTCAACTGAACCATATCTTTTCGACACGAAGCATAAATATTGTATGTAATATTAAAATTTATACATTTTATATTACAATTTTATTATTTAAAAGGATAACAGATCCATCAATAAAATCATAAAAGTTGAAGTCATTAAATTTTATTGATTTATATATAGAGTATCTTAGTTTCGCCTCTAAAAGTAAGTCGTCCTAATATATACCTTCTTATCCTCGCTCTTAATCACCGGGAACAAACACAAAGCATTAACTAACTGTTTTTGTCACTTTGGTAAAGCCAATCATGTATAGTCAGACCTCTCATTCTTATATACTACGGAAAAGAGTCATAGTTGTCCTTCTATTATCAAATATTTGTTATATTTATCCTCCGTTATACTATTTAAAGGTATTTACCCTTGCCGTTACTCTTTTTAATATTTCTACCCCTTATTTTAACGGACAACTGAGGCTCCATTCCAAACTGGCACGTTGCAAAAATCTGTTGATACCCAATTAAATAGCTAACCCATATCCAAAATGGCCTAACCATCTACCCGATTCGAAGACAAAATATTTTTCATTCCCACTATATTTTTTGCTAAATGCATCGACTTTTTCTCTCCCTATCTCTCATGTTCTTTCTCTTTCTTCTCCTTCCACGAACTACCAATGATTGATTTTCATTTACCTAAATGGCTTAAGAATCTAAATTAATTTTTTTAAGCTTTTGATTAACCTAATCCAAGATTCATGAGAAGAATTTGGTCTTGCATAATTTTTTTTATCAATAACGTTTAGGAAATATTGTTGGATCTTTTCATTTTGGGTTTCTAAGTTTCTTTACTTTCAACGAATATTAAAGATTTTATGTTCGAATTTGTATTTCTTTTTAGGAAATGATCGATGAACATTTCATCATGGTTGCCAGCAGTAAGTTCCTTGATTATGAAATAGAAGTGGCATATATTTGTGTTAAGGGAATGTTAAGATTTTGAATGGAATTGGTCGAGATTCAACGAGTTTCGTGAAAAGGGTTTATCAATTTTTGGATAGGGATGAGGAAGAAGGGGTGGAAGGAAATATTGAAGATGATTATATCACTAAATTTCTTTTTTATGATACCAAAAAAGATGGTACATAGTTTGATTTGCTTTGGAAGGAAAGATCCGAATTTTTGATATGGGTTGCCTAATTAATTGGGTTTCAACAGATTTTCACCACGTGTCAATTTAGAATTGAGCTTGCATTAAAAAGAGGGCAAACATATTAAAAAGAGTAGCGGCAAGGGAAAATACCTTCAAATAGTATAACGGATAATAAATACAACTAATATTTAATAGTAGAAGGACATATATGACCCTTCTCCGTATATACTAATAGCTATTCATTATAAAAATCAAGTTTTTTTCGGAATCGGTCTTTTGTGTTACTATATTATACTCCCTCCACTTCAATTTATATGAACCTATTTTCTTTTTAGTCCGTGCCAAAAAGAATGACCCCTTTCCCTTTTTGATTTACCTTTATTTTACGCTACAAAATTCAAAGTTTTTTTCTTCTTAAACTTTGTGCCCAGTCAAATGGGTTCACATAAATTGAAATGGAGGGAGTATTATTTATCCTCTATAAAAATATTTCAATATAGCATCCAAAAAATATCAAAACAAATGCGGCTGTTATAAAGATGTATGACTATATTGTACGCGTGGTGCTCATCATTTTGTGTTCTCAAGAGTATAAAAGCTAACAAAACTGCTCCGTTGTTAACATGAATTTTGACTAGAAGATCAGTTTTATATGTCTGGACATGAGAAAATACCTCGTTTTAGGTTAGAAGTACTTACTTGTCGTATACCGACACGTTTTCTTAGACGAATTTGAGGGCATTTAGCTAGCCTATATCTCCATCTCCACTCTTCTTGCTCCACCAACAAGCTCTCGTAGCAATAGTAGCCCTTTTTTTTAGCATCTTAGGAAGCCGTGATATGATAAACATAATTATTTCCGTCCATGTGAGGCCGGTGATATGAGAAGATAATTTCTAAAAGAGAGTTTCTTTGCCTCGTTTCTCCTTAAGAATGAGTAACTATGGGGCAAAAGAAATTAAACTGGAAGCCCTTCATTGTCTTCATCTTTTACTTTTCGGAAAAAGCTAAAAATACTCTTATTATTTGTAAATAGTTTATTTTTACACTCTGTCTATCTATTGGTACAAAAATTTATACAACGTTATCTTCTTATCTAAAATTACCCTTACGACTGACGGAAATTTCGGTGGTCCCTTTTTAATATGTTGGTAGCACGTAATTGGGCAATGTGGCTCCCTTGTCCAGATCAAATTTAACCCGCTCCAGATTTAAACTCGCCCTAATTTATTGGATCAACCACTGGAAGTTTTTCAACCTTAACCCCGTATCCTATCCATTTCCATCTCTTTTTCTGAAAAAAAAAACAATGGCTGTAGTTTTTCAAGTGGGGCTCCAAATTCTTGTTCCAACCAAACTCCATATCAAGGTTAAGCAATTAATTCCCAGCAACACCCAATCAATTTTGAGAGACGAATTTCAGATTTGGAAGCTTTTTCAAGCGAAACACCAAAGGGTTCTTCAATATTGGACTATTTTTCTCCAAGTTTTCACTCAACAAGACAATGAACATTCACAAATATTCTCCAAATCAATAGCAAACCAGGAGAGTTTCAACATCAAGCAATCTCATTTTTTTAAATTTATAAACTTGCACTTTGACAAGCACCCAATCCGTTATTCAGAAAATCCCAAAAATGAGTACTAAAATTCAACACCAAATTTGTGATATAACTATTAAGTTCAATCTGTCATCTCACCAAACAATTACCCAAACAAACAATATCAAGAGATTCCAAAAAATAACTGTCAGGATCTAATACACTAAATACGAGTTTCGTAAACTCAATTGGAAATCACAATATTTTTGGGACAATTTTCTGGATTTCTATTAACTGAAAAACGGAGCTAAAGGATTACAATTGCAGAAAATAGAAAAGGAAACTAAATTGAAGCTATTCTACAGTATCACCATTGAAATGGAACTTGCAGAAATAGAGTAACAAGGGGTTAGAGAAGAAGATAGGAGAATAAGGAGAGAATTTAGGAGAGAATTCGAGAAGAAAGAGAGTACCAAATAATTCACTGCCTTCTCTTTCCTGTTTGTTAGCATTTAACCGTAAAGGTTTTGCTTGGATTTGAGCTGACGTGGCTAAATCTAGGCCCTTGTGACTCATTTATTCTCTTCTATTTTCAGCCGTCCATTCTAGTGTTAGTTACCCTCTCCTAACTAATTAACCATATACTCGAATTAGGCAAAATTAAGGGTCATGGTCATGGCATACCCTTCCCCTTAAATTAATCCTTGACCTCAAGGATTAGCATCAAAGCCTGAGAACTTTTTCTTGAGAAAACATAATCTTCCCAAGAAGCATCTTCAGGAGGTAAGTTAGACTGAACAAGGACCTTAACAACAACAGTGTTACCTCTTCGAATCAGTTGTCTTTGCAAAATGGCCACTGGTTTAACTAAAAATTATCCTTCTTCCTAGTAGTAGGCAGAGTAGTTTGTACAACCACTTTGGTTCCTACTTTTTTCTTGAGCAAGGAAATATGGAACACTGGATGAACTTTAGAGTCCGGTGGAAGCAATAGTTTGTAAGCTACCTGACCAATGCGACTGATGACTTGAAAAAGACCATAGTACTTGGAGCTGAACTTCAAATTCTTTCTCAACGCAATGGATGTTTGTCTATAAGGTTGCAACTTCAAATATACCTTGTCTCCAACTTAGAATTCTCTTTCAGTTCTCCTTTGATCAGCAAATTGTTTCATTCTTTCGTGAGCTTTGAGGAGGTTATCTTTAAGTAGTTGTTGCATTTGCTGTCTCTTCATGACAACATCTCCAGCAGCAAGGGTCATGGTCTCAAGCAAAGGGCCCATGGAGAGTTGTGGAGGAACATACCCATTCAGGGCCTCAAATGGAGTACATTGTAAGCCAGAATGGTAGTTCGCGTTATACCCCCATTCAGTAAAGTGCAACCATTATTTCCCGTGTGTAGGTATATGGCTTGTCATGCACCTGAGATAACTTTCAATACACTTGTTGGCCTTCTCAGTTTGGCCATAAGTTTGAGGGTGGTAGGTGATCGCAGCAGACTCAACCTAAGGATGAGTGGGCGCTAATACTTTTACCCAATAGCGATATCGGGGTCAATTTTCCACAGGGAACTTCAAATTGGAGTCGAGTATTTGTATGGTCTAGGATAGTGTTTTAGCTCATAATTGATCTTCTAACATTTTTGGTTTTCTTTTGTTTAAGAGCTACAATTTATCAACTACAGTTGTAAAACTAGGTTATGCTAAAATTATGATTCTAAATTGTATGCAAGATAGATAAAAGCACTAGGGATGCAACATTTACCTAGGTGGTCCACTAACGGGTAGAAAATTCCTAATGCAAGAATGACGAATATGGGGCTTATGCTATAACCGTTGCACCTTTTACACCCACTCTCACACCTCTCGGTAGAGAGAGTGATTTTGTCCAATTGACTCTCTCGAGACCAATTGGGTAGGCTAATTTGCCCAAGCAACTTATGGTTCAAGTTGGGTAATTACTCTCTCGAGGTTTAACCCGTTAATTGGGACTACCATTCTCATGGGTCCATCCCGATTCCTTGTTGGAGTTAATCTTGAGGTCATAGACTCTCTTTCTCAAGAAGAGTCAAGACCCACTAAGCTAGACTTAGTGTTTGCAACCACCAAATCTTAGTGAAAACTTAAGATTAATCCAAATAGCAAACACCCAACATCATTCATGCACTAAACAATCACACCCATCAATTTTCCACACTAGGGTTGAGCCACAACCCTAGCTAATGGGTTTAGCTAGACATAGTAGTAACAAAAATCAAAGAAATAATAGATGAAATTGACATAATAGTTAATTACAATGTTAATCTACTTGATTCCACTTTAAAACTAGAAGAAATGGCCCAAAATAGGCTGATAATAGGGTAACACGAGTTCAGCTGCTCTCTGCTTTCGAACCGCCTTCCAAAAACTGCTGCTAAAAAGTAAAATGTTCTATTTATACTTCACAGGAAAAACCGGACAAAAATACCCCTGAGGGTCTGGCGCGGACCGCACACAAATGACGCGCGGCCGTGTAGGGCTCTGGGTCTTCATTACTTGCATCTGGTACTAGGGGGCGCGGACCGCACAAAAGTGACCTGCGGCCGCATGAACTTCATCCACGCAGACCACACTGATTAGGTGCGCGGTCGCATGGGCTTTTGTCTCGAGTGATTGCTTCTCTGATTCTCTTAGGCGCTGACCGCACAAAAAGGGACGTGGACCGCGTTTGAACTGGGCGCGGACCGCGCGAGAAGAGGCGCGGACCGCGCAGCTTATCTTAAAAATATCATGGCCTCTGAACTTTCCTGCGCGGCCGCGTGGCAAAACAGTGCGGTCCGTGCAGGTTGAACTTGGATATGCCCAGCTTCTGATCTCTCCTACGCGGCCGCGTGACAGAACAGTGCGGACCGCGCAGGGCCTTTTGATCCCCCCTTTCAGTTGTCTCTTGACACTTGACAGATTTCACTCCTTTTTGAGCCGATCTTTAGTATTTGTCATCTTGTCGCTCAAACCTGCAATTAAGTTTCATTTGTAAGCATTTTGGGACTATTATATGGCAATAAATGCACAAAGCTCAGGTAAGAATGGGTATAAAAAACATACAGAAATCGCAGTTATCAACTCTCCCAAACTTAAACCTTTGCTTGTCCTCAAGCAAATAAAATGAGACCTACCCCTCAATGGAAAACAACCAAGTAATTCCTGTTTATCCTAAAGTAACCTCAGCATGCATCAATTGGGACTAGCAATTGCCCTCAATGCAAATGCATCCTCAACATATTTAAACTTGCAAACTTGTGGATCAAGTGCGACACAAGAGCATCAAGAGTTGACACATTTCATCACGGAACCTTTCTCAATTTCTTTGGTCATCATGGAACCCAAACTCACACATCCTTGACTTTCCCTAAGTGAATCTCACCTATTAGGGTATTTGCACACAAATCGAGATGAATGGATTTCTCTCTCGTCTCTCACAAAGAAGAGGCCCTGAGTCCGGCTCTAAGTACCATATGCTTGCCCCTTATGTAAGTATCCACTAATGTAGGCTTCCCTCAACTCAAGATCATATAGGGCTTTTGAGGAGTCATTGTGAAGGCTTTTGGTAAAGGTAGGACGTGTTTTTGTTCAAATGGGTTTAATCTTCCCTTAAGCCCTTCTTTTGATTTATTTTGGCACACTTTCTTGACTCAATTGAGTAGTTCACTTCTTTCAAGGGGTTAGAGGGACACATTGTCACTCTTTCTTTTGCAATTCAAATCCTTTCTCCTTTTTATCACTTTTCTACACCTTTTTCACTTCTTTTTGTCGTCCTTGGATTCCCTTTTTGGTTTTTATTCATTTTTGTCTTTCTTTTTGTCTTTTTCTCTTTTTCATTGCCTTCCTTTTCTTTTGCTTTTGCATCTTTTTAGCACATTGATTCCCTTCCTGTCTCTCCCCCCCCAAACTTAGACATTTGCCATTTATTCAAGGGAAGATTTGGGTGCCAAGAGGGGGTTTCGTTAGGAACGGGTATAGGTTTTTAGCTTGGTTCATGAACGAAAAAGATTTAAGGCTCAAAAGGGTTGAACTAGGGATTATTTCATTGGTAGGTCATGAAAAGTGTTCAAATTTTGCATTTTGGATCAAGGAGAGCCTATACTCACGTCTCAAGTCAAGTTCTACCTATGATTTCGCCTCAACAAACATTCAGGGTAAGTTCTAGACCATCGGCTCGGTACTTGGGCTCGCAATTCGAATTCTCACCACACACACTCAAGGGTTGCCTAAGACGGAGTCGAGGGCCCACAACAACCTTAGATATTATTCAAGCGCCCCATGGCCCAAAATGACCACGTGATGATTATTTGGTCAACACAAAAGTCTCAAGGCCACAACTTTCACCATCCTAAACACAACATAATGTCTTCGACCATATGATCAAAGGCAAATGTGTTAGGCCCAAGTGAGGCTTTGCCTGAGGTATCCTTAACTACAAAAACTTGAAAATCAAAAAAGAAAAGAAAAATAAAAAACGGACTCAAACCCTTAAGAAGGTTGTCACACCATCTATCATTGGGAAGAGCCACCCGGTTCGCACAATATCTACCCTTGGAAAGAACCGTGACATTAAGAAAACCAAGGGCTTATTGCAAACGCCAAAACAAAACACAAAGGCTACGAGCCTAACTTTGCAACTAAAACAAAAAATAGAAAATCAAGATGAAAACCTAATGAATATGTACAAACGGGGAGTAGAATATACAACCAGAGGGAAATGAATATATACATAAACTCTGAAGATCATCTGGAATGAACAGTTATACACAAACCATCTATCCACTACTAATGTATAGAAATTAAAAGAAGGTAAAATAATATATACAGTCATCCTGACAGTTAATCCAAATAGTAGGGCCACACCCCCATGAATAAGAGCTAGCATTGTCCCCAATGCTAACTACCAAATAAGACATCAAAAATAAAAAATAAGCAAAGGATATAGAGCGGCCCCTCAAGCCTCATCAAACTGGTCCCCAGCCTGCTGCTGCTGTGCTGCTGGGACAAGTGTCTGCTCATGATCCTGCTCATTAACTGGTGGAACTGAAGAGGGCTCAACATCTACTGTACTAGACGGGGGAGCCACCTCGATCACTATTCCCTCTGTATTAGGGAGCTTCCTCTTCTTCCTTGGCCTATCCTCCTCTGCCTGTGGCTGCTCTGCTGCTAGCTCTCCAGCTGGATATCCAAATAATAAGTCGAATGGCATCTGATCCGCTAGCAGCTTGTCCATATCCCCTCTCAACTGTGCAACTGACTCCTTGGAAGCTTTCTGTTTCCTTAGCTTTTTGTGCTCCCGAGCCAATTTTTCCAAAGCTTTTCCATGTTCCCCAACCGCCTTGGTCAGGGTATCCTGTGTTGACATCATCTTTTCCTGGTTGGCCAGGATCTCTTTCAAAACATCCTCAATGGCGGAGGGAATCTCTACAGTAGCTGGTGCTCCCTATGCCTACACAACAGTGGTCAAAGAAGATAACTTGGATGTCGCAACTGACATCCAGTTGTTTAAACTGGCAAGGGAGTGTGCGAGCTGGTTGGCAGTGAACCGGTAAGTCTTTGATGAAGGAATCACCGGATCAGATGCAACTGATGGACCAGCTGTGGAGGAAGGACCTGGGGGAAGTGTCTCATCAGGAGTAGGGTCAGAGGGCTGCTCTGTCGCAACTGGCTCTTCAGACTGGCCAGGTGCGGAGGAGGTAGAAGCTGGAGTTTTCTTTCCTCTCTTTGGGTTGTCCGGACCCAACTGATCATACCATGAGTAGGGGGCCACTGGAGGTACCGTAACATCATATCTTTTCTTCTTCACTTTCAACTCTCTGAAGTAAAGGGAGAGTGTGTTCGGAAAGGGGAAGTTTGTTTTTGTTTCGTTCCCGACTTGATAAATTACCCTCGACATTATGTTTCCCACATTTAGAGGGAAGCCCGCCATGATAGCTACCACCAGGACAGCCTGAGGAAGGGGGACAGAGTGATCGTGTGTAGACGGGTCAAGCCGACTACACACGAAGGTTAACCACCCTTTTGCTTCAAAGTTGAGGGTGTTCCGCAAAATCTTTTCCTGTGCCTTCAACCACACAGGGACTGTACCTGGAGCTGCTAAATGCTCGGCCAACCACGGACGAACCTCCTCTTTCAATGCCAGCTTCTCAAGATATTGAGACTCGTCCTCATCTGCAAACCCCAAAAAGTCATTCAGCGACTTCCCATCAAAGACTACTATCTTGTCCCTCACTTTTGTTGCTTTGGAGTTCCGAACTGTGTGGTGAACATTGCAATAAAACTCCTTCACCATATGCTCGTTTGCAAATTCGACTCTCTCTTTGAAGAATCCCCAACCCTCTCTAGTGCGGAATTGTGCTTGCACGTGAGGGTTGAGTGGGACAAGATCGGCGTCTATGAACCGCCTTTCCGGAATCAACTTTCTCTTCGGCCACCATTCCCTGAATTTGTGGAAAGCGACCTCGCTGACAAACCTATCCTCCCATGCTTCTGGTTTCCTGGTTCTCTCTATACCTCCAACCTGTGGTTCACCCCCTTCGGCATATCCTCCAGTATCCCCTGATATTGAAGCTGTGGGAGACGTGGAGTAAGTGCTCCCCTTGTCTTTTTCTGCTCCGGACTCATCAGACGAGTCCGAGATAACATCGACCGGCTCCTTGGACGAGGCTATATCATCATGATCCGGGGAAGGAGGGTCACGGAGTTGGAATGAAGTGGCCTTATATGTTGGAGAAGACTCCAAGGTAATGCTCCATGACAGAGCATACTCACTCCCCGTGGAGTGAGATGCAGCTTTATCTGCTTCCCTGGTCTTAGGATTTAGCTTTATAATTCCTTTTCCCCTTCCCTCACGGGAGGAACCATCTCTCCCGGATTGTATTTGTTTCCCCGTTCGCTTCTTAGCCACATGTTTTTGAACCATTGTCTGCAAGGAAGACATGTATAACATTGTTAGTAAAAGCACATGATATGAAATGGACAGTTCAATTGAATGAAAGAATTGCAGACACAGTTTCACAGACAGAGGAATGCGGACCGCACCAAAAGGCACGCGGTCCGCGCAGTTTACTGATTCACACAATGGTTTCTCTGAATGAACCGACGCGGTCCGCACTGTTTTGTGTTGCGGCCACATAGCTTCAGCGCGGACCGCATAAAAATGGCCGCGGACCGCACAGGTGAACTGCCAAAATAGTGACTTCTCTGAACTTTTCATACGCGGTCCGCACTATTTTGGATCGCGGCCGCGCTGGACTCACGCGGACCCCATAGAAATGTCACGCGGACCGCATGGAGGCGATTCATCATAGTACACAAAAAAAAAAAACTATGCGGACCGCGCAAAAATGCTGTGCGGTCGCATAGGGCAGATTTAACTGAGGGGGAATTTTTTTTCTCTTTAAGTCCCATTTTGATCGGGATTTGACCCCTCAGTGTCCCTACTCAATTAATTACATGGATTTATGCCCCTAATTCTCACTAAACAATAGAAATCCAAACTAACAGTAAGAAGTTATACTAGTAGAGAGTAATGAGAAGAAACAAAAAATTAGGCTATGCATGAAATGAACAAGATTTGTTACTGAAAAATCGACTAAATGAGCAGGGAGTGCGGATGAACAGTGAAAATTTAGAGCTCCAGATGAAAATTTGCGAAAAGGTTCAAATGAGGCCCAAGGCTTCTATTTATAGAAAAATCCTGGGGCTTTCAGCTTACCTACAAGCGCGGCCGCACTAAAATGGCCGCGGTCCGCGCTGGTTTTCTTTTAGTCACATTTTGACTACTCAGCCCACGCGGACCGCACTGCTTTGATGCGCGGCCGCGTGGGGCAATTTCCATGGACTGATCATTTTTTTTGTACTTCTTCCCTGCACTGGTTCAACATAATCCCTGCAACACTTCGCAAATTATCAGCTCAAAAATCCTACTCTACAACAGAAAAACAAAGAAAAGGAAAAAGACATGGGTTGCCTCCCACGAAGCGCCTGATTTAACGTCGCGACACGACGCATGTTACCATCACAGTCATTTCAAATGAATGCGCGCCACCACGTGGCTGTCATCAATCTTTCCCAAATAATGCTTGACGCGATGCCCATTGACTCGGAAGACTTCACCATTTTTATTTTTGAGATCAATGGCACCAAAGGGAGTTATCCCAACCACTTCAAAAGGGCCGCTCCACTTGGACTTCAACTTGCCCGGAAATAACCTCAACCGGGAATTGAAAAGAAGAACCATATCACCCACTTTGAATTCCTTCCCTCTGGCATACTTGTCATGAAGGTACTTCATCTTGTCCTTATACAAGGACGAGCTGGAGTAAGCATGAAACCTAAACTCATCAAGTTCATTCAATTGCTCCACCCGAAGATTTGCAGCTACATCCCATTCTAAGTTCAACTTTTTCAGCGCCCACATAGCTTTATGTTCCAATTCTACCGGAAGATGACAAGCCTTCCCAAACACCAACCGATACGGAGACATACCAATCAGCGTCTTGAAAGCTGTACGATAAGCCCAAAAAGCATCATCCAATTTCTTCGACCAGTCAGTCCTATTTGCATTGACAGTTTTGGATAAAATACTCTTAATCTCACAGTTGGACACCTCAACTTGGCCACTCACTTGAGGATGATAAGGAGTGGTTACCTTGTGATTTACCCCATACTTGGCTAGCAGAGAGTCAAAAGCCCGGTTGCAAAAATGAGAACCCCCGTCACTAATTATGGCACGTGGAGTGCCAAACCTCGTGAAGATACTCTTTTTCAAAAATGCCACCACACTTCGAGCTTCATTATTTGGCAAAGCTATGGCCTCAACCCATTTCGACACATAGTCAACCGCTACCAAGATGTAAGTGTTGCCACAGGAACTTACAAATGGTCCCATAAAGTCTATCCCCCAAACATCAAAGATGTCAACCTCTAGAATTGTGTTTAGGGGCATCTCATCTTTCTTCGAAATCCCTCTGGCACGTTGGCATTCATCACATCTTTTCACAAAGTCACCGGCATCCTTGAATAACGAAGGCCAATAGAAACCACAGCTCAACACTTTAGACGCCGTCCTTGCCCCGCCATGATGGCCACCATAGGGCGAAGAGTGACAAGCTTCCACAATACTCAGTTGCTCTTCTTCAGGAACACACCGGCGAATTACACCATCGGTGCAGATTTTAAAAAGATACGGCTCATCCCAATAGTAATCCAAGCAATCCTGCTTGAGCTTCTTCCTTTGGTTAGAAGAGAGCTCATACGGAACCACACCGGTAACAAGGTAATTGGCAATGTCGGCAAACCATGACATGTCTAGCATTGAAACCGAGAGGAGTTGTTCATCCAGAAAAGCATCATTTATCTCAAGGCCGTCCAAAGGCCTCCCTTCCTCCTCCAATCGAGACAAGTGGTCCGCCACTTGGTTTTCACTACCTTTTCTATCAATGATCTCCAAATCAAATTCTTGAAGAAGAAGCACCCATCTCATTAACCTCGCTTTAGAATCTTTCTTCGTCATCAAATACCTAAGGGCGGCGTGATCGGTATGAATAATCACTTTGGCCCCCATAAGGTATGGGCGAAACTTCTCCATGGCAAAAACAATGGCAAGCAATTCCTTTTCGGTGACCGTATAGTTCCTTTGAGCTTCATTCATTGTCTTACTTGCGTAGTACACCGGATGGAACATCTTGTTGATTCTTTGGCCCAAGACCACCCCCACCGCAACATCACTAGCATCGCACATGAGCTCAAAGGGCAAGCTCCAATTTGGTGCGGTAATAATGGGGGTAGTCGTCAACTTTTGCTTTAGAAGCTCGAAAGCCTCCATACATTTCTCATCAAACACATATTTGGCATCTTTCTCAAGCAATTTACACAACGGGTTAACTACCTTAGAGAAGTCTTTGATGAATCTTCGGTAGAAACCCGCGTGTCCAAGAAAACTCCTCACCCCTTTGACAGAAGTAGGGGGAGGGAGCTTCGAGATAACCTCAATTTTCGCTTTATCAACCTCAACCCCTCTTTTTGAAATTTTGTGACCCAACACAATGCCTTCTTCTACCATAAAATGACATTTCTCCCAATTGAGAACCAAGTTTGTGTCTTCGCATCGGGCCAATACACGATCAAGTTTTGCAAGCAATCACCGAAAGAGTCCCCGACCACACTAAAATCATCCATGAAGACCTCCAAAATGTCTTCCACCATATCGGTGAAGATTGCCATCATACATCGTTGGAAAGTCGCCGGTGCATTACATAACCCAAATGGCATTCGAGAGAAGGCGAATGTGCCATAAGGACATGTGAAAGTTGTCTTTTCTTGGTCTTCCGGGGCAATGAGAATTTGGTTATAGCCTGAATACCCATCCAGAAAACAATAGAAAGCCCGGCCTGCAAGACGATCAAGCATTTGGTCCAAGAACGGTAATGGGAAATGATCCTTTCTAGTCACCTTGTTCAACTTCCGGTAGTCCATGCATACCCTCCAACCCGTCACAGTGCGAGTCGGAATAAGTTCATTATTGTCATTTGTCACCACAGTCATTCCTCCCTTCTTTGGCACACATTGTACTGGAGAAGTCCACGAACTATCAGAAATTAGATACACCACACCGGCGTCAAGCCACTTGATGACTTCCTTTTTAACCACCTCTTGCATGGCTTCATTGAGTCTCCTTTGATGTTCAAGAGACGGCCTAGCATCATCCTCCAATATTATCTTGTGCATGCAAAATGCGGGGCTAATACCCCGAATATCCGCCAAGGTCCATCCAATTGCCCGCTTGCGCTTTTGAAGAACCGCCAAAGTGGCTTCAAACTGCACGTTAGTCAAGCAAGAAGAAAGTATAACCGACAAAGTAAAATTAGGACCAAGAAATTCATACCTGAGGTGAGGAGGAAGTGGTTTCAACTCCAACACCGGTGGCTTCTCAATAGATGGCTTGGTGGGAGGAGTTTTGCAATTTTCAAGATCAAGAGATAACTTCCTCGGTTCATAAGAATATGAGCCCATGCCAGGTAATGCATTCACACACTCCACCCTTCTAGCATCATCATCAACATCCATGTTCAATAGCACGGCCTCAAGTGGGTCCTCAACATTAGCCATAGCGCTTGTGTCATCCACTATCACTACCGTGACAATGTCAACAAATGAGCACACCTCGTTGCTATTTGGTTGCCTCATTTATTTGCATACGTGGAACACCACCTTTTCATCACCAACACGGAAGGTCAATTCTCCCGCTTCCACATCAACCAAGGCCTTTCCCGTAGCTAGGAAGGGCCTCCCAAGAATGATAGGCACCTCAAAATCCACTTCACAATCCAAGATCACAAAATCGGCTGGCAATATGAACTTATCAACACGAACAAGGACATCATCAATAATTCCCAAAGGCTGCTTCATTGATCGGTCCGCCATTTGAAGCCTCATAGAGGTTGGACGAGGTTGTCCGATTCCCAAGGTCTTGAAGACCGAATATGGCATTAAATTGATACTTGCCCCCAAGTCGCAAAGGGCTTTTGCAAAGTCGGCACTTCCAATGGTACATGGGATAGTGAATGCGCCGGGATCCTCAAGTTTTGGAGCCATAGAATGCACAATTGCGCTCACTTGATGGGTCATCTTGATTGTCTCACACTCCATTGATCTCTTTTTTGTAACCAAATCTTTCATGAACTTTGCGTATCCCGGCATTTGCTCGAGTGCCTCTACTAAAGGCACATTGATAGTAAAACTCTTTATCATTTCAATAAATTTCTTAAATTGGTTGTCACCCTTTTGCTTGGCCAACCGTTGAGGGTAGGGCGGAGGAGGTCTAGGCAAGGGTGCCTTAGCTTTTGGCACCTCCGGTTCAGGCATATCAATGACGTGTTCCCTAGACGGGTTCACGGCCTCTTGAGTCTCCTCCTCACCCTCATCAATTTCAATTCTCCCATCATCATTTGCACTTGGTTCGACAACATCCTCAACTACCAACGGGATCTCATCATTTTGCAACTCATCTTCATCTACCGGAACTCGGTTATCTCTTGAGGCATGCACATCACCATCTCTTCCACTTCATGTTGTCACTGCCATCACATGATTGTTGTGCCCTCCCTTGGGGTTTACTACTGTGTCACTTGGTAGAGCACCCTTTGGGCGAGTATTTAAAGATTGAGAGATTTGGCCTAATTGCACTTCCAAGTTCCTGATAGATGTGTTATGCGAAGCTAATTGGGCCTCGGAATCTTGACTTTTTTTCATCATTTGTTCGAACATGCTCTCTATTCGACTCATGTCATTGCCCGACGAACTCGACCCTTGAGATTGGAACGGAGGCGGGTTATTGGGCTGTTGATACATTGGGGACCTTTGATAGCCTTGCCCCCTATTACCTTGACCACCATTGTTGTTGTTCCAATTGTTGTTCCCGCTCCAATTTCCTTGATTCCCAGAATTATTGTTCCCCCAATTGCCTCCTTGATTGTTGTTGTAATTCCAATTGCCGCCTTGTTGATTTCCCCAATTACCTTGGGGTCTCCATTGCTGATTCCCTTGGTTGCCTCTATTCCCTTGGTAGTTGTTGACGTATTGGACTTCCTCACTTTGGTCATCAAAACCTTCATTCGAATACCCACCACCATCATTGTTGTTGTCATATTGTTCACAATTACCTTGAGGTTGTTGTACTCTTTGCCTCCTTTTCAACATAGAAACACCTTCCATTGCATTGACTTGGCACGGGTTTTGGACTTGTTGCAATTGCGCCTTTACTAATTGATTCATAGTTGTTGTAAGTTCGGCTATCGCTTGGTCATGATCGTGCAATTCCTTGTGCAAATGGATGACCGTGGGGTCACCTTGTGGCACGTTTGCTCGGCTTTGCCATGACGAAGAGGTGTCGGCCATTTCATCAAGTACATCACATGCCTCTTGGTAAGAAAGTTTCATAAAATTCCCTCCGGCCAATTGGTTCACAATGCATTGATTTGTGGTGTTGATGCCCCGATAAAAAGTTTGTTGAATCATAGCCTCGGTCATGTCATTATTAGGGCACTCTTTCACCATTGTTCTATATCTTTCCCATATTTCATGCAAAGGTTCTGTTGGCTCCTGCTTGAAAGCTAGAATTTCATCCCGAAGAGCCGCCATATGACTTGGAGAGAAGAACTTGGCAATAAATTTGTCCGCCAATTTATCCCATATTGTGATAGAATGATTGGGGAGCCTTTCTAACCAATCCAATGTTTTACCCCGAAGAGAGAACGGGAAAAGCCTCAATCTCAACGCGTCCTCGGACACGTTTGTCTGCTTGCTACCCCAACAAGTATCCACGAACCCCTTCAAGTGATTGTAGGTATTTTTATCGGAGGCACTCGTGAAATAACCTCGTTGCTCGAGCAAGGTCAGCATAACATTTGTGATTTGAAAGTTCCCCGCCCGGATTCGGGGAGGAACAATAGCACTAGCGTATCCTTGATTTGGTAGAACTCTGGGAGCCACTCTCGGCGGTTGCGGAGGAGGGTCTGGAATGTTGTTGTTCTCATTTGCATTTATATTGACATTCCGACCTCTCCATGGAAGTTGAGGTAAGACCTCATCTTGTTCTAGATCTTCTACCTCCTCCCCCGCTATCACATTGCCGAGAGGATCATTTGCATTAAGAGCCATGGTACCTGATTGATCAACATGCAAAATTAGTAAATAAGAAGGAAAGAGAAGCAAAACACAATACTAGCTACACAGATAGTCAACACCGTAAAGCTCCCCGGCAACGGCGCCAAAAAGTGATCGCAGCAGACTCAACCTAAGGATGAGTGAGCGCTAATACTTTTACCCAATAGCGATATCGGGGTCGATTTTCCATAGGGAACTTCAAATTGGAGTCGAGTATTTGTATGGTCTAGGATAGTGTTTTAGCTCATAATTGATCTTCTAACATTTTTGGTTTTCTTTTGTTTAAGAGCTACAATTTATCAACTACAGTTGTAAAACTAGGTTATGCTAAAATTATGATTCTAAATTGTATGCAAGATAGATAAAAGCACTAGGGATGCAGCATTTACCTAGGTGGTCCACTAACGGGTAGAAATTCCTAATGCAAGAATGACGAATATGGGGCTTATGCTATAACCGTTGCACCTTTTACACCCACTCTCACACCTCTCGGTAGAGAGAGTGATTTTGTCCAATTGACTCTCTCGAGACCAATTGGGTAGGCTAATTTGCCCAAGCAACTTATGGTTCAAGTTGGGTAATTACTCTCTCGAGGTTTAACCCGTTAATTGGGACTACCATTCTCATGGGTCCATCCCGATTCCTTGTTGGAGTTAATCTTGAGGTCATAGACTCTCTTTCTCAAGAAGAGTCAAGACCCACTAAGCTAGACTTAGTGTTTGCAACCACCAAATCTTAGTGAAAACTTAAGATTAATCCAAATAGCAAACACCCAACATCATTCATGCACTAAACAATCACACCCATCAATTTCCCACACTAGGGTTGAGCCACAACCCTAGCTAATGGGTTTAGCTAGACATAGTAGTAACAAAAATCAAAGAAATAATAGATGAAATTGACATAATAGTTAACTACAATGTTAATCTACTTGATTCCACTTTAAAACTAGAAGAAATGGCCCAAAATAGGCTGATAATAGGGTAACACGAGTTCAGCTGCTCTCTGCTCTCGAACCGCCTTCCAAAAACTGCTGCTAAAAAGTAAAATGTACTATTTATACTTCACAGGAAAAATCGGACAAAAATACCCCTGAGGGTCTGGCGCGGACCGCGCACAAATGACGCGCGGCCGCGTAGGGCTCTGGGTCTTCATTACTTGCATCTGGTACTGGGGGGCGCGGACCGCACAAAAGTGACGTGCGACCACATGAACTTCATCCATGCGGACCGCACTGATTAGGTGCGCGGTTGCATGGGCTTTTGTCTCGAGTGATTGCTTCTCTGATTCTCTTAGGCGCGGACCGCACAAAAAGGGACGCGGACCGCGTTGGAACTAGGCGCGGACCGCGCGAGAAGAGGCGCGGACCGCGCAGCTTATCTTAAAAATATCATGGCCTCTGAACTTTCCTGCGCGGCCGCGTGGCAAAATAGTGCGGTCCGCGCAGGTTGAACTTGGATATGCCCAGCTTCTGAACTCTCCTGCGCGGCCGCGTGACAGAACAGTACGGACCGCGCAGGGCCTTTTGATCCCCCCTTTCAGTTGTCTCTTGACACTTGGCAGATTTCACTCCTTTTTGAGCCGATCTTTAGTATTTGTCATCTTGTCGCTCAAACCTGCAATCAAGTGTCATTTGTAAGCATTTTGGGACTATTATATGGCAATAAATGCACAAAGCTCAGGTAAGAATGGGTATAAAAAACATGCAGAAATCGCAGTTATCAGTAGGCTGTGCTGTACAAGAGTTACACACCTTTGAGTTTAAACTAAGCTTGCTAGAAATTACTTAAGAAGATCATGTCCTTATCTGATATAATGGTTTCAGGTGTACCATGTAGTATATGGACCCTTTTCCAAAACTTCTCAGCAACAACCAGAATAGTAAAGGGATGAACTAAAGCTATAAAGTGAGCAGACTTTGTCATCCTATCAACTACCACTAGTATAACATATTTGCCGTTAGACTTAGGTAATCCTTCAATGAAGTTCATGCTGATGTGCTTCCAAGCCTGATTAGGAATGGGAAGAGGTTGAAGTAGTCTAGGGTAAGATACATTTTCATCCTTGTTCCTCTAGCGTATATCACAATCAACCACAAATTGAACAACCATTTGTTTCATCAATGGCCAGTAGAAGTGTTATGATAGTCTCTTAAGTGTTCCCAATTGTCCTGAGTGACCTACAAAAGTGGAATCATTAAATGTTTTGATCAACTATTATCTCAAGTCCCCATGTGTGCCCATATACACTTTTCCCTTCATCCTTAATACTTCGGAATTGTAATGCCACAAATTTGGGCCTTGTACATCGACAGAAGGTTGAGTAATCAAATCAGCAGCTAAGGCATCATCTTCATAGCTTGCACTGACCTCTTGTACCCACAATGGAACTGCAACAGCGATAACCAGCAGGTGAGACTCAACAACTGGAGTGTTGGTATCTGCTGTTTCTTCCTGTTGCCTGGATAAATCATCTGCTACCCTATTCTCAACCCCATTCTTATATTGAACTTCATAGTCTAATCCCAATAATTTAGTAAATCCCTTCTGTTGTATTGACGAAGTTACCTTTTGTTCCAACAAGTACTTCAAACTATGATGGTCAGTTTTGACCACAAAGTGCTTATATTGTAAGTAATGCCTCCATTTCTCTATGGCACTCAACAGTGCCATGTATTCCTTCTCATATATGAATTTACGCTGGTGCCTTTATGCCAAAACCTTGCTAAAATAGGCTACAGGTCTACATTTTTGCATAAGGACAACATATATACCAGAGTAGCATGCATCAGTTTCCACAACAAACCCTTGGTTGTAGTCTGGCAAAGTTAATACTTGGGTAGTGGACATAGCTTCCTTGACTGCTATGAATGCTTGTTCAGCTTCCTCATTCCACTTGAAGGCATCTTTCTTTAATAAGTCAGATAATGGTCTGCAGATACTCCCATAATGAGCTACAAATTTTCTGTAATAACCTATAAGACTTAGAAGTCCTCTTAGGGCCCTGATGGTAGTAGGTCTAGGCCAGTTGATCATTGCCTGAATCTTCTCAGGGTCAGTGGATATACCTTCAACAGTGATAACATGCCCAAGATATTCCAGCTTGGGTTGTCCAAATGAGTACTTGCTCTTTTTAGCAAACAAGGAATGTACTAACAATGTCTTAAAAATCACTTCTAAATGTTCCACATGTTCCTTCAACTACTGATTATAAATTAATATGTCATCAAAGAAGACTAGCACGAATCTCCTAAAATAAGGCTGAAATACCTGATTCATAGGAGCCTGAAATGTAGCAGGTGCGTTGGATAGACCAAAGGGCATAACTCTGAATTCATAATGGCCCATAAAAGTCCTAGAATGCTGTCTTAAACACATCCTCTGCCTTCATCCTGATTTGATGATATCTAGCTCGCAACTCAATTTTGGAAAAAACAACAGCCCCATACAGTTTATCCAAAAGGTCATCCACAATGGGGATGGGATACTTATCTTTAATGGTGATGTCATTAAGTCCTCTATGATCAACACAAAACCTCCAAGTCTCATCCTTATTTTTAACTAGCAAGGCTGGAAAAAAGAAGGGTGACTGGCTATGCTGGATAATGCCATTGGTCAGCATTTCTGTCACTTCTCTCTCTAACTCTCCTTTTTGAAAATAGTTGTGTCTATAAGGCCTTAGACTAACTGAAGAAGTCCCTGGTTTCAAGGGAATTGAGTGATCTAAAGATCTAACAGGAGGTAAGGATTTTGGTTATGCAAAAACAACTTTAAACTGGCTAAGTACCTTTTGTATGGGATCCTCAACTTCCTCTTGCTCATAGTCTGTTCTCACACTTCGCATAATCAAGTGAGCCATTAAAGTTTGACCCTTTTTTAATAGCCTTCTCACCGCATTTCAACTGATCATGCTCAAGTTTCCTTCTTCAGGTATAGCATGCAACACTGTTTTGTTGTCTTTCTTTCCAATGGTAACACACCTCTTCTCATGGTCAAACTTGGTGAGATTATATGGGGAATGGACATCGTTAAACCCCTCCCAGCGGGGCGAGGTAAGACACATTTCCTTTTAGTTTTAATTGACTGCTTTTCCAAATGGGTGGAAGCAGGTGCGTTCGCCCAAATACGCGAACAGGAAGCCATCACATTCATATGGAAAAATATCATATGCCGCTTCGGCATCCCCAACGAAATCAACTGCGATAATGGATCTCAGTTTATCGGAAAAAAGACGACCTAGTTCTTCGAAAAATGGCACATCAAGCGAATACTCTCCACGCCATACCATCCCGCTGGTAACGGTCAAGCCAAATCATCCAACAAAACAATATTGAATATCCTAAAGAAAACGCTTGAGGACGCCAAAGGGCTATGACTAGAACTGCTACCAGAGGTATTATGGGCCTACCGCACCACGCCAAAAACAAGCATAGGCAAAACGCCATATTCATTAGTCTACGAGACTGACATTGTTATACCCATTGAGGTCGGAGAACCTAGCCTGAGATACTCCAATGAAAGCGGACCAAACAACGACAAGAATAGAAAACAAGACCTCGACGAAATAGAAGAACGAAGAGACATGGCTCATGCAAGGATGGTAGCCCAAAAATCCAAAAATATACTCCAGTATAATATACTGGAGTTCTAGTATAATATGCCGGTCCAGCATAATATACTAGAGATTGGAGCACTGGTGCTCCAAACTCCAGTATATTATACTGGAACTTTCCGCATGTTGGAGTTCCAATATAATATGCTGGAAGTTCATACACAGGTGTACCGATCTCCAGTATATTATGCTAGAACATTATGTATTACAGCAAAATAATAGCTATTTTTCAATGGCTTTGCAAATGCTGGCTATTTTTGAATGGTCAGTCCGAAAACTGGCTAACCTATGCTATTTTTACCTAAATACATACATATAAATTTGTACTAATCACTTTTTCTTAGGCTTTAAATGCTATACTAATCACGGTTCACTAGCCTAACTCACAGGGATTGACTGGCCCATTATGGCAACGCTATTTGCACCCACGGATATTTGACCATATATATACATAATATTACATGCAAATTTCCCTAACATTTTATTTTTAAGACTTGTTCGATTAATCAAACAATATTTATATATTTGCACAAGCCTGGCTTCACTTTTTCAGGCCAGGTCACATGTAGCTATACATTAAACACATCTTTAGATTCATTTTTGTTTCCAAGTGCAAGATGAGCATATTAAATGGAGGCCGATAAACCAAATGGTTAATGCATTCAACTGAACCATATCTTTTCAACACGAAGCATAAATATTGTATGTAATATTAAAATTTATACATCTTATATTACAATTTTATTATTTAAAAGGATAACGGATCCATCAATAAAATCATAAAAGTTGAAGTCATTAAATTTTATTGATTTATATATAGAGTATCTTAGTTTTGCCTCTAAAAGTAAGTCGTCCTAATATATACCTTCTCATCCTCGCTCTTAATCACCGGGAACAAACACAAAGCATTAACTAACTGTTTTTGTCACTTTGGTAAAGCCAATCATGTATAGTCAGACCTATATACTACAGAAAAGAGTCATAGTTGTCCCTCTATTATCAAATATTTGTTATATTTATCCTCCGTTATACTATTTGAAGGTATTTACCCTTGCCGTTACTCTTTTTAATATTTCTACCCCTCATTTTAACGGACAACTGAGGCTCCATTCCAAACTGGCACGTGACAAAAATCTGTTGATACCCAATTAAATAGCTAACCCATATCCAAAATGGCCTAACCATCTACCCGATTCGAAGACAAAATATTTTTCATTCCCACTATATTTTTTGTTAAATGCATCGACTTTTTCTCTCCCTATCTCTCATGTTCTCTCTCTTTCTTCTCCTTCCACGAACTACCAATGATTGATTTTCATTTACCTAAATGGCTTAAGAATCTAAATTAATTTTTTTAAGCTTTTGATTAACCGAATCCAAGATTCATGAGAAGAATTTGGTCTTGCATAATTTATTTTTTTATCAATAACGTTTAGGAAATGTTGTTGGACCTTTCCATTTGGGTTTCTGAGTTTCTTTACTTTCAATGAATATTAAAGATTTTATGTTCGAATTTGTATTTCTTTTTAGGAAATGATCGATGAACATTTCATCATGGTTGCCCGCAGTAAGTTCCTTGATTATTAAATAGAAGTGGCATATATTTGTGTTAAGGGGATGTTAAGATTTTGAATGGAATTGGTCAAGATTCAACGAGTTTCGTGATAAGGGTTTATCAATTTTTGGATAGGGATGAGGAAGAAGGGGTGGAAGGAGATATTGAAGATGATTATATCACTAAATTTCTTTTTTATGATACCATAAAAGATGGTACATAGTTTGATTTTCTTTGGAAGGAAAGATCCGAATTTTTGATATAGGTTACCTATTTAATTGGGTTTCAACAAATTTTTGCCACGTGTCAATTTAGAATTGAGCCTGCATTAAAAAGAGGGCAAAAATATTAAAAAGAGTAACGGCAAGGGCAAATACCTTCAAATAGTATAACAGATGATAAATATAACTAATATTTAATAGTAGAAGGACATATATGACCCTTCTCCGTATATACTAATAGCCATTCATTATAAAAATCAAGTTTTTTTCGGAATCGGTCTTTTATGTTATATTATACTCCCTCCGCTTCAATTTATATGAACCTATTTTCTAAAAATTCGTGCCAAAAAGAATGTCCCCTTTCCCTTTTTGATTTACCTTTATTTTACGCTATAAAATTCAAAAGTCTTTTTTTTTCCTTATACTTTGTTCCTAGTTAAATGGGTTCACATAAATTGAAATGGAGGGAGTATTATTTATCCTCTATAAAAGTATTTCAATATAGCATCCAAAAAATATCAAAACAAACGTGGCTGTTATAGAGATGTATGACTGTATTGTACGCATGGTGCTCATCATTTTGTGTTCTCAAGAGTGTAAAAGCTCACAAAATTGCTCCGTTGTTAACATGAATTTTGACTAGAAGATCAGTTTTATATGTCTGGACATAAGAAAGCACCTCATTTTAGGTCAGCTGTACTTACTTGTCATGTACCAACACATTTTCTTAGACGGATTTGAGGTCATTTAGCTTGCCTATATCTCCATCTCTACTATTCTTGCTCCACCAATAAGCTCTCGTAGCAATAGTAGCCCCTTTTTTAGCATCTTAGGATGTCGTGATATGATAAACATAATCATTTCCGTCCATGTGAGGCCGGTGATATGAGAAGATAATTTCTAAAAGAGAGTTTCTTTGCCTCGTTTCTCCTTAAGAATGAGTAACTATGGGGCAAAAGAAATTAAACTGGAAGCTCTTCATTGTCTTCATCTCTTACTTTTCCGAAAAGAGCTAAAATACTCCTATTATTTGTAAATAGTTTACTTTTATGCTCTGTCTACCTATTGGTACAAAAATTTATAAAACGTTATCTTCTTATCTAAAATTACCCTTGCGACTAACGGAAATTTCGGTGGTCCCTTTTTTAATGTGTTGGTAGCACGTAATTGGACCATGTGGCTCCCTTGTTCTGATCAAATTTAACCCGCTCTAGATTTAAACTCGCCCTAATTTATTGGATCAACCCACTGGAAGTTTTTCAACCTTAACCCCGTATCCTATCCATTTCCATCTCTTTTTCTGGAAAAAAATAATGGCTGTAGTTTTTCAAGTGGGGCTCCAAATTCTTGTTCCAACCAAACTCCATATCAAGGTTAAGCAATTAATTCCTAGCAACACCCAATCAATTTTGAAAAACGAATTTCAGATTTGGAAGCTTTTTCAAGCGAAACACCAAAGGGTTCTTCAATATTGGACTGTTTTTCTCCAAGTTTTCACTTAACAAGACAATGAACATTCACAAATTGGCTCCAAATCAATAGCAAACCAGGAGAATTTCAACATCAAGCAATCTTATTTTTTTTTAAATTTATAAACTTGCACTTTGACAAGCACCCAATCCGTTATTAAGAAAACCCCAAAAATGAGTACTAAAATTCAACACCAAATTTGTGATATAACTATTAAGTTCAATCTGTCAGCTCACCAAACAATTACCCAAACAAACAATATCAAGAGATTCCAAAAAATAACTGTCAGGATCTAATATACTAAATACGAATTTCGTAAACCTAATTGGAAATCACAATATTTTTGGGACAATTTTCTGGATTTCTATTAACTGAAAAACAGAGCTAAAGGATTAAAATTGCTGAAAATAGAAAAGGAAACTAAATTGAAGCTATTCTACGGCATCGCCATTGAAATGGAACTTGCAGAAATAGAGTAACAAGGGATTAGAGAAGAAGATAGGAGAAGAAGGAGAGAATTTAGGAGAGAATTCGAGAAGAAAGAGAGTACCAGATAATTCACTGCCTTCTCTTTCCTGTTTGTTAGCATTTAACCGTAAAGTTTTTGCTTGGATTTGAGATGACGTGGCTAAATCTAGGCCCTTGTGGCTCATTTATTCTCTTCTATTTTCAGCCATCCATTCTAGTGTTAGTTACCGTCTTCTAACTAATTAACCATATACTCGAATTAGGCAAAATTAAGGGTCATGGACATGACATACCCTTCCTCTTAAATTAATCCTTAACCTCAAGGATTAGCATCAAAGCCTGAGAACTTTTTCTTAAGAAAATCATAATCTTCCCAAGAAGCATCTTTAGGAGGTAAGTTAGACCATTGAACAAGGACCTTAACAACAACAATGTTACCTCTTTGAATCAGTTGTCTTTGCAAAATGGTCACTGGTTTAACTAAGAATTATCCTTCTTCCTAGTAGTAGGCAGAGTAGTTTGTACAACCACTTTGGTTCCTACTTTTTTCTTAAGCAAGGAAATATAGAACGCTGGATGAACTTTAGAGTCCGGTGGAAGCAATAGTTTGTAAGCTACCTGACCAATGCGACTGATGACTTGAAAAAGACCATAGTACTTGGAGCTGAGCTTCAAATTCTTTTTCAACGCAATGAATGTTTGTCTATAAGGTTGCAACTTTAAATATACCATGTCTCCAACTTGGAATTCTCTTTCAGTTCTCCTTTGATCAGCAAATTGTTTCATTCTTTCTGAGCTTTGAGGAGGTTATCTTTAAGTAATTGTTGCATTTGCTGTCTCTTCGTGACAACATCTTCAGTAGCAGGGATCATGGTCTCAAGCAAAGGGCCCATGGAGAGTTGTGGAGGAACATACCCATTCAGGGCCTCAAATGGAGTATATTGTAAGCCAGAATGGTAGTTCGTGTTATACCCCCATTCAGTAAAGTGCAACCATTATTTCCCGTGTGTAGGTATATGGCTTGTCATGCACCTGAGATAGCTTTCAATACACTTGTTGACCTTCTCAGTTTGGCCATAAGTTTGAGGGTGGTAGGCTGTGCTGTACAAGAGTTACACACCTTTGAGTTTAAACAAAACTTGCTAGAAATTACTTAAGAAGATCATGTCCCTGTCTGATACAATGGTTTCAAGTGTACCTTGCAGTATAAGGACCCTTTTCCAAAACTTCTCAGCAACAACCACAATAGTAAAGGGATGAGCTAAAGCTATAAAGTGAGCAGACTTTGTCATCCTGTCAACTACCACTAGTATAACATATTTGCCGTTAGACTTATGTAATCATTCAATGAAGTCCATGCTGATGTGCTTCCAAGCCTGATTAGGAATGGGAAGAGGTTGAAGTAGCCTAGGGTAAGATACATTTTCATCCTTGTTCCTCTAGCATATATCACACTCAACCATAAATTGAACGACCATTTATTCCATCAATGGCCAGTAGAAGTGTTATGATAGTCTCTTAAGTGTTCCTAATTGTCTTGAGTGACCTACAAAAGTGGAATCGTGAAATATTTTGATCAACTGTTGTCTCAAGTCTCCATCACATACACTTTTCCCTTTACCCTTAATACTCCAGAATTGTAATGCCACAAATTTGGGCCTTGTACATCTATAGAAAGTTGAGTAATCAAATCAACAGCTAAGGCATTATCTTCAGAGCTTGCACTGACCTCTTGTACCCACAATGGAATTGCAACATCGATAACCTGCAGGTGAGACTCAACAACTGGAGTGTTGGCATCTGCTGTTTCTTCCTATTACCTAGATAAATCATCTGCTACCCTATTCTCAACCCCTTTCTTATATTGAACTTCATAGTCTAATCCCAGTAATTTAGTAAGTCCCTTCTGTTGTATTGCCTAAGTTACCTTTTGTTCCAACAAGTTCTTCAAACTATGATGGTCAGTTTTGACCACAAAGTTCTTATATTGTAAGTAATGCCTCCATTTCTCTATGGCACTCAACACTGCCATGTATTTCTTCTCATATATGAATTTACCCCGGTGCCTTTGTGCCAAAACCTTGCTAAAATAGGCTACAGGTCTACGTTTATGCATAAGAACAACTCATATATCAGAGTAGTATGCATCAGTTTCCACAACAAACCCTTGGTTGTAGTCTGGCAAAGTTAATACTTGGGTAGTAGACATAGCTTCCTTGAGTGCTATGAATGCTTGTTCAGCTTCCTCATTCCACCTGAAGACATCTTTCTTTAATAAGTCAAATAATGGTCTGCAGATACTCCCATAACGAGCTACAAATTTTCTGTAATAACCTATAAGATCTAGAAATCCTCTTAGGGCCCTGATGGTAGTAGGTCTAGGCCAGTTGATCATTGCCTGAATCTTCTCAGGGTCAGTGGATACACCTTCAACAGTGATAACATGCCCAAGATATTCCAGCTTGGGTTGTCCAAATGAGCACTTGCTCTTTTTAGCAAACAAGGAATGTACTAACAATGTCTTAAAAACCACTTCTAAATGTTCCACATGTTCCTTCAACGAACGACTGACTATAAATTAATATGTTAATAAAGAAGACTAGCACAAATCTCCCAAAATAAGGCTGAAATACTTAATTAATAGGAGCCTGAAATGTAGTAGGTGCATTGGATAGCCCAAAGAGCATAACTCTGAATACATAATGGCCCATATGAGTCCTAGAATGTTGTTTTAAACACATCCTCTGCCTTCATCATGATTTGATGGTATCCAACTTACAAGTCAATTTTAACAACAACCCCATACAGTTTATCCAAAAGGTCATCCACAATGGGGATGAGATACTTATCTTTAATGGTGATATCATTAAGTCCTCTGTGATCAACACAAAACCTCCAAGTGCCATCCTTATTTTTAACTAGCAAGGCTGGAAAAAAGAAGGGTAACTAGCTATGCTAGATAATGCCATTGGTAAGCATTTCTGTCACTTGTCTCTCTAACTCTCTTTTTTGAAAATAGTTGTGTCTATAAGGCCTTAGACTAACTGAAGAAGTCCCTGGTTTCAAGAGAATTGAGTGATCTAAAGATCTAACAGGAGGTAAGGATTTTGGTTATGCAAAAACAACTTCAAACTAGCTAAGTACCTTTTGTATGAGATCCTCAACTTCCTCTTGCTTATAGTATGTTCTCACACTTAGCATAATCAAGTGAGCCATTAGAGTTTGACCCTTTTTTAATAGCCTTCTCATCGCATTTCCACTGATCATGCTCAAGTTTCCTTCTTCAGGTATAACATGCAACACTGTTTTGTTGCCTTTCTTTCCAATGGTATCACACCTCTTCTCATGGTCAAACTTGGTGAGATTATAATTTTTCATCCAGTAATTCCCCTACACTATGTAACAATCCCCCAAATGAATAATTCTCAGATCTTCCTGGAAGTTTTTGCCCCCATCTTCCAATTGAACCCAACACAGCTGGTGTGACACATCACATAGTTACCATCAGCTACTGTCACCTTCACAGGGGGACTATACACAACTACATACCTAGTGTCATGGACATCCTGATCATCTATAAAGCTATGTATGCTATCAGAGTCAACTAGCACAATTAATTTTCTATTTTTAGCAGTCCCACCAACTAGTATTGAGTTTACCCTTTGGCTGTTACATGAGAGTGCACTGAGAAAAATAGCTTCCTATATTTCTTAGGCTGCTTCAAGTTCAATAATCAAATTCTCTGGTGTAGGTGCTTCGTGATAACCTCCTGGATTAGCCTGTTCCTCACCTACTATGCAATTAAATTGATTATTTCTGCATTGATGTCCCGATGCATATTTCTCTCCACATCCGAAACACAACTTGTTGTTCTTCCTATACTCATAGACCTCATGACTGAGTCTGAGAGCATTAGGCTTGCTAGTAGTTGGATTAACAGGTCTTGGGTTAGATATTCCCCCAACAGTTGTGTGACCTTTGGCCGAGGATTTGTGTTTCTTCTCTGCTGCCTCAATTGCTTTTTCCTGTAGTCTAGCTTGCTCATAGCCAAACTGAGTGATATAGGATTAAATAGCTTAATGGTGTACTTAATTTCATCCTTTAACTCTCCTATAAAAATGGACAAGAAGTGGGATTCATTTAAGGCAGGATTTCTCATAATTATATGTGCCTTAAGATCTTCAAATCGCCCCAGAAATTCCTCAACAGTTCCTATTTGTATTAGTTTGTTGAACTCCTCCACTGCATACTCTAACAATATCTCTCCAAATCTGAGACAAAGCTCTTCATTAAATTCCCCTCATGTAATCACACCTTTACTTAATACCAGGAAATTATACCAAGTCTCAGCCAACCCATTCAAATACAACGCAACAGCTTCTACCTTTAAATTCTCAGTAGTTTTATAGAGGTTATAATACCTTCCGCATCGAATCCATACCTTGAGATCCTTACCCTCGAAGCTCGGAAGTTCCCATTTCGGATGTGGAATTGGAAATCCTTGTGGCCTGTTGAATCTAGCGTCTGCTGGTGGCATATGAAGCAACCCATCTCCTATTGGTTGAACTGAGTTTGGACCTCAATTGTTCCCCTTTTCTAATGTCGTTAGTCGATCTAGAATCAGCTCGAGGGTACCTTTGATTCCTATCTAAGTTTCGTTGAGTGCTCGGCAATTAGTCGCAAGTTCACTCAATGCTTCATCATGCTGGGCTAACTTAGTATCCAATATCTATTGTCTATTTCCTTCCACTATAGCCCCCACACAATTTGAGAATCAAAGCTTTGATACTGAATGTCTGGATCTAATACAGTAAATACGAATTTCGTAAACTCAATAGGAAATCACAATGTTTTTGGAACAATTTTTTGGATTTTCTATTAACCGAAAAACGGATCTAAAGGATTACAATTGCAGAAAATAGAAAAGAAAACTAAATTGAAGCTATTCTAAGGTATCATCATTTAAATGGAACCTGCAGAAATAGAATGACAAGGGATTAGAGAAGAAGATAGGAGAAGAATGAGAGGATTTAGGAGAGAATTCGAGAAGGAAGAGAGTACTAAATAATTCACCATCTTCTTTCTCCTGTTTGTTAGCATTTAACCGTGAAGTTGCTGCTTGGATTTGAGCTGACGTAGCTAAATCTGTGCCCTTGTGACTCATTTATTCTCTTCTATTTTCAGCCATCCATTCTAGTGTTAGTTACCTTCTTCTAAATAATTAACCCTATACTCGAATTAGGCAAAATTAAGGGTCATGATCATGACAATAACCCAAATCAGGCTTTGAACAAAAGAACCTAAGTGACCAATCAGAAGATATTGAACCCCAACTTATCTTTTTTCAACAGGATTTTAGAATCAAAAAATTCTTAGCTAAATCAGTTCGTCAACATGTGATTGATGTGTATCAAAGGTGATTTTGTCAGCTTGGTTGAGGTTTGAGAGGAGAGATGATGAGTTGGTTGGATCATCAACCTTGATTATAGGGAAAAAGGCTACTATTATCCCAGTACTATTGTAAATAGTATACGTTTGTCCTCCATTTCATGTTACGTCCAAAATCCACTCTATCGTTAACAGATTTGATGGAATTGTCCCAAACAATAACGGGTGGCCAATGTGGCTGACCCACTCCATTTTTTCCATGTCAGCTGCCAAATCACTTATTTACTCAATTAAAAAGAAATTAAAACATATCCCCCCAAAACCCCACCCATCCGGGCTCCCTACTTCTTCTTCTTCCAAGAGTTCTTCATCTTTGCTTCAAACTTTTCAATCCAAACTAATTTTCATCAAATTGACTCAAGTTGCAACCATAACTTCTCAACATTAATATTCAGATTCTTGAGTCTTTTTTCAACTTTAAATTTCGGTAACCCAAAAAATGGAGTACAAATTTGTTCTTTATTTAAATCCACAAAAATTAATGTTTGATTCACGATTTTAAGCTCCAAACAACAACATCTGGCTGATTTCCTCCATATATAATCAAAAAATCAAATTGTCAACTTTAATATTTCGACACCCAAAGAACACACCATAGTGGGTTTTGAGATTCTCACCACTGAATTTTCAAACTTAAAACAGAGATGACTGATAGCACCAGTGAATCCAAACAACTTCATAAAGGGACACAAAATTCTCCAACGGCGAACACAGGTGGCCTCACATTGTGCTTTTTCATAACCATTCAATCAGATAGAAACTTAGGAAAAACTATACCCACAATTTATTAAGCACAAGATTAGAATACACGTCCAAACTACTATAGCAATAGCACAATTGAAAATTTAGTAACAACAATTTCAACTATCAAAGACGTAGCATCTGACAAACAAGAGCAGTCGAGAAAATCATGGGATAGAGACGGAGAAACAGTGAAAGTGTGAGCGACACCAAATCATGGTCAATCACAAGCAATCGACTAAGCATACCAATTTCACAACAGAAAAATCACAGCAGTAGGCTAACCATCGATGTCCAAAACAACAGGGTCGTCAGAAACTTAGCAATCACCGGAGTTCGTGTATTCCGGCCATATTAAAAGAAAAGAAATGCCACCAAATGACATACCGGTCACATCCGACCAGATCCAAGGTTTTCGGATGGACCTTCAATGAGATGGAGTTTCCAGTGATAGAGGTTCCACGATTTTGATTGATGCTTTTGCCGTAACTCAAAGAGAAAAAAATAGAAGGGGAATAGTTGAGTGGAGACTAGGATGACTTGGCAGCTGACATGAAAAAAATGGAGTGGGTCAGCTACCACATTGACTATCCGTTAGGGCTAGGGGCAATTCCATCAAGTTTATTAACGGTAGGGTGAGTTTTGGACATAAAGTGAAACAGAGGACAAACATGTACCATTTACAATAGTACAGAGGTAATAATGGCCTTTTTCCCTTCATTATATCGGAAGAGTTGTTGAATGGCTACTTCGTACATGGGCTATGATCTCAAATCAGTTTTTTAACAGTTGGGGCAGGTCTAACAAATGGGGCGGGTATAATTCTATTCAGTCTGGATTTTGGAATCTAGTGGGGCGGGTTTAAATCTGGAGTGGGTTAAATTTGATCTCGACAAGGGTGCCACGTGGCCCACTTATGTGCTGCCAACACATTAAAAAAGGGACCACAGAAGCAAGGGTAATTTTAGACCAGAAAATAACAACGTTGTATGCTTTTTTGGACTAATAGGTGGACGGAGCATAAAAGTAAATCAATTTTTTGGCTCTTTTCTGACTACTCTTTTCTCTTGTGTACTTTTTCTTCTTCTTCTTCTTCAAGAACCCTAACCAACAAGTGGAAATATAGGTAACAGAAAGTCCACGTTTCTCATCTTAGTTTGGTTTGCTTATTTCGGCACAGCTTGCAGTCAAATTCTTTAGGGTGAGTAACATGCATGGTTTCTTTTTTCTCCCTTATAATTAAATAATTTTATTTGTGGATCGTCTAAGATTATGACAATCCAGATAAACCACGGCCATAATAGTCATTGACTAATTTAGTGTGATATTAATTGTCTCTATATATGATTCTGGGTACGACTCAAAACTTTAAAAAATAAGACTGCTCAACTGTTATAAAGGTGCTATATATATCAACTGTACCTAGTAAAAAGATATTAACGAGCAAATTACGTACAAAAGAAAAGGAACAGAAGAATCAGCAAGAGAAGGGAAACCTAAAAGATACAACAACAACAAGAAACCCAGTAATTTCCCACAAGAGGGGTCTACAGAGGGTAATATGTACGCAGCCTTACACCTACCCTGAGAGAGCGAAGAAATTGTTTCCAATAAACCCTCGGAAAACCTTAAAAGATATAGCCGTGAATAAAAAATTGACTCAAAAACAAGAGCTAACGCGCTGAATGAGTGCAGCATATGTGTCGATCGGTTGACCATTACGTATCCTCAACTAATATGAATATTCTAGAGTTTAAGTTGGAGAAGTGGATGATTGAGCGTCCAACGATGACCATTATCTAGTTCTGAACGTTTGAGAGGAAGTGTTACGTTAAGGTTTTCCAAATTGAATATTGAGGATACGTGTGAACTCCTCTCTCCTTACATATTTAATACTTCCTTCGTTCAAGTTTATGTGTATTTATTTTCTTTTTTGTCCGTTTCAAAAAGAATGATACATTCTAAATTTGGAAATAAATTTGCTTAAACTTTCAATTCTACCCTTAATGAGAAGATTTTATAACCACACAAATATTCTCGACCCCTTTTTGACTTGTTTAGGATCATAAATTCAAAAAGTTTTTATTTTTTCTTAAACTCCGTGTCCAGTCAAACAAATTTACATAAATTGAAATAGGGAGAATATTATATAGGACAAATGAGCTGCTAACTCCAATTTCTACCGACTGATGACTGCAATTAGCAATGCACTAATGAGTAACATTTGTTTCATTTTCTTGAAAGTACAAGTTTGGATATTATTGGCACGGCATTCTGGCCCAGTTTGAACTACATACGGAGTGCGTACCCTCCGATTTATACTTAGCAACCAAAAGTCCCTATTTCAAGAGAAACAGTAGCTAGCCACTAAATTCTCCTCTTTTTTCTCATTGCAAATCCGTTTATGTTTAGTCATTTCAAGTTTGGCACCGAAATTATCCCTTCCTTTTTCTGTGTCCTTTTGTTTTTGTGAAGTATTCTCTCTTATTAATTACCTTGTTGAGCACGTGATCTTATTTCTTATACTGCATATGGAAGCAGATTCAAACACACACACATATATATATATATATATATTATGTCTAATAGATTATGTCATGTATAATGTATATGTATAGCCAAATAAAAGTACAATTGAAAATTAACATGTGGCTGTATATAAATGTCTAATGGGTATAGAGTATAGCGTAATGAAGCCAATGTTATACAGGGGAAATTTCCGTGCTACACATCATTTCTCCTGAGAAATAACAGCCATTGACACTAAGGTCACATCATTACCAATCACCCCCAAAAGAATCCAACTTATAATTACAACGAGATACATCACATATTCACACAATTCACACTGTCAACTCTCTCAACAAATATACAAACTGTAATCTTTACCGCAGCCTTTCCAAAGACTTTGAAAATGTGCTTACTCTCATGTTCTCTATATATAGGCCAACCCCTTTTAATAATTTGGCACACATGTGCTTCAATATCTAAATAATTCAAGAAACTTTTTACAGATAAGAATGGGGAAGACAACACAATGTGGAGATGAAGAAGTGAGGGAAAAAACTCCAAAGGGTCACTTTGTGGTTTACGTGGGAGAAGAACTGAGGAGATTTGTTCTTCACATATCTTACTTGAAGAACCCTTGTTTCCAGAAGTTACTAGAAGAAGCTGCTCAGGAGTTTGGATTTCAGAGTCCCAAAGGAATTGTTTTGCCTTGTGATGAATGCACTTTCCAGAAGATCATTCATATGATTAACGCCAAGTGATCACCAACAATAACTAGATGCTAGTAATTGATATTTCGTTTTTCTTTCTTTTTCTTTTGGTTCATTAGATTGAATATAACGTGTAGTAATATAATATAACTCGCAGTCCATAATATATGTGGCTATGTGAATATTTCGAGAGTCCATAGACGAAGGTGTAATTGTCACTGGTAAGTTCTTAAGAGGTTGAAATAACATCTACTCAATACTTTGCTCTCCTGTGCAAATTCTGGAGAAATTAAGAAAGTGGTTCTATATGTCTTTTTTACTCACTGAAATCTTTTTGTTCGTGTTGGTCTGTTTTGCTTTATTGAAAAAAGGTTTAGTTTTTATACTCTGATAATCAATGTAAAAAAGTTACTACACATACACAAAGTTGTTTACCCCTTAAATATAGTACAGTTGAATTTGTAACGTGGTTTATATACAAGCGATTCGATTTGATCCAAAAAGTGATAAAGAAATAAAATTAAAACTTAGATTCAACGACTGAAATTGAAGAAGACAACAAGCCTGGTTCTGAACTTACCGGTTACGAGAGCAGACGCGAAAATAAAGCAATGATTAAGATGTTAAATTGAGAGATAAATAAAATATAAGAGAGAAATAATCAAGTATAGCTTCTCTGTACAGAATGTTTTTCATGTCCCTATAATGACTGTTACCCCCACTATTTATAGCTCTACCTAAGGAAATACGATCATAGGACCAAGCTCCTCTTTAAATGAGAATAAAAGTATCATTGATAAATATATATAGTGGCTGATCTTGAATGCAAATATTCACTGTAACGAATGCGCATTTAATGCTAGCTAATATTCCCTCATTGAATGTTATCTGATGCAAACCTTTGAACTTCTACCATCGACTATGTTCCTTTCGGTACCGATCACATATGTCGCTCGGTATTAGTTGTTGCCTGACTCGTCCTTTCTCTATCTTCGGTTCCACGTGTCGTCTTTCCATTTGACCACCTGCTATCAACCAATTTTATCCCATACAGTAGTCAACCTACTTTTCGGTGATGCAACTTAGTATTACGGGGAAGTAGGTGAAGATTCCTTTCTTGGTGGGAAAGTTCCTGAACAGTCTTTGACACTCGAAAGGAAGCACGTCTTCTCGCATTTAATAACCCGAACACATGTTGCCCCGCGATTTAGCAAATATTTTTACCGGTGTTCGAGGTAATCATGATCATGATATTTGTCGTCTATAACTTCTTTGTTATTCACCATTTTTACTTCTTCACTCTTACAAATTTTCACAAGTCTTCTTCCTTCTCCGCATTTGCTTAGAAACCTTCAAAAGCCTTAAACTTTCTCAGCAAAAACTTCTTCTTTTATAGACCTCTTACAACACAAACCTCTCCACCATGTCTTCATATACTGCTTTCTTGGTAATACTGGTCTTTTCTTCGGTGGAGGCCCGAAGAAAAGCAAAGATAAAGAGGTTGACATTGAGTCTGAACCTTCGGCTGTAAGCACTATCATACCTCTTCAGCTCAGCACTGCAAACGACCTTCAAGAAAAAACTCCTTCTCCAACTTCCTAAAGCCACCTATTTTGGCCAGTTTGTAGGTTTCCCTCCTCCATTTGCCCTTCCAGTGTCCCTACTGTGAAGGAGGACTGTAACTACCCCAATATTGAGATCCTCGCCCCTGATATGGTAGAGCGAGTTACCTACTCCAGGGAGGGATTTATATATGTCTATACGTATCTCTTTACCTTGGGTCTATTCTCTTTGGGCTCGAGTGAAGAGCTCTACCCAATAATTTTGGAGTTTTGCCACTGATATTAGGTCTTCTTAGCACAAGTAGGTCCATCTATATGGCGGATAGTGGCCTGCCTTCGTCTGAGACCGTGGAAACCCTAAATCTTGCACATATAATGAATCTTTACTCTCCCAAGATTAACCATGGGGGAGTAATAAACTTTAGCAAGCGTGGACACCACACTCTCCTCACCAGCATAGACGATGACAACGACCACGGATAGATGAAGCAGTTCATCATTATTGCTACTAGGGATATCATCCTGACCACAACTCCAGCTTCTCCCGAGTAGTGGATCGTTATTCATAAGTTTTCGGTTTCTTGCTTCCTTTGTCCGTGAAAAGGTCATTTCCCGCTTTTGCTAATTTTTCGTTTCATTTGTTTCAACTACTAGATAGGAACCCCCACGGATTGAAGGCATGGACATTACAACTCCTGGATCCCGTCGATGGAAGGAAATGGCTCAAAAATACGGGTGGAAGGCCAAACATCATGGTAAGCCAAATCCTTCTTTCTTTAGCCTTGTCCGAACGCAAGAAATCTCGTGAATAAATTACTAACTCCATTTTTGTCTAATACAGGGCTTCCGAGGGGTTCTGTCATCTGCCCTAAAGTCGATGCCTTATATGACCTCAAGGAGGCTAGGAGGGTGGTGCAAAATTCCCTTGCCTGGAACAAAGCTTGTAGATCTGTCTGAGCCTCCGCTAAGGGTTCCTCATCTTAGAGTCTCTAGTCCAAGAGCAAGAAATCGAAAAAAATACGCTCATCCTCGGTTGGGACTCAAAGAGAAGAGGGAAACAAAAATGCCATCCGAGCTGACCACAATGGTCCTCGTTGATAAAGGGGAAGCCAGTGATGATGAGGCTCCTCTTCAAAGGAGAAAATGATCTTCATCAGTCAACCGGATGCTCAGCCGGGAAAGTTCAAAAACCCAACATTTGAGAAAACTCAGGCGCTTTAGAGAGAGATGGACATGGTCGAGAATGTCGATTCTTGCATTCCGACCCAATTGACATCTCCGGTCCAAGGAGTTCTGACACTGAGTCTTTTCTGCCCCAAATCACTAAGCAAATAACAACCAACACTTCTTCTGCGACAACTGCTTCTTTTCCTTCCACACTGGTGGATTCATGTCCACTAACACCAATTGCTCCTTCACCACTAGCACCAACCGCATCTTCTCCACGGGCACCGATTGATCAAGAAAGGGATACATCTCCTCATCGATCTCCTGACCACAGAAACTTGGGAAACACCTATGTTATTCCTTCTCAAGATTGTCAAAGAAGACGAAATGCCACTCTTTCAATCTCGAATTAGTGTTATCTTCTCTCCAGGCCGATGAAGATTGCCAATTACATGAAGTCGTTGGCCTCGACGAAGGATTGGAAGAAAATGGACTCCCTTTCTGGGGTGTGTCTGATAAATAATAGTATGTATAGTGCAACGCATATATCATCTTAATTTCCTCCTATGTTTTTTTGTTTAAACATTGTAAAGGTAAACTTGACTCTAACCTTGTCTTTTTAGGCCAAACTCTTTGCTTCTAAGGGCCGGCAAAGGTTGATCCTTGACAAACAAAGGCTTGCTTTCGAGAGGGATCAACTTTTAGTTGAAAGCAACTAGCTTGTCGTGCGCCTCCCAATGTTGGAAGTAAATGCTGCTAAGGTGGATGAGCTTGAATCTCGGTTATAGCAAACCGAACAAGATAGAATAGCCCACAGCCAAGAAGCTGCTCAATTATACGAAAATCTTCAAGAGCCTGAGGCTGTGTAGGTCGACCTTATGATGTTGTTATCGCTACTATCGAGCGAAGTCTACCTTCGAGGAGAAAATTAATAAACTAAAGGCCAACTTATGCTCCAAAAAAGAGGAGGCCAATGCTGCCGAGGAGAAGACAACCAAAATAGAAAAGAGGATTAAGAGAGTAGTGGAGCAAAACCGAATCCACTTAACTACAACTATTGATCTTGACTCTCGCCTCAGCGCCATAAAGGCTCAAAGGGAAGGACTTCAGACCAAAATTGATAACATTCAAGCTCAACTTCAGTATCAAGAAGATTTCCTTGTCTTTGAAAAGAATTATGCTATATATAATATGAAGAGGAAGACTTTGGAAAAGCAACAACAAGCATTGCTGATATTGATGATTGCATTACTAATGCTTGAGAACCGGAGTTAACTGCTCACGAGAATCTTCCTTGCTCGGCCCATTGTAATTGACTTCTCGAATACCGGTCTCGAGTATTTGAAAATCGAAGGGGAGACTGAAGAAGATGAATTCCTATATCCAGCAGTGGATCCGCTTTCTCCTCCTCCTCTAGGTTGTGGTGGCATAAATGATGTATAATTTTTCCTTTTTTTAACTTATGTAATTATGCCAAGACTTTTATTAAGTTTGGCACTTTGATAATTTAGGATTTTAACATGTTTTACGCCCCTACTTGCCTATGCTTTGATCATATATTGTTACAAAATAGTCCTAAAAGGCTTACAAGTTGTGCTTGATTACAGGTTTTATCGACAAAGTGACGAAATGTCAAAGATTGGCTCAAAAAGGAGTGAAACCTGCTCAAGTATCAAAGACCAAGGAATCTAAGAAAACAAGGCCTAGTGCGGATCGCGCAAAATGGAATGCGGCCGCACTAGGTGGTTCAGAGAGTTGGTGATTCAGGCAAGAAGAAGCGCGACCGCGGTACACATCTCGCGGTCCACGGTGAAGGCTCCGCGGCCGCACTAATCTTTTGTGCGGTCCACAGTCATGAGATTCAGAGAGATGAAGTTTTCAAAGCCAAAGCCATGCGGTCTGCGGAAGTGAGTGGCGGACCGCACCAGCTCCCTCCGCGGCCGCGGTCCATTCTACGCGATCCGCGGAGTCCAAGTTCAGAGAAGCAAAAGTGAACCCAGTGCGACCGCGGTCCATTTAATGCGGCCCGCACTGACCCCGCAGGGGTATTTTTGTCTAGTTTTTCCAACCTAGTATAAATAGAATATTTTACCATTTTTTAGGTATAAAGATAGATCAGTTGATAGCTGCGCTCGTGAGACCGACTTTTGTAGCCATTTTTGGCACTTTTGCTTTACATTTACAACAGATTCTTGTAGATTAATTTTAGCAATTAATTAATATGCTTAGTTCTTCATCTATTTCTTCAATTTCTTTATCTAGCATGAGTAGCTAAACCCATTAGCTAGGGTTGTGGCTCAACCCTAGTGTGGGTAATTGATGGCTGTAGCCATCTAGTGTGAGATTGACTATGGGTGTTTGCTATTTGGGTTGGTTTTATGTTTTAATCTAGAATTGGTGGTTGCAAACACTGATTCAAGCTTTGTGGGTTTAACTCTTCTTGAGAAAGAGAGTCTATGACCCCAAAATTGACCCAACAAGGAATTGGGATGGACTCATGAGAAATGATAGTCCCAATTAACGGGTTAAACCTCGAGAGAGTAATTACCCTACTTGAACCCTAGTTGCTTGGTCTAATTTGCCTACCCATTTGGTCTCGAAAGAGTCAATTGGGCAAAATCACCTCTCTACCGAGAGGTGTGAGAGTGGGTAAATTGTGCAACGGTTATAGTATACGCCCCAATTATGTCAATTGAACCTTAGTAACATCTACCCGTCAATTAGCCACCTAGGTAGTGTCACGACCCTAGTACCCTTCTTCCCATTAGATACAACTTAGCACTATTCTCGTAGCATAATTTAGAGTTACTCAATAGTTTTATAAAATTAATTATAATTCAAAAACTCAAAAATGTTTGAAGTGACATTAGGAGTACAAACACATCTCTAGGATAGACAGACAATCCAACTCCACTTCTAGCTCCCTGAGGAAATCGATCCCGACCCTCATATCGGGTAAAAGCTATTGCGACCCGATCTTCCTACCTTAGTGTAGCGTCGAGTTGACTGCGATCACTTTTTGGCGCCGTTGCCGGGAGCTTACGGTGTTGACTATCTGTTTATTTAGTTTTGTGTTTTGCTTCTCTTTTTTTCTTGTTTACTAATTTTGTCTGTGTCGATCAATCAGGTACAAATGGCTCTTAATGCAAATGACCCTCTTGGCAATGTGATAGCGGGGGAGGAGGTAGAGGATCTAGAAAAAGATGAGGTCTTACCTCAAGTTCCACGGAGAGGCCGAAATGCCAATGTAAATGCAAATGAGAACAACAATATTCCAGACCCTCCTCCGGCACCGCCGAGAGTGGCTCCCAGAGTTTTACCAAATCAAGGATACGCCAGTGCTATTGTTCCTCCCCGAATCCGGGCGGGGAACTTTCAAATCACAAATGTTATGTTGACCTTGCTCGAGCAAAGAGGGTATTTCACTGGCGCCTCCGATCAAAATGCCTACAAGCACTTGAAGGGGTTTGTGGATACATGTTGGGGTAGCAAGCAGACAAACGTGTCCGAGGATGCATTGCGATTGAGGCTTTTCCCGTTCTCTCTTCGGGGTAAAGCATTGGATTGGTTAGAAAGGCTCCCCAATCATTCTATTACAACATGGGATGAATTGGCGGACAAATTTATTGCTATGTTCTTTTCTCCAAGTCATATGGCAGCTCTTCGGGATGAAATTCTAGCTTTTAAGCAAGAGCCAACGGAACCTTTGCACGAGATATGGGAAAGATATGGAACAATGGTGAAAGAGTGCCCTAATAACGACATGATCGAGGCTATGATTCAACAAACCTTTTATTGGGGCATCAACACCATGAATCAATGCATTGTGAACCAATTGGCCGGAGGGAGTTTTATGAAACTTTCTTACCAAGAGGCATGTGATGTACTTGATGAAATGGCCGACACCTCTTCGGCATGGCAAAGCCGAGCAAATGTGCCCCAAGGTTACCCCACGGTAATCCATTTGCACAAGGAATTGCACGATCATGGCCAAGCCATCGCCAAGCTTACAACAACTATGAATCAATTGGCAAAGGCGCAATTGCAACAAGTCCAAAACCCGTGCCAAGTCAATGCAATGGAAGGTGTTTCTATGTTGAAAATGAGGCAAAGAGGACAACAACCTCAAGGTAATTGTGAACAATATGACAACAACAATGATGGTGGTGGTTATTCAAATGAGTGCTATGATGATCAAAGCGAAGAGGTCCAATATGTCAATAACTACCAAGGGAATATAGGCAACTCTTCGAATCAACAATGGCATCCTCAAGGAAATTGGGGCAATCAACAACAAGGCGGAGGTAATTAGAATAACAACAATCAACAACAAGGCGGAGGTAATTGGAATAACAACAACCAAAACAACAATTGGGGTAATCAAAGCAACCAAGGGAATTGGAATGGTAATAACAATAATTGGGGCAACAACAACAATCAAGGAGGGTGGAACAATAGCGGCAACCAAGGCAACCGGGGGCAAGTCTTTCAAAGGCCCCCCATGTACCAACAACCAAACAATCCACCCCCCTTTCCTTCTCAAGGTCCGAGTTCTTCCGGAAGTGATATGGGGAGAATTGAAAGCATGTTCGAGCAAATGATGAAAAAGAACCAAGATTTTGAGGCCCAATTAGCGTCTCATAACACATCTATCTGGATTGGAGGTGCAATTAGGCCAAATCTCTAAAGCATTGAATACTCATCCAAAGGGTGCTCTACCAAGTGATACGGTGGTGAACCCGAAGGGTGAGAATAATAATCATGTGATGGCGGTTACAACAAGAAGTGGTAGAGGCGGTGATGTGAATGCCTCAATGCAAAAGCAAGTTATGGATGGAGATGTTGAGTTGCGGGATGATGATGTACCTTTGATTGTTGATGATGTGGTTAATCAAAATATGAACAATGATGTGTGGATTTATATTGATGATGAAGCCAAGGTAGAGACTCAAGATGCTGTGAACCCGTCTAGGGAACACGTGATTGACATGCCCGAGCCGGTTGTACAAAAGGCCAAGGCACCTTTGCCTAGGCCACCTCCATATTATCCTCAACGGTTAGCAAAGCAAAAGAGTGAAAATCAATTCAAAAAATTCATTGATATGATGAAGAGCCTCACAATCAATGTGCCTTTGGTGGAGGCACATGAGCAAATGCCGGGGTACGCTAAGTTCATGAAAGATTTGGTAACAAAGAAAAGGTCAATGGAGTGAGAAACAATTAAAATGACTCATCAAGTGAGTGACATAGTGCATTCAATGGCACCCAAGCTTGAGGACCCCGGAGCTTTTACTATCCCTTGTACTATCGGAAGTGCGGATTTTGCCAAGGCCCTTTGTGACTTGGGAGGTAGCATAAATTTGATGCCTTACTCGGTCTTCAAGACTTTGGGAATTGGACAACCTCGACCTACCTCAATGATACTTCAAATGGCGGATCGATCGATGAAGCGACCGTTCGGCATTATTGATGATGTGCTTGTCCGGGTGGATAAGTTTATATTGCCGGCCGACTTTGTCATATTAGATTTTGAGGTGGACTTTGAAGTGCCAATTATTCTTGGTAGGCCTTTCCTATCTACGGGGAAGGCATTGGTTGATGTTGAAGCGGGTGATTTGACTTTTCGAGTGGGGGATGAGAAGGTGGTATTCCATGTTTGCAAATTAATGAGACAACCCAATAGCACGGAGGTGTATTCATTTGTGAACATTGTCACAGCTATGATAGTGGATGACACAAGTTCCATGATCCATGTTGAAGATCCCCTTGAGGCCATGCTTCTTAATATGGATGTCAATTATGATGCTAGTAGAGTGGAGTGCGTGAATGCATTGCATGGTATGGGTTCATATTCTTATGAGCCTAGGAGGCTATCTTTAGATCTTGAAAACCGCAAAACTCCACCAACAAAGCCATCGATTGAGGAGCCACCGGTGTTAGAGTTGAAGCCACTTCCTCCACACCTCAGGTATGAATTCTTGGGTTCAAATTCTACTTTACCTGTTATTGTTTCTTCTTGCCTTACTAACATGCAGGTTGAAGTCACCTTGGCGGTTCTTCAAAAGTGAAAAAGGGCAATCGGATAGACATTAGCTGATATTCGGGGAATAAGCCCTGCATTTTGCATGCACAAAATCATCTTGGAGGAGGATGCAAAAACTTTCTTGGAGCATCAAAGAAGATTAAATGAGGCGATGCAAGAGGTGGTGAAGAAAGAGGTTATCAAGTGGCTAGATGATGGGGTGGTTTATCCTATTTCTGACAGTTCATGGACTTCTCCGGTGCAGTGTGTGCCGAAGAAAGGTGGTATGACCGTGGTGACCAATGACAACATGAGCTCATTCCCACTAGAACGGTCACCGAGTGGAGAGTTTGTATGGATTACCGGAAGCTGAACAAGGTGACTAGAAAAGATCACTTCCCATTGCCATTCCTTGGCCAAATGCTTGATCGTCTTGCGGGCCGGGCTTTCTATTGCTTTCTGGATGGTTACTCAGGGTACAATCAAATTCTAATTGCCCCGAAGGACCAAGAGAAGACCACATTTACATGTCCTTATGGCACGTTCGCTTTCTCTAGAATGCCATTTGGATTGTGTAACGCTCCGGCGACCTTCCAACGTTGCATGATGGCTATTTTCGCCAACATGGTGGAGGATATCTTAGAGGTCTTCATGGATGATTTCAGCGTGGTTGGGGATTCTTTTGAGGAGTGCTTGGTAAACTTGGATAGAGTGTTGGCCCGATGTGAAGACACCAACCTTGTTCTCAATTGGGAAAAGTGCCATTTTATGGTAGAAAAAGGTATATTGTTGGGTCACAAGATCTCTAAGCGAGGAATTGAAGTTGATAAGGCCAAGATTGAGGTTATTTCGAGGCTCCCCCTACTTCTGTCAAAGGGGTGAGAAGTTTCCTTGGGCACGCGGGTTTCTACCGGAGGTTCATAAAGGATTTTTCTAAAGTGGTACATCCATTGTGCAAGTTGCTAGAGAAAGATGCAAAGTTCTTGTTCGATGAGAGTTGTATGCAAGCATTTGAGCTTCTCAAGCTCAAGTTGACTTCTACCCCTATCTTTACCGCACCAAATTGGAGCTTGCCTTTTGAGCTCATGTGTGATGCTAGTGACATTGCGGTTGGGGCTGTTTTGGGCCAAAGAATCAACAAGATGTTTCATCCGGTGTATTATGCAAGCAAAACCATGAATAAGGCTCAAAGAAATTATACAGTCACTGAGAAAGAATTGTTGGCTATTGTGTTTGCTATGGAAAAGTTTCGACCTTACCTTATGGGGGGAAAAGTTATAATGCACACCGATCACGCCGCCCTTAGGTATTTGATGACCAAGAAAGACTCCAAGGCGAGATTGATCAGATGGGTATTACTTCTTCAAGAGTTTGATTTAGAAATTGTTGATCGGAAGGGTAGTGAGAATCAAGTGGCGGACCACTTGTCCCGCTTGGAGGAGGAGGGGAGGCCGTGTGACGACCTTGAGATCAATGATTCATTTCTCGACGAACAACTCTTTGCGGTGTCAATGAAATATATGTCATGGTTTGTCGATGTTGCCAATTACCTTGTGACCGGAATAATCCCGTGTGAGCTCTCTTCTAACCAAAGGAAAAAGCTCAAACGGGATAGTTTGGATTCCTATTGGGATGAGCCATACTTGTTCAAGATTTGCACGGATGGTGTGATTCGTAGATGTGTCCCGGAGGAAGAACAATTGAGTGTCCTTGAGGCTTTCCATTCTTCACCCTATGGTGGCCATCATGGCGGTGCGAGAACGGCTTCTAAAGTGCTTAGTTGCGGATATTATTGGCCTACCCTATTCAAATATGCAGGCGAATTGGTGAAGAGATGTGATGAGTGCCAAAGAGCCGGCGGAATTTCAAAAAGGGATGAGATGCCTCTCAATACAATTATCGAAGTGGATATTTTTGATATTTGGGGCATCGATTTCATGGGTCCTTTTGTGAGCTCTTGTGCGAACACTTACATTCTCGTGGTGGTGGACTATGTCTCAAAATGGGTTGAAGCCATGGCTTTGCCCAATAATTAAGCCCGGAGTGTTGTGGCATTTATGAAAAAGAGTATTTTCACAAGGTTTGGCACTCCTCGTGCTATCATTAGTGATGGGGGGTCTCACTTTTGCAACAAGGCTTTCGACTTGCTTTCTAAGTACAGTGTCAATCATAAGGTTTCGACCCCCTATCATCCCTAAGCTAGTGGCCAAGTGGAAGTCTCCAACAAAGAAATTAAGAGTATATTGTCTAAAACGGTTAATGCTAATAGGATCGATTGATCGAAAAGGTTGGATGATGCTCTTTGGGCTTATCATACGGCCTACAAAACTCTGATTGGTATGTCACCGTATCGGTTGGTGTTTGGAAAAGCTTGTAACCTTCTAGTGAAATTAGAGCACAAGGCCATGTGGGCTTTGAGGAAGTTGAACTTAAAATGGGATGTTACGGCAAATTTGCGTGTTGAACAACTTAATGAGCTTTATGAGTTTAGATTCCATGCCTACTCCAGCTCATCCTTGTACAAGGACAAAATGAAATACCTTCACGACAAATATGCTCGGGGTAAGGAGTTCAAGGTTGGAGATATGGTTCTTTTGTTCAATTCCCGGTTACGTCTGTTTCCGGGTAAGCTCAAGTCAAAGTGGAGTGGGCCGTTTGAAGTTGTGTTTGTGACCCCATTTGGTGCTCTTGATCTAAGGAACAAGAATGGTGAAGTATTCAGAGTCAATGGACATCGGGTCAAGCATTATCTTGGGAAATTTGATGATGGCAACGTGGTGGTACTTCTCCATCTAAAGTGATGTGCTGGTAACATGCGTCGTGCCGCGACGTTAAATCAGGCGCTGTTTGGGAGGCAACCCATGTCTTTTTCTTATTGTTGTTTTCTATGTTTTCTTGATAGTGCAAGTTTGGTTTTTGAGCTAACTGATTGTAAGATGTTGAAGGGATTGAGTTGATGCAATGCAAAATAGTTTGAAAAAAGTGAACAGTCTCTGAAGATTGCCAGTGCGACCGTGGTTGCTTTTGTGCGGTCCGCACTGGTAATGGTGAAAAGTGGTGCTCTCTGAAGTTTGTCACCGCGGCCGTATTCCATTTAGTGCGGTCCGCGGTGGACCTCTGTGGCTGCATTCCATTTAGTGTGGTCCACGGTAGACCTCCGCGGCGGTCTGTTTTTTGCGGTCCACGGAGGTTGCCTACTCAAGCTTCATTTGAACAAACCCAACGCGGTCCGCGGTCAGTTTTGTGCGGTCGTGCTGGTAGGTAGGTATGGGTCCCACTGTTTTTCTATAAATAGAACCCATGGGTCACTATTTACCTTTTCGAACTTTTTACACTCAGACCCCTAAAAGTTACTGTTCACTCTCTCTTCTGATAATAATTCTTTCTTAACCTGATTAATTGCATCTCATCATCACAATCTGGTAACATTTCATCATCTTTCCTTGTTTTATATAATAATTTCGTCTTGTTTTTCATGCTTAGTAGCTAGAGTCTCTTCTTTTTTCCCGTTTTTTTATTTCATTTGTTAGCCAAGGAATATGTAATGGTTGGATATTATGTGTTTAGGAACCTTTGTGAATTGGGTAAATTGAGTAGGGACAAGTTAGGTGGAAAACTTGAACAAAAATAGCAAAAAAACTTAAGCCCTAACTTAGTGCCTCTGAAAAACACTCGCCATGGCCCGCAGTCGCGTTTGTGCGATCCGCGGTGCCCTAACGCGGTCTGCATTGCCATTTTGCGTGGACCGCGGTACTCGAGTGACTGAAACTAAACCTATGCCCAGCGCGGCCGCATTGCATTTTACGCGGTCCGCGCTGGCCCACTGTGGCCGCGGTGCTACTTTGTACGGGCCACAGTGGTTGGATTCAGAGAGGTGGTGTTACAGACCTTACCTTAGTGCGGACCGCGGTCACTTTTGTACGGTCCGCGGTGCCCTCAATGCGGCCGCAGTACTCTTTGTGTGCGCCGCGGTGAGGAGATTCAGAGAGATGTTTTCAGGGGTCTTGTCCCAATGCGGACCGCGGTTGCCTTTGCGCGGTCCTCGGTGCTCCCAGTGTGGCCGCACTCCTATTTGTGCGGGCCGCGATGCTATGCTCTGTAAATGTTTCTGCAACATGTAATCTGATGTCTGCAATTTAACTTCAACACCTGTTTCACTGCCTGTGCTGATACTAACCATGTTAGATGTGTATGCTTACAGATAATGGTCAAACAACGAGGCGGAGATGCCAAACAAGCCAGGCGAGGTAATTTCTCCCGGAGAGGGAAGCAAAGGATGGTAAAACTTACTCCCCAGTCTAGAAAAAACATAAAAGAAATGAGGAAAGCAATAAAAGCGGCTGACAGAGCCATTGACAACTCGGGGAGTGAGTATGAGCCATCCCGGGAGATCTCTTTAGATTTAGTCCCTCTTTACATCCCGTATCCAAAGAACGCCATACATAAAGACACTCCTCCATATTCCCCCGATTCTCGAGCCTCAATCAACATTTCTTCTGGGTCGTCTAAGGGCTCAGCGGTAGGTAGTGGGGATGAATACTCTACATCTCCCACAACGTCACTATCTGGAGAAGGTGCTAAGGGTGATGAGGGAGATAAGGAATTTCCTGGGGGTGGTGTGCCTCAGGTTGGGTGGAGGGGTTGACCGGACTAGGAATCCCGCTATTTGGGAAGACAGATTCTTCAGCCAGGTGGCGTTCCACAAGTTTAGGGAATGGTGGCCGTTACGGAAGTTGATTCTTGAAAGGAGCTTCATTGACAAAGACCTTCTATCCCTATACCCCAATGTGCATAGACAGTTTCAGGATCGAGTGGGTTGGGAGTTCTTTAAAGACAATTGTGTGAAGGCGAATGAGCATATGGTCACGGAGTTCTATAGCAATGTGGCCCATATCTTGAAGGGCACTAAGGTAAAACAAAAGTGTGGTATTTACCGGGAAGGCACTGAATGAATACTTGGGGTTCAATGATGAAGATGAGTCCCTTTACAATGAAAAGTTAGCAATGGACGAGGAGGTTTGTCCATGATTAGCTTCATACTTGACAATCCCGGGTACGGTTCTAGAGTGGTTACAAGCAGGGGCCAAAATACTTCGGAGAACTTTCAACTTCGAGGCTAGAGGGTGGTTGACTTTTGTGTGCAGTCGGCTCGACCCCACTACCCATGATCAGACTATTCCACTTGTCCGGGCATTTCTTATTGCTTCTATTATGGCGGGATATCCTATCAATGTGGGCAATGTGATGTCCCGTGTCATTTCTGCAGTGGGGGTTGAGCATGACCCGAACTACCCTTTTCCTAGCACCCTCACTATGTATTTCCGGGACTTGGAGGTGTAGAAGAGACCGTTTGACGTCAAGGTCAAACCTGTGGCTCCGTTCTCCTGGTACAATTTGAAGGGGTCAGACAACCCCAAGGACAAAAATTACAAGCCACTTGCTTCTGCCCCAACCGGCCAGTCTGAAGAGCCAGTTGAGGTAGAGCCCTCCACTGAGCCTACTTCCACAGTTGCTAACATGCCTCTAGGACCTTCCACCACTACTGGTCCCTCTACTTCAGCTGGCCCGGGGATTCCATCTTCCCGGGCCCATCCTATCACCGCCCACCAACTGAGCCAGACACGTCATAGCTTGAACAACTGGATGGCGACTGCTTCATCCAAGTTGTCCACCTTGACTTCTACCATTGCGGCTTAGTCGGCACCACAACCAGTGCAGGTGCCCCAGCCTATCGAGGATGCACTTAAGGAGATTCTTGCCAACCAGCAAAAGATCCTCAATTCTCAGGCTGCCTTGGCTAAGGCAGTGGATTCACATAGCAAGGCCCTTAGGGAGCTTGTCAGGGAGCACAAGAAGCTGTGCAAAACACGGGCTTCCAAGGAGTCTGTGAAGGTGCTGAGAGAGGATGTTGATAAGCTAAAGACAGACCAGCAACCTTTAGACTTGCTATTTGAGGACCCAACCCCAGCAGCAGCATCAGTAGCAGAGCTACATCAGGAGCAGACTCAAAGGCTTCCTAGGAAGAAGAGGAAGCTCCCTAGTGCAGACGTGGCGGTCATCCGGTTGGCAGACCCACAGGAGGTTTCCTCCAGACGTGGCGGTATATATTAGTTTACTTAGTTTATGTTTCTGTTGCTTTTTTTTATTATTTTGTCCGTATATAACTTTACATTTAGTTACTTTTATCGCACTTTTTATCTTCTCTTTGGTCTGTATATAAAGTTACATTCTTGTATATATATTCATCACCCGTTGTATATTCTAATCCCCGATTGTAAATATTTATTCTATTTTCTATTTTTGTACAAATTTTTCATTATTAGTTAGTAGATAGGCTCGCAGCCTTTTTGTTCGGTTTTAGCGCTTTCAATAAGCCCTTAGTTTTCTTAATGCCACGGTTCTTTCCAAGTGTAGAGTATTGTGCGAACCGGGTGGCTCTTCCCGATGATGGATGGTGTGACAACCTTCTTAAGGGTTTGAGTCCGTTTTTTATTTTTCTTTTGTTTTTAGTAGTTTATAGTTAAGGGTACCTCAAGCAAAGCTTCACTTGGGCCTAACACATTTGCCTTTGATCCCATGGTCAAAGACAAGTGGTTGTGTTTATGATGGTGAAAGTAGTGACCTTGAAACTCTTGTTTTGACCAATCAAACATCATGTGGTATTTCGGGACTATTGTGTGCTCAATCGTGTCTAAGGTTGGTGTGGGCCCCCGACTGTATGACTTCAGCAATCCTTGAGTGTGTGTGGTGAGAAATCGAATTGTGAGTCCAAGTCCCGAGCCAATGGTCTAGAACTTGCCCTGAATGTTTGTTAAGGCGAAATTTTGAGTGAAATTCGACTTGAGAAGTGATTATAGGCTCTCCTTGATCCAAACAATAGTCGAACAATTCCATAGCCTACCAATGATATAATCCTTAGCTAACCCTTTTGAACCATAAACCTTTTTCTTTCAAGAACCAACGCTACAAGCCTATACCCATTCTAAATTATACGCTCTCTTGGCACCCAAATCATCCCTTAAGTAATGGCAAAAGTCTAAGTTTGGGGGGGAGAGACAAGAAAGGGAACGAAGTAGTAAAAGGAACAAAAGCAAAAGAAAAGGAAGGCGATGAAAAAGAAAGAAAAGAAAAAGACAAGAAGAAAGCCCAATGTGCAAAGAATAAAACGGGATTCAAGAAAAACAAAAGTGAAAAAGGTGTGGAAAAAGTAGAAAAAGGAGAAATGTTTTGAATTACATAAGAAATAGTGACAATATGTCTCTCTAACCCCTTGAAAAGAAGTGAATACTCAAAGAGTCAAAGAGAATTGTGCCAATGAATCAAAAGAAGTGCTTAAGGGAAGATGAAACCCATATAAACCAACAACTTTTCCTACCCTGAACCAAAAGCCTTCACATTGACTCCACAAAATCCCTAAATGATCTTGAGTTGGACGACGCTCGCATTAGTGGATACTTACATGAGGGTCAAGCATATGGTACTTAGAGCCGGACTTGTGACCTTTCCTTGAGAGAGACGAGTGAATTCCCATTAACCTTGGTTTGCGTGCTTATACTCTAAAAGGTGAGGTTTGCCTAGGAAGAGTTGAGGACGTGTGAGTTTGGGTTCCACAACGACCAAAGTAATTGAGAGAGTTCTTTGATGTACTGAGTCAATTCTTGATGCTCATGTGTCACACTTGATCCATAGTTTTTCAAAGTTTAAGTTTTGTTAATGATCAATTCGTATTGAGGGCAATTGTTAGTCCCAATTGATGCTTGTTGAGGTTACCTTAGGACAGCTGGAATTACTTGGATTTTCCTTTAAGATGTGGGTCTTATTTTGTTTGCTTGAGCACAAGAAAAGTTTTAAGTTTGGGGGAGTTGATAATTTAGGATTTTAACATGTTTTACGCCCCTACTTGCCTATGCTTTGATCATATATTGTTATAAAATAGTCCTAAAAGGCTTACAAGTTGTGCTTGATTTCAGGTTTTATCGACAAAATGACGAAATATCAAAGATTGGCTTAAAAAGGAGTGAAACCTGCTCCAGTATCAAAGACCAAGGAATCTAAGAAAAGAAGGCCTAGTGCGGACCACGCAAAATGGAATGCGGCCGCACTAGGTGGTTCAGAGAGTTGGTGATTCAGGCTAGAAGAAGCGCAGCCGCGGTACACATCTCGTGATCCGCGGTGAAGGCTCCACGACCGGTCTACTCTTTTGTGCAGTCCGCGGTCATGAGATTCAGAGAGATGAAGTTTTCAAAGCCAAAGCCATGCGGTTCACGGTCGTGAATGCGCGGACCGCACCAGCTCCCTCCGTGGCCGTGGTCCATTCTACGCGGTCTGCATAGTCCAAGTTAAGAGAAGCAAAAGTGAACCCAGTGTGGCCGCGGTCCATTTAATGCGGCCCGCACTGACCCCATAGGGGTATTTTTGTCCAGTTTTTCTAGCCTAGTATAAATAAAACATTTTACCATTTTTTAGGTATTAAGGTAGATCAGTTGATAGCTACGCTCGTGAGACCGAATTTTGTAGCCATTTTTGGCACTTTTGCTTTACATTTACAACAGATTCTTATAGATTAATTTTAGCAATTAATTAATATGCTTAGTTCTTCATCTATTTCTTCAATTTCTTTATCTAGCATGAGTAGCTAAACCCATTAGCTAGGGTTGTGGCTCAACCCTAGTGTGGGTAATTGATGGGTGTTGTCATCTAGTGTGAGATTGAATATGGGTGTTTGCTATTTGGGTTGGTTTTATGTTTTAATCTAGAATTGGTGGTTGCAAATACTGATTCAAGCCTTGTGGGCTTAATTCTTCTTGAGAAAGAGAATCTATGACCCCAAAATTAACCCAACAAGGAATTGGGATGGACTCATGAGAAATAATAGTCCCAATTAACGGGTTAAACCTCGAGAGAGTAATTACCATACTTAAACCCTAGTTGTTTGGTCTAATTTGTCTACCCATTTGGTCTCGAGAGAGTCAATTGGGCAAAATCACTCTCTCTACCGAGAGGTGTGAGAGTGGGTAAAATTGTGCAATGGTTATAGTATAAGCCCCAATTATGTCCATCGAACCTTAGTAACATCTACTCGTCAATTAGCCACCTAGGTAGTGTCACGACCCTAGTACCCTTCTTCCCATTAGATACAACTTAGCACTATTCTCGTAGCATAATTTAGAGTTACTCAATAGTTTTATAAAATTAGTTATAATTTGAAAACTCAAAAATGTTTAAAGTGACATTAGGAGTACAAATACATCTCTAGGATAGACAGACAATCCAACTCCATTTCTAGCTCCCTGAGGAAATCGATCCCGACCCTCATATCGGGTAAAAGCTATTGCGACCCGCTCTTCCTACCTTAGTGTGGCGTCGAGTTGGCTGCGATCACACTTCAACAAAAGAATTTTTTGGTGAAGTATTGTGCAAAAATATCTTTTGTATGTCTAGTTGATTAATGCCTCAGATATAATTTTTCATCTGATAGCTTTTGATTTCGGGCATAAACTCTTCCAAAATTTGCCCTTTACTATGAGGGTTTCATGAGAGAGGTTCTTTATGTTTACGGTGCTCTTGAAGAAGATGTCTCTTATTCATTCCTCGATAAAAATAAAAGGACTTCGTTTTATTCCCTCTATTTTTAAAATTACATAGGCCTTCATTTGCTTAAGTATATAGAATTGCCAATACATGTGTCTAACTTGTACAAGTTATTTCTACGGGGTTGATCACGCAGTCCCCGGTCCTAATGAAATACTGATCATGATTATGATGAAACACTATTCCGGTTCTCACAGTCCCGGTTTTTGTGGCATTCTTGGTGCCATGTCAGATATTATCCCCCAGTGTTCGAATGCGAAGCATGCGACTTCAAACACTAGAAGTATTGTACTTGTTTGCTACTTCACCGATGGAAAAAACTTGTGAACAGTTAAATAATTCTTTTTTAATTAGTGGAAGTCAAAGCTTACTATTGAGCCAAAGATTATTTAACCAACCATATAACCGTTTACCATCGATGTGAAAAATTTTGTGCCTTGATATTTAAAGGTCTTTCCTTTGCCGATGACGCTTTGTAGTATGTTTTCTTTCGTTGTCTCGTTAAAACCCATGCCAAAACCCCAATTAAGACAAAAATTGGTCGAAAGAAAGAGTACAACACATACTTTCAGTACTGGCAGGATTCATCAGCAATAATACCTTTTGAGGTGAGTCACGTTCCAATTACTGGGTAATTTAACTCTTTCTTGATTTTCCAACTCATCCAATCCTTTACTAGTGATAGCCAAAACTCGGTAAGGACTTTCTCACATTGGTCCCAACTTCCCAGCAGTAAATTCCCGAGTGTTTTGAGTCATTTTCCTTAAAAGCAAATCTCCTACTTTAAAATAGCGAAGATTAGTCCTGCGATTATTATATCTTTCCATCCTTTGCTTTTGAGCCATCATCCTTACATACGCCAAGTCTCAGTGTTCATCGAGTAAGTCCAGCTTCACCGGCAATGCTTTATTGTTTTCCTCCACATTTGTTGGGGTAAACCTTAAGGTCGTCCCCCCAGAATCTTTGTGACATTTGAACCTATAGACTGCGGACCGTTGTCACAATTTATTTCCATGGATATTCCAAATCGGCAAATTATATGGTCCCATATGAAGTCGACCACTTCACATTCACTTATCTTTTAGAAAGGACCCGCTTCACAACACCTAGTAAAATAATCAGTTAAAACTAAAAAAAAAAATTACTTTTCCGGGGCCTGGTGGTAGAGGACCCACTATGTCCATCCCCCATTTTATGAATGATCATGGGAATAATACCAAATGCAAAAATTCTATCAGTTGGTGCACCAACTGTGCATGGCGTTGATATTTGTCACATTTTTGAATGAATACCTTTACTTTCTGTTCCATCCGGGGCAGTAGTAACCTGCTATGATCAACATTTAAACTAATAAGTCTGCACCGGAATGATTCCCGCAAACTCCTTCGTGGACTTCCCTCATCACATAGTCCACCTCCAAGGCCCCTAGACATCGGGCCAATGGTCACTAGAATGACCTCTTGTATAACTACCCATCTACAGGGCAACAACAAGCTGCTTTGGTTCGTAGTGCCCGGGGACGCCTTTGGGTCCTCGGGTAATTTACCATGTTGGAGATACTCGATGAACTCGTTCCTCCAGTCCCAGACCAGGTTGGTCGAATTCACTTCGTAGTCGCCATCTACGTCCAACATCTAATGTAAAAGTTAGACGACCGTACCAGAATCATATCCTTTTATTTTCGTGGATCAAGTTAGCCAATGCATCTTCTTCCACATTTTCTTCTCTTGGAATGTGGATGATGGGACATTCCCTGAATTGTGCAAGCAACGCCTTAATTTTGTTCAAATATTGTTGCATGCATTCTTCCTTTGTGTCAAAAATCCCATACACTTGGTTTACTACCAAATAGGAGTTGCATTTTACTTTTATGACCTCGGAGCCTAGTCCCCGGGCTAGTTCCAGTCTTGCAACCAAAGACTCATACTTTGCTTCATTGTTAGTTAATAGAATAGTTTTAATGGCCTACCTCAAGTTTTCCCCCGAGGGCATTTTTAGAACTACCCCGAGACCGAACCCTTTTACATTAGAAGTTTACCCATAAATAAGGTCCTAACTCCTGATTCCATTTCCGTGACCATCACTGCTCCCTTATCAGCCAAGGGCATTAACCCTAGACTAAAATCGGCCAAAACTTGCCACTTGATTGTAGTCCTAGGTTTGTATTCATTGCAGAATTAGCTAATTTTGACTACCCATTTATCCAAATGACCTGACAATTCAGGCTTGTAAATGACATTCCTTAAGGGAAAGGTTGTCACAGGCTATCGAGTGGTACTAAAAATAAGGCCTAAGCTTTCGAGAGGTAACTACGAGAGCCAAGGCAAACTTTTTGAGGTGCGGATAATGAGATTTCACTTTCGACGATATTTTACTAATGCAGTAAATAGGAAATTGCGTATATTCCTCTTCTTGGACCAAAACGACACTTACAACTACTTCTGAGACCGCTGGATATATCAAAAATAACGAGGGCTAGACAAATACCTTTTTAGGTCTTTCAATGCCTGTTGGCATTCCGGAGTCAATTGGTTCTAGTAAGTTCTTAGGCTTCTTGGTCAGGCAAAGAGACTCCGGAACTAGACTCACCGGAACGAATAGAATCCGAGATGCCAACATGCATTAAAAGACCTAAAAAGGTACTTGTCTATCCCCCATATTATTATTGATATATCTAGCGGTCTTGGAAGTAGTTGTAAGTGCTGTTTTGGTCCGAGAAGAAGAAGGCACACAATTTCCTAGTTATTATATTAGTAAAATATTTTTGGGATCAGAGACTCAATATCCACACCTCGAAAGCTAGCCTTAGCTCTCGTAGTTGCTTCCCGAAAGCTTAGGCCTTATTTTAAGTGTCACCTGACAGCCATTGTGACAACCTTTCCCTTAAGGAATGTCCTTCACAAGCCTGAACTGTTAGGCCGTTTGGCTAAATAGGAAGTTAAAATTAGTGAATTCGACATTGAGTACAAACTTAGGACTGCAATCAAGACGTACATTTTGGCCGACTTTGTGGTTTATTTTAGTCCCGGATTAATGCCCTTAGTTGTTAAGCAAATAGTGCTAGTGTAGGAAAATGCATAAGGAGTTTGGACCTTGTTTACGGATGGAGCTTCTGACGTAAAAGGGTCTGGTCTCAGGGTAGTTTTGATCATGCCCTCGAGGGAAACCCTGAGGCAAGCCATTAAAATTGTTTCGTTAACTAACAATAAAGCCGAATATAAGGCTTTGGTTGACGAGCTTAAACTAGCTCAGGGATTAGGCTACGAGGTCATCAAAATGAAATGCGACTCCCAGCTAGTAGTAAACTAAGTGTATGGAATTTTTGACGAAAAGGTAGAAGGCACACAGCAGTATTTGAACAAGGTTCAGGGATGCTTGCACGATTAAGAGAATAGTCAATCATCCAGATTCCAAGGGAAGAAAATATGGAAGTAGATGCATTGGCTAATTTGGGTTCATCCATGGAGATGAAAGGATATGATTCTGGTACGATCGTCCAACCTCTATATTCAGTGTTGGATGTGGATGGCTACTGTGAGATAAACTCGACCAACTTGGTCTGGGACTGGAGGAACGAGTTCATCGAGTATCTCTAGCATGGTAAATTAACCGATGACCCAAAGGCGTCTTGGGCTCTGTGGATTAAAATAGCTTGCTAGTACCTCATAGATGGGCAATTATACATTAGGTCATTCCAAGAAACATTGGCCTGGTGTCTAGAGGCCATAAAGGCAGCCTACCTGACGAGGGAAGTCTACAAAGGAGTTTCGGAAACCATTCTAGTGTAGACTCATTTGTTCTAAAGTTGATCAGGATAGGTTACTACTGGGCCCATATGGAACAGGACGGAATGACATTGGTTAAAAAATGTAACAGATTCCAACTTCATGTACAGTTGGTACTCCAACCAGCAGAACTTTTGCATTTGTGATGGACATAGTTGGACCTTTACCACCAGGCCCTGGAAAAGTAAGATTTCTCTTGATTTTAACTTATTATTTAATTAAATGGGTTGAAGCAAGTCCATACCAAAAGATCATAGAGCGTAACATAGTTGACTTCATATAGGACCACATAATGTGCCGATTTGGAATATTAAAGGAAATCGCATATGACAGCGGGCCAAAATTCATAGGTTCAAAAGTCACGAAGCTCTTGGAAGGGATAAAAATTAAGAGAACTACATCTTCACCGTACCACGCAAGTACTAACGGACAGGAGGAATAGACCAATAGGTAATTATTTAGAACTTTACGAAGAAGTTAGAAGATGATAAGAGCAAGTGACCCGATAAGCTACTAGGAGTGCTATGGGCATATCGTACAATGGAGAAGTCGAGCACGGAAGAAACACCCTTCTCTCTCGTGTATGGCGCGGAGGCTCTAATACCAGTGGAAGTGCGGGAGCCTACTTGAAAGTTTTTTCTAGCAAACGAAGAGGCAAACAATGAAGTGTTGTTAGTGAAGTCGGACTTGCTCGATGAACATTGGGACTTGGTTGACGTACGTGAGGTGGCTTTAAAGCAAAGGATGAAAAGATAATATAATTGCAGAATCTCCGCTATTTCAAAGTAAAAGATTTGGTTTTGAGGAAGGTGATCCAGAACACTCGGGAAGTCAACGCCGGGAAGCTGGGACTAACATGGGAAGGTCTTTACCAGGTTTCAGCTATCACAAGTAAATGATCATATGAGTTGAAAAATCAAGATGGAGTCAAACTGCCTAGTTATTGCAACGTGAATCACCTCAAAAGGTTTTATTGCTGATGGTTCCTACCAATACTAAAAGTATGAGCTACACTCTTTTTTCCTTCGACCAGTTTTTGTCTCAATCGGGTTCTTTTGGCAAGGTTTTTCATAGGAAGCAACGAAAAGCATATTACAAAGGAAACGTCATCAGCAAAGGCAAAACCATTAAATATCAAGGTACTAAAATTTTCACATCGATGGTAATTAGCTTTGTAGATGGTTAAATCATCTTTGGCTCGATGCCAATGTCACGACCCAAATCGATGGGCCGCGATGGGTGCCTGAATCCTACCTGTCAAACACCCCTAAGCATGCGTCTAAGATATGAACCTGAATAACAACTGCTGAATTACAAAAATAACATACATGAAGGAAACCTGCCAACAAGGCATATGTACGTATACATGCAGAATACAGTGGGCGAGTCGGCAAGGCTGCTATAGACAACTATACATCCAAAACTAAAAGCCAACAAGGCCACATACAACCCAACTAGACATATTGTCTACAGACCTCTAATAGAAATATAACTGTACAAAGACGGGACTGAGCCACGTCATACCCATATATATATATAACAAATGTATCGTACCAAAATCAAAAGCAGCTCCGGATCAAGTGGAGCACGCCAACTCTCGCTGATCAGGGATCCTAAGAAGAGGGACCGTCAACTTGCCCACCTGCGGGCATGAAATGCAGGCCCCGTGAAATAGGGCGTCAGTACGAAAAGTGTACTGAGTATGTAAGGCATGAAAATTAGTACTTAAAAGACATATATGAAACATGGAATAAAGAAACACAACTTTAAATCTGAATAACTTTGTAAATTCTGAAACATTTATAATGTCATGCACATGCGTATAAATGTCGTTCCATGCATAGGTATGGGTGTACATAATATCATCAAGACACTGAGGGTATCCCATCATATCGTCTCGGCCACTGTGGGCAACATCATCAACATATACCAACTGATCAGGTGGTGGTTCATATATGACGCCGTAACCTTTTTCCATATCTCATATACATATATTTACATATATATACACATATATAACTCTATCAGGTCATGGGTCAATGCACATGTATAAATGAGTGAAATGCATGAAAAATACGTAATAATCTCAATATTCCTTCCGGATAAACTTTTTCAACTGTGTATTATTCTGAGACCCATGAACAGAAGATAATAATATTTTTCATGGGGAATCAAGAATATAGAAACCCCTACTATTTGTATGACTACAGTAATTTATGGAAACTGTGTATTTGTTTGTTTCTTCAGTATAATTTGGACCATACCAAAAGAAAGAAGGGAGGGCCTTAACATACTTGAGCATATCACTGTCATTGTGATCATCTTTCTTGCATTCATTTTCTTCATCATTATGTTCGCGCTGATAACACTGGGAACGCAACATGTCCATGGAGGAAGTCGAAATTTGATAAAGTTTAGACCAAATTATCCCGTATTCACCAGATAGAGTCAGAATTAATCCACTGATCTAAAATCTTGTCCCTCTTTGTTGTGAGAATATGGAAAGGATAATGTGAACAACTAATAACTCTTCATAATAAGTAACATTTTCAATGCTTTGACTTAGGTAGCTAAATCATATAAGGTAGTTCAGTATTATTATCCAATTTCTGTGCAGTATTAACAATTCTCAATCCATCTAACTAGAATAAAGCCATGTAATAAAATGTGCTTCAGTGAAAAGTAAAGTCCAAACAGAACATCTTTGCTTATTGTCATTTGCCACATTATCTTAGATGGCCACCTAATTAAAAGTAACTATGAGTCATTGGTTTGGTTTAGTGTCTTGCTGCCACGTGGGGGTGGGTAGGGAAAGTTAAATCTTTATCCACGTATTAATTGACTGGGTAATGTTTCGTCACCCAGTAATTAACCAATTACCCACATAATTTAAAAATTGCCCCAAATTACTTAAAATTCTACTTATTTTTAATATATTTTATATATACTTTATACATTATATTACCGTGGTCATATTGTACCTTGTATGGTATTAGTTCATAATTATCGGATATTATCGCTCGACCTGTATTTTATCCTAAATTGGCCACTTTCAACGAAACTCGTTTTCTTTTGATTTGTGTACCCTTTTATCATTCATAACACATATTTATCGCTTGTTATAAATAGCGTAAATACGTTAATGTCAAGATGATATCATCCCCGAGTTTACTTCAATTAACTGAAGACGAAAATTTTAACGTACGAAAACGCGAGATGTAACACCCTTCCCCCTTAGAAACATTCGTCCTCGAATGTTCAACTCTCCGTGATCTATATAACTTTGGCAGGGTCGCCTCTGTAACAACACCACTACCAACTCTCCCCATAGAAGCTTAATAGCCCAATGGCCTCACATGACCAACGACATTAACCAACACAAGAATTTATACACATACCTTATGGTTATGACGTCTCAGTCGGACCCTTCTCTAGAGGAGGAAATAAGTAGGGATATCTAAACTTCATGTCTTCCTCGGCCTCCCAAGTCATTTCTTTCACATTGTTGTTTCCTCCAAAGTACTTTCACGGAGGCTACCTCCTTATTCCATAGCTTACAGATTTGTTAGTCTAGGATGGCAACCGGAATTTCCTCGTATGACAAGTCCTCTGTACATCATCCGTGGGCACCACTCGGGTAGGATCTCCAATGTACTTCCGTAGCATAGATACATGAAAAACCAGATGGACAGACTTCAATTCCAAGGGCAATTCTAACTCATAAGCTACTTGGTCCACTCTCTGAATGATCCTATAAGGCCCAATATACTATGGACTAAGTTTGCCTTTCTTGCCAAATCTCATTATACCCTTCATAGGTGACACTTTTAAGAATACCCAGTTATCAACCCCGAACTCTAAATCTCGTCGTTGTACGTTAGAATATGACTTTTGACGACTCTGAGCTGTCAACAGTCGATCCCGGATCAATTTTACTTTTTCTATGGCCTATTGAACCAGGTCTGGCCCATGTAATTCAGATTTTCCAACATCGAACCACCCTATAGGCGACCTATACTTCCGTCCGTAAAGAGCTTCATATGGAGCCATCTGAATGTTGGAGTGGTAGCTATTTTATACGCGAACTCAATAAGCGGCAGATGATCATCCCAGCTACCATTGAAGTCTATTACACAAGCTCGTAACATATCCTTTAGTATTTGAATAGTACGTTCAGCATGTTAGTTTGTCTGGGGATGAAATGTTGTACTAAGACTTACTTGAATCCCCAATCCTTTTTGGAAGGACCTCAAGAAGTTAGCTGTAAATTAAGCTCCTCTATCCGAGATAATAGATACAGGGACACCATGCAGTCGTACTATTTCCTTAATATAAAGCCTTGCATAATCCTCTGAGGAATATGTAGTCCTAACGGGCAGAAAATGGGCTGACTTTGTAAGCCTATCAAAAATCACCCATATCGAATCGAACTTACGCTGGGTATGAGGTAAGCCCACGATGAAATCCATATTGATTATTTCCCATTTCCAAGTCGGAATCTCTATAGCCTGCAATAATCCACCGGGTGTTTGATGCTCAATTTTAACTTGCTGACAGTTAAGGCACTGAGCAACAAATTTTGCTATATCCTTTTTCATTCCATCCCAATAATACACTTCCCTGATATCATGATACATCTTGGTCTCTCCTGGATGGATAGAATAACGAGAATAGTGAGTTTATGCCATAACCTGCCGACATAGCCCTGCAACATTAGGGACACAAAATCATCTTTGATATCTGAGGACCCCATCTTCTGTAATTCTAAATGGTGTCTTCTCCTTCTGAAGGGTGGTATCCCTATAATGAACTAACACAAGATCCTTGTATTGGCGTTCATTTACTTCAGTTACTAAAGAGGATGTTGTCGTATCCTGAACAGTAATTCCAATATCACCTGAGTCCAGTAACCGAACTCCAAGACTTGCTAGCTGACGAACCTCATGGGCTATTCCCCTCTTTTCTGGCCGTAAATACGATAGGCTACCCATAGATCTACGGCTGAGGGTGTCGGCTACTACGTTCGCCTTCCTCGGATGGTATAAAATATCAACGTCATAGTCTTTAAGTAGCTCCAACCATCTCCTTTGACGTAGATTCAATTCCTTTTGCTTGAACATGTACTAGAGGCTCTTATGATCTATATAGATATCAACATGAAAGCCATACAAGTAGTGTCTCCACATCTTTAGTGCATGAATCACCACGGATAACTCTAAATCGTGGGTCGGGTAGTTCTTCTCGTGCTTTCTTAGTTGTCTAGAAGCATAAGCCACAACCTTACCATGATGCATCAGCACACAATCCAATCCAACTCGTGAAGCGTCACAATAGATCACATAACCATCGGTCCCTTCTGGGAGCGTTAAAACCCGTGCTAAAGTGTATCTGTCCTTTAAGGCCTGGAAACTCCATTCGCAAGCGTTAGTCTATTGAAACTTTGCTCCCTTCTGAGTCAACTTTGTTAAAGGTGCTGAAAGGAAAGAAAATCGCTCAACAAATCTCCTGTAATAACCTGCCAAACCAAGAAAGCTACGAACCTCCATCGGTGTTGTGGGTCTAGGCCAAGTATTTACTGCCTCAATCTTTTGTGTATCCACCCGGATGCCTTCACCCGAAATGATATGCCCAAGGAAAGCTACAGAGTTTAACCAAAATTCACATTTAGAGAATTTTGCATACAAGTTTCCTTTTGTAAAGTTCTAAGCACAGTACGCAAATGATCTGCATGTTTGGCCTCTGAAAGAGAATACACCAATATATCGCCGATAAATACAATTACGAACGGATCTAAAAAGGGCCTGAACACACGGTTCATCAAATCCATGAAAACTACTGGGGCATTGGTCAAACCGAACGACATAACACGAAACTCGAAATGCCCATATCTGGTTCTAAATGCTATCTTCGGAATATCTTCCTCCTTAACCCTTACCTGATGGTACTCGGACATCAAGTCTATTTTTGAAAAACACTTGGCACCTTGCAACTGATCAAATAAATCGTCAATCCTCGGGAGCAGGTGCTTATTCTTGATCGTCACCTTATTCAACTATCTATAATCGATACACATCCGTAAGGAACCATCTTTCTTCCTTACAAATAACACAGGTGCTCCCCATTGTGATGTGCTAGGTCTGATAAAGCCTTTTTCAAGCAAGTCCTTTAGTTGTTCTTTCAACTCTTTCAGCTCTGCGGGGGCCATTCTATAGGGAGGAATAGATATTGGGTGAGTATCTGGTAGTAGGTCAATAGCAAACTCAATTTCTCTCTCTGGCGGGAAACCTAGAAGCTCATCGGGAAAAACATCGGTAAACTCATTAACCACAGAGATGGACTGAATGGTTGGTGACTCTACTTCCACATCTTGAACCCGAACTAAGTGATAAATACAACCCATTCTGATCATCTTCCTTGCCTTGAGATAGGAAATAAATCTACCTCTCGGTGATGCTGTATTACTTTTCCACTAAAAAATAGGCTCCCTTGGAAATTGAAATCGGGCTATCTTTGATCTACAATCAACATTGGCATGACAAGAAGCCAACCAATCAATACCCATTATAACATCAAATTCTACCATATCCAACTCGATTAGGTACACTACGGTAGATCGACTATGAACTACTACTATGCAACCTCTATATACTCGCCAAGCTATTACTGAGTCCCCCACAGGTGTAGACACCTCAAAAGGTTTAACCAATTCAGGTTTTATTCCAAACTTACTAGCAACTAACGGAGTAACGTATGATAAGGTGGAACCTAGGTCAATCAGCACATATACATCATATGAGGAGACTGATAATATACCTGTAACAACATCAGGCGATGACTCCTGGTCTTGTCATCCTGCCAACGCATAAATGCGGTTTTGAGGACTGCTCGAGCTAGATGTTCCGCCTCTGCCTCTACCACAACTCATTGGTGCTTATGGACCTTATGGACTATCCCTCATAATGTGGCCCGATTAACTACAAGTATAACAAATACCTAATCTCATACGGCACTGCCCGATATGCTGTTTACCACATTGAGCACATCGTGGCAAAGGCGTCCTCATCTGATTTGACTCATCCTATACTGAGAACCTAAGGCCATGAAATTCTGACCAGACCCTAAATATGAGGAACGATCAAATCTCTTACCGCCAAACTGAGGGGGCGCTCTAGCCGATGACTGGGCTGGATACCTCGGGTACTGCTTGACCACCTCGACACTTACCAGAAGGACCTAAAGACTTTGCTCTCTTATTCTGGGCCCTATCATGCTCATGATCGACCCTCTATTTCTGTTTACGCTCCTCTACACCCAGAGCGTATGCCTGAATACGAGAAATATCCATGTCTAGCTGAAGTGAGACCGACATACAATCGTTAAGCAAGTGAGGCTCTAGTCCCATCACGAACCGGTAAAACCGATCCTCCATCATAGATACAATAGTGGGAGCATACCTAGCCAACGAATCAAACTGAAGACTATACTCTCGAACACTCATGTTACCCTATCGAAGGGTCAAGAAACTATCAACTCTGGCCCGCCTAAGCTCTGGTGGCAGATAATGATGAAGAAAAACTTCTGTAAACTCCTGCCATACTGCCGGAGGGGCATCCTCACATCTAGAAAATTCCCAAGACTCGTACCAATTAACTGCAACATCTTAGGAGTCTATAGGAAGCTAGCTCAACTGACTTAGTCGCAGTGGCCTTCATTACCCGTAACGTTCTCTACACTCTATCAATAAATACCTGAGGGTCCTCGTTCGAATCTGCCCCAGTGAATACCGGAGGGTCTAAATTAATGAAGTCACGAACCCTCGCACTGACGGACCTATCTGCATGACCAATACCTATTTCCTGATGCCGAGCCTACGCAACTATGAATCGGGTTAATAGCTGAATAGCATCTCTCATCTCCTAACCCGGTACATCCGGCTGAGGTGTTGAATGTACGGGGGCGGGTGCTGGAGCTGGTGCCCCACAGAACTATTCTGGAAAGGGCAGGGTATGTAAAGTCTAAGATGGAACCTCACTATGAGACTCTCCCTGAGCCCTGGTAACTCATGGCACTTGACTAGTAGTCTCACCGGCCACAGACTTTCCTTTCTGGGTGGCTGTATTCTTTGGAGGCATCGCTAAAATTATAACATATCGTTAGGAACATGAATTTCTTATTTTGCACGATCTAGGATAAGAATAGAGGATAAAATCCCATATGTCCTGTAGCCTCCTATTTATAAGTGTGGTGCACAACACACCTATAAACAAGACTCTACTTGACACGGTCTATAGACAACCCTAGGACAGAACTCCTCTGATACCACTTTTGTCACGACCCAAACCGATGGGCCGCGATGGGTGTCTGAGTCTTACCTGTCAAACACCCCTAAGCATGTGTCTAAGATATGAACCTGAATAACATCTGTTGAATTACGAAAATAACATACATGAAGGAAACCTGCCAACAAGGCATATGTACGTATACATGCAGAATACAGTGGGTGAGCCGGCAAGGCTGCTATAGACAACTATACATCCAAAACTAAAAGCCGACAAGGCCACATACAACCCAACTAGACATATTGTCTACAGACCTCTAATAGAAACATAACTGTACAAAGACAGGATTGAGCCACGTCATACCCATATATATATATATATATATACAAGTGTATCGTACCAAAATCAAAAACAGCTCCGGATCAAGTGGAGCACGCCAACTCTCGCTGATTAGGGATCCTAAGAAGGAGGACTTTCAGCTTGCCCACCTGTACCTGCGGGCATGAAATGCAGGCCCCGTGAAATAGGGCATCAATACAAAAAATGTACTGAGTATGTAAGGCATGAAAAATAGTATGTAAAAGACATAGATGAAACATGGAATAAAGAAACACATCTTTAAATCTGAATAACTTTGTAAATTCTGAAACATTTATAATGTCATGCACATACGTATAAATGTCGCGTCATGCATAGGTATGGGTGTACATAATATTATCAAGCCACTGAGGGCATCCCATTATATTGTCTCGGCCACTGTGGGTAACATCATCAACATATACCAACTGATCAGGTGGTGGTGCGTATATAACGCCGTAACCTTTTTCCATATCCCATATACATATATTTACATATATACGTGTATATAACGTCATCTGGTCATGGGTCAATGCACATGTATAAATGAGTGAAATGCATGAAAAATACGTAATAATCTCAATATTCCTTTCGGATAAACTTTTTTAACTGTGTATTATTCTGAGACTCACGAATAGAAGATAATAATATTTTTCATGGGGAATCAAGAATATAGACACCCCTACTATTTTTATGAATAGAGTAATTTATGGAAACTGTGTGTTTCCATGTTCCTTCAGTATAATTTGACCATGCCAAAAGAAAGAAGGGATGGGTTTAACATACCTGAGCATATCACTGTCATTGTGATCATCATTCTTGCATTCATTTTCGTTATTATGTTCACGCTGATAACACTGGGAACGCGACATGTCCATGGAGGAAGTCGAAATTTGATAAAGTTTAGACCAAATTAACTCATATTCACCAGATAGAGTCAGAATTAACCCACTGATCTAAAATCTCGCCCCTCTTTTTTGTGAGAAGACAGAAAGGATAATCTGATCGACTAATAACTCTTCATAATAAGTAACATTTTCAATGCTTTGACTTAGCTAGCTAAATCACATAAGGTAGTTCAGTACTATTATCCAATTTCCGTGTAGTATTAACAATTCTCAATCCATCTAAACCATCTAACTAGAATAAATCCATGTAATAAAATGTGCTTTAGTAAAAAGTAAAGTCCAAACAGAACATCTTTGTTTATTGTCATTTGCCACATTATCTTAGATGGCCACCTAATTAAAAGTAACTATGAGTCCTTGGTTTGGTTTAGTAGCTTGTTGTCACGTGGGATGGGTTGGAAAAAGTTAAATCTTTATCCACTTATTAATTAACTAGATAATATCCCGTTACCCGATGATTAATCAATTACCCGCATAATTTAAAAATTACCCCAAATTACTTAAAATTCTACTTATTTTTAATATACTTTATATATACTTTATACATTATACTACCATGGTCATATGGTACCTTGCATGGTACTAGTTCATAATTATTGGGTATTATCGCTCGACCCATATTTTATCCTAAATCGACCACTTTCAACAAAACTTGTTTTCTTTAATTCGTGTACCCCTTTATCCTTAATAACACTTATTTATCATTTGTTATGAATAGCGTAAATACGTTAACGTCAAGATGATATCATCCCCGAGTCTATGTCAATTAACTGAAGACGAAATTTTTAATGTACGAAAACGCGAGATATAATAGGCAAGCCTTGCCTTCCATTATTAAAAAAGAATTATTGAATTGTTCACAAGATCTCTCTACCGATGAAGCAACAATCTGGGTACAAGACTTCCAGTGTTCAAATTTTCATGCTTTGCATTCGAACATTAGGGAGGGAATAATATTTGATACGGAACCAGGAGTGCCACGAAAAATGGGGACTACGAGAACTGGGATCAATGTTTCATCAGGACTAAGGACTGCATGATTAGTCCCACAGAAATAAGTTGTTCAAGTTAGCCATATGTATTGACAACTTTATTTATTAAGCAAACGAATGCCTATGTGCTTTTAAATATAGAGGGAATAAAATAAAGTCCTTTTATTTTTATCTTATTTCTTGTCCAAATGATGAGCTAATTTTATTGTTTGAAAGTTAACAAAAACTTCAAATGCTTATGCCGGAATAATCAGGAGATGTCATCTTCAAGAGAACCGTAAACATAAGGACCTCTATTATGAAACCCTCATAGTAAAGTGTATATTCCGGAAGATTTTATGCCTAGAATCAAAAGCTATCAGATTAAAAAATATGCTTGAAGCTTTAATCAACCAAACATAAAAAGGATATTTTTGCACAACACTTAAGAAAACAATTTTTTTATTTATCAAGTCCCAAACGCGAAAAAAGGTTTGGCATAATTACAAAATATAAAACAAATTATGCATCATTGCCGTTAGAACTCGAAGGGAGAGAAGGATTCACGTTTCCCCCGATAGAGGAAGGCAAATCCACTACCGATTCAGGGCCTTCATCTTTTTCAGTCTTCCCTTCAGTTACCAAATACTCGGAACCAGTATTCGAGGAGTTGGTTGCAATGGGCCTAGCAGGAAGATTTTTGCAAGCAGTTAACTCCAGTTCTCGAGCTTTGGCAATGCAATCGTCAATATCAACAATGCCTGCTTTGGCTTCTTCCAAAGTATTTCTTTTCATATGGTATATGGCATATGTCTTCTCGAAGACAAGGGAATCTTCTTTATACTGGAGTTGAGCTCGTAATTTATCAATCTCGGCTTGAAGTCCTTCACTTTCATCTCTCATGGCACTGAGGCAGGAGTCAACCTCAACATTTGTAGTTGATTGAAGCCGTTTTTGTTCCATGAGACTCTCTTCCATTTTGGCCCTCTTCTCCTCAACAACATTGGACTCCTTTTTTTTGGAGCATAAGGCGGCCTTTAGATTATTAATTTGCTTCTCAAAGGAAGACTTGCGCTCAGCAGCAGCGATTATAGCATCATGAAGTAGGGCTGCTTATCGGGCGGATTGGACGGTTATTTACTCTTAACATTTTGGCTTATAGGTTATCGGCTTTTAAATGTATTAATACGCTAGCCACCCGATAAGATATTGGGTAGATTGGTATGGTTTAGCTCTTTATCGGGTGGTTATTGAGCGGTTTATTGCCTAATTGAAAGTGTGCTAAATTTGCTGGGAATCAACCCTACAATAAGATTAAGAAGAAAATTGCTAGAACATATGATAAAAAGTTAAAGCAATGTTATACAGGATGAAAACTTAAAGTTTCATGCTTAGATAAATGTGTCTAGAACCTATGTTTCATTGGCTCATCTGAGGCAAAATCCATGCAAACAACCTACATTTTGTTGGCTCATCTGAGGCAAATTCCATGCACATAGACTCATTTAACTTTTCCGTTGTTACTTTTTACTTAGAAAAGGAATAAAATGGTGGGAAGATTACGGCCCAATTCCAAATGAAATGTCAAATGATTTAGAGAAGGTATGTTTGGAAAGAGAGCCAAACCTTAAACTCTACAAAATTCCCGCCAAAATTGTCTCAACTTTAGGCGAGTCGGCGAGATGGAGACAGTAGCTATGGCGAGAGGGAGAGGGAGACGGTGGCGAGAGGGCGAGATGGAGTATGTGTTAGAGTTTCTATTCTGATTATTTAGGAATTAGATGTTAGAACTTAGAGATAGAGTATTGGAAGAGTGGAAGACTAAAGTGGAAGGGTTTTTGATATTTTATATATATATATATATATATTCTTAACGTGTTAACGGATTATCCGTTAAGAAAATTGAATAATCCGCCCCCAAACCGATAAACCGTTAATGAATAATTTTCAATCTGTTCCCCGTCCGTTAACCCGATACCAATAAGCCATTAAGCTTCGGTTTCGGTTCGGTTTTGAACACCCCTATCATGAAGTTCGACCCACTTAGCCTTAGCTTCTTGAAGATTTTCATATAAATGGGTAGCGTATTGGTTGTGGGTCATTCTAACTTGTTTGATTTACTATAATCGAGCCTCAATCTCATCCACCTGAGTGGATTTTGCTTCTATTATCGGGAGGCACGCGACAAGCTAGTTTCTTTTAGATAAAAGTTGATGCCGCTCGGAAGAAAGTCATTGTTTATCAAGGATCAAACTTTGCAGGCCCTCAGAAGTATGGAGGTCAGCCTAAAAAGAAGAGGCTAGAGTTAAGTTTACTATTACAGCATATAAACGTAAAAGAAGATAGGAGGAAATTAGGATGGTTCATGTGCCGCACTGTGCATACTATTATTTATCAGACATTCCCCAAAAAAGGATCCCATTTTCTTCCATTCCTTCACCGAAGCCAGTAACTTCATATAATTGGCAAGCTCCACCTGCCTGAAGTGGACATGATACTCATTCGAGATTGAAAGAGTGGTATTTTGCCTTCCTTAGGGATCTTGAGAAGGTATAACATAGGTGCTCCCCAAGTTTTCGTGGTCTGGAGATCGAGGAGGAGGGGCATCCCTTCCTTGATCAGCTGGTTCCAGTAAAGGATATGCAGTTGGTATTGGTGGAAACGAAGCAACTAGCATTGGTAGGTGTGAATCCATCTGTATGGAAGGAGAAGAAACAGGTGCAGCAATATGAGTATAAGTTATTATTTGCTTAGTGGTTGGGGGTAGAAAAGGCTCAAGGTCCGAACACCTTGGACTAGAGACAACAATTGGGGTTAGGAAGCGAGAATCAACATTCTCGACCAGGTCCATCTCACCTCAAAGAACCTAAGTTTCCTCTAATGTTGGGTTTTGAAGCTCCCGACTGAGCATTCGGTTGAGCTGATGAAGATTTTTTTTCTCCTTTGAAGGGGAGTCTCTTCATCACTGGTTTCCCCTTCATCAACGAGGACCACTATGGCCGACTCGGATGCTGTTTTATTTGCCATATTCTCTTGAGGCCTAGCTAAGGAGGAGCATCTTCTCTTTGATTGCTAGTTATTGTACTGGGGATCTGAGAGGAGATACCCTTATCGGAGGCTCTGACAGATCCACGAGCTCTGCTTCGGGAAAGGGTATTTTTCCATACCCGCTTGGCCACCTCGGGGTCATCTAGGGAGTCAACTTCAGGTAGTAATGGAACCCCTCAGAAGCCCTGTATTAGGAAAAAATAGAGGTATAAATTTATTCATGGGATTTTTGTGTTCGGGCAAGGATAAAAGAAAAGAGAATTTTTACATACCATGGTGCTTTTCTTTCCATCCATACTAGGGAGCCACCTCTTTTCACCGATGGGTTTTTGGAATCGTTATATATAGAATTTTCTGAACCTATCTGTAGCGTTTCCCAGCATGTAGCTTAAATGAAGGAAACAGAAAATCAGCAAAAGAGGAAGTTAACTATTTACAAAGAGAGGAAGCAAATAACCAAAAACTTACGAAAAAGTTTTCACGACTCGGGGAAAGATGGAGTTGTGGTTGGGATAATGTCCTTAGTAGAAATAACGATGAACCACTCCATCAATTCATGAGAAATGTCATCATCTATGCTAGTGAAGAGGGCATTGTGTACACACTTGCTATAGTATACTACTCCTCTACGGAAAATCTTAGGAGAGTAAAGGTTCATATATGTGCAAGAGTTAGGGTTTCCCCGGTCTCAGTGCACAATTGACGAAGGTAGGTCATTGTCCGCCATATTGATGGACCTACTTGTGCTAAGCAGACCTGATATAGGTGGAAAATTTTCAAAATTATTGGGTCGGGTCCTTCATCGACCCCAAAGAAAATGGACCCAAGGTAAAAAGATATGTATAGATATATGTGAATCCCTCCCTGGAGTAGGTCACACGCTATACCATATATGGGGTAAGGATTTCAATATTGGGGCATTGTAGTCCTCCTTCACGGTTGGGATAATAGAATGATTAATAGAGGACGAAAACCTACGAACTGGACAAAATCGGTGGCCTTGAGAAGTTGTAGAAGGAGTTTTTTCTTGAAGATCATTTGCAGTGTTGAGCTGAAGTGGTATGATGGTGCTAATAGTTGGAGGACCAGACCCAATGTCAACCTCCTTGTTTTGGTTTTTCTTTGGGCCTCCACCAAAAAAAAGACCAGTGTTATCGAAGGGAGCAGTGTATGAGACGTGATAGTAAGGGGTTTGTAAGATGAGAGTTCTTGCTAATACAGTTGAAGGTTGTAAGAGGGTTCTAAGCAAATGCATAGAAGAAGAAAGACTTATGAAAGTTGTGAGAGTGAAGAAGTAAATATGATGAGTAGCAGAGAAGTTATAGACGACAAAAATATTTGCTGAATCGTGGGGAAACACGTAGGGGTATTAAATGCGAGAAGACGTGAATTCTTTCGAGTGTCAAAGACTGTTCAGGAACTTTCCCGCCAAGAAAAAAGAATCTTCACCTACTTTCCAGTAATACTAAGTTGGGTCACCGAAAAGTAGGGGGACTATTTGTATGGATCCAAATTGGTTGACAACAGGTAGTCGAATGGTAAGATGACACGTAAAACTGAAGATAGGCAAAGGACAAGATAGGAAATAACTAATACCAAACGTGACGTGTGTGACCGGCACCGAATGAATTCCGAAGGGAACATAGTCGGCAATAGAAGTTCAAAGGTTTGTCATTGAACATCATTTGATGAGGTAATATTGCTAGTATTAAATGAGTATCCGTTATAGTGAATATTTGCATTCAACGCCTGTCGTTATATATTCATCAATGACACTTTTATTCTCATTTAAAGAGGAGCTTGATTGTCACGACCCGGATTTCCCACCCTCAGGAGTCGTGATGGCGCCTACTAATGTGAGTTAGGCAAGCCATTTATTGAACATATTACCTTTATCCATTTTTATACCTTTTTAGCATTTATAAAGCAATAATGTGAAAACTAGCGAAAATTTCATTAAGCGGAAGAAATGTAGTAAAATATTTGAAATATGAATCTAATACAACTGTTCAAGCCTTAATCACCCAGAACTGATGTCACAGTACCACAGACGATCTAAGAGTGCTAAATACAAAGGCTAAAAATAAAAGATACAATGTTTCTGAATCAAAGAAATGAAACAAGAAATAAAGGATAGAGGAGACGCAGGGCCTGCGGACGCCTGCAGGTCTTCCTTGGATCTCCGCGTGGACTGAAGGTAGCCACCCAAATGCTATGGTCCAAGAGCTGCTCCGGGATCTGCACATAGTGCAGAGTGTAGTATCAGCACAACGGACCCCACGTGCTGGTAAGTGTCTAGCCTAACCTTGGCGAAGTAGTGACGAGACTAGAACCAGACTACCAATGAACATGTGCAGTTATATAATATACAACAGAAAATAAAACAGGAATTAATCAAGTAAAGATGGGAGGGGGGTACATGCTGCGGGGTGTATCAATATCAATAGTAAATCAGGAGTAACAGCATAAGGACAACTTAGAATTCACGGCAAAACAATAAGAAACTTGCATCCAATCTATAACACTTTGTATCAACGATGGTTGTGGCGCGCAACCCGATCCCAATATATGACAACATTGTTGGGTATGGGCCTCCTCCAAAATCAACTCTTGGCGTCCATCCACATTAGGCACACAAACTTGACCCTGCAATCTCAAAACTCCATCATCACCTAAGGTAATCTACGTGGCACCTCCGTGATGCACCGTGTCTCTAAGGACACACAAATGAGGATCATCATACTACCGATCTCAGATACGCTCCAATAATGAAGAACGAGCGATTATGCAAGCTAGCACACTGTTGGGCTCAGAAACATCCAACCTCACGAACTGATTGGCCAAAGCCTGAACATCCAAAGCAAGCAGTCTCTTACCGATCAGAATATAAGCAAGACTGCCCATACTGGCTGACTTCCTACTCAAAGCATCGACCACCATATTGGCCTTTCCCGAATGATATAAGATGGTGATATCATAGTCTTTAAACAACTCCAACCACCATCTTTGCCTTAAATTCAACTCCTTTTACTTGAACAAATACTGCAGACTCTTGCGATCCGTGAACACCTCACATGCCACGCCATATAGATAATGCCTCTAAATCTTCAACGCGTGAATAATGGCTGCTAACTCTAAATCATGAACCGGATAATTCTTCTCATGAATCTTCAACTGCCACGAAGCATAAGCAATAACCTTTCCATCCTGCATCAACACCGCACCAAGTCTACTACGAGATGCATCACAATAAACTATATAAGGCCCTGAACCTGTAGGCAAAACCGACACTGATGCCATAGTCAGAGCTGTCTTGAGCTTCTGAAAGCTCGCCTCACACTCGTCCGACCATCTAAACTGGGCACCCTTCTGGGTCAACCTGGTCATCGGGGCTGCGATAAATGAAAACCCCTCCACAAACCGATGATAGTAGCCTGCCAATCCCAAGAAACTCCGAATCTATGTAGTTAATGCTGGTCTACGCCAGCTCTTGACTGCCTCAATCTTCTTCGAATCAACCTGAATACCCTTTGTTGATACAACATGACCTAGGAATGCAACTGAACTCAACCAGAACTCACACTTCGAAAACTTAGCATACAACTATCTATCCCTCAAGGTCTGAAGAACCACTCTAAGATGCTGCTCGTGCTCCTCCCGTCTACGGGAATAGATCAAAATATCATCAATGAAGACTACCATGAATGAATCCAAATAGGGCCTAAACACTCGGTTCATCAAATCCATAAAAGCTGTTGGGGCATTTGTCAACCCGAATAACATCACCAAGAACTTATAATGCCCATACCGAGTGTGGAAAGCTGTCTTAGGGACATCGGATTTCCTAATCCTTAACTGATGGTAGCCAGATCTCAAGTCAATCTTCGAAAATACCTTGGCACCCTGAAGCTAATCAAACAAATCATCAATCCTCGGCAATGGATACTTATTCTTGATTGTAACTTTGTTCAACTACCGGTAATCAATACACATTCTCATCGATCCGTCCTTCTTCTTAACAAACAATACCGGCACACCCCAAGGCGAAATACTGGGTCTAATGAAACCCTTCTCAAGCAAGTCTTACAGCTGCTCCTTCAACTCCTTCAACTCAGGCGGGGTCATACGATACAGCGGAATAGAAATGGGCTAAGTTCCAGGGGCCAAATCAATGCAAAAGTCAATATCCCTGTCGGGTGGCATACCCGGCAAGTCTGAAGGGAATACCTCAGGAAACTCATGAACAACGGGCACAGAATCAATAGAAGGAACCTCAGCACTAGAATCACGAACATAGGCCAAACACCCTTTCTCGACCATATGTCGAGCCTTCACATATGAGATAACATTGCGGGTAGAATGACCAGGAGTCCCTCTCCACTATAAACAAGGTAAACCCGGTAAGGCTAAGGTTACCGTCTTGGCATGACAGTCCAACATAGCGTGGTAAGGTGATAACTAGTCTATCCCCAATATGACATCAAAATCAACTATGTCCAGAAGCAGCAAATCTACATGAGTCTCAAGACCCCCAATCATAACTATACAAGAGTGATGGACTCGATCTACGACAATAAAATCACCCACCGGTGTAGACACATAAATAGGAGCACTCAAAGAATCACTAGGCATGACCAGATACGATGCAAAATAAGATGACACATAGGAGTAGGTAGACCTTGGATCAAATAAAACTGAAGCATCTCTGCCACAAACCAGAACAGTACCTGTGATAACTACATCGGAAGCCTCAGTCTCAGGCCTGGCTGGAACAGCATAACATCGGGGCTGGGCCCCACCACCCTAGACTACATCTCTAGGACGACCTGCTGTTGGCTGGCCTCCACCTCTAGCGGCCTGAGCTCTACCTCTAACACCTCTACCTCCACCTCTAGCACCTCTACCCCTACCCTTAGCTGGCGGGGCGGGCGGTGGAACACCTGGTGCTGCGAGTGAGTACCCACCAATCTCGGACAAGCCCTCCGGATATGCCCATACTCACCACACTCAAAACATCCACCTGAATGTTGCGGCTGAGGAAACTGAGACTGACCCTGGCGATCTGAATGACCACCCCGAAAACTCTGGAGCGGCGGTGCACTAATAGGAGTTGGTGGTGCACTATAAGGCTGTTGATCAGAATACTGCATCTGAGGACCACGACCACCTGAGGCACCATGAGAAACCTGAAGTGTTGACTGAAAAGGCCTAGGAGAATGGCCCCTACCATACGAATCTCTACCTCCTGACGAGGTACCACTGAATCTGCCTAAATGACGAGGCCTCTTGTCCGACCCATGACCACCTCCCTGCAATAAAACCACCTCAACTCTCCGGGCTACATTGGCCGCCTCCTGGAAAGATATCTCACTCCTAGTCTCCCTATCCATCTGAAGACGAATCGGCTGAATAAGTCCATAAATTAACCTCCTCACCCTCTCTCTCTCTCTCTCTCTCTCTCTCTCTCTCTCTCTCTCTCGGTAGGAAGTATGATAAGAGCATGATGAGCCAAGTCGATGAATCTGGTCTCATACTGGGTAACAATCATAGATCCCTGCTGGAGACGCTCAAACTGCCTCCGATAGGCCTCTCTCTGAGTGATGGGGAGAAATTTCTCCAGAAATAGCTGAGTAAACTGCTCCCAAGTCAAGGCTGGTGATTCGGCTGGTCTAGCCAAACAATAGTCTCTCCACCAAGTCTTGGCGGATCCAGACAAGCGAAAAGTAGCAAAATCGACCCCATTGGTCTCAACTATACCCATGTTCCTGAGAACCTTATGATAGCTGTCTAGATAATCCTGGGGATCCTCAGAAGATGCGCCGCTGAAAGTAGTAGTAAAGAGCTTGGTGAACCTGTCCAATCTCCACAAAGCATAGGCAGTCATAGCTGCTCTATCACCAGTCTGAGCCACCACACCCGGCTGAACTGCTCCAACTAGCTGAACTGCTGAAGTCTGAAACTGGGGAGCTACCTGCTCCGGACTGCGAGTAGCAGGAGTATGGGCCCCTCCTCTAGCCTGAGAGACGGCTGGTGCTACAAGAAGCAAGCCTACCCAGGTGACCACTCTCCATAAGGCCCACCAGACGGACCAGAGCATCCTGGAGTACCGGGGTAGCAATAAACCCCTCTGGGACCTGAACTGGGCCCACCAAAACTATTGGGGCCGGAACCTCATCATCAAAATCAACCTGAGGCTCCGCTGATGGTGTTGCTGCTCTGGGCTAAGCTCTGCCCTTACCTCGGCCTCTAGCACAGCCTCGGCCTCGCCCTCTGCCCCTCGTAGAAGCTGCTGCTGGGGGCATGGGCTGCTGGTCAGTGGATGAGGAAGCGTATGTTCTCTCCATATGCAAATGAACAAAGTAGAAATTCAATTAGCATTGAGAAACCAAACCGCACGATAGGAAGGAATAAATATGAAGTTTTTCCTAACTCCGTAGCCTTTGGGGATAAATACAAATGTATCCGTACCGATCCCTCAAACTCTACTAATCTTGTCTGTGAACTGTGAGACCCATGTAACCAAGAGCTCTGATACCAATTTGTCACGACCCGGATTTCTCACCCTCGGGAGTCGTAATGGCACCTACTAATGTGATCTAGGCAAGCCATTTATTGAATAAATTACCTTTATCCATTTTTATACCTTTTTAGCATTTATAAAGCAATAATGTGAAAAACAACGGAAATTTCATTAAGCGGAAGAAATGTAGTAAAATATCTAAAATATGAATCTGATACAATTGTTCAAGCCTTAATCACCCAGAACTGGTATCACAGTACCACAGACGATCTAAGAGTGCCAAATACAAAGGCTGAAAATAAAAGATACATTGTTTCTGAATCAAAGAACTGAAACAGGAAATAAAGGATAGAGGAGACGCCAGGGCCTGCGGACGCCTGCAGGTCTACCTTGGATCTCCGCGTGGACTGAAGGTAGCCACCCAAATGCTATGATCCAAGAGCTGCTCCAGGATTTGCACATAGTGTAGAGTGTAGTATCAGCACAACTGACCCTATGTGCTGATAAGTGCCTAGCCTAACCTCGGCAAAGTAGTGACAAGGCTAGGACCAGACTACCAAATAAACCTGTGCAGTTATATAATATAAAGCGGAAAATAAAACAGGAATTAATCAAGTAAAGATGGGAGGGGGGTACATGCTGTGGGGTGCATCAATATCAACAGTAAATCAAATGTAATGGCATAAGGACAACTAAGAATTCACGGCAAAACAATAAGAAACTTGTATCCAATCTATAAACACTTTGTATCAACGATGGTTGCGGCGCGCAACCCGATCCCAATATATGACAAAATTATTGTGGCGTGCAACCCAATCCATATCATTTATCACTGTTGCGACGCGCAACCCGATCCACATATTTCATTATTGCGGCATGCAACCCGTTTCACATATATCATTGTTGCGGCGTGCAACCCAATCCACATATATCATTGTTGTGGCTTGCAACCCAATCCATATATAATATTATTGCGGCATGCAACCCGTTCCAAATATACAGTTCAACAGTAATCACAACAAGAGTCCCGGCAAGGGATCAATTAAGAACATCACTATCCCCGCAAGGGAATCGATGATATAAGTAACTATGTCCCAGCAATGGAAATAGCTATAACCAAACTTGTTCCAACATCTAACTACCTCAATTAGTATCAATACCCAATCACAAGTACTTCCCACGAGAATAATCATAATCCTTGCTCAACACAGGAAATCAACAACTTAGGCATTTGTAGGATTTATCAAGAACATAACAATTTCAATTTAAGACTCACGGTCATGCTTGACACTAATGTATAGATACTCGTCACCATGCCTATACGTCGTACTCAATAAATAACATGTAGCACATAGGACTCAATTCCTAATCCCTCAAGCTAAGGTTAGACCAAACACTTACCTCGATGCCACGAACACAATTCACGTCTCAATTATCGCTTTACCCCTTGATTCCACCACCAATTTGCTCGTATCTAGCCACAAGTTACTTAATTACATCAATAAACGTTAAATGAATCAATTCCAATGCATGAAAATAAGTTTTCCAAAGTTTTACCCAAAAAGTCAAAAATCGCCCCCGGGCCCACATGGTCAAAACCCGAGGTTCGGACCAAAACCCGATTACCCATTCCCCCATTCCCCCAAATATATAATTTGTTTTGAAACCGGACCTTAAATCGAGGTCAAAATCCCCAATTTTTGAAAAACCTAGGTTCTACCCAAAACACCCAATTGCCCCCATGAAAATCATTGATTTTGAGTTGAAATCATGTTAAAAGATATTAATGATTGAAGGAAACGAGTTAAAATTGACTTACAATCGATTTGGAAGAAGAGTTGTTCTTGAAAAATCGCTCTAGGGAGTTTATGTTTTGAAAAGATGTGAAAAATGGTTGGTTTTCGGCTAAGTATATAAATTGCACGTTGCAGATATGGGAATTGCGAACCTTGACCTCTGCTAGGTTCGCATTTGCTAAGGAGGTTCTCGCATTTGCGAGATGGGAAATGCGAAGGATGCATCACATTTGCGACGACTCGCTAAAAGGGAGAGTATCGCATTTGCAATGGAATCCTTGCAATTGCGAGGTAGGCTGGCATGGGCTTCTTTCGCATTTGCGACATGCCCCTCGCATTTGCGATCTAGCATTTGTGAGCCAGGCTTCGCAAATGCGAAGCCTACAGGCCTGCAATGTAACAGTTAAAAACCTGCAATTCACCAAGTCCAAAATCCACCTCGTGGCCTATCCAAAGCTCACCCGAGCCCTCGGGGCTCGAAACCAAATATGCAAACCAATCTAGGAACATCATACGGACTTGCTCGTGCATTCAAATCACTAAAATAACATCAACAACTAGGAATTTAGCATCAAAATCTTGAAATTTTCTTAAGAACTTCAAGTTTCTAATTTTCTAAAAAATGATTCGATTCACGTTGTTTCAAGTCCGTTTTTTACCAAATTTCACACACTTATCTTAAATCACATATAAGACCTGTACCGGGCGCCGGAACCAAAATACGAGCCCGATACCATTGAGTTCTAATCACAATTCATTTCCAAATCTCATAAATAATTTCAGAAAATAATTTTCTTTAAAAATTCACTTCTCGGGCTTGGGACCTTGGAATTCGATTTCAGGCATACGCCCAAGTCCCACATTTTCCTATAGACCCTACGAGACTGTCAAATCACGGGTCCGGGTCCGTTTACCCAAAATATTGACCGAAGTCAACTTAACTCATTTTATAATCAAAAATTACCATTTTTCACAAATTTTCACATATTAGCCTTTCGGCTACGCATCCGGACTGCGCACGCAAATTGTGGTGATGCCGAAGGAGGTTTTTAAGGCCTCGGAGTACAAAATTCCCTTTTAAAACAAGTGATGACTTTTGGGGTCATCACATTGATCTTAGGATCTTATTTCCCTCGGAAGAGCTATAAATAGTGAGGTTAACAACCATTGTAGGGACTCGAAGCATTCTGCACGAAAAAGCTATACTTTACTATTTTACTCTCATACTTCACTATTTAGACCTCAAATTAACAACGTCATCATTGATTTATCTTTATTTTCACTTATGCTCTCAAAAAGGCTAAGTTCAAAACCAGGCTTGCTATCTTCTTTAATAATCGTTAAACCTTAGTTTTAGTCTTATTTCTTTATCACTGTTGGATCAAATTGATTCATTTGTCTATCAACCACGTTACAAATTTAAATATACCATTTACAGGTAAATATTGAGTAGGTGTGAGAGGTTGGCTATAGTGGGGCCAAGAAAAGATATATGTAGGCTTAAGAAGTATTAAGATTAGATGATTAGGCATGACGTGACATAACTCCAGCTTACCGTGGACATGATCCTTGATAGGAATGTGTAGAGATCGAGAATTCTGGTTGTACGTGAGTAAGTAGTTGAGCGTTTTTCTTTTTCATGCATGTATTGCTTTTTCATGCCTGTAGTACTTGTATTATTCTCGTATTTCCTATTCTTAGACTTTTATTACTGCCTGTTATTTCTTTTGTTTCGGTTATCTTATTTTTTCTAGTTGTTGTTATTGCTTACTTTTTATGACTTCTCAGTAATATTATTGTATTTATGCTTTTTTTGAGCCAAGAGTCTATCAAAAACAACTTTTCAGCCTCTACAAGGATGGGTAAGATTTGCATATACACTACATCCCCGGTCCCCACTTGTATAATTACGTACACCGAGTATGTTGCTATTGTTATTGTAAAGTTGTCCCTTTTGATTTTATTTATGTCTCAAAGTAGGCAAGTAGGACCCATGATCCACTTGTCAAATAATAAAGGAGTCTCGTATAAATAATACTGATTGGTTATGTTTCACATAAAATAAAAGTACAATTTTGAGATTGGCATTTTTGTAATTCCCGGTTTGACCATTCATTAAAATCCTAGTAATTTTAATATGGATAATTTTGTAATTTCCAAATTCCTTTTTTTTAAAAAAAAAAATCTCTATCCCGTTTTTGGTGTTTCATATATTTAGCTGTACACAATTAGGGTAAACTTTTGAATTTTATTGAAATTCAATAAAAGTGAGCTCAATATGGAAATGAAAGAAATTTCTTTGCAAAGTTTGAACAATTTTGGAATAAAAGTTGGTACCGCAACCAATGTAATATTACTAAAAATTATTGAAACATGTGAGAAGCAGCTTCTTCTTTTTGGAAAGTGAACAGAACTTTTGGACATTCAAAATATGAAAAGCAGGAGTTCATACTCTTGGCTTGGAGTTTCGAATCTATCTATCTATATCTATATTATTATAAAGACACGAATAATTTATATTAAATATTGAACGACCAAAATATCCTCAAAATGTTGATAAACTTTTATAACCTTAACTATTTATATTACTTGAGGATACAATTGTAAATCACCTAGAAATTCTTTTCCCATTTAAACTACAATTGACAAGCTTACAAAGTAGATTTTAGGTCAAACTAACTTGAAATTTATTTGAATAAGTGCTTCAACGTGGATATTGAACATAATTATGGAAAAATAAGAAAAATTGAACATAAATTGGGAATTCATTATTGTGACCACTTGAGAATATTCTGCTCACGAATATCCAAATGTTGTTGCTACCCTTTTTTTTAAATTATTATTAAATTTTATACATAGTGAGTAACAATTTAGAATAACTATTCAACTGAAATTTATAACTTTCGGTGTGCACTTCGTAAGATTTTAAACCACTTTATCTCTTCACTTGAATTTTCTTTTATGTCAAGGGAATTTAACAACTTATACACAATTTTTTTTAAAAATAGTTTCGCTCTATTTGTAAATATAATTTTCAAGCGGAGGAGATTTACTTGAGTCTCCATTCTTTAACCTTGCTCTGTCACTAAAGATATTTGTGCGTCGCGAGAACATATTTAACAACTTATACATAATTTTAAAAAAAAATAGATTTGCTCTATTTGTAAATATAATTTTCAAAAGGAGGAGATTTACTTGAATCCCCATTCTTTAACCTTACTCCGCCACTAAAGATATTCGTGTGTCGCAAGAACATAGAGACTAATCTATATCTATATTATTATAAAAGTACGAATAATTTATGTTAAATGTTGAACGACTAAAATATCTCTGAAATATTGATCGACTTTTATGCCCTTAAATATTTGTATAATTTAAAAATCTAATGGTAAATTACCTAATGATAGAATTGTTTTTCGATTTAAACTATACATATACCTGACCTTACAATGTTGATCCTACTTGAATTAAAAGTATTGTTCCTAATTACAATTCTTTTATAACAATACACGTAATAAAATAAAGATACGTACTAAAAGAAGATTTTAGTACTATCTTATAGAAATCATCTATAACATTTTAAATAAAGTTAAAATTCTTACTATTCTTTAAAAACTTAATTTGTATTTAGTACATATAAAGCTACAACTAAATTAAGTTAGTATCTTTTTACCTAAATATTAGGAGTTACTATATAATTCAAACAAAATGAGTTAATTTTAAAATATTAAATAATAAGAAAATAATTAATTGATAATTTATTAAAATATAAAATCTAATTTTAAAGTGATAAAATAATAGGGAAAGTTTAGATGAATATTTTATTTTACATGATAATAAAGTGATGAGATTGTGCTCTTTAATTTATTTATTTTTACTTCAGTATGAGTAATTAATTCTTTTACAAATTTCTCAAAAAAAAAACGATTGATGTTAGTCTAGATTAGGTTTCCAAAAATAAGTTCGTCCAGGTCTCCTATATATCGAAGTTTAACAATTTTTTTCTTTGATTGGTTTATTTTCATTAGATGCTCATGTGCCATAACTTGGTAAAAAATATGTATATTTCTCCTAAAAAGTATATAAATATGTATACTATATATAATACACATATATACAGAAAAAGATTATCTGCTATTATTTTTTGTAATATAATATATATATATATATATATATATATATATATATATCTAAATTCTTAACTATTCATGGACTTGATTTATCAAAACACGTGTGTGATTAATATTTTATTGTTTTGAATGTGATAAAGTAGTAATACTTTTACTCGGGTTATATCCGACTTAATTTAAATTTGACATAATTTTATAAATAACTGAGACAACCCTCACAAATATGTCAAAGTACAATAGTGAAAAAGTAATACTTTTTAGAGGTGATTCAAAGATGGACAACTATATGTTTTACTTTTGAGATGGAGAAGCCAAAGTTATAGAAGGAAACATATACCAAAAATGTCCTCTATAAAGAAGTATTAGATATGATACTACTACTCTGAATATTTATACACTATAAATAGAATATCATTTAACTTAACTAAATTGATCATCTTTGTAGGTTAAGGCGATATAATTTTGAATTCAAGTATTCTATTAATGTAATAACATTAATTTTTAGCATTTAAATTATCGTTGTATTTTTATCACGTTAATTACTTTACAATAATCATATCATCTTGTAAATAATTTCTTTCTAAATTTAGTTAGTTGTTCTTTCACATAAAACTTCAGACAAAATATTTACGTGCAACGCACGTACATAGCAACTAGTATACTATATTAAAAGCACGAAGGCCCTTAGCGAAATGTCGTTCGCCTTTTTTACCCTTTAAAATAGTTTTTCGCATTGGATAAAATCGTAATTAAATTATTATCCTAATTATTAGGAATTTGAAATCCACTAAAATTTTGATTATTAAATTCTTTCCTTATTTGAAGTCATAATTATTTTCAAGTCTTTGCCTTTTTTATTTTGTTAGAAATGATTTAATCATTATTAGACTTCAACTTAAATAAAATAAACTCTAGCTTTGTCCAAATCCAAATTAAACGAAAATTTTACATCTTTTTAGTCCGATTCTACCAAATTTATTGGCTATCCTGGTAAGCAAAAACGTAACACATTAGGAGTCTTAGAAAAGTTTTTATTTTCAAGTTTTTCGTTTTCTTTATTTTGTTATAAGCAATTTAATCATTATTGGACTCAAACTCAAGTAACAGGTAAACTTTGCACTCCTTTTAGTTCTTCCGAATTTTAAACAATTATATTTTCTAAATTTTTGTTTCTAATCACATTGGACAAAATTGTAATTTAATATTTTTAATATTTAAAACTTTTAAAATTAACTAAAGTTTGGTTAATAAATTTTTCGTTATTTAAATTGTGTTGAAAGTCCTAATACTATATTTAGAAATTCAAAATCGAGTATAATAAACATGGTTGTATAAATTTCGCATTCATATATGATTCAGAATGGTATATGCAAAATTTAGTCATGCAATTTTGAACTTGTATTTGATATTTAACGTTTTGATAATGAACTAAGACAAAATATCGGTAATATATCAATTTTCAATTTAAAACAAGGAGTTAACTCTTTAATTTCAATAATATTTTTTTTTGAGAACCTGTGTTTTTCCCAATATCTAGGAGATCAAAATCTAAATTTTGTAACATTAAATTCTTCCTTTTTGGACTATATATAAAAAGTTGTTATAAAATAAAAACTATAAAGTAAAGACAAGTATAGAGAGAAACTGATATATTATTCGAATTCAAACTGATGTACATAATGAACTGAAATTTCTTCTATTTATAGAAGAAAGGAAGTTGCTGTGTAAGCTGCTACGCAAGCTGTTGTGTAAGCTGCTACTACAAGTTGTTGTGTAAGCTGCTATTACAAGCTGTTGTGTAAGCTGCTACACAAGCTGCTGTGTAAGTTGCTACTGCAAGTTGTTGTGTAAGCTGATGTGTAAGCTGCTACTATACCAAATATGGATAATCTTCTACTGAGAGCAATGTTTATCCATAATGGAGTACTGAATGGATAAGCTTATTATACCCGGTATGGATAATCTTCTACCTAGGATAATGTTTATCCATAACCGGGTACCGAAGTGATAAGCTTCTTCAGGAAGCTTATTTCCAATAGAGTATTTAAATAGATAAACATATTTACGGTGGAGTCCCATATGGATAAGCTTCTTCAGGAAGCTTATTTACAACGGAGTACTAAATAAACATCATAATATAATATATTTATAACGCTCCCCCTTGGATGTTCATTAAAAGATAATGTGCCTCATTAAAACCTTACTAGGAAAAACCACGTGGGAAAAAATCCTAGTGAAGGAAAAAGAGTACACATATTTTGTAATACGCATTGCTAGCTGCCTCATTAAAAACCTTATAAGGAAAACCCTGTGGGAAAAACCTTAGTAATGGAAAAAGAGTACAACGCACATTTTACTCCCCCTGAAGAAAACCTTATTTCAAATATTTGAGTCTCCGCATTCCAATCTTGTATACCATATTCTCAAAAATTGATGTTGGTAAAGACAATCTGTTGGATTGTCACTTGAACTAATTTGATGCACATCAATGTCACAATTTTCCTGAAGATCATGTATGTAGAATAATTCTGGTGAAATGTTCTTCGTTCTATCTCCTTTTATAAATCCTCCCTTTAATAGTGCTATGCATGAAACATTGTCTCCGTATAATATTGTGGGTCTTTTATCACATTCCAACCCACATGTTTCTCGAATGAATCACTGATCTCAATCATATGCACTCCCTGCTTGCCGGTTTGAAATCGAGCTTTATGGGTATCGGATAAATAACCTGCATCTGCATTACCAATACGATCTGCACCACTTTTGTTAGCATTAGCAAGATAAATAAGTGCACCATCTACACCGAGATAGAGTATTTCAGGACCAAGGAGCTCCTCATCCTCTTCTAGAGGTTGGAACGGATCCTTATTCACTTCAAGTGATTGAATATTCATTGGTGTACTTAATGGGTACACTTTGTCCATGTAAAAGTATTTTTAAGACCCTCTTGGAGCTCTTCCGGAGTTCCAATAAGATTTATGTCACCAACATAAACAGCAAGTGTAACAAATTTTGATGACATTTTCTTTATAAAAATACATGGACAAATAACATAATTTATGTAACTTTCTTTCAGCAAATATTTACTGAGGCGATTATACCACACGCGCACAGATTGCTTTAAACCGTACAAAGATCTTTATAATTTGATCGAGTACATTTCTCAAGACTTTGAATTATATGCTTCGGGCATTTTCAATCCTTCAAGGATCTTCATATAGATTTAGCCAAATAAGTCATATAGGTTAAGACTTGTATCTAAATGGTATGACATCTTCAAGTGTCTGGACTGCTAGTCCGATCCTCACAATCTTTTACAATATTGTGCACTATATTGTATTAAATATATCGTCGACGATCATTTTGTGTCAGTTTCGAAGCGACATAACTTGTGGAGATCTCATCACTTTCTTTATTTCCAGGTACCTGAACTTTTCCGGGAGTTTCATGAAATGTTATGTCGTGGGCTCTTCTAGAGCATATTTCCTCCTCATTATGATCATTTTGATCATTAGCTCCTACTATTTTTCAAGGATTGTTACCTTTGGAACCGATTGGTCTACCACGCTTCATGCGTACAGTAAACTCTATCCTTCAGGGACTTTAATTTTAATAGGAGCATTTGCAGCTGAAATATGATATTTAATTTTGGATCAGCAAATGCTTCTGGCATTCGACTTGAATTATCTTCTAAGTGAGGATCATGATAATTCGATTCATATAGCATATTTTTCAACTGTTTATTCCATCCCCCAAATGTTAGAAAAACTAACATATATCCCCAATCATCTTTGGGAAACATATCTTTGTGTATTATGGTAGAGAAATTAATCATATACCACGCAACAAAAGATAGTAAAAATATTTGGTTTCTGATCCTAAACCAATTGTGAAGGGAGGACTTATCATATATTGTTGATCTGATGCATACAAGTGCTGCTATATGCAATTTAGAAAATCTTAGACCAACACATGAAGCTTTGTTCTCATAAGCAATGGTTTAGCCATTAATAGGAGGTATTCAATGCTAAACCAGCTTGGATATAAACCAGCATTATCAAGATGAACTGTCTTGATTTCATAATCTGAAAATTATGCTCTTAATTGAGAAAAGCAATTCCAAATGCCAAACTGCAGGTTGACAATAATTACACATGTAACCATCTCATATATGCACCTATAAGTGGTTTACATGATAGGTGAACGTGCCCATATTCACCTTTTATATATTTCAGAATCAGAGGTCTTAGTCCCAACTTTAGCTGGTATAATCAATTCATTATGAGAGCAAGCAACACATGAGAATTCCTGAAGAATCTTCTAGTTCTTTAGTATATGCTTATCTGAATTCTCAAATAGCTCATTTAAAAATGACAAATGAAAACTTCAAGTTTATCATGTCATGTGCTATCTCTTAGTAAACTTCTGGTTTACTATGGAATAAACTTTTGTTTTAGTAAACTTCTGGTTTACTGTGATACATGATATAGTACAAATTAAAGAATAAGGCGGGTAACTTCTCACATACATATTATTTTACCCCCTATGATTGTGGAAACATGAAGATTATCAATCTTCCAATCATTTGTAGTCTCAATATGATAGCCATTTGTATTAGTAAACTTCAGGTTTACTACAACATATGTTTTGACCATAATCATATAATATGAATGACATATTTGTATATAAGCTCTTCGAGAGCCTTCATTTATTATCCACAATCTAATATTTATCTGGCACTACTGGTGTAACACATGCTTTTGAAACCTAAGGCCTCCGAGTTAGAGAGTGCTTTGGCCGTTTCGGTCGGGCACCTGCATAAGGGTTAGTGTGAAATATAAAATGAAAAGGGAGATGGTTATACCTTAGTGTGGGATGTGCCAGCGATGTTTCGAGGTCCGATATGTCTCAGTAACTTGTGATGGGGATGTGGTACGGTCCTTTGTTTTGTTTAATTGGGCTTAACCGAAGATGTAATTTGATTACCCTTTGGCTCCTTTGCAGGTGGAGGTATTGGTGTCGGTGCCATATCGTGTACCGCAAACATTTCTCTCGCCGCATGTTATTCCCCATAGACGGTTTAATCCTATCCTTTTGTCGGAAATTTCAATCATTTGGTGGAGGGTGGATGGTACTGCTCTCATGCAGTGTATCCACGGTCATCCGAACAAGGCATCGTACCTCATGTCTCCTTCGATGGCATGGAATTTGACTTTTGGGTTGTGCCGGCCACGTTGACTGGGAGGGTGATTTCTCCTTCCATTGTTTCACTTACCATGTTGAATCCGTTGTGGACTCGAGTGGTGGGCACGATTTGGTCAAGTAGTCTGAGCTGCTCTATTACCCTCAACCTGATAATATTGGCCGAGCTACCTGGATCCACGAGTACATGTTTTATTTGAAATGTATTTATGAGGAAAGAGATTACCAGTGTGTCATTGTGAGGTTGAGACAAGGTCTTAGTGTCATCTTTGCTGAATGTAAGAGCATCCTCGGGTATATACCCCCGGGTTTGCTTTTATCTGGTAATAGATATTTTTGTCCTTCTCATCACGGGTTCCTGTGGGGCATCGATGCCTCCCAAGATCATGTGGATGACATGTTGTGGCTCATTCGTTTCGTTTTTCTTGGCCACCTCTCTTTCCCCAAACTGATTTTTGGCTCGGTCGCTGAGGAATTCCTAGAGATGACCTTTGTTAAGTAGCCGGTCTACCTCTTCTCGGAGCTAGTGGCAATCCTCAGTCCTGTGGCCGTGCGTGTTGTGGAATTCACACACTAAATTATGATTCCTTTGTGAAGGATCTGATTGTACAGGCCTAGGCCACTTGGCATCTCTAATTTTACTGATGGCGAACACGATGTCTGATACATCGACATTAAAGTTGTATTCTGATAAGCGAGGTGCCTTCGTTGGCCCTGTGTTTCTATTGAATCCGGCTATATAGATGAGTCCTCGAGGATTCTGTCCTCGATCTATCCTCCGATCGTTGCGAGGAGGGTTGCTCCTTGGGGCGTTCCTTCTGTCTTCGATGTACGGCCGATATCTTTCTTTGTTTGGCTTTGGCTCCTTCGCCAGAAGCCTGCTTGGGTATACTGAGCCCGAGGGGCCCCCTAGCTGGTCGTCTTCGACCCTGATCTTCAACTGGTATCGGTTATGGACGTCCGACCAGGTCACAACGGGATACTCGACCAAATTCTGTTTCAATTGCTTTGAAGCCACCGAGCTTCGTTCATTCAGACCTTGAGTGAAGGCCTACACTACCCAGTCGTCGGAGACCGGTGGTAGTTCCATTCGTTCCATTTGAAAGCGAGATACAAATTCTCGTAGCATCTCGTTCTCCCTTTGCTTAATTTTGAAGACGTCGGATTTCCTCGTTGTAACTTTGATGGCACCGGCATATGCCTTTATAAAGGAGTTTGCCAGCATTGTAAATGAGTCTATGGAGTTAGGAGCTAGGTTGTGATACCACATCATGGCCCCCTTCGAGAGTGTTTCCCCGAATTTCTTTAGTAAGACGGACTCAATTTCGTCGTCCTTTATGTCGTTGCCCTTCACTGCGCAAGTGTAAGCAGTAACATGCTCATTGGGGTCTGAGGTCCTGTTGTATTTTGGGAGGTCTGGCATTCTGAACTTCTTTGGAATGGGTTTCGGAGCCGCTTCCTATAGGAACGACCTTTGTATGAACTTCTTCGAATCCATACCTTTCAGGATTGGGGGTGCACCTAAAATTTGGTCGACCCTGGAGTTGTAGGTCTCGGCCTTCTTGTCGTTGGCTTCTATCATCTTCTCGCCCGATTCGATCCTCTTCATAAGGTCCTTGAGTATCTTTACAATGGCGGGGTCGGCTACCGACCCATTGTTGCTCGACCTCTCCGGTACCTGCTCGGCTGGGGGAGTTGTCCCCGGGGCAACCCGCGCTGGGAGTTTTTTGGTGACTTTGTAGCTGAGCAATCGCTAGATGTTGTGCCTGCAATATTTCAAAAATAACATGAAGCCTAACCTTCCGTTCTTCCCTGGTTGAGGTTTTCTTGTGGATCCCCTTGGTGCACGCTCCTATCAGTGTGGGAGCTTATGTCGATGTGTTGGGCGTCGCGTGAGACCGCGTCCACGGGGATTGGTTCTGGTGCATTCCCAGGGTTTCGTGGTGGTACACCAACACCTGGAGCAGCCACACCATTTTCTCTGTGGTCCTCAATATTGTTGTTTTCACCTCCATTTACTGAGTTAGACATTTCGACCTGAAATCGAAGATCTTGGACAAGAGAAAGCGTGAAAGATAACTTGCGTTATGTAGTGAAACCAGCAAGCAAATAATAACTATTATTTTTAGCCCACGGTGGGCGCTAAACTATTTACCGTGAAAATGGTAATAACAATTAAATTTGATTATGGGACTCTAAAAATACGTGATCTATTTTTATGCTAGTTATTAAGAAGTTGATGCTATGTATGTGAGACTTAGAAACGAAATAAGAGTGAAGGATAAGGTGAAAACCAAACCGATAGGTTAATTATCGGGACCTCGAGCTTGTCGATTCGAGGGCCTCGAGGTCGATTCTGGAGCTCGGCTGGGAGCTATCGAAGGTGGTCGAAGTATGGCTAACAGTTATAATAAAATCAACGAAGGCTTTTTATGGCCATAAGCAATAAATGAAGAACAATGATGAAGATAATAAACGGAATTAACAATATCAAGAGAATATGTTAAAGAGCAGAGAGAATGTTCTTGTTTATTTAGTATAGAGCAATTGAAGCAACAGTGGTTTACAAAATGACAAGTATCCCCCTTATATAGGAGGGGAATTCCAACATCGTACAAAATACATTAATGACAAAGAAGCGGAGATGGGACAGCTAGATGACACCCTGATTCAGGGTTAGGGCAGTCCACTAGGCTCTGTCAGTCCTAGCCGTGTACCTTGGGAACTCCCCATTTCTACCATAGCCGTGGTCAACATTGTCCCAAGGTCGAGCGTCGACGAACCTCGAAGGAGGAAACTCGACCATAGCCTTGTAGTCTCGAGGCTTCGAGATGATCTTCTGAGGTGCCTCGATGACGAGGAATTGGACCCTCCGATTTCACCGTATACATATAGTATTTGCCTAAATTATATATTTTCTAACAAATACTTTTTGCTACCTAACAAATACCAGAAAATAAGTAAGAAAACTACATATATTTTCTAAAAATATTTTTGCTACATAACCAAGAAAAATATTTTCGTTCACAGCAAACAAACCCTTAGGTAGGTATCGAATGAGAAGAACAAATATATATTAGGTTCATCCAAGTTTTACAATTTTACTAAATCAATCATATTCATAGCTACAAGAAAAGAAACGTTAAGCGTATATATGAAAACTGACATTTACTCTAGTGAACGACTGAACATACTGGCTAGTATGACACAAATTAATTACCCTTTTAATATAATAATCCAATGTTTTTCAGAAGAATAAGAAATTTAACAAGAGACTATAATTGAACCACAATGTCGCAAGACCAAAATAAAATGGTTTCCAGAAATTCTGTTATACGTTTTCAATGAAACAATCATTTTGAGATTTTATAAGTCTGACAAAATTTATGCTACGGAAGAATTTGTCTCTCATTACGATATACTTATAAAAAAACCTTATAACCATCTTACTTTTGGATTCGAATAAACCGACAGTTGGATAAAAAAAAAGTTTAATTTCTAAAGGAAATTATTGGACATGTATAAATTCAAGCGAGGAATGTTGTTAATCAGAAATATAGGGTGTATTTGGTATGACGAAAAATGTTTTTCGTGGAAAATATTTTCTGGAATAACAAATAGTAATCTTATTTATTTTGCGATATTTTATCTTTCTACAGGTTATTTGATCTTATTGAGTTTGATTGGGAGCTAGACCAGCAATGTAACTATGGTTTCTGTCCTAATGAAATGTCAACAATGCACATGTACATGCATTTTGTAAAGTACATAAATAATAGAGAAATCTCTCATCTTTTGTATTCAAGAAGTAATAAGTATATATACAAGTATATAGAGCCCTAACTATGAAAAGAATCAAAAAGAAAATCCTATAAATTTGCTGTGAATTCCTATAATTATGCTAGCAGTATATATTATATAAGAGTATGTCAACATTCAGATTATGTCTACATTCATTATCTAATACTCCCCCTCAAGTTGGAGCATAGATATTGATCATGCGCAACTTGTTACAAAGGCAATCAACTTGAATTCCATTCAACGTCTTTGTAAACAAATCAGCTGGTTGCTCTCCTATCTTCATGCGGTCAGTGGAGATCAAGCTCTCTTGAATCTTCTCACGAATAAAATGACAATCAATCTCAATATGCTTAGTTCTTTCATGATACATCGGATTTGACGCAATATGGAGGGCACCTTGATTGTCACACTAGAGTTTTGCTGGTATCGGATGCTCAAATCCAATTTCAGTCAAAAGATGATGTATCCACATAATCTCACATGTAGACTGTGACATAACTCTATACACGGATTCTGCACTGGATTGAGATACAATATTTTGTTTCTTACTCCTTCATGATACCAGGTTTCCTCCAACAAAGACACAATAATTTGTAGTAGATCTTCTATCAATTTTTGATCCAGCTCAGTCACCATCTGCAAAACAGTCAATACGTATGATTGTGATTTCTATATAATATGCCAAGTCCAGGAGCTCCTTTCAAATAACACAAAATCTATTCCAAAGCAGCCTAATGTTTGACTGTTGTGCAGATATGAACTGGCTAACAATGCTTACTGCAAAAGCAATATTTGGACGCGTCACAGTGAGTTAGTTTAATTTCCCAACTAATATCTTGTATCTCTCTGGATCAGAAAAAGGATCACCATCATCTTTCATAAGATGCACATTAGGAACCATTAGAGTATTGCAAGGTTTAGTTGCCAATTTTCTAGATTCTACAAGCAAGTCAAGAATGTACTTTGTTTGAGACAAAAGAATTCTCTTTTTGCTTCTATTTACTTCTACTCCCAAAAAGTATTTCAACTGGCCCAAGTCCTTTCTATGAAACCTAGTATGCAAAAAAGACTTGAGGGAAGAAATCCCTACATAGTCACTTCCTGTGATAACAATACCATCAACATATACAACAAGGAGAATAGTGCTAGCTACTGATTTCCGATAGAAGACTAAGCGATTGCACTTACTCATTTTCAGCCCAAACTCCTGAACTACCTCACTAAACTTTCCAAACCAAGCTCATGGAATCTGCTTTAAGCCATACATGGACTTCTTCAAATGATAGACTTTCCCATACTCCTCCTGAGCAACAAAATCGGGTGGTTGCTCCATATACACTTCCCCTCGAAGATCACCATGAAGGAATGCATTCTTGATATCCAACTGATGTAAAGGTCAATTCTTGAATGCAGCTAGAGAAATAAATAAGCGTACAGAAGTGAGTTTGGAAACTGGGGAGAAGGTGACAGAATAATCCACCCCATAAGTCTGAACATACCCATTCGCCACAAGTCTGGCCTTAAATCCTGCCGCAGAACCATCTGGATTAACTTTTACTACAAAGACCCACTTGCATCCCACTGGTTTCTTTCCTTTAGTAAATCTACCAAATCCCATATATGGTTCTCCTCTAAAGCATGTATTTCCTCAAGAATTATATCAGACCATCCGGGATGATTCAAAGCCTCCTTCACTATATTAGGTACTGAGATGGAGTCTAGAGAAGCAATCATAGATCTAAATGAAGAGGAAAAGTGGTCATAGGAAACAAAGGTAGCAACAGAATATGTCGATTTGCAAGTACGTGTACCTTTGCGAAGAGCAATAGAAAGGTCAAGGTTATCTAGAAGATCGGGCAAAGAAGGATAAGATGATAAAAGAACTGGTGCGGGACATGTATCATTTGTCTCTCGCTTCCGCGAATAAACTTGAAAAATTGGAGATCTTGCTAATACAGTTGGAGTAGGTACTGTGTCACACTCCCTTTTTTCTCCCTCCTTGCGGAGAGAGGTCCGAGATTTGACATTCCATATGGGGTGTGATAACTCATTTCCTTTTGGGAATTGGGTATTTGAAGAGTCGCCACCTAACGAGTTATGGTGCGTTAGGGCACCTAGAGTAATTAACTCATGTAACTAGTTTGCATTATCAGAGATTAGGGTAAGGGCTCGAAATAACCTCGAGGAGAAGGTGTTAGGCACCCCTCTTGGTCCACAACTGTGGGTCCCGACCGAACTTATATTCACAAATTAGTCCATTACAAATAAGCAGTTGAATCAAATAGGTTGCAAGTAAAGCACGTTGGGTAACTCAAATAAGATAAAGACTTTGAACAAGTTGTATAATAAAATGAAGTTTAAAAGGAATTTGGAGAAGAGGGGTCCTAGGTTGGTTAGCCTATAGGATCACCTCACACAATGTCCGGTAAACACTCCTCGATGAGGGGCTACACGTGACATTAGCGCGTAGTCATCATATCCCATATCTACCCTTTCCATCCCCTTAGTGGTCATGCAAAGCGAGTGTACGGTCAATGATCTCTATTGTGTGTTGTTACCCGTCCCTTCTTAATGGTCATGGAGGGATTTAGGACCTCTACCTATAGGTAGTTCTAGACAGACCCTTATGGTTTTAAAGGTGAAAATTCTAAGGCGACAGGAAAAATAACTAGGACTTTAACACATAAGATAAAAGGGAGCAAATAGAGGCTCAAAGTTTCCTCCTCAAACAAGGCACATAAATAGCATGACTCAAGCACAATTAAGGGCTTTTTATTAAACAGTATCCTAAGGCAAGATATCTAGGTGAATATACAAAAAAACAAGCAACTTATTTTTAGACTCAGGAGTAATGACCCTAGCAGTTGCCTATAGGGCTGCTTATCGGGCGAATTGGGCGGTTATTTACTCTTAACGGTTTGGCTTATCAGTTATCGGCTTTTAAATGTATTAATCCGCTAGCCACCCGATAAGATATCGGGCGGATTTATATCGGTTTAGCTCTTATCAGGCGGTTATCGGGGCGGTTTATCGGCCTAATTCAATCTATATTGCGTGTATTAATTATTTGCTGACAGCCTAGCATACAAATTCATAGTAGACCTTAGAAATATTGACTCTTGTTTATCATGGTGTTTTCTGGTTTCTTGAGTCCATCAGTATTGACTTTAATCTACGTTGGTCGATGATTTTCATTTATTATGAACATTAAATTAATCAGAGAGGAAAAGAATGATTTTTGCAGTGCAAAATTCCCAAACAAAAGGACAAGCAAGAAAATGGAGTTTTCATTTGTATTACTGTATAGTTATGCCACATCCTTGGAAGTTACGAACTAGGAAAATTCAAGAATTCAACTCTTCAGTCACACGGTATTAAAGAATGTAGTATACGTATTTAGGAATTAGGCATTAGAGATAGAGTACTGGAAGTGGAAGAGTTTTTGATATTTAATATATATGGATAAAAATAAATAATATATACATACATATATATATATATATATATATATTCTTAACGGGTTAACGGATATCCATTAACAAAATTGAATAATCTGGCCCCAAACCGATAAGTCGTTAATAAAAAAAATTCAATTTGTTCCTCGTCCGTTAAACCGTTAAACCGATACCAATAAGCCATTAAACTTCGGTTTCGGTTCGGTTTTTGGTTTCGGTTCGGTTTTGAACACCCCTAGTTGCCTATTGGTTTTTTAAAGCCTGTTAGGATCAGAAAACATTAAGTCACAGAAACAGTTTCAGAATTGCAAGTTTAAAAAAATGCCCTACAAGTTTGCCTATGTGGAACACTGATAACTGCGTCTTATAGTGAAACAAGGCGAGTTTTAAGACGGAATTTAATACCTATAGGCATGCTGTCTAGTGATAAAATGAGACAGTTTTGAAAGAACTCGTTTCAGGAAATATACCACTTAATTAAACCAGTTCAGAAGTAGACTAAACGTAGACTAAGTTGATTTATTTAGACTAGTTTAGATTAACAGGCAGAATTTCTAGTATGATTCCCTATAGGTATGATATCTAGCTTTAATATCGATTTTAAGGACTGGCAGGCATGATGACACATGGAAACATACATAAATACTAGTCATAACAGAATCTGGGTCAAATTTCATCCTATAGGAATGATATCTACTTGTTAGGCTGATTTCATCCTGGGCAGTGCTTACACCTAGACTTGGTAACCAAAATTGAATAAGTTCAGTATGGAAAGGCCAGCCTCAGTATGACACAATTCAGAGGGTTCTTAAAAGGATCCCAGGAAAGTACACATACCGGAGGGGGCAGAACTTATTGACTTAGGAGTAAAGTGAAAGTGCTTGACAAAAGTTGAGAGGTTTTAATGGAAAAAACTATATTAAAAGGAAGTTTGTTTGAAAATAATTTAGTAAAACTACAGAGACAGTTTGAAAAGAGATTGGAGTAGTGAAAAAAAGTCCAAACACAACACATTTAAAACAGGTTCATACACAGCCAAGAACCAAAGCAAGTTCAGTAGTCACAAAGAGGGGTCAGGGGATTTGGGGATACATAGAACACTTGATTGTAAACACATAAAAGGTCTTAGGAATTGGTACAGACATGATCAAATACAACTAACCAGGCATAACCATAGAACCAGCAATCCTTAAGGGGGTTCAGTATAGACAACATGATTTAAGAATTAATCCCAGATTCATACAAGTTAGGAATGCAAACTACATAGAGGGGATTCATACCAGAAACCAGATAGTGAAAATAGACTACATAAAAGGGGGAACATGCTCATACTGATCCTAAGGAGGGGTTCATAATATGCTAATTATGCAAGTATATTAACTGCATATTTCACAACAAAATCATAAATAGAAGCAAACTAGAAACATGATGAAATGAAGCAATAAAAGAACCATATTGTTGTTAGAACTTGAATTGAAACTGCAACATACCAGTAAAGAAGAAAGTAAGCAAAGTGAAAGAGCAGGAGAACACAATGGTTAGCCTTGGCTTGTAGCCGGCTAACTTAGAATAGTAGCAAGTAGCACAAAAAGGGAGCACAAAGTTTTAAGTATGTGAGAGAGAGAGTTTTGAACCAAGAGTGTTCGTGTGTTTGTGCTGATAAGAGAGTGTGTATATATAGTTTGACAGCAGGCAACAAAATAAGGTATGAATCAAAGTCAAGTAGTAATTATCGGGACTCAGAATCAATCAGTCATGAAATCAAGGTAAGTACTCCCTTTAATTAAGGGAATTAACTCAAACGGTAACAACAAGTGATAAATAAGGAAAGAAATCAGTGTATGACTAATAAAGAAAGATTCAAATTCAGTAAGTATAGGGTAGACAATTAGGGTTAAGTTTAGAAAACTCCCATTAAGGAAATAGTTCAGTAAGAATAAAGTTCCACAACAAACAAGGTAGGTGAATCAGTTAATTTGAACAGACGAGGTAGAAATTTAGGGTTTAAAGGAAGATCTTTCAATCAAACCATAAAATAAGGAATCCAGAATCAATCAAGAGGAAGTCGTGATTCAATACTCAGCATATAAATAGAGTAAGAGCAACCAGGCATAACAAACATACATGTTAAACAGTATCGATAGAAAGAGGTAGGTCTTGAACAATCAAGATGAACATAATCACATAGAGGTGGTATAAGTTAGGCTAAAAACTCAGTAAGAACATATTCAAGGCAAGGTAACCACAGAAACTTAAATAAGAATCGAGTGGTCATGCTAACACACAGAATCAAACAAAGAAAATCTAGAAAAAATTAAGGTTGTTAACATAGGCGGGTTGAAAAAGCAGTAAAATCATAGAATCAGTCGAAATATGCAAGAAATAGAAGTTTAAACATAAATAATTAGTTTAAACAAAGTTTTAGAAGAAGTTCCGAAAACCCTAACTTTAGAAGAAGGTGAAAAAAACTTACAATCGACGATTCTTGTAGAAGAGATTCAAGAACAGTGTAAAAAATCAAAGGACAGACTCAAATTGTTTAAAAAAATCGTACAAATCTAGGAGATGTAAGAAAAAGTTAGGGTTTCAAAAGAAACCCAAGTAGAGATGATATAACCTGTTTGGAAACCCAAAGATCGTAACAAATATAGTGTGATTTTGCTCGAAATCACACCAGAGTAGCCAAGAACAGCCAAATAGCAAACCCTAGATACAGGTAGGCGTGACCCAGGGCCCTTGAAGGCCTCAGAGAAGGTGAGCATGGCAATAGAGGAGCCATTGAAGGCTTGGGAGTTGAAGGGAGATCACCGGAGAAGGGAATCAGCGGTTGAGGGGAGCTAGGGTTAGGTTGAGTGGTTGAGAGATGAGAGAATACAGAGGCGGCGGAATTTGGAAATGAGATAGGGTTAGGGGGTCGTTAGAATTAAAAAAGGAAAGGATTAATACGGGTCGTTGATTTGGGAGATCAATGGCCAGGATTTAATTGGTGCTGGGTCGGGTAGGCGGGTTCAGGGTTTGGGTCGGGTAGGCGGGTTCAGGGTTTGGGTCGGGTAGTTTAATATGAAGTTGGGCTAGGGTTGGGTTCTATTTAGGCTACAATTGAAATGTAAATCTGGCTATATTTTAAATAGCCAATTTTCCCTATATCATTTATAATAAATAATAAATAATTTCTGAAAAATACTTTTATATACCAAAATGATTTAAAATAGATATTTAACATTTTAAAAATATAGGAGATCAATTTTACACATATAAATGTAATTATACACTAATGGAGCTAATATTGCAATTATATGCAATTTGGCTTTAAAAATATAAAATACAATTATAAAAATGCATAAAAAATATTTTAACCATAATTTGGCATAAATATAAAAATTAAATGACTAAATTATCACAACAATAATTTGGGGGATAATTATTGGGGATTTTATGAATAAAAGGGAAGGAAATAAATTAGTTTAAATCCTTAAAATTATGGGAAAATTATAAAAACCTTGTGAATGCTTATATGTGCATATATATGCTATTTTAAAAGTATTTATGATTATATAAAAAATATAGGGAAAAATTGGGTATCAACAGCTGCCCCTCTTTACCTGGGAAGGATGAAAGAGTTTTCGGGTAAAGAAATGATGGCCAATTTTGACTGGATGGGATGTTTTGAAAGACAAAGGCCGGACTTCAGTCTTTGAGTTGCCTATATATCCCTGATCTGACAGGAATCATGCCATGTGTAGTTCTGGATTCATCTGCGGGTTATGCCGATGAAATTACTGCAAGAATGGACACGCGATGCGAAAGCGGCTACGATGAGCGGTTAAAGCTCGGGATGGTTGGAGGGAACTAGAGCAAGATTTCTCCTACTAGGATAGCGGTTGCTTGCTGGTTACCTGCAGATAAAAGATGCTACAAACATGCACTTGCGAAAAATTTAAACATGATGCAAATTTCCTTTGGACCATGAATGTTGTCCTTGGACGGTTAAAGATGACGTCCTTAGACCATGACATCCTGAGCCATGAATTATTTAGCGAGGGATTCACAAGCCATGAAATGATGTTCTCGGGCCATGACAATGGTGCCTCCGAACCATGACGCCTTTGAATAATGATATGCAAGTTTGAGGGATCCTCAAGCCATGACATAGTGTCTTCCGGCTATGAGGATGATGCCTTTAGACTATGATGCCTTCGGATAGATTGGTGATACTTTAGCCCATGATGTGCAATAGTCATGATGTCATCAAGACAATGATTAGTCTTGCGAAATGGAGGGCAGAGCTTAGCCCGATTGAAAAGCAAATAGATAGTGCTAGAAATAGAGCAATATTTGTGCAAAATGGGATAGTGCTTAGTCCCATGCAAGTGTGGAGGAAGGGATTAGACTTATACAAGTATGGAGGCAAGGATTAACCTCATGCAAGTATGGAGGCAAGGATTAGTCTCATGCAGTCATGGAGTCAAGGATTAGACTCATGCAAGTAGAGAGGCATGGATTAGCCTCATGAAAATGTGGAGGCAATGATTAGCCTCATGCAAATATGCAGTCAAGGATTAGACTCATGCAAATGGGGAGTCAAGGATTAGACTCATGCAAGCGGGGAGGCAAGAATTAGCCTTATACAAATAGGGAGTCAAGGATTAGACTCATGCAGGTTGGAGGCAAGGATTAGCCTCGTGCAGGTAGGGAGTCAAGGATTAAACTCATGCAAGTGGGGAATCAAGGATTAGCCTCACGCAAATATGGAGTCAAGGATTAGACTCATGCAAATGGGGAGTCAAGGATCAGACTCATACAAGTAGGGAGGAAAGGATTAGCCTCATGCAAATAGGGAGGCATAGATTAGCCTCATGCAAGTAGGGAGGCAAGGATTAGCCTCATGCCAATGCGGGAGTCAGGGATTAGACTCATGCAAATAGGGAGGCAAGGATTGGCCTCATGCAAGTGGGGAGTCAAGGATTAGACCCATGCAAATAGGGAGGCAGGGATTAGCCTCATGCAAATGTGGGAGTCAGGGATTAGACTCATGCAAATGTAGAGTGAGGGATTAGAGTCATGTAGGTATGGAGTCAAGGATTAGACTCATGCAAATAGGGAGGCAAGGATTAGCCTCATGAAAGTAGGGAGGCAAGGATTAGCCTCATGCAAATGTGGGAGTCAGGGATTAGACTCATGCAAATAGGGAGGCAAGGATTAGCCTCATGCCAATACGGGAGTCAGGGATTAGACTCATGCAAATAGGGAGACAAGGATTAGCCTCATGCAAGTGGGGAGTCAAAGATTAGACTCATGCAAATAGGGAGGCATGGATTAGGCTCATGCAAATGTGGGAGTCAGGGATTATACTCATGTAAATGTGGAGTCAGGGATTAGACTCATGCAGGTATGGAGTCAAGTATTAGACTCATGCAAATACGGAGGCAAGGATTAGCCTCATGCAAATGCGCGAGCCAGAGATTAGACTCATGCAAGGAGTGAATAGCAGGTAAGAGTGTGTACTTCTTAGTTAGAGATGTATTCAAAGTCTGATGGCCTGATAGATATTGAATTATCTTTGTGTATACATGTTTCACGAATGCTATCGTTACGTCAAATGTGCATGTGTTCAAAGAAAAATTGTGAGTTTTATGGGGGGAGGTTGGTTCTTGCTTTGTCTACTGGCCTTGCTCTGCTCCATTCTGAAAGCCTTTCGAGTTCCCTTGGGTGACACCTGACTGTTATAGAAGTAGAGTTTTTCGAAAATATGCAATTATAAAAAAATATATAGCTATTTTAGAAATGTATTGATGAATTAAGTAATTTTGATGAACTAGTAATTGTGACACATCTCAAAGATATTGCAGTTATCTTATGGAATTTTGAGGGTCCTCCTCAAAATTCTGCCCCAATTTGGTAGACAATTCTTCGGCTGTTTGCGGATAATAGGCCTTGCTGAATCTTCTTCGGAATTTTTAGAATCCTTCTCAAAATTCTGCCCCAGTTTCTTAACTGGTTACTGACCATCTGACATATGTTGGCGTTGGCTAGACTTGCTCCGGAATTTTGAGGGTCCTCCTCCAAATTCTGCCCCAGTTTCTGCTCTTGGGGACATGAAAATTTTATTATGATATGACTGAACCCATAAGTCTGCCTACGTATCCCCTCTTAAATGGGAATCAGGTCAAGCGTAGTTCAATTATATCAAATGAGGAAATGTAAAGTATCTAAGCATAGTATCCCTTGACTGCGTCTGAATTGATCGATTTTGTCCATACTTCTTCGTCCATTTCTACAAGTATGAGTGCTCCTCCTGTTAGGACTCTGTGAACCATGTATGGACCTTGTCAGTTGGGAGAGAATTTCCCTTTGGCTTCATCTTGATGTGGGAAGGTTTTCTTCAATACCAGTTGCCCTGGTGTGAACTGTCTTGGTTTGACCCTTTTGTTGAAAGCTTTGGACATTCTGTTCTGATAAAGTTAGCCGCGACACACTGCGTTCATTCTCTTTCCATCTATAAGTACCAATTGTTCATAGAAACTCTTTATTTACTATGCATCACTGAGTTCAACTTCCTGTATGACTCTTAAAGAAGGAATTTCCACCTCGACTGGGATGACAGCCTTGGTACCATAGACCAACATGTAGGGATTTGCCCTGGTTGACGTGCGAACCGTAGTACGGTATCCTAACAGAGCAAAGGGTAACTTCTCATGCCATTGCTTGTGGGTTTCTACCATTTTCCTTAATATCTTTTTAATATTTTTGTTGGCGGCTTCTACGGCTCATTCATCTAAGGCTTGTAGGCTGTGGAATTCTTGTGCTTGATTTTGAAAGTTTCACATATAGTTGTAATCAGATCACTATTAAGATTGGCAGTGTTGTCAGTAATAATGGACTCGGGAATTCCGAATCGGCAGACAATACGAACCTTGACAAAATCTGTGACGACTTTCTTGGTTACAGCTTTATAAGATGTAGCTTCTACCCATTTTGTGAAGTAATCAATGGCGACTAGAATAAACCTGTGTCCGTTTGAAGTAGTGGGATCAATTGGACCAATAACATCCATTCCCCAAGCGGCGAATGGCCAAGGTGAGCTTGTTGTATTGAGCTCGTTTGGCGGCACTTTTATCATATCGGCATGCACTTGACATTGAAAGCATTTGCAAACATACTGAATGCAATCCGTCTCCATGGTCATACAAAAGTAACCTGCCTTGAGTATCTTCTTAGCCAAGACGAAACCATTCATGTGTGGACCACAGGTCCCAACATGCACATCCTCAAGTAGCTTAGAAGCTTCCTCTGTGTCAACACATCTTAGTAGGCCCAAATCGGGAGTTCTTCTGTACAAGTTTCCCCCACTGTGGAAGAAGTGATTTGACAATCTCCGGAGCGTGCATTTCTGAGTGTGATTTGCATGCTCTGGGTATTGTCCTTTTGATAAGTATTTTTTGATGTCATGGAACCAAGGCTTTCCATCTTCTTCTTCCTCGACATGAGCATAATATGCCGGCTGATTGTGGATCCTTACCAGAATGGGATCAATATAGTTCTTATCTAGATGTTGTATTATGGATGACAAAGTGGCCAATGCGTTGGCAAACTCGTTCTGAATTCTGGGCACATGTCGGAATTCTATCTTTATGAACTTCTTTCTTAATTCCTGCACATGGTGCATATATTGCAATATCTTGGAATTCTTGGTGGCCCATTATCCTTGTACTTGGTGCACAAGCAAATCTGAATCACCAGCAACTCCTGAATGTTCATGTCAATTGCCATATTGAGCCCTAATATATAGGCTTCATACTCTGCTATGTTGTTGGTGCAGGGAAATCTGAGTTTAGCAGATACCGGATAATGCTGACCTATTTCTAATACCAAAATTTCTCAAATGCCTACTCCTTTGAAATTTGTGGCTGCTTCAAAGAACATCCTTCAACCGTCATATTCTTTGGTAATGTCTCCTCATACGAATGATACTTCTTCATCAGAAAAATATGTTTTCAAGGGTTCGTATTCTCCTCCCACCGGATTTTCAGCAAGGTGATCTGCTAATGCTTGTCCCTTGACCGCCTTCTGAGTTACATAGATGATATCGAACTCACTTAGTAGTATTTTCCACTTAGCCAACTTCCTAGTAGGCATGGGTTTCTGGAATATGTACTTCAGAGGATCCAGCTAGATATGAGATATGTAGTGTAGGCACAGAAGTAATGCTTCAATTTCTGGGTTGTCCAGGTCAAAGCATAATAAGTGCATTCAAGCAGAGAATACTGTGCTTCATAAGGCGTAAAATTCTTACTCAAGTAATATATGGCTTGCTCCTTCCTTCCTATCTCGTCATGTTGTCCCAAAACACATTCGAAGGCTCCATCCAATACGGATAGATAAAGTAGCAAAGGTCGTCCTGGTTCTGGCGGGACCAGGACTGGTGGTGTGGACAGGTAATCTTTGATCTTGTCAAAAGCCTTTTGATAATCCTCTGTCCAGCTTGTTTCAGCATCTTTCCTCAGCATCTTGAAGATGGGTTCACATATGACTGTGGACTGTGCTATGAAGCGACTGATATAGTTGAGACGTCCTAGGAAGCTCATCACATCCTTTTTGCTCCTAGGTGGTTGTAACTCCTGAATAGCTTTGACTTTAGATGGATCGATCTCGATCCCTCGACGACTGACAATGAATCCCAATAACTTTCCTGCGGGAACCCCGAATGCACACTTTGCGAGGTTTAGTTTCAAGTTGTACCTCCTTATCCTGTCAAAGAACTTTCTTAAGTCCGCTACGTGATCTGTGGCCCTTTTGGATTTGATAATGACATCATCCACATACACATCTATTTCCTTATGTATCATATCGTGAAAGATGGTTGTCACGGCCCTTATATAAGTGGTCCCAGCATTCTTTAGACTGAATGGTATCATCTTGTACAGTACACACCCTACGGTGTGATGAAAGCTATCTTTTCTGCATCTTCTTCATTCATCCAAATCTGGTGGTAACCCGCGAAGCAATATAAAAAGGATTGGAGTTCATGCTTGGAGCAATTATCGATCAGAATGTGTATATTTGGTAGTGGGAAGTCGTCCTTGGGACTTGCTCTATTTAAATCCCGATAGTCAACACATACTCTGACCTTCCCGTCCTTCTTCGGAACTGGCACAATGTTGGCTAACCAGGTTGGATATTCAACCACCCTGAGAACTTTGGCTTTGATTTGCTTGGTAATTTCCTCCTTGATTTTCAAACTCATGTCTGGTTTGACTTTTCTGAGTTTCTGCTTGACTGGCGAACACATGGGATTGGTAGGCAACTTGTGAGCTACTATGGAAGTGCTCAAACCGGTCATGTCATCATATGACCATGCGAAGATGTCCTCATATTCTTTTAGGAAACGAATGTACTCTTCCTTTTCTGTTGGTGACAAGTGAATGCTGATGCGAGTCTCCTTGATGGTCTCGGCGTCTCCCAATTTACTGCTTCTGTTTCGTCCAGGTTGAACTTAGGCTTATTCTCAAAATTTTCAACCTCCCTAACAATTTCCTCAGGTATCTCATCTTCTTCCTCTAATTCACTATTCTCATGTTGCGTTGCCTCATTACATGTCACAGTCACTGGTTTATCAAGAAAGTAATAATAGTGATGTGGAAAGAAAAAGTGTAAAGATAGTAGTGAATAATAAAGAGCAAATGCATTTGATTAAAACTTGAGAAATTGTTCAGACAAAGCAGGGCTCGATGAATCGAGCATTTGTTTTGAAACAAGTAAAGATTAAAATGAAACTACAGGAAATTTTAAATGCCTAAACAGCTATAGAAGTAAATCCTGCCAAGCTACCTAGGGACTCGGCGGGCTCGGGATGGTGTGTCGGTCCAGTTCCTGAGAATAGCTCCCTTCTCCCTTTGTCAGGTTCATATTCGGACCATGCTAATATGCTTTCTATTTTGTTACTCCACCACTTATCCTTCTCGACAGCATTGACCCGTTCAATGTGATGATATGTTTCCGTTCCTAGCCTTTTTCTATGTCCAATGGCTGGGATGGTTTGACTAGAGTAGATGGTGTTACTCCCATCTCCGTGGATAATCACCTCCTAACGGTTCCATTCAAATTTCACCATAACTAATCCGACTAGGTTTGACCATGATATATGTACAATTTTAACCAGAGTAAGGTTTCTATGGGGTTTTATACTGGTACCGTCAAGTGGAAAACTCGAGGGGGAAGGCACAGAACCGTCGACTGCACCACTGATCGACTGGTTTTACCGCAAATAAGACTTTCTGAATTTAAGGGTAGTAAATAGGAAGAGCGCAACCACTCATTAAAGCGTTGCTATAGGATTTGATACGCACGAGTGGAATATGATGCGGAGCATGATTTATGCAGTAATTAATAACATGTAGTCAAGTATTTTTATGTAGGAAAAATAAATACAACATTTAAATAAATGAAAGGCAGTTACAGGAAAAAGAAAAAAAAAGACAAGTCAGTTTCAGAGATAAAAAACCATAAGTGCTTAATAAATGGACAGTTAAATTCAAATAAGGGAGAAGGGTACGGGATAAAACATGCTTGGACTATTTTGTAAAAGATAAGTTCGTTATGGTAAGAGCCTAAAAGATATCCCCAGCAGAGTCGTCATGCTGTCGCGCCCCCTTTTTTCTCCCTCCTGCGGAGAGAGGTCCGGGTTTCGACATTCCATGTAGGGTGTGATAACTTATTTCCTTTTGGGGCATGGGTATTTGAAGAGTCTCCACCTAACGAGTTATGGTGCGTTAGGGCACCTAGAGTAATTAACTCATGCAACTAGTTTGCATTACCAGAGATTAGGGTAAGGGCTCGAAATAACCTCGAGGGGAAGGTGTTAGGCACCCCTCTTGGTCCACAACTGTGGGTCCTGGCTGAACTTATATTCTCAAATTAGTCCATTACAAATAAGCAGTTGAATCAAATAGGTTGCAAGTAAAGCACGTTGGGTAACTCAAATAAGATAAAGACTTTGAACAAGTTGTATAATAAAATGAAGTTTAAAAGGAATTTGGAGAAGAGGGGTCCTAGGTTGGTTAGCCTGTAGGATCACCCCACACAATGTCCGGTAAACACTCCTCGATGAGGGGCTACACGAGAAATTAGCGCGTAGTCATCATATCCCATATCTACCCTTCTCATCCCCATAGTGGTCATGCAAAGCGAGTGTATGGTTAGGGATCTCTATTACGTTCTGTTACCCGTCCCTTCTTAATGGTCCTGGAGGGATTTAGGACCTCTACCTATAGGTGGTTCTAGATATACCCCTATGGTTTTAAAGGTAAAAATTCTAAGGCGACAGGCAAAACAACTAGAACTTTAACACATTTGATAAAAGGGAGCAAATAGAGGCTTAAAGTTTCCTCCTCAAACAAGGCATATAAACATTACGACTCAAGCACAATTAAGGTTTTTTTATTAAACAGTATCCTAAGGCAGGATATCTAGGTGAATATGCAGAAAACAAGCAACTTATTTTTAGACTCAGGAGTAATGACCCTAGAAATTGCCTATTGGTTTTTTAAAGCTTGTTAGGATCAGAAAACATTAAGTCACAGAAACAGTTTCAGAATTGCAAATTTTTTTAAAAAAATGCCCTACAGGTTTGCCTACGCGGAACACTGATAACTATGTCTTATAGTGAAACAAGGCGAGTTTTAAGATGGACTTTTAATACATATATGCATGTTGTATAGTGATAAAATGAGGCAGTTTTGAAAGAACTTGTTTCAGGAAATATACCACTTAATTAAACCAGTTCAGAAATAGACTAAACGTAGACTAAGTTGATTTATTTAGACTAGTTTATATTAACATGCATAATTCCTAGTATGATTCCCTATAGGCATGATATCTAGCTTTAATACTGATTTTAAGGACTGCAGGCATGATGACACATGGAAAAATACATAAATACTGGTCATAACAGAATCTGGGCCAAATTACATCCTATAGGCATGATATCTACTTGTTAGGCTGATTTTAAGACTTGTAAACATGATTTTATTACGGAATTATTTGAAACCTATAGGCATGATTTATAACGTGGTAAGATAAACATGACAAGATGTAAAGTCCTATAAGCATGATTTCTACCCGTATTACCCCATAAATATGTAGCTACACATCCCTTTCACTAATTACCCCAATATTTGTTTACAAGTTATTACAGGCCACATGAATGAATTACATAAGTAAATAAAAAGTAATAAGTTATTCTATAGGGAGCCTACAGTTAGGCCCAAATTTTCAATAGCCTCAAATGCCTCAATTCCATAGACAAAATCATAGTCTAGGGGCATCAAAGTTCCCTAAGGATCTCAAGGATCCCGGGCAGTGCTTACATCTAGACTTGGTAACCAAAATTGAATAAGTGCAGTGTGGAAAGGCCAGCCTCAGTATGCCAGAGTTCAGAAGGTTCTCAAGAGGATCCCAAGGCAGTACACATACTGGAGGGGGCAAAACTTATTGACTTAGGAGTAGAGTGAAAGTGCTTGACACAAGTTGAAAGATTTTAATGGAAAAAACTGTATTGAAAGGAAGTTTGTTTGAAAATAATTTAGTAAAACAACAAAGACAGTTTGAAAAGAGATTGGAGTAATGAACAAAAGTCCAAACACAACACCTTTAAAACAGGTTCATACACAGCCAGGAACCAAAGCAAGTTCAGTAGTCACAAACATGGGTCAGGGGATTTGGGGATACATAAAACACTTGATTGTAAACACATAAAAGGTCTTAGGAATTGGTACAAACATGCTCAGATACAACTAACTAGGCATAGCCACAGAACTAGCAATCCTTAAGGGAGTTCAGTATAGACAACATGATTTAAGAATTAATCCCAGATTCATACAGGTTAGGAGTGCAAACTACATAGAAGGGATTCATACCAGAAACCAGATAGTGCAAACAGACTAGATAAAAGGGGGAACATGCTCATACTGATCCTAAGGAGGGGGTTCATAATATACTAATTATGTAAGTATATTAACTGCAAGTTTCACAACAAAACCATAAATAGAAGCAAACTAGAAACAGGATGAACTGAAGCAATAAAAGAACCATATTATTGTTGGAACTTGAATTGAAACTAGAACATACCAATAAAGAAGAAAGTAAGCAAAGTGAAAGAGCAGGAGAACACAATGGTTAGCCTTGGCTTGCAGCCGGCTAACTTAGAACAGTAGCAAGTAGCACAAAAAGGGAGCAAAAAGTTTTAAGTGAGAGAGAGCGAGTTTTGGACCAAGAGTGTTCATGTGTTTGTGTTGATAAGAGAGTGTATATAAATAGTTTGACAGCAGGCAGCAAAATAAGGTATGAATCAAAGTCAAGTAGTAATTATAGGGACTCGGAATCAATCAGTCATGAAATCAAGGTAAGTACTCCCTTTAATTAAGGGAATTAACTCAAACGGTAACAACAAGTGATAAATAAGGAAAGAAATCAGTGTATGACTAATAAAGAAAGATTCAAATTCAGTAAGTATAGGGTAGACAATTAGGGTTAAGTTTAGAAAACTCCCATTAAGGAAATAGTTCAGTAAGAATAAAGTTCCACAACAAACAAGGTAGGTGAATCAGTTAATTTGAACAGACGAGGTAGAAATTTAGGGTTTAAAGGAAGATCTTTCAATCAAACCATAAAATAAGGAATCCAGAATCAATCAAGAGGAAGTCATGATTCAGTACTCAGCATATAAATAGAGTAAGAGCAACCAGACATAGCAAACATGTAGATTAAACAATATCGATAGAAAGAGACAGGTCTTGAACAATCAAGATGAACATAATCACATAGAGGTGGTACAAGTTAGGCTAAGAACTCGGTAAGAACATATTCAAGGCAAGGTAACCACATAAACTTAAACAAACATCAAGTAGTCATGCTAACACACAAAATCAAACAAAGAAAATATGGAAAAAATGAGGGCTTTTAACATAGGCGAGTTGAAAAAGCAGTAAAATCATAGAATTAGTCGAAATATGCAAGAAATAGAAGTTTAAACATAAAGAATCAATTTAAACAAAGTTTTAGAAGAAGTTCTGAAAACCCTAACTTTAGAAGAAGGTGAAACAACTTGAAATCGACGATTCTTGTATAATAGATTCAAGAACAGTGTAAAACATCAAAGGACAGACTCAAATTGTTTAAAAAATTGTACAAATCTAGGATATGTAAGCAAAAATTAGGGTTTCAAAAGAAACCCAAGTAGAGATGAAAGAACCTGTTTGGAAACCCAAAGATCGTAACAAATATAATGTGATTTTGCTCGAAATCATACCAAAGTAGCCAAGAACATCCAAATAGCAAACCCTAGATACAAGTCGGCCTGGCCCAGGGCCCTTGAAGGCCTCAGAGAAGGTGAGCATGGCAATAGAGGAGCCATTGGAGGCTTGGGAGTTGAAGGGAGATCACCGGAGAAGACCGGAGAATGGAATCGGCGGTTGAGGGGAGATAGGGTTAGGTTGAGCGGTTGAGAGATGAGAGAATACAGAGGCGGCGGAATTTGGAAATGAGATAGGGTAGGGGTCGTTGGGATTAAAAAGGAAAGGATTAATATGGGCCGTAGATCTGGGAGATCAACGGCCAGGATTTAATCGGTGTTGGGTCGGGTAGGAGGGTTCAGGGTTTGGGTCGGGTAGTTTAATATGAAATTGGGCTGGGGTTGGGCTCAATTTAGGCTACAATTGAAATGTAAATCTGGCTATATTTTAAATAGCCAATTTTCCCTATATCATTTATAATAAATAACAAATAATTTCTGAAAATTAATTTTATGTACCAAAATGATTTAAAATAGATATTTAATATTTTAAAAATATAGTATATCAATTTTACGCATATAAATATAATTATACACTAATGGGGCTAATATTACAATTATATGCAATTTAGCTTTAAAAATACAAAATGCAATTATAAAAATGCATAAAAAATATTTTAATCATATTTTGGCATAAATATAGAAATTAAATGACTAAATTATCACAACAATAATTTTGGGGATAATTATTGGGGATTTTATGAATAAAAGGGAAGGAAATAAATCAGTTTAAATCCTTAAAATTATGGGAAAAATTATAAAAACCTTGTGAATGCTTATATATTCATATATATGCTATTTTGAAAGTATTTATACATATATAAAAAATATAGGAAAAAATTGGGTATCAACATACTGAAGGCACAATAGTCGATTGGTGCTCAATAGAAGAACTGGTAGATCGAAGAGTATCATCTAATTGTTCTGTCAAAGTATGGGTAACCTGATATACTAGCCACTCATCTTCCTCCTCGTGGCTTGTAGAAATGAGAGGTGCATAGAAGAATGGTGTAGTTTCTGAAAATACCACATCAGTTGACACTAAATATTTATGCAACTCAGTAGAATAGTATTGACACCCCTTCTAAAGGCGAGAATAGCGCAGGAAAACACACTTCACAACCTTGGGATCTGACTTGATAAGAGATGGTCGAACATCTCGAACATAACATGTACTTCCAAACACCTTAGGTTCCACATGAAATAATGACTTGTTCGGAAAAAGAACACTATAAGGCACATTACCACCGAGCACACTAGATGGTATGCGATTAATCAGAAAATAAGCCATAGAAATCGCATCAGCCCAGAACTGTTTAAGAACCTTCATTTGGAATAAAAGTGCTCGATTTGACTCAAGTAGATGCCTATTCTTCCTCTCAACAACTCCATATTGAGAGGGTGTATCAATATATGAAAACTGATGTAATATACCATGTTGTCTCATGTAGGACTGAAATAACTCTGACATGTATTCTTTAGCATTATCACTCCTTAGAGTACGTACTGAAGAATTGAATTGAGTTTTGACTTCAACACAAAAGGCAGAAAAGTGAGTAAACACTTTAGAGTGGATCTTCATAAAGTAAATCCTAGTCATTCGAGAAAAATCATCTACAAAAGTGACAAAATACTTATGTCCAATTTTAGAAACAACCGGGCATGGTCCACATCAAAATAGACTAACTCAAAAGTTGACTCAGCTTGCTTATTAACCCTTGGACTTAACGAGATGCGATGGTGTTTTGCAAATTGACATGACTCACAATCCAATGAAGAAATATTCTGAAACTAAGGAAAGAGCTTCTTTAACAAAGGTAAAGAGGGATGTCCCAGTTGACAATGTGCTCCAAAAAGAGACACGATACTAGAGCATGCAATAGACCGTGGCTCCCATTCATCAAAAATGTAGAGACCACTAGATATATATTCTTTACCAATAATCTGCATCGTCTTAAGATCTATAAACAAATAATGATCAGGAAAGAACAAGACACAACAATTAAGGTCTCTGGTAATTTTACTAACAGAAATCAAATTAAAGGCCAAGTTTGGTAGACTTAAAATAGATGACAAGGTAATAAAGGAAGTTAGTTTAACAGTCTCAGATCCAACATTACTACAAGTTGATCTATTAGCTACAGTAACCGGAGAGGGTGCTTTATGTGATCGAAAGGTAGAAAAAATATTTGGATTACCTGTCATGTGATTAATGGCACCTGAATCAATCACCCATTTATTTGAAGAGGTGATTAGACATGTTTTATTTGACCCATCGAAAGTAGTAACTAAAGAAGATTCCTTAATTGATTTCTGATATTGAAGGAATTTAAGAAACTCGTTCGACACCAAAATTTTTGGACTAGGAGTTGTATCATTATTTCCTCCTTGCTTACTGTTTATATCCATTATTTTTCCAATTGACAAATCTCAAAATCAAAGAATCAAAAGAGTTCTGCCTCAACTTCTTAAAGTAAAGCCGACCAAAGAGAGGCCAAGTTGATGGCAACTTAATTTGTTATGAGAAAATTAATATCAGAATCAAATAGACAAATTTGAAAGGTTCCAAGAGATAAAAATCCAGCAACATTTGACCAAGCTAACCAAAGGAATAAATTAAAGGAATTCTTCACCACCAAATAAAATAATAATGAGTGCTTATGAACCCCACAAAACCACCAAACTCACGAGGGAGAGATATGACAGTATCTTCAGCAAGAAAATAGGGACAACTGTGGTTCGTTAATAATAATCACTCAAAAAGAATAAAAGGCAGATACCAACCAAAAAGACTTCAAGTCAACAGAGAAACAACAAGATAAAAAGATAAATTGCCAAAGAAAACCTCAATCAAATCAGAGAAGCAGTCACGAAGCAAAAGAGTGGTCTGACCGAGAAAACCACCAACAGTTTCGGCAGAATCGATGTTGGAGACGAAAGCTGGATCTCTAACTGTCCTTCCATGCTCCCGTACGTGCCACTGGAGTAATCCTGCCGGAAAGTTATCGCCAACGCATGAGATTCATGCACTTGGAATCTGGCCACCAGATTCTGGGTTTCTACAGATCGAAGGGAGGGAATTTTCCTAGGTAAGCCATGATAGTTACTTTGTAACTTGGCAGAGAACCGGCGGGGCAACAACTGAATTCCGACGAGGCAACGAACAAATTCCGACCAAGCTACAAGCTTGGCTCTGATACCATGTAAAGTACAGAGACAATAGAGAAATCTCTCATCTTTTGTATTCAAGAAGTAACAAGTATATATACAAGTACATAGAACCCTAACTATGGAAAGAATCAAAAAGGAAATCTTATAAATCTGTTGTGAATCCCTATAATTATGCTATCTATATATATTACATAAGATTATATCTATATTCAGATTATGTCTACATTCATTTTTTTTAGCAATATTTGAAAAATGTAACGAGGAGTAATACGAGAATATGTCTTATTTTATTCTTTTTAGTTACAGTGAAAAGATCGAGAATTCTTCAGATTTGGTCATCCCATTGTTTGGCATTATTATTTAATCTTTCCCAAGTTTTCGTCTTATTCTTTGACAATGATTTCTGGTCGTTCACGAAATGATGAATGTGGTACAATACTTGGGTGTTTGTAGTGCTCTAAATTGAAAATATGTTCTCCAGGTGCACCAACTCATGGTAAAGGACGGACATCTAACTTATATTTAGAGAACTTTTCTGAGTCCCTACCTTTATAAGTTGACTCATGATTTAAAATAGGTGGGAATTAAAGTTCCTAAAACAGAAGGAAAAAAAAAAGACAGATTATTCATACGATTTCGATGTTATTTTTTGCGGTGAATTTTACAAGAATCGACTTAATTACTAATACAGTTTATATAGAACCTAATAATGACATCAACAATTACTCATTTCTAGTTAAAAATCAAGACGACAAACCCATTTCTTAGAAATTTTCATTTTTGTTCACATGAAAAATCTAAAAGAATATATATAATAACATGTTACAAGCGCGGAAAAGTTACCTTTCATGCAATTAGCACTGATGACATAGGATTAGTTCAAAAATAAAATTTAAATGGAACAAAAAATAAACATACCCGATGCCGATGTAAAAGCTTCACTTACCAAGAAATTACTCATATGCGACAATATTCCTCCATAATCCTCTCAGGGAGTTGGAGATTGATATACAACTGCTAATCAATTAAACATGGTAGTAATATAATTAGTCAAAATAAAATACAAATGCTTAGCCGTCCAAAAATTCTAGGTACTCCACTAAGCATGCTCCTGATATTAAACTGTTGTTAGATTTCAAAAAAGGAGAAAAACCAATTAGTCATTATCACAAATACATTAAATTAATCTGTTAACCACAATAATCAATCCTTCTGTCATCACTAAGTTCAGTTTAACAAGAAATAAAATATTGAAATAATTGTGGTTTAAGCAAAGCAGTAAACGGAAGCAGAAAGCAAGGCCCAGTTATTACCGACACGTGGTTCCGCATGTTATACCACCCGTAGGGCTCTACTGACACGTGTCCGCTTGTCCTTACGTGGACCAATCGGGTCGGGGAAACGGATCGTATCACGACCCTCTCTCTCAACCACGAATTCTGATACCCACTCTCTAAGCTAGGCGACCTCAAATTTGATCCGCGTTGCCACGTGGGCATTCCACGCCTGACACTTGTTTTTATCAAATACAAAAAATATTAAAATATTCCTGAAAATTTTCAAAGCAAACAAAGCTGCTCTGTGTCTTTCTCTCTCTACCTCTCTATCCCCTTCTCTCTCTATCCAGAACCTCCGAGATTTGTGTTTGCGAGCATCAAATTAGGGTTCTACTGCCGTCCTTGTGCCGTTAAGTACTGATTTCCGGCGAAGTTCGTGTCTTTCCGACGACTTACCTGTTTTAAGGTGAGTTTTCCGGCAGGATCTGTGTAAAGTGGTATTTGCTCGGTTAATTTCTGCTGTTTTTTATCGGCTTCTTACTGCATGAACCTCAACAATAAGAGTTTTCAGCTTTTGAACTGATTGAAGATTTTTCTCAACAAAAAAAAAAAAGAAGAAAAAAAAAAGAAAAATTAGAAACTACTAATTTACTATTCAAAAGTCGTAATTTTCAGAAAATTTTACTGCTTTTAATTACTTGATTTAGAGCCTTAAAATTTTGTAGCTTTGAGAGATATCTTGCTGTTTTAGAAGTAGGAGCAGGAAAATGATTTTGCTGAATTGTTTCTAATGTTTTTTTTTTTTTTTCATTTTTTGATTTGGCTGATTGGTGAACGGAGATAAAAGAAGGATTTGGGATTTGAATATGACATCCGACCAGTGTGTTGCATGTGGCTTGAGTGCTGGTTGAAACAAATCAAAGGAATGTCAGATTTGCAGTTATACGAGGTAAGAATTTCTGTATTCCTCGATGGGTGTAGCTGAGTTTAAATTGCTATTATTATTATTTGATGCCGTTTTAACTTTGTTCGTTGTTCATTGTTCTTCTTACTGGCTAGCGAGTGACTACGTTGAATTTGCGTTAGTTTGGTGTGCCCCCAAGATTAGATTCATTTCAATCTGTATAGGTTTACTTTGATGACAAGTGATTGGGGAAATGGAGAAGTTGGATACTTTGAACACATTGAATGTGATTAAGATGTTAAATAGTTGCCTTTCTTTACCATTTAATTCTGTTTTACGTAATTTTATTAGAGGAAAATTGACATTAGGATCAACTGCTGTTCATGAAATTCAATTTGTCCTTGGCACCCTCAGAAAGAGGTATACTGTAAATCGTACTGAAAGTGCAGCATTATCTTGTTCATTGTCCTCCATTTGCTATTCTTTACATAAGAAGAGGATGGCAATCACTACAGTGAATAGCATCAAAGACGCCACTAGGAAACGGAAGCCTCCGAGTTCCGAAGAAATTTTGTCAAACAATGTAGTCCTCCTTTTTCCTTAGCTGATCTGTTCCCTGTATCAATTTTCTTTCATGCTTCGGAAGTAGCTTAGATTCCCTTTCCTCAATGAGAAGTAATAAGTGGACAGTTAACAGAGAGTTCGGTGATCTCTTTTCATTTGCTTAAGCAATGTGGGCAAAGTCACGCCGTATCTCTTCTTTTTTAAAAAAAAAAAGGAGGTTACCCCGTACTTGTACCAATAGGAGGATGCATGTACCTGGTGGAATAGTCGAGGTGCTCATAAACTGGCTGGACACCACCATTTTATTAAAGTTTCTGTTATCTTAGTAAGCTGCCTTTGCTTCTTTTGTAACATTATTTTTTCGCTGGTGAATCTTAGCTAGTCATTTCATCCTTTGGTGATCTCAACCTATATCCTTGTAAGAGACCAAGAGCATTCTACCATTATCTGTGCTTAGTCATTTCCTCATACTACAAAATTTAAATTCTAGTTTTGATTTGCTCATTTTATGGAAGTATACTCTGCCGTTCTTACAGCTAAAATTCTGTAACTGGTGTTACAGCTTGAAGATATATCTTGGGATGAGTTCTGCCACAGCGATGATCATATAGTGCCACATCCAAGTAGTGCACACACCGATGAACCACTCTCCCAGAATGATAGCCGTAAGAAACCTCGCCATGAAGTAATTAGTTTAACAAGTAACATAGGCGATCAATCTACTGGTAAATATGCTAATCAGCAAAACGAGCAAATACTTCCTCTATTGAGTAATAAAAACACCAAAATGCTGGAAAAGGACCTCTGGGCCGATGCACCTGATGGTGCCAAAGTCGAAGATGTTTCACCAGCTGAAAATACCAGGACATCCAGTCGTTGCATCGAGAGTAATAATGTAAACTCAATTGAGAGCAAGTCCTGTCCTAATGGTCGCCCTCTGGATAACAAGAATGCTGCTGTGGGGGGAAACACATATAGCTATCCAGTTGGTCCCATTCCTCAGGCTGATGATGATCTCAGCTTTTTGGACAATAGTTGCGAGGGTAAAGACTCTAATGATCTCTTATACTATAGCTGGCCTGAGATAGAGAATTTTGAGGATGTTGACAGGATGTTCAGGTAATTGCTTTCTTCATTTCAGTCAAATGGACTTTATTCATCCTTTTATCCTTTTTAGGGGGTTAGATGTGAACAAAATTAAAAAAAAAAACCATTTCTACCTATGACATCTATGTCAGCTTTTGATGTGAATGTAGAAAAAATGAATAGTCTGTTTAAAAATACTAACAATGCTAATTTATTTCAGGAGTTGTGATTCAACATTTGGATTTGGACCTGGTAGTGAAGATGACCTAGGTTGGCTTTCATCATCAGATGTCATTGATGGATCTGGAGATGGATTGACGTCAGCTTTTAAGTTTCCATGTCCAGCATCCACTGCACTTGGAAGTACATTTGCAAGTCATGAAACTTCAAAGCTAAAGGAAACAAACATTTCAACTAATACTTCTGTCACTAAAAATCAATCACTTGGCTATAATGGCAGTTCATGGGCCCCCGAGAAAAATGAATTGGTAAATCTGAGTCATTTGTCTTTTGTAAATGAATCAAGTAATTCAGAGTGCGAGTTAGTACCTGACAAGAAGGTATATTACTCAGTCTCTGTGAATATCATTCTTTTTATCTTTAAAATCATATTTTGCATCAGCTTACCTATAAGGTGGTTGTTTTGAAGAAGGCTGGGGTACAGGGTGGTGGAGTACAGGTCGAGATTGCATGTAATAACCAACCAAGAATCAGCAACGATGTAGTGGTGAGTAAAGAATAGATGGTAGTTCCAATTTAGTGCATTCTTCCTCTTTGAATTTTAGTGTTGGTTGAAGGAACAGTTCCAGAGTTTCTGGATGATCATGTCTTTGATACCATCAGCTTCTTATTAAATGCATTGATCCTGATGTGAACAATTATTCCTTCTATTTTTAAATTCCTTGTGGTGTCTTCTTTCCAGAATAGCATGCAAAAGAAACACTCCAAGCATCAAAATCGATCTGAGGGTAAAAGAAAATGTGGTTATCAAGAAAACGGCGACACATTCAATTACACTGATAGCCTTCCAGAAGAGAAGAAACATCCTTCTGGGCCCCCAAGGACTCAAGTGAATTTCACATCTGCAGGTGTCCCGCAGCAAAAGCAAGCTCAAGTGCCCGATTTTGGCTATTTGGGGGGTAGCTTTTCTTACATGCATTCAGATTACGGTCATTCAGATGGGAGTACTCTCCATCCAACTCTACCAATTACAAAGTACGAAAATAACGGTCTCATGTCTCCTTCTCCCAAGGACTCCTATGCATCAAATCAGGTACAGTCCATGGAGGGTTCTCCTGATCCTTCTTTTCAGGTGGCTGCTATGACAATAAATGAAAATGTGAAGAAGTTATTCCACCAATCTGGAGTTAAGGTTGAAACTAACCATGATCTTGAAAGGGTTGGCATGGGGATTCCAGCAGAACTAGGATCCTCAGTTGTACAGGAGTGCTCTTCTATAAGTTCTGGGTTGGATGAAATTTCAGAAGAAGCAGCTAATTTTCATCAGCTTCAACGTGTCATGGAACAGGTAGTCAGTCCCACTATGAAATTTACTGTGTTATAATCTTCTTCTTCTTTGATGATGAATTTATTAAGAGTTTAAGCTGCAAAAGAGTTAAATCAACTTTGCATGTCTGACATGCTCTCATATGCTTGTTCAAAGTAGACTGGTGTTGTGCAAAACTGCAAATCAGTCTTGGTGCTAATCACAGTTATTTTCTTGATCTGGTGTCATATATATAAAAACATTTCATATTCCTATACTTCGTATATCCTAAAGTATTTCATCTTACAATAGTTGAAGAGGGATGTAGTATATCAAAGATCTCCTGCTACACTCTTGTAGCTTCACACATACATCACAGGACTGTTCCGATTTTTTAGAAAGGTGTGATATAGCAGTTGCACACTCGTTGTTTTGTGCATGATTCAGGATGGTCTTTTTAGTGCATGTCGCTGTTGCAAGAGGTAGGCAAGTGATTGGTATATTTAGGCTGTTTCATACTTCATCACCAAGCTGTAATCATATTTTGGTTCCTTTTAGGCTGATTATGCAGAAATCATCCAAATGTATGACTTATATTTCAGTATTGTGTGGTAACTATTCATATGTTAGTCCAGTGTACTTTGGCTAGGATGGGCTTGTTAGCAGATGTGTCAAAAGTGGGTCTTCAAAGTTAGACCTATAGTTGAAATTGACTTCTTAGTATTTGCATTGTAAAATTGATGACGTTCAACTTTCTTGGTTTAGTTGGACATACAGACAAAGCTATGTATAAGGGATAGCTTGTACCGGTTGGCTCGGAGTGCTGAACAAAGGCATAGACATGCTAATCTCAATAATGGCTCTGGAGATGATGGAGGTGCCAGCGGATCATTGATTAGCGAGGGAACAAACAAGTATGGATCCTTTCTCAGCATCTACATTTATATGCATTAGTTGCTGAATAGCGTGTTGTCTTGGCTCTCTCATATTACTTCTCCTGTATTGTCTTTTTTCTTTTGTGTGTTAATTAATCATCTGGTATTAGTTTATATAGTTGATTGGTTGTTTAAGTTCGACATCATTGTTGAGCTTGGTTTTTCTTAGTTCAACGATGGCATTGTTAAACTATATATGTTGCCTCTTTTTTTTTGGATTAATTAATCATCTGGTATTAGTTTATATAGTTGATTGGTTGTTTAATTTTGACATCATTGTTGAGCTTGGCTTTGCTTAGTTCAACGATGGCATGTTCGGCGAGTTGTTGAATAATAACCTAACTTTAAGTAGTAGCATCCTAATTTAAATCTAGTACTTCTGTGCAGATGTTTGTCGATTGAGTCATATTTTGCTACAAAAGAGCTTGTCTATACAAGTTTATTCGTTGAGATTAGCCATTGGCCAGGTAAAATTAATTGTATGGAGTGGAATTATACTAGTACTACCCGTCTTATAAAAAAAATTGTACTAGTTCTACACGTAGAACATCAATAATGAAAATCAAAGAAAAAGTCACTAAACAACTAAAACGGTAATTTTGGATGAATCCCTTGTGGTTTCCATACGCTGCAGCTCCTGTTGGTGATAGGCAGATAGTCTCCTCCAATATCTTCTTGCTCTCTTCCTAAAACGAGCCGAAGCAGGTTTTTCCGTGCTAGAGATAATCGCTTGAGTAGACAGACAGGGTCGATCTCAGAAGATGTGGATGAATCAATACTTCATAAACTGTACAGGAAGAAAGTGATACTGGAACAGAAAGTTGATGTTTCTGAACAGACAGACAGGGTCGATACTGGAACGGCATTCTTCTTTGAATGCTCAAATTTGGTGCTAAGAATAAGATCTTTAAACTATTAGTGTTCTTGACTTCTACCTAAAAATCCTGAAATTTGGATTTAGTTCACATATTTAACAGCAGAAGCGAGGATTTAGCTCAGTAAGAGTGGTATATTCAACATATCAACTGTACAATATAAATGTGGTAGATAAAGTTATGTATCACTTGATTGTTATCATTCCCTATATGAACTGTAGAACATAAATACATACATAAACTTACCTAAAGGATTGATCAATGGCATACAAAATACATAATAAAGTGAAGATAATATTTGATGAGTTTTATGCATGACATGTGTCTCAATTGACAGGATGGTACTGCAGGAGTGTATGTATTCTGCCAAAATACGTTGGTTGTTTTTCTTATTATAAGTCATCGATTTATTAAATGTCAAAAAGTACTGTTGGTTAAGAAAGAGGGATACTATGTCGAGTCAGAAATGATACTTTAAAAAGCAAATCGGGCAGGGGTGCTGGGTTCCTGTGTGAAGCTGGTGAACAACACATGTAACAGATTCTCTCTCTTTTTTGACATCACTTTTTGGTCAGTAACATCGAAGGGGTTGTATTTCAGGTCCACAGGATATATGGACATCGAAACAGACACGAACCCTATAGATCGATCTATTGCACATTTGCTGTTCCACAGGCCTTCAGATTCATCTGTAACCCCTGCCCGTGACTCCTTGACTTTGAAGTCGCCTTCCTTGGTAGGTTTCTCTTACTTCCAATATTCATATTTAACTGTCTGCAAGATGAAATCTTATCCTCAAAAGAATCAATGGCAGATTCATAGGTCATTGTCTAGCTCGCCAGTGATGGGTGAGAACTTGATTTCTCATGGAGAAATTGCACCTCAAACAGATAGAACTGATCATTGACCATAACTATTTAAGAAGCAAATGCTGGTGTCTGCTCTCAATCCTTTTGGGAGGTCACGTACAGTATCAAGATCTCTTACAAGGAACCTTTATGTTTTAAGTGTTTTAAGGGGGACCCCGGTTTCTGGTCCATGTTAGACCATATCGTTGTATGAGCTTTCAAAATCAGGTTATTTTTGTTTCCTTCTATCCCATCTGTAGTGACTGTAACCCTTCTACACTTGGAAGGCATACAAAAACAACCATTCTTGTGTATACGTAGAGTGGACCAACTGACTCTTTTTGTTGTCTGTATGTAAGTAGATAATACCTGGAAAGTTTCCATAAAGTCATAAACTGATATTTGCAAGTCCAGAAGGTGCTCCGACCTGTCGTTTATCTTTGGTTTTATGGTTCTTTTCCCTTCTTTTTTTTCCCCTTTAAACCTAATTCAAAATTTAATTCACCACGGTATTGCTCTCTATGCTATATAATTCTCAATACAAGATAGATCATCTTCAGATGCTTATAAAGATATAGAATTACGTTACATTTTCTCATATATTGGCACAAATGAGTAGTTGTAGAACAGTACTTCAAAAGAGAGGTGAGTGGTGACAGATACTTCATTACTTATTCTGAACAGCTGCTGCTCCTACAATTTTGTTAACAAAAGGTGATTGGTGAGATGTAGTTAGATGGGATGAGGGCTTGGCTGGGGAATTGGGCCAAATAAATGCACCCATAGCAAATTTTCGCTTGTTAGCCAAGTCGCCATCAGCAGGTAAACCATATTCAGCAAGAAGCCTGTCTATCATCCACTCGGGCATGTGCTGATAGTCCTCTTTGGTGTACTTTGGATAGTGCAGAGGCATCTGGAAGTTGCTACTGCAATTCTTTTTCTTACTATCCATCACGTTCTATCTCGCCCGTTAATGTATATGCTACCCTTGGCTGATTTCAACTAAATGTGAAAGTAATGTTATATAAGCATGTTGAATATCACAGGAATGGAGTGATGTACCTTCTCACGCCATCCATTAATTGGAACCTCGTGTGCTTTCAATCTTGAAATATCATGTATGTGGGCATGTGTGTGTCTCTGCGGGAGAGAGAATTAAAGGTAGCTAAAAGTGTATGAAGCCATGAACTGACTTCTCAATGTTCATGTATATGGGCTTTTACAATTCTTTCTACTAGGGGTGTACATAGTTTGGGTTGGTTCGGATTTTACAATTACCAAACCAAACCAATTGTGCCGGGTTATTAAATCTAAAGATCAAACTAAACCAATAAAACTCGGATTTTTCTCGGGTTTTCTGGTTATTTGGATTTTTTCGGATTTTTTTCCGGTAAAATCTTCGTAGAACAAAACATATAACTTGTGCTCAAAATATTTCTTTAATCATAGTAAGATATAACTATATAAAGTATTTTAAAAAAAATAATACAAAATATGAGATGTGCCATAGCATTATCCTAAAATATTCAACAATAAAGACAATAAAATTATGTAATATAAATATTCTTAATTAAAAAGTTATAATAAAAATAAACATAATCTAAAAGTATTAAGTCATGCTAAAATAAGTAGACTAATAGGGGAGTATTAATTACATGACTAAACGCTAAAGAAAAAATAAAAATAGGTTATGCATTTTTATCTAAATTATTGCAAAATAAAACATAGATATTCAATACATTCCCGTTCGTAGTATTGAATTGAATGTCTTTTGTTAGCATTAGTACTGATTTGATTTTGATTTGGGCTTTTGTTAGCATTATTCAATGGATTAGTTACCTCCTATAGCAAAGGTTGATACCTTATTTATTTTAAATAAATACCAATTTAAAAAATCATATTCCATAGCTACCTTTTGATTTTTTATAGCCAAATATATATTTATGATTAGGTGTGTTCACGGTTCGGTTTGGCCGGTTTTTGATTAAAACCAAAACCAAACCAATTTAATCTGTTTTTAAAATTTTAAAACCAAAACCAAACCAAATTACATACAAACCATCGGTTTGGTTGTTGTTGGTTTGGTTCGGTTTGGTTCTATTTTTCGGTTCCTAGTAAGGTAATGATAAGTCGATAATAGTAAAACAACACTAGACAACAATCTGAAAATAATTTGCTAAATTTATGCTTTTTTATATATATTTATTTCGGAACTGAAAGTTTATTTACCTGTTTATACGAAAAAAATGAACAAAAAACAAACTAAAAGTTTACTTTCTCAAGCTTTAGCTACTATAGTCTTGCAATTTGAGTTTACTTTCTTTACTCTTGTCGTAGATTTTTTTTTTAACTCTTTTATTAGAAAAAAGTATGTGTGTAGGTTAGAGAATTAGATTCTCTTAAGGAAAAGAAAATTGGCCGATTCCTATTCTTTTGGGCTTAGACATTTTTTTAAGATATAAGTAGGATAAATCAAAATTCAAAATAATAATTAAAATGCGTAAAGTATTTAAAATTATTTACGAAAAGATATTATATCATATATCAATAATTATTCATATTTTTATATAATTAATCGGTTCAGTTCGATTTTTCGGTTTTTTATAATAGAACCAAAACCAAATCAAATTTTATCGATTTTTAAAATTTAAAACCAAAACCAATCCAAATCAAGAAAAATATCGGTTTATTTAATCAGTTTGGTTCGATTTTCGGTTTGGATCGATTCTCTGTCAAACCGTGAACAACCCTATTTATGATCACCTCCTAGCCTTAAGCCATAAAATAAACTTTGTATTACTTTTCTCTTTCATATCCCCTCAAATTTCTCCTAACCCTACCCCATATCTATTCTCCCCCCTCTCTCTACTTCCCATGTCTTTTCCTCCGCTGGACCTTTCTACTGTGAAATAATATTTTGTCAGCTTTCTGCAATTTTATTCGGCTCACCTGCATTTTTGTCTTGATTATATTCTCTGTCTCCAGCTTAATATTGCCCGTTACAACTTTGGGTTAAGATATTTGGCCAAAGGAGAATCTAGTGATTTGCACAATGTTAAGATTGTCATCTCTTTAACATACTTGAAGAATCATTTAGAATGTTGCTTTGATAAGCTTTTCAAACTTTATGTTAAAGAATGCAAAGGTTTTGGAGAAGTCTCCGTTATTTCGCCGGTAATTACGTGCTAATCGTCGGCAACCGGAGGCAACGGTGACGGCGAGCGAGGACTGGATACTGATGCTGCTTTAACGAGACGACATTAGGGTTGTTCTTGAACAAAGACGACGTTGGGGGTTGAGCAACTTGAATTTTCTGTTAATATATTTCAATGTATCTCGCTGTATTTCATTGTATTCATTGTCTTTTTTTAATTGTATTTCAATGTATCTTGCTGTATTTTATGTATTTCATTGTATTCACTGTCTTTTTTTCATTGTATTTCAATGTATCCCGTTGTATCCTATGTATTTTATTGTATTCACTATCTCGCTATATGCCATGAATGTATTCATATGTTTTTTTTAATTAATATAATTTATGTATTCAGATGTATTATACAAGTTTTCTGAAGATTGTTATGTTTTTGGGGTATTTTTCGGTTGAGAATCTTTTTTATAACTGAAAATACAAAATTTGTGTGTTATAATTGAGTTTGTTGAGTTATATTAGGAGTTTATTATATTAGTTGATTCACTTTCCTTTTTAAAAATAGTGTAATCCCCTATTTCACGCCGTGAATGCAGTCGAATACAATAATCTGTCCAGCTGTAATCCCATGTTTGACTCCATGAATACAGTCGAATACACTCGAATATAACAACTGGTTAGTTGGACTTCCCTGATTCACACCTATTTTTGCTACTGTATTCATGAATACAATAGCTTAAATACATCAAATACATCTTATAACCACACAAAAGGTATCTATAATCCGTAATATAGCAAATGATATCTATAGATGACTAATTACTACTAAAAGATAGTGTTTTATGAAAATTTCTCTTATTTAATTTACTAATATTAATGGTTATAAAACATATTGGAACATTCAAAAGTTCTAAGTCCAACCTTGAAATAATACCTTAAAAGATAGAATTATAAAAAATTTTAAGAAATATTTGTAAATTACATCACAATAAGTATATTTATATATTAAATATATCTAAAATTTCTATATATTTAGTGTCGTGTTGGTTTGGTTTCGGTTTGACTTTCTTTAGTTAACCAAACCAAATCAATTATGGTCGGATTTTTTTTTCCAATACCAAACCAAATCACACCAAACCATAGTCGGGTTTTTTTCCTCGGTTTGACTCGGATTATCGGGTTGATGCGATTTGTCGGTTTCCTTTATACACCCCTGCTTTCTACAATATGTCATCACAATCAACAAATTGAAATCTTTCAAAAATTTCCATGTATAGACAGACACTTATTACAAGCATCTTATTCTAAGTAAGAGCAAGGAAATTTAAGCAAATAGTATAATATAGTGTGGTTAGACAACTGAAATTGGACTATTTATTACACTTAGAGGCTAAAGGGAAAAAGTTTCAATCTGATGAAGAGGTTATCGCTATTGTTTCACTTCTTTTAGGATTTTCTTTGTTGGAATGAGTTACGAACACAGAACAATAAGTGCACACTAGACAACGGACATTAACTAGGACTGGAACTCTAAATTTGATATAATTTCTTTGTAATACTACACTGGTACTCAATACTCTCCTTGTTATCATTCCAAATTCTATCTAAAAGTTTATAAGTTTTCATTTCCCTTATTTTAGTTGCTAGAATTACAATCTGATTGAATTACTAAAAGGAATTATATCTCTATTTGCACCAAACTAACAAATACAATCAAGGCATGCCGACTAATAATATCAGCAGGTTACAATCTTATTTTTATAACTAAAGATCTACAAATGATATATCTTGCATTAGAAAAAATGCCAAAAGATACTCAAAAAATCTATTTATACTTTTTGAAGATATGCATATCATTCTTTTTTTATTTGAAGATGTACACATGATATATCTTATATTGGACAATTACCAATAATATATAAACGAAATTTATTCGTATTTTTTAATTGTGTGCCTTAGAGTTTATATATTTGTGCGTTTAGTTAAGAATTTTTTTTAATAATGTATTAGATTTCTTTAGCATTTAATTCGTGAAATATTTATATCTTTTGAGATTTGAATTTAAATATTTTATTAATCTTTGTATACATATACATATATATATATATATATTATAAAAGAAAAATAATTAGCTTTTGGATAATTTTTGTCTATAAAAGCCAAAATATATTTAAATGCCAAATATTGTTATATGTATATAACAACCATTCACTATAAAAGTAGAAAAATTTCAGAACAAATGATGTTGTTATAGAGAGGTTTGACTATAGTAATATTTTTTACAGTTAATTTGAGTATAAAGATCGACACGCTTTAATTATGCATAATTAAGATAAACTAGTGTTGTTATTGTTAGACATAAGCATTGTGGATACGATTTTTTTTCGAGTTAGTACTATTGTTTTTTTTTCCTCCGTCAATTAGTACTATTGTATTGTATTTAGGGGTTGTCAATTTGAGCCCAAATTTATGCAACTCGCCCAGAGATTAATGATTGAGCTTGAAATATTTTAGCTCATGGGTCTATTTGGGCTGAGCCCAAGTTAATCCATTATTTTTTATAGCCATTCTGATCCATTAAGTAGTCCAAATGCAACCCATGAAGCTCACCCAAAACAAAGAGATCTCAACCCAACTGATGGCTTGTCTTAAAATTTACTTAGTTGTCCCGTCATTAGTTTCTGTAATGTAAATATGAATAATTTTGTCACTAAGTTGTGGTGAAATTTACTTATTTAAAAATAACATAGTTTTTTTTTAACTTACAAATTTTAAATACTAATTTGTTATTTAAGAAAATATATTTTGATTTTTTTTTTTGAAAGGATGGAGTACTTCTTAAGCGGGGAGTACGACTTTTTGTTCTACATGGTAAAGAACAAATAATAACTACATAAATAGATATAAAAATTTAAAATTAAATATTAAATATATAACAATTCATCGCCAATGCATGGAATGAATAATTATGAGGAAACTAGGAAAGTAGGGAATATACATAGGTTTATAAAAGGTTAAAGGCTTTATTTTGGTTTTAATATGTAAAAACAGTAAAAATTGCACGGGGCGCCCTATTTGGTCGCCCTCATTTAACATATACCCATTTTTTTAATTTTTTTTAACTTATACCCACTTTTTTAAAACAACTTCAGCCATCTTTCTCATCCTCTTTCTCCTCATTCGTTTTCTTCTTCTATTTCTTCTTTCTTCTGTTGGTGCTGCTGTGAAACTTCGGTTCATGGGATGATTGCCATAAATATATTTATCAGATTATTTAAAAATAAATTATAAATAATTACGTAAGTTAGTAAACAATAATTTATGAATATTTCCACGTACGTAAGCTAGTAGACAATGATAATTCTGTTCTTTTCACGTTTATTGTTTCTAAAATTTTTGATTTAGATACTGTTGGCAATCTGATTATTTATCTCGTATGTTAGGAAGCTTTTTCAAAAACTTCAGCTTATATAATGCCGAAGTTTTTACAAATGAACTAAATAACTTCAGCATTTATGCTGAAGTTTTTGAAAAAACTAATGAATGTAGGACAAAAAAATTTCAGCTTTTAATGCTGAAGTTTTTATAAAAGAACTAAATAACTTGAGTATCTTCTACTGAAGTTTTTAAAAAAGTTTATCCAGGACAAAAAAACTTCAGCTTATTTAGTGTTGAAGTTTTTATAAAATGAACTAAATAACTTCAGCATCTTCTGCTAAAGTTTTTGAAAAAGCTTAATGACGAAACTAATGAATCTAGGACAACAAAACTTCGGCAAATAGAGAACAAAACTTCAGCTACTATACATAAGTTCAATAACTGCAAACAAAAACTTCGACACACTTGGTTAAGCACACTTGCTACTTCAGGCCCGTATACTAGAATACAGAAATTTTGCGTGATTGTCTTTGTTACTTCAGCCTCGTATGCTGAAGTTACGCGAAAAAATGGGCACGCTTGCAATTTTTTTTGCAAAGTGGGCACAAGTTAAAACAGGACCCAAAAAATGAGTATAGATGCAAATGCCCCGTAAAAATATGTGTCAAGTTGGGTGGGTTGGGCTATGACCCATTGTTTAGCTCATTTTGACCCAACCCATCTTAGCTTAACTACACTTAGTTAAACAATGATCCATTTATTCGCTCAACTCATCTTTATCCGTCCAAATTCAACCCAATCCGCCCATTTGACACCCCTAAATTTGTATTATTACGTTTTGGCCGATCCAACCGGCGCGACAAGTCAAAGGAAGTAACATACCAATGTGGATGCATTGACCAGCTGACCATTGCCTCTATTATCAAATCATTTGCTGAATCCAAAGAATCTTCTCGTCTAGTACAGTATATTATAAAAATCCTCCGCCCAAGTAAAGCCCCAGGCCCAATCTTAAACCCAAGGCAACGTTTTTGCTCTCCGGCACCGGCTGCCTACAAACTGATCTGAACCGGAGATAGCTTCGGAGCTTTCAAAGTTCCGTGCTCTCAATTGTTGTAAAAGTTCGGTTATGAATTAAGGTAGGCGGTAGAAATGGAAAGAGTGTTCAGTAAGCTTCGCAATTTGGACGCTTACCCTAAAATCAATGAGGATTTCTATAACCGTACGCTTTCCGGCGGTATTATTACCCTCACCGCCTCTTTAATTATGCTTGTTCTCTTCGTCAACGAGCTCGGTACGATTCCAACATTCTCATCTCAAATGTCCTTTTTTTTAATTGATTCATTTATTAGAATGAAAATAGAACAGACTTGACGTGAAGGATTTGTTTAGTGGTACCAATTAGTTTGGGATCGAGGCGTAGTTAATTGATTGGTTCTCTATTTCCATTTTGTTTCCAATGGCTTTAGAAACTTCCAGAACTAAAATTTTGTAATGTGATTTGTACATTTATATGATTTATGCTGTGCGTCATTAGTTTCTTTAGGGAAGTGTTATGCGTTGCTTCAGAGGCGGCTCAAGATTTAAACTTGTCCTGTTTAACCCCTAAGGTTCTTAACGCTGAACCCACTGCGCTTTCAGAGTTTCATATTTTTTTTTTTTTTAAAATTCTGTGGATTTCGCATACATATCTATGCTCTATGTTAAAAATACTGGATCTAAGAACCAAGGCTACTGTGTATAAGCAAGGGAAATGATTGTCCATTATTACACCTATCCCATCTCTCCTAAACTGGTTAAAAAGGATTAGTGGAATACTGGAATGTAAATAGAGAATACTATATGAATGACTGCGGCTAGCTGTGAGATTGTAGTTTTGATAAGGAGCTGTGAGATTGTAGTCATGGAATGGTATTACATTGTTATTGAGTTTTTAGTGGGAAGTAAGAGAAAGAATCTCTTTATCGAGTAGGATTGAAGTACATGAATCACTTTTAATTTGTGGTGAGGTTTAATGGGATTGACGAATTATATTCTCTCTGAGAAATAGGTAACAAGTTTATGATGATATTGAGGATATTTTTCTCGAAAGCTCTCTCGTAAATGTGCTGCAACATCCAAGTTATTGTGTTGGCGTTGCAGTGCAAAGTGGATGGAAAAAAATATGTAAATCACTTTTTTATACGCTGCAGATTTACTAACAGCTTTAGGCAGTGGTGTGTTCTCTATAGACATTCATTGGGTACTCCCAAGATGGTGTTAGTAAATTTAACAAGCTGGAGGTAAGGAGGATTTGAGCTAGATGAAAACACCATGGAAAGCTGGCCTGTTATGCTGTTCCTGAACAATTTGGAATGAGCGAAATAGGAGGATGGTTCAATGTGAAGACTGAAGAGTTCTAGAGATGTAAAGAGTTCATTTATATTGTTGGTGTAAAGAAAGACTTCCTTTTTGTGTAGAAGGCTTGGTAAGAGGTCAAGAGTAGCCTACATAAAGGTTAGAAAGATCCAGAGTAACCTGCATATGGGGGTGGAGTGGAAATTAGCAGTCACCTATTATTTTTGCATTGTCCACTTGCTAGGCAACTGGGAACTTCTTTTTGAGCATGTTTGGGGCCAATTGGTTGATGCCACCATCAGTGAATGATCTTTCTTTTCTTCTTCTAGATGGTTTGTAACTTCAGTAAGAAAGATCTGAGAAAGATTTGGAGAACTCTTCCAGCATGTATATGTTGGATTTACCCGAAGGAAAGGAATCAGAGATGTTTTGAAGGCAAAGTTAAAGTTGTACGTATATTGTAATATAGGTCTTTATGTTTAGTGTTATCTGGTGCTAGTTAGAAGATGCTTCTGAGTGAAATAACATGATAGACTTCATTAGCTCATGACAACATTGATATTTTGTACAAGAGGACCCCATTTTTTGTAATTCTCAACGCCGGCTTAGTGCTATGTGGTCTATGTAAATAATTTTTTTGCTTGCTTGGGAAAAGAAAGAGGGGCCTACTTATGTGAGTGTACATTTATGATGACGTGCATATGTTTTGCACCATTTTGGTGATTCAGTACGACCGAATTTGACTTGTCAAACTTTGTTTTTGGTCCAAAAAAGATGCAACTATCATCTCGAAATATGTTGACAATTGGCTGAAGTACTTTCAAGTTTTAAGAGATGAAGATGCTTGGAAGTTTCCACAAAGAGAAATGTTTAATCTCAAGGATTTAGGGATTATAGTTTCAAGGTTCTGGGGATTACCATTTACCACCACTCAGCTTTAAAGCTTAATAATTTTTTGATAGTTAGCTTTAAACTTAAGATTCAATGGTCAGCTGATGTCCTAGGTACATGGATAGCAGTTTCTGACAACTCTTAAACATAGATGTTTTTTTTTTTTTTCCCTTTTTCTTGGACCTTTCACTTTTGTGGACGAACTACTACTTTTCTGCTAAACATGCTACTAGGCATGATAAGATGCTCAGAGAATCTTTTTTGATAAATACAGAGTTTTATAGAACTTGCAAAGGTTTTATTGTCCCTATTTGAAGAAGTATTTCATTTGCATCTACTATTACTTCATGTGTGTGAGTGCGTTTGATTTTATTCATAATTTTTTCTTAGTTTAATCTTGTTTGAATTTTTTTTTGGTTCTTCAAAAATGTGAGTTTCTCTTTAAAAACTTTCCATGGTTTATAGTTGTTCCAGAATTTTTTAAACTTGAAGATCTTTTTTTTAGTTATATCTTATATGACTCTGAAATGAAAAAGCATATATCACAGCGTAGCTACTCCGTGGGTTACAACAAAGCTCGAACACTCCCCTGTTCACATAACAACCAGAATTTTTTCTTGATTAAAAAAATGGCAACCAGAATTTCTTATTCATTGATCTTTCTCCACTTCTTGATTTGCAGGATTGTATATCCACAGTTATACTGAAACACAGCTCATTGTAGATACTTCAAGGGGAGGAAAATTACATATACATGTAAAGTTCACTGCCTTCTTAAGATGCCAATTAAAACTTCATAATATATGATCTCTGAGAGCATTTTTTTCCTTTCATGTTTCAAGATTTTATGCTTTCTATGAGAATATTGATTTTATCTTCGGCAGATATAATAGCTGAAAGTGCCTTTTCAAGCCAGTATGCTTCAGAAAAATCTGCCTGCGAAACTTAAGTTTTCTGTGGCTGTAGATGTAGACTTAATATATCTTTTGTTCTTCAAGCAGTTTGATATCACTTTTCCAGCTGTTCCATGTTCGCTGCTCAGTCTTGATGCCAGGGATATTAGTGGAGAAGAACATTTTGACATAGTATGTGATCCACATAATCTTACATTCTTTTATTGTTTCTTCTTTTGCTTCTACTATAATTATTATGTCACGTTTCTTCTTCTAAAAAACTCATGTTATTTGTTTCACTTCAAAAAACTTGCAGCGACATGATATATTCAAAAAGAGGATCGACTCCCATGGAGCTGTTATTGAAGTCAGACAAGATGGAATTGGTGCTCCTAAGGTTTGTTGGTGATTGATACTATATGTTTTGCAGTATTCCGCTACTTATTTATCTACTTATTTGAACATGAAGGCCTATGCATTCATGAATGTTTTGCAATATTCCTCTGCTTATTAGTCCATATGATTCTGCTGTTGAATTCCGCATTCATGATATAGTGCTTTGCTGCATTTTATGGTGTCAGCTATCTTAGTGCTTTAGAGAATAGTGATACCTCATTATGGTTCACTTGCATGGTTATACCTAATGTCCTTCCATGGGTGTTGTAGTGAAGGGCAAGTATGCTGTGTAGCCTGGTGATTCAGATCTCACATTGTCCTGTTTGTTCTATTCTAGTTTAGATTTACTGTATGCTTATACTTCACTAACCATATTGTTTTCTCTCTCTCTCTCTCTTCTCTCTCTCTCTCTCTTCTATTTGTTCCTGTGTAGATCGAGAGGCCTTTGCAGAAGCACGGTGGCAGACTTGAGCACAATGAAACATACTGTGGTTCATGCTTTGGTGCAGAAACGGTACTTTTCAACTTCAGCTAGGCTTCTCTATTTTTTCCTTCAATTAGCATAGATAGTTGCTGGTTTTTAATGGTATTATTCTAAACCCATCCAAATGTAAATTCCCAGAATGGTGAACATGAAGTTGCCATGATAACAAGGGAGGGAGTAGCCTAGTGGAAAGGGACCTCCTCCCCCAACTGTGAGGTTGGTTGTCCGAGCAACCATTGGAGCAAAGTGGGAAGCCACTATTTGGCTTTGGGGCAGGAAGGTCTGGGTGCTGCTGTTTACAGTACTAAAAAAACAAAAATTTCACTATTTGTTATGATTTATTAAAACTAAAGGACCTTGAACTAGTAATAAAGGGTATGTGTTTATCACTGTTGTCATTGCAATCGCATAGTGAACCACTTTTGTTGAGAACGAATCACCTAGTGAACCACTTTTCTGTCAAAGCTTGTTCAAAGCACAGAAATTAGTGGTACCTATTAATTAAAAAAACCCAGAAAGGACCAAAATCATGATTAGATGGTGCTAGATCAGTATAGTTACTTGGCTGACATGAGGGTGAAAGAATGGCCGCCACTATGAGAGTGAAATGGTTTTTATTCATTCCCTAAAATCGCTCTCTGGTCTCAGTTTCTGAGTCAATTGGTTTCTTGCTGGATGAAATTTTTGCTTCTTTGCTTTCTGTTCTCTGGAACGGAGGCTGCTGCAGCTGGTCTGTGTTTGAACTCTTATTTTCATTGACAGATTAGCAATTTGTCCCTTGTAAGAACATAGTGCCAAAGACTACATTCCATATATTTTACGTCTGTCTCCCATGTCTTTTGCAGGCAGATGATGAATGTTGTAATACATGTGAAGAAGTTCGTGAAGCATATCGAAAGAGAGGCTGGGCGATAACAAATACTGATTTAATCGATCAGGTTTACATTCATGTTCAAATCATACCTGCTCTTAATTAATCCACGGTGGCCACACTGAATACAGAACATTAAGTACATAAACAAAGAGTAGGCACATTCAATTGCTTGTGGACTGTTATTAGCATGTGGCCGTTGACTTCAAAGGCAGAAAAAAAATTGTTGACAAATTTGTCAATTTATTATGGTCAAGTCATTGACAAGCTTATTTCAACCAGTTTATTTTGTGTTAGCTTGTTGCTTCACTCCGTAAGTAAGGGGTTCGGGGTAAGTTGGATACAGTCTAAATAAATAGTGAAAGAGAGTACAACAACAACAACAACCCAGTGTAATCCCACAAGTGGGGTCTGGGGAGGGTAATATGTACGCAGACCTTACCTCTACCCCGAGGGGCAGAGAGGCTGTTTCCAGGAGACCCTCGGCTCAAAGAGGCAACAAGAGACACTATATTAGTACTATCAATAGACTCATAATAAAACAACATAAAGTACCATAAAATCCATAACATAACATAAATACCATAAAAAACAAAGTAACAACAATATAAGAGATATAGGAAATACGAGAAAGATGTAAGGTATTAATACACAGGAGATAAAGCCCATCATCAGTAGTTGATCAATAGCATCCTAAGACTACTTCCTAACTGGCTAGTCTCACTCTAGTGCGCTGTAACAAAGACATCACAATTTCCCTAACCTACCACCTTAATGCTCGATCTCCACAATTCCCTGTTTAGGGCCATGTCCTCAGTAACCCTACTCTCTAGTGAAAGAGAGTGCACAGTAAAATTGTTCAACACAATATAGTGGGAAGGTAGAAGTTTTTTTTCGCATAGTGGAAAGGATAAATAAAATGGAAAGCAGCAGAGGTCGTGCTAATAGTTTTATTATATTAAATTATGGCAGAAGGATATTGACTTGGAACCAATGTTATTAACCTACTTACTCATCAGTGATCATTCTTTTTATTATTCTGATGTTGCTTATTTGATATTTTGGCTTGTAGTGTAAAAGGGAAGGTTTTGTCCAAAAGATTAAAGATGAAGAAGGTGAAGGATGTAACATCCATGGATCTCTAGAGGTCAATAAAGTGGCTGGGAATTTTCACTTTGCTGCTGGCAAAAGCTTTCACCAGTCAAGCTTTCAACTCTTCGAACTGATTGCCTTACAATCAGATACTTATAATGTACGATGCTTTCTGAAATAAATTACTTATAAAAATAAATTGTTGTCTTATAATTTTGATCTATTTAGGAATGTTGACCAACATTCAATTAACATCTTTTTTTATGTCATACAGATCAGTCATAGGGTAAATAAGATAGCTTTTGGCGACTCTATTCCTGGAGTTGTAAATCCACTTGATGGGTAATTTCCTTACTCTCTGCACTCTCCTAACTATAGTTCAAGGTTAACTTGCATCTTCCTGGGTATCTTGAAGTTTAACATGCATTTCCCAACTTATATGTCAAGCTTATTTAACAAGTTGCAATTAGTACTTAGAAGAAGGAAGACCTTTCAGCTTAGAACATTGGTTGTCCATGTAATTACAATTTGACACATTCGCCTTTCTATTCTTGCTGAACAGCGATGTTTATATATATTTTCTTGACGTCTATCACACACCCTCGATCTCCTTTTCCACCCTCGCCCTGGGGAAAATAAAAAATGGAGAACATATCACTTCCTTTCTTATTTTATCTTTTGCACTTGTATATTGCCTGAGAAATTTTGGTTCTTTTACCTTTTAGGGTTCACTGGACGCAGGAAGCACAGCATGGAGTGTATCAATACTTTCTTAAAGTCAGTGTTTGTGTGATATAGCATTCTTCCTTTCTGCTTCTTTCTCCTCCTGATTTGCATGCATATGTGTATTCTTGATAAATGTGCATCTGATGTTGGAAATTGGCTCGAGGCAGAGAAGGAAATAAAGTAACATAATTGAAGTGAAAAAAAGGACCATATACAGGAGAAGCATGGCAACTCAAGATTGTAAATATCAAGTTTCTATGAACCCAAGATTCTTCCTTTAAGTGTACATAAAGCTGTGGTAGGATTTAAAATTATGTAAATAATTGTAAATCTGGCTACCAGCACAGCTTTTTGTGCCTATGAACATGCTGTTACCATTCTCAACAAAAAAAAAGAAGACTAAATAATTCAGTAGTTTTTTAAAAAAATAATCCACATGGCTGAACTTGTTGCATAAGTGAAGCCTTATTTTAAGACCAAAAAGTGCACTGTAAATCTATGCTAATTGCGTGTCATTACAGTGTTTAATTTCCATAAATCATTAATTAACACCTTGGAAGTAAATCTTAGTTGCTATTGTAAAAACTAAAGAAAAATATAGAAAAATAGAGGAAGCAAAATTTAAAGGAGTTCATTTTCATGCTTCGTGGTCTGCGAATGTTTTCTTGCCGGCAGTTGGCAAGAGTTACGTCGAAGACAAACACCAACTGTTGCATCGTGCCACAGAAGTACAGAGAAAAGCACAACTGCTGACACAGCAGATGAATATCTTCTACCTATACTGTGATTTAGATGGAAGAGCCCGTTTGGATTGGCTTATTTTAAGTATTTTTAAGCCAAAATAGCTTTTAACCTATTTTGTAGTGTTTGGATAAAGTAAAAAAGTGCTTTTAAGCACTTGTTTTTAAGCTAAAATGACAAAAACCAGCCAAAAACCAAAAGCTAGAATTCCTAACTTATGGCTTATGCTTAAAAGTCACTTAAAATAAGCCCATCCAAACGGGCTCTTAATTGGCAAAAATCAAACTTTCTGTTTTCAAAGCTGAGAAATAAGAGTTTGCTCAGCATGTCCGCTGGTGTTTCAGGTGGTCCCTACAATATATAAAGGTTTTAGAGGCCATACTATTGATTCAAATCAGGTATTTTGTAGATCTTTTTGAGGTGAACATTCTTTCTTGGATTTTTGTCAGTCTTTGTAATATGAAGGACATTGGTTATGTATAGTTCTCAGCGACCGAGCATTTCAAGAGTTCAGAGATGGGTCTTTTCCAATCACCTCCTGGAGTTTACTTCTTTTATGACCTCTCTCCAATCAAGGTAAAATCTTCTGCATTTCCCCCCCTTTTATTCCTCTTTCTAAGTTATTTTTTAAATTTATATAAGTAGGGCTCGGAAGTGATGGATTTGAATATAGTTGGGAGGAGTTTCCCTTCTTTATTATATCATTAAAATATCCCAATTTGAATAATCACAATCATAAACATGCAAGCATGAAAGTGAAAGCTTCCCATGAGAGACTACAAGATATATGAAATATGGTTAAATGGTAAAAGTAGCACAACACAGGATGTGTGATAGCCTGGTAAGGCACATTACGAGTTTGAAACTTGCTGTGAACCAAAAATGATTAAGGGAAGAGGGGTGCACCTATTATCCACCGAGTTTTGAGGCCGATAATAGTGCAATTATCGGTTATTAAAAAAAGAAAACGAAGTTTTTTTTTTCTTCATAAAATGGTTAGATTTTCTATGGGACAGGTGGATTATTCTTCCAATTTGGTATTTGTTGCAGGTGACTTTCACGGAGCAGCATGTGTCATTCTTTCATTTCCTCACCAGCGTTTGTGCAATTATTGGAGGTAACTCATTGTCCGATATAGTATTCAAATGACCTTTCTTGTATTAATGTTACTCGTGATTGTTGGAGGGTTATGTCATTCTTTGACTTCCGAAGGGAGGTAGAATATGAAGTTCTTAATTTTATGCCCCCGTGAAGAATCAGGGGAAACTGGACAATTGGAAGATCTCTTTTGAGCTGCTCTAGAGAGGTTTTGCCCTCTCTTCCAAAATGTAAACATGAATTGGTTCAAGCACCAGATATCAGTTTTCCCATCATTGGGAATTATGCTTGATTTGCTTAAAGCTTGACTAGTTACATTGCTTTTTCAGTTCTCTTCATAAATTGTGAAAATGGTAAATCTGAAAAGGGGCATATATAAAAATGGGAGAATGTCTATATTGTTTCAAGCCATCTTTCTTTGTGCCATTTTCTCTTCTAGAAATCAGATTTTGCTTTTTATAAGATCTGGCAACACTTCATTGTGAGTAAGGTGCTAAACAGAATTCTGTCCCCAACTTTGTTTATTGAAATTTTGCTTCCTGTTTCGTTTCAATCAATAGGGTCTTAAGTTGTTGCTTTGGTCAACCAAGTGATGAATGTTCATTTCTTTAAATCACTTTGTTCTTTGCTTGCTTCTCAGTGTTAATTTCGTACAACCTACAGGATACTTACATCGTTCCTATCATTTAATTCAGGTGTCTTCACAGTTGCTGGAATAGTAGATGCATTTATTTACCATGGTCAAAAGGCGATAAAGAAGAAAGTGGAACTCGGGAAGTTTGGGTAATGACACTACTGCAAGCTAGCGCTTTATCATTCTTGACTTCGACTTCAGGTCTTCAGCAGTAGCTAGTGCATTCTACTGGATGTTTGTTCATTTCTTTCCGTCCTTGGCCCTTCTGATGGTTTTGTTTGGTTATTTATTATGTATAAGCCTTCCAACAAAAAGGAAGACATATGCATCACGTTCATAGGGTAAAATACGTTAAGGGCAAAATTCCACAATTGCAGAATATGACTAACTTCTGTATTTCCTGCTGCAACTCATTCTCATTATACTTCGTATTTCACCTGAGAGTTAGATGATCTTAGGTTGTACTTCTGTTCAAATGGTAGAGATGATCTTTTTTGTAGCTTGGACTGAATTTTGCATGCCGAATTTTCTCCCAGAAACAAGGAGTAAATTGTAATTGTTGAGTGGTATAAGTTGACTTTTGTCTCCTGAATTGTATACTTTTAGGATGTCCACACATGATCCTGAATGTTAGCAGCGTACAATCGGCCCATTGATTCATAAATGCAAGATTTTTCGAGAATGCGATTTTCAGTTTTGTACTTGGTACATTCAGTCATGCAACTAAGCAGCAAATCTAAAACGACGACGCTTTAGAAATTAATAAATCAAAAAGAAAGGGAAAAAGCTTCTTTTCGTGATAGAACGTCTTAAGATATTGTAGATTTTGGTCCGACGTCGTCAATTTCGCAATAACTATTTCTTCGTAATTTGGCTCACTTGTGAAAAAGCGGCAGCCAAAAAGCAGAAAGACAAATAAAAAGAGCAATCGAGGAAAACAAATGTTGCTGCCCAGGATCGAACTGGGGACCTTCAGTGTGTAAGACTGACGTGATAACCACTACACCACAGCAACCTCAGCTTATTAATGGAAGTTTCTCTAACGTACATATCTGAGAATGCGGAACCCATCAAAACGTAACATCATTAGGAAGAGGTACAAAATCTCAGCTTAAGTTTCCACTTCGAACTTGAAAAAGAAGAAAAGGAAAAAGGAACCAGAATCCATAGCTTTTCAGTTATACCCATATTGGGTACTAATATATGGAATCGAGGGGATGTGCGCTAAATCCCGATCTCTGATTCTCAATGTTTGTTTGTTTTCATTTTCATTTTGTTTTTCATCTTTTGTTTTTTTTCTTTCTTTTTGCGGACATGTACGATGGTTCTAAGACTCGAGTGAAGATTGTGGGAGGAGAGTCAGATTATTTCCCTATGGTGATGGGGTTGTATCAGAGATCAACTCTTGGCCCATTTTTATTTGTCCCGGCGATGGATGTGCTGACGCGACACATCCAAGGGGAGGTGTCATGATGTATGTTATTTGCAGATGATATAATGTTGATTGACGAGACGCGATGCGGGGTTAATACTAGGCTGGAGGAGTGGCGCCAGATTCTGGAGTCTAAAGGTTTCAAGTTGAGTAGGACAAAAACAAAATACTTGGAGTATAAGTTCAGTGTTTGGACGCATGAAGCAGAGGTGGACGTGAAACTTGATACACAAGTCATCCCCAAGAGAGGTAGTTTCAAATATCTTGGGTCTATAATACAGAGTAACGGGAGACTAACGAGGATGTCGCACATCGTATAGGAACGGGGTGGTTGAAATGGCGGCTCGCTTCTGGTATTTTGTGTGACAGGAATGTGCCATCTAGACTTAAGGGCAAGTTCTACAAAGCGGTAGTTAGACTGGCCATGTTGTATGGAGCAGAGTGTTGGCAAGTCAAGAAATCTCATGCCAAGAAGATGAAAGTAACAGAAATAAGGATGTTGAGATAGATGTGTGGGCATACCAAAAAAGACAAGATTATGAATAAATATATTAGGGACAAGGTGGGTGTGGCCCTGGTGGAGTATAAGCTGCGGGAATTGAAGCTGAGATGGTTCGGATATGTGAAGAAGGGAAACTCTAATGTCCCAGTTAGGAGGTGCGAGAGGCTGCCCATGGCGAGTCAGAGGAAGGGTAGAGGGAGGCCCAAGAAGAACTGGGGACATGGATATTCTCCAGCTTACCGAGGACATGACCCTCAATAGAAAGGTGTGAATGTCGAGATTTAGAGTGGTGGGTTGATAGACACTCTAGAGTTTCGCCTTGTCTTACCGGTACTTGTAGTACTAGTCGTATATCTTCCTATTCCTAGTCCCTTGTTTTTATGCGGTGTGACATTATTATCAGTAGGATCTTGGTAATTTCGTATCCCTAGATCTCTGTTATTACTCATTGTATTACTTACTTCATTGTCTCATTTCCTTGTTGCTATTGTTTCTCTATTGCTTCATTTTTACTGTTCTTGAGCCGAGGGTCTTTCAGAAACAACCTTTCCACCTTCATAAAGTAGGGGTAAGGTCTGCATACACCATATCCTCCCCAAACCCTACTTGTGAGATTCCACTGAGTTTGTTGTTGTTGTTGTTGTTTTTTCTTTTTTCCTTTTTGCCTATCAGTAGTAAATAACTCAACGTTTATATTTGGAGAACAATAAGAAAAGAGAAGCAAGAATGATTCAGTAGTTTTATATGATATAAGAAGATACTGATTCTCGGAATACTTAATGATTTTGTTGGCTTCCACTCGATCAGAAATAGTTCAGGCCAGTCTCGGTTCTGTTATTTTTGGACATAAAATTGAAGTTGTTGTGCAAATAATCGATGAAAAAACGACTCCATCCTCAGATGATTATATATGTCGTCTGAATCCATTACACTCGCCAATTTATAACTCCGTCAGATGAATAAAGGCCAACACACTATGTACAGATCAGCTGTGGAAGTAACATTAGTCTATAAATCTGCAAGACCTGCCCTTATGAAGGGGTAAGTTGTATCTATTCTATAATTTCCAATAAATATCAACCAGTAGAAACACAGACGAAGTTACAAGGACAGTAAGCACTGTCCCGACATACTTAAACCGCAAACAATAAGTGTGAAAGAAAGCTTCAATGGATTTGATAGCTCTTCAGGGGAGCTATTAGCTGAATCTTCCATTAAAAAATTATCTGAATACAAGCAAGAATACTCAATCCGAAAACTGAGTTAAAAGGAGAAGGCTGCGCTGACCATCAGAGAAGTTAAATGCACAAGCATTTGAACTGATTGCAACACATTTTACAGTGTCTTTGCTTTTCGATTGCTTGTTAAAATGAACCCTTTGCAACGTAACACCAGGAAATAGGTTGAATGGTAAAGACTATATCAGCCAATCAGAGAATTCACAGATGAAGTTCACTCATATTGCGACATGAGAACATGAAGTTTTACCTTTAATTTTCACTGACAAGCCTTGTTACCATTAAATTTCCCCAGCTTAACTCCTTCAATCAATATAGAAAATTTGTCGACCAATTCTGCTGACATATTTCCAGACAAACACTCTTTTACTTGACATAACATCCACAAATCTATCCATGATTCAAGCTGGTTATCAGCACTCAGCAGTAAGCACGAAGAAGTAAGTATGTACCATTGTACCATGCTTGGCTAAAGGATTTCAATGGGGCTGGTGTATCGAGGCTTTCCAATTTTTTCCGCACATGAACAGATGACTGATGAGAGTTACAGAGAGATCCTACTCCTTTCATTCAACTTCTGAGGGGTTGAAAAGTTAACTCGGTCTCTTTTTATTTGCTACCAACAACAACAACAACAACAACAGCAACCCAGTATAATCTCACTAGTGGGGTCTGGGGAGGGTAGTGTGTACGCAGACCTTACCCCTACCCTGGGGTAGAGAGGCTGTTTCCAAATAGACCCTCGACATCCTTCACTCCAAGAACTCCCCACCTAGCTCTTGGGGTACAAGGTAAATGATTCCTTCCTTCCTCTTTCAGTTCCCTCCTATTGGTCATTCGCACTTTTCATCTCAACTACGGAAAGTGCTAGGATAATCAAAAGACACAACCGGCAATAAGCTTTGGTAACAACTTTAAGTAATTAACAATTTAACAATTTGTATTACTTGCCTGGAGAGGTAGAAACATTTACCTGTTAGGATCAAACTGGGTTTGTTGTTGTTGTTGTTGTTATTTGTAATCTATACTTCAAAAGTTAACTTCAAACCGTCAGCTTCAACTCTTTTCTTCTTTTCTCTTCCGGGCAAGATATTCATGATACTCTTCCAGCTCTTTCTCCATTTTCTCAATGAATTGACTTGTATGCTCCAATGACTGCTCATATCGATACTTTTCCAAGGCCTGCAGTTTTATAAAGCCAATAATAAATCCTCTATTGAATAAAAAATTCTTTTAATTTTCACATACAGGCTGAATCAAGCACGACATCACAAGAAAAATGCATATATCACCTTGTCTTTAGATAGAGTATTTGGAGGAGACATAACTTCTGGTTGAACATAGTTCTTTCCACGATAGAATATTATGGTGTTGTCTGGTTTAATGTCAATAACAATGCCTCTGCTCAACCGAGTCAGCTCTGCAGCATATTCATGAACCTGCCCAGGCTTGCAAGGCTTGCATACAACCTTAACAGTCTCATGTTTCTTCCAGTGAAGATGCATATTCAAAACAACCCCTCCAAATACTCCTCGCCTTCCAACCGGTACATAATTTTTCTTTTTCTCACCAGTGCGCTTTAAGTAAAACTTCTCTTCTTCAGTTAAAATTTCAGGATCATGCGGTTCATCCGGAGCTTTGGGTACCTCAAATTTTCTCAGTTTCTCAATTAACCAAGCTTCCTTTCGTTTTGCCTACAATATATATATGCAATAACCAACATGCGGTTCATCAGTTTGGACCATTGCAAAAGAAAGTGATACAGTTTTGGCAAACATGCCAAAGCTACTTTTTCTCAGAGATATCAGAATCAGAAATTAGAGCAAGCAAGATAATTGTCAAAAAATAATGACATACAAAGTTTCATTTTCTCAAATGTTTTTTCAGAAATATACGCGTATGTCATGACAACAGAAGACCATTCAAATGCTTGGTAAAATTATCCTGGAAAAAATATTATGAGTAGAGGCAAAACATTCTGCTCAGCATATATTAAACGTGGATACCATCACCCTTAATAGCTCTGACCTTCTCAAGTTTGTATCTGATCCTAATTTCAGGATTTGGAGATCTCATTTTCTTCTTTGCCTTCAGTCTGTAAAGTCTGAGTTCATTCAGTTTTGCTTTTTTAGACATTTTAAACTTCTTCACCACATGCTTTGCCTTTGTCTGACCACCACTTTTTCCAATTTCTTGACCAAATCTAAATCTGACGACTCCTTTCTCTGTATTCAGCTCTATGGATGGACTAGAGAACCGTCTAGCATGAAACCATTTCAAAACAGTCTCACGAGACCAAAAATTTAATGAACCTGGCAATATCAAAGCATTCATTGCAGGATCTTGATATGATAATCTCATTTGATGATAGTTTCTGGACATTAAGGAGGTGACATGACTAAAAAAACGCATGAAGGAAGTTGCTTTAGGCAAATATGCACAATTTGGAACAGTTTCCCTGCATTTAAAAAAAAATCAATCAGCGGATAAATTACAAATGCCTAGAAAAAACTTACAGAAAATGTAAAGAAAAGGGTTTTCACCAATTTATAACAACCCATAGCATTGGCCAAAGCTGAAAATGTTGAATAGCCTCAATTCAAACTGTGTTTTTAATTTTATTTGGGTATTGATCATTCATCCTTATCAAGAGTAAGATAAAAAAAAACATTTCCAATTGAAAATGAAGAATTCCTGTTCTTATTAGGAAGCTATATAAGTTCTGTATACAACTAACTAAAAACCCTAAGTAGGAAGTTGGCTATAAATGTGTACCTTGAGACGACATTGATATTGGAAAGGATGAAATTGAAGCTCCAAAACTTGAGGGAAGAGTCTCGAATGCGTTTCTTTATTGCAAACATGATCTTCACGGCGGCGAATTCTGGTTGCTCAGCCGCTCTCAGTTTACTCTCTCCGCTGCTGAATTTTGACCCGCCAAACGCAGTAAGCCCAACCCAAGAAATATGGGTCCCCGTTTCATACAGTGATTTGCAGTCGTACCCTTTTAATTTGTACCTTATTTTTTAAAATTATTGATTTGGTAGCCAACTGACAAAAAATTTGTAATAATATGATAGTTATACCCCTGATAAGATATAAAATCTGCATCACGTATTAATCGCGTGATGTGCAACCTCATTCATAAAAAAAGATCTCCTTCTCTCATCTCAGCAGCTTTATCAAAAAATTAGAAACTTATCCAGATTCATCTTCAGAATCGCACTTGCATGAAGTTGTTTCATGTTGAAGCTAAAATTTCATGCTAATATAACGTGAACCTGTTTCACATTGAAGCTAAAACTTCATGCTAATGCATGCTGAAGTTATATATCCTACAGTCTACAGTTTTGTCATGAGTTTAATCCGAAACTTCAGTCTAAACATGCTGAAGTAGTTCATTTGCTAAAACTTCAGACTAAACATGCTTAAATTTTTTAGTTCATTTGCTAAAACTCCAAACTAAATATGCTTAAGTTTTTTTAGTTCATTTGCTAAAACTTCAAACTAAACATGCTTAATTTTTTGTCTTGCAGTATGTAATTTTCTAATGAGTTTTTGCTAATGCATGTTGAAGTTATTTAGTTCATTTGCTAAAATTTAAGACAAAATATACTTAAGTTTTTTAGTTCATTTGCTAAAGCTTCAGACTAAACATGCTAAATTTTTGTCTTTTGCAGTATGTAATTTTCTAAAGAGTTTTTGCTAATGCATGCTGAAGTTATTTAGTTCATTTGCTAAAATTTCATACCAAAATATGCTGAAGTTTTGTATTGCAGTCTACAGTCTTGTCCTGAGTTTTATCCGAAACTTCAGTCTATATAAGCTAAAGGTTTTTAGTTCATTTGTTAAAACTTCAGCCTAGACATGCTTAAGTTTTTGTCATGCAAATTATCAATAGTCTTTTATTAAAGAAGGGTATAATCGTCTTTTTAAAATAATTTTAACAAAAATATGGATAAGGATGCAAACGAAAAAATAAAACGGGTATGAGTTAAAAGGGAACGACCAAATAAGTTGGTCCATGCAATTTTTACATTTCATATTGAACATTTATGTTGGGCTATTGAGGTGGCCCAATGGTGAAGCCCAACAAGAATTAATGCTTAGGTGTGCTTTCGTGCTTTTAAATCTTAGCATATCTCTTATTCAACGCTTTCATGCTTTTAAATCGTAGTATATCTCTTATTCAATACTCCATCTAATTTTCTTTTATAGGATCACATTATTATTATTCTATTTGAAAAGCAAAAGGAATATTATTTGAGCCGAAGGTATATTACAAACATTTTTTTTATCTTTATCAGTGTTTTAAAAGATGAGCGTAAAACAGAGATGTTTTATATATGTCTCAATGAGGAAGTTCCGAGGCACGAGGCGTAAGCCCCATAAGTATTTAATTTTTAATATTTTATAAAATAATATAATTATAGTAAATATCTATAAACAGGTAAAATTGCATAAAAATTAAAGAAAACTATAAATATACATACATACATACATATATATATATATATATATATATATATATATATATAGATAGATATGCTCCATCCCCACAGAAAATTAGTCAAAACAATCTATTATACGTTGCCTACAAGTACAATTAACTTGAGTCGAAAAGAATAAAGTTTTCTACTTGGAAGAACAAAAAGGATGACTAACCTACAACTTGAACTTTGAACTTGTTGCTATGAAGGAGAATGAAGTTCTCTTTATATTTGTAAAAAAAATTAAATATTCGTTGCTTAGGGAGATATTAACAGATTAGCATGCAAGATAAAGAATTGGGAAAGACCATAGATTAGGGCTTTAATCAATAAAAAAAGGTCTTGACTTTTAAATTTAATACATTTCAGTTCCTTTTTAAAACTTTTGACTAATTACAAGCTGACTTTTGAGAATTTGGGTATTATATGAAGGACATATTCAATAAATTTTATTTTAATTTGAAAAAGTCTCTAGGACTTGCGCCTTAATACAAAAACGCGCCCAAACGCTCGGACGTACGCCCCGAACGCCTGGGCATACATACGCCTCTTGAGACTTTCACCCCACACCCTCGCCTCGAGGCATTTTTGGTGCGCCTCGCCCTATGGATCGTCCCGAAAATGCCTTTTAAAATATTGACCTTTATAAGATAGAGATAAGGTATGCATATACATTACTTTCCTCAGATCCCATTTGTAAAATTATACCGTATATGTTGTTGTAATTTGAAATGTTTGCTTGTACTGGAGAAAAGAATTAAGAGTAGTACTTTTCTTTCACACGATCTTTTCTCCAAACTACAAGTTCAATTACTCAAATGATACAGGATTCTTACCCACTACAAAAAGGTCGATTTTGGCGAGGATAATTGAAGGACAAAATCATGTCTCCGTGCTAGTAATACGTGGGATCATTCTACGTGTTGCGCATGTTAATGTCGTTGCCTCATTAACTCCATTAAAAAGAAATAAGTAAAATTACAAAAAATCTAGCAAAGAAAACATGATAAGGGTAGCTTATAACTTCAAGATACGGTCGAAACCGGATTGTCCATTGTTTGATTAATCGAGGCTGAAACATGGCAGGTCAAAGCTCGAGGTCGGGTTATATCGAACCAAGGCGTAAAATTAGATCGTCGAGCTCGTGACCCAGAAACCGAGCAAGATCGAGAGAAACTTATCGAGCCAAATAATAAAAAGCCAAAATATCCGCAATCGGTCGAGGATCACGACAGAAATCTCGGCACGTATCAAGAAGAGGCCGTTTAATTAGCAAATCATGAGATTTTTTACCTTGTATAGAATTATACCAAAAGTAGAACACCCCTATAGGGGGGGGGGAGGGGATGTAGATATGATAATTTGTAGGACACATTGTAACATGAAAAAGAAAACAATATACTGATCATTTCTAGTTCTTATCATCTTGTTGTTCAGTTCTAGCACTAGCTGACATTTCTTGGCCCGAGGGTGATCAAACTTGGAGGCTAAGGCTATTCAATTTTGTGGTTTGCATTTATTTTCTTATCGTTAATTTCAATATTAATCTGTCTTCTTAATTTGTATCAAGTTATATCACGTATCCTTAAAATCGTGTACAAATTTAATTGTTATCCAATTTTAAGGATAAACAGTTTGGCGTCCACCGTGAGACTAAGGATAATAGTGATTACCTGATACAAACTTTCATAACACACACTATTTTTACACTTGTTCTTTGAAGCATCTTTGATTTCAGGACCAAAATGTCGAACTCTCAGTCAGCACTCCTACACGTTGACAATGATTTCAGTCACTACGGCGAAAATGATAACATAGCACCAGGGAACGATGTACTCCCGGTAGGCCTCGATGGAGTTCCGGTTGTAGATCCAATTGAAGTCAACTCACATATAGCTGGCTATTTATCGGGCGGATTGGGCCTGTTAATTACTCTTAACGATTTGGCTTAATAGTTATCGGCTTTTAAATGTATTAATCCGCTAGCCACCCGATAAGATATCGAGCAGATTGGTATCGGTTTAGCTCTTATCGGGCGGTTATCAGGCGATTTATCGACCTAATTCAATCTATATTGCATGCATTAATTGTTTGCTGACCGCCTAACATACAAATTCAGAATAGAAAATTACACGTTGAGTGCAGACATACATGTCTGTTAAATCCTACGTAAGAATGATTTAGTGTGTCATATGTTGTAGAGTGAAAAGATGAAGCAATGGCTACCAACTTCATCACATAGAAAAGCAAGAATATGGATGGGAATCACCGTACCAGTCATTATTTATATGCATTGAAGAGCGATCATAATCATCAAACATGAGAAAACAACATTTCCTTATTCATTACATACAACAACATTATACAAGTAGCCTAGTAATGTTTCAATGGAGGAAAAGACTATTGTTTCCTTATTGATTTAAGATCATATGCTACTGAATATCCATTCAACTAAACCATTCAAATTGCAGAGAGAGATCATACAGTAAGGTACACATACATGATGGTTGAAATTTAGGTGTTAGGGTTTCTGATTATTTAGGAATTAGGCGTTAGAGATAGAGTACTGGAAGTGGAAGGGTTTTTGATATTTAATATATATATATTAATAAAAATAAATTATATATATATTCTTAACGGGTTAACGGATTATCCGTTAAGAAAATTGAATAATCCGCCACCAAACCGATAAGCCATTAACAAAAAATATTCAATCCGTTCCCCGTCCGTTAAGCTGTTAACCTGATACTAATAAGCCATTAAGTTTCGGTTTCGGTTCGGTTTTGAACACCCCTACATGTAGCCATTAACGTAAATTTGGCTGTCGATCCCGAGGGAAGCATCCGTGGGGATGTTCGATCAGTCGCTCAAAGCACTCATGGCGGCGAAGATGGCAGGATCAACCTACGGGTGATTTTTGAAATGTTGTAGGCTCAACAGGCAGCAATACCCCAACTCCAAAACCAAAATCACCCACCGAGTAGGATCAAGCCCAAGCAATCCTAGGAGGTTGTTCATGGGGTCGAATCGGTTTGAAGGAAATTGAATGAGAAAGAATCAGAGACCAATCCCGCAATCATGAAGATGCTCGAAGAACTGGCAAATTGAATTGAGTCGGGGGAAAAGAAGATCGAAGAACAACAAAAAGGTGGAAACTTACAACTCCAGGGTCAATCAAATCCCGAGGGCACCGCCAATATTGATGGGACTGGACTCCAAAAAGTTCGTACAAAAACCTTTCTCCCCCAGCGTGGCTCCGAAGTCAATCCCCAAGAAGTTTTGCATGCCCGAGATTCCTAAGTACAATGGAATGACCGGTCCTAATGAGCACGTCATCTCTTACACATGTGCTATCAAAGGGAATGATCTAGAAGCTGATGAGATCGAATCTATCTTGCTAAAGAAATTGGAGAGACCCTGTCAAAGGGAGCTATGATATGGTACCATAATTATCACCTAATTCTATTGACTTATTTGCTATGCTTGTAGATTCTTTTGTAAAGGCACACGCCGGGGCCATCAAGGTCGAAACCAGGAAGTCAGATCTTTTCAAGGTAAGGCAGAAGGACAACAAAATGCTCAGAGAATTCGTGTTTTGATTCCAAATGGAATGGATGGACTTGCCACCGGTCGCTGATGATTGGACTGTTCAAGCTTTCACTCAAGTACTCAATGATCGAAGCTTAGTGGCTTCACAACAATTGAAGTATAATTTATAGAATACTCGGCTGTTACTTGGGCCAATATGCATAATTGGTATCAATCAAAGATTAGGGTCGAAGACGATCAACTTGGGCTCCTTCCGGGTCCATTTATCCTATCAGACCCGTCGATAGAATCAAGAGGGATGTTGACCGAGAACCGAGGTTGAATAGAGACTGATATCAGTCGTATAATAGAGATTGTAGGAGCATCAGATCTGGGTAAAATTCTGTACAAAATGAAAGGAGAAGTGATCGAGGCCAAAGCTCTCGAGGGCTCATGAGCAAGAACGAATTCGACAGACCTATCGGACCTAAAGAGGCACCACGATTATCAGAGTAAAACTTAAATGTTGATGCGACTGCCATCGTATTGTCTATCAGACACATGAAATATATCAAATGGTCTCGGCCTTTACAAACTGATCCAGCCCAAAAAGATCCCAACAAAATATGCAAATATCATGGCACTCATGGCCACATAATGGAAGATTGTCGACAATTGAGAGAAGAGGTAGCCCAGTTATTCAACAATGGGAACCTTCGAGAAATTTTGAGCGACGGGCCAAGAATCATTTCAGAACAGGGATTCCAATAAACAAAATAAGCAAGACGAACCTCAACACGTCATTCACAGATCATCGGAGGGGTCGGTGTTCCTCAAGGTCCAATGTTAAAGCGCACCAAAGTATCAATCACAAGGGAAAAACTAACCCGAGATTACATACCAGAAGGAACTTTATCTTTCAACGACGAAGAAGCAGAAGGAATTATGCAGCCGTATAATGATGCACTGGTAATATCTGTACTCATGAATAAAACTCGAGTTAAACGTGTGTTAATTCATCCAAGTAGCTCGGCCAACATCATTTGATCGAGGATCGTAGAGCAACTCTGCCTACAAGACCAAATCGTGCCTGTGGCCCGAGTGCTAAATGGATTCAACATGGCTTGAGAAACTACTAAGGGATAAATAACATTACCGGTAAACGTAGTGGGAACCACCCAGGAGACCAAGCTTTATGTAATCGAAGGGGACATGAGGTACAACGCCTTATTCAAGAGATCATGGATCCACAACATGAGGGCTGTGCCCTCGATCCTTCACTAGGTATTAAAATTTCCAACACCAGAAGGCATTAATACGGTCTATGGGGAGCAACCCACCGCAAATGAGATGTTTGCCGTCGATGAAGTAATTACGATATCAACACTCTCGTCGATAAAATAGTCAAGTTCGAAAGAAAAATAGGAAACTAAATAGTAATCACTGATGCCAGCCTCGACCTAACTGGACAAGCAGGGGACTGATGAAGACGATGATTACGGGGTTCCTCGATCCTTTATTGTTCCCGATGATTCTGACGCTACCAAATCAATGGTCGAAGAGTTGGAGCAGTCCGTACTGATCGAATATTTGCCCGATCAAAATGTATTCCTAGGCACGGGGTTAACTCCAGAGCTCAGGAAAAAACTCATTCAATTTCTTATAGCTAACATGGATTGTTTTGTTTGGTCCCATCTCGATATAAGAGGAATCTCGCCGGAAATCACTACTTACAAGTTGAGCCTGGACCCGAAATTTGATTCGGTCAAGCAGAAAAGGAGACCCCAGTTCGAGATCAAGCATGCTTTCATCAATGACGAGGTAACTAAACTCTTTAAAATAAGGTACATCCAGGAGGTCAAATACCCAGAATAGTTAGCAAACGTAGTAGTAGTTCCTAAAAAAGGGAACAAACTAAGAATGTGTGTGGATTACAAAGATTTAAATAAGGCATACCCCAAAGACTCTTTCCCTTTGCCTAAAATAGATCGCATGATCGTTGCCATGGCTGGCCATGAGATCCTCAATTTTCTCGATGCCTACTCCGAGAACAACCAAATACAAATGAACCCGAATGATCAAACAAAGACCTCCTTCATCACTAAGCATGGCACATACTGCTATAACGTAGTGCCATTTGGATTAGCAAATGACGGTGCCACTTACCAACGCCCAATAAACCGAATATTCGAAGAACAAATAGGAAAATCCATGGAAGTTTACATTGACGATATGTTAGTTAAGTTCCTGCGAGTAGAGGACCATTAAAATCATTTGCATGAAACCTTCAGTATATTGAAAAAGTATAACATAAAGCTGAATCCAGAAAAGTGCGTCGGAGTCGGATCTTTTAAATTTCTCGGGTTCATGGTGTCCAATCGAGGAATTGAGATCAACCCCGACAAGATCAAAGCTATCGAGGATATCACAGTAGTGGATAATGTGAAGGCTATACAAAGGCTAATCGGGCGCATTGCCGTCCTGGGGCGATTAATCTCGAGTTCTTCCGATAAGAGCCATCGGTTTTTCTCGTTACTGAAGAAGAAAAACAACTTCACATGGACCACAGAAAGCTAACGGGCCTTAGAAGAACTTAAGCAATATCTATCGAGCCCGCCATTTCTTCACACACCGAGGGCAGGTGAATCACTATACTTGTATTTGGCAGTATTGGAAATAGCGGTAAGTGGAGTCCTAGTTAGGAAAGAACAAGGTAAGTAATTTCTAATTTATGATGTTAGCAGCACCTTAGGTGAGGCCGAAACTAGATATTCCCTCACCTAGAAAATTGGCACTTGCTTTTCTAAGTGCCTCTAGGAAACTGAGATCATATTTTTAGTGCCATCCTATATGTGTTGTGACAACGTAGCCATTGCAAAATATAATGCATAAACCCAAAATCTCGGGATGATTAGCCAAATGGCCCATGGAAATCAGCGGTTACGATATTGAATATCAACCCCGGTCAGCCATTAAATCTCAAATTTTGGCAGATTTCATGGACAACTTTACACCGGCCCCAATACCCGAAGTCGAAAGAGAGTTGTTGGTAAACTCGGGGATGTCTTTGGGAATCTAGACCCTCTTTACGGACGGTGCCTTGAAAGCAAAGGGGTCCGGACTTGGCATCGTACTGAAGCCACCCACACGCAATATAGTTAGACAATCCATTAGAACTGTGAAATTGACTAACAACGAGGCCGAATATGAAGCCATGTTTGTAGGTTTCGAACTGGATAAAAACTTGGGGGTGGAGGTGATCAAAGCTAAGTGTGTCTCCCTCCTTGTGGTGAACCAAGTTAACAGAATGGTCGAAGTCAGAGAAGAATGAATGCAAAGGTACCTAGATAAGTTACGGGTAACATTACATCTGTTCAAAGATTGGACTTTGCAGCTCGAGATCAAAATAGTGACGCCAATGCCCTTGCAAACTTAGGGTCGTCGGTCGAAGATGACGAGCTCAACACAGGGGCTGTCATACAACTTATGAGGTTGGTAGTAGAAGAAGGTCACGCTGAAATAAACTCTACAAGCTTAACCTGAGATTGTAGAAATAAATACGTAGAGTATTTGAATACCGAGAAACTTCCATCAGATCCAAAAGAATCGAGGGCCCTACGCACAAAGCAGCCAGGTTTAGCTTGTCCGAGGATGGAACCTTGTTCAGAAGAATGTTCAATTGCCCGCTAGCGATTTGTCTAGGACGGGGAGATACCGAGTATATTCTGAGGGAAGTTCATGAGGGCACCTGCGGAAATCATTCATGCGCCGAATCATTGGTTCAAATGGTGATCAGAGCCGACTATTACTAAATCGACATGGAAAAGAATGCAAAAGAGTTCGTACGAAAATGCAATAAGTGCCAAAGATATGCTCCGATGATTCACCAACCCGGGAAACTGTTGCATTCGGTCTAGTCGCCATGGCCATTCATGAAATGGGGAATGGACATGATCGGCCCTCTTTCATGGGCACCAGGTAAGGCTCAATTTATCTCATTTATGACTGAATATTTTTCTAAGTGGGTTGAAGCGCATGCATACAAGAAGGTCAGGGAGAAAGAAGTCAGATACTTTATTTGGGACTGTGAGCACGTGATTTTTACCCTATGAGAATTACTCCTAGAGATTCAAAATAAGACAATTTTCCTTTGTGTGCAATTTTGAGATTTTTCGTGGCGTTTTTGGTTAATTGCTGAGCATGTTTATTTTGTTTTGATTAATGAAAAATACAAAAATTACATGTTGCATGTGCATTTAGGATTTAATTTTTGCAAAAAAGATTAATTAAGTAACTTGTTTTACGAAAATGGAAAAATCATAAAAAAATATGTACTTTGCATTTAATGTTGAATTGTGTGATTTTATTGTTAATTGGCATTTAATTATATGTGATAAATGTTATTAAAAGATAATTAGTATTTTTAATAAGTTAACTTGGTTTATAATTTTAGAAAATAATTTAGGAAGAAAATAAAAAGAAAAGAGGAAGGAAATAAATCTGGGCCAATTTAATTAATTTCCCAAGCCCAAACACCCAACCCACCAAAAAACCAGCCCAAATCACCCCTATCTGGCCCAATCGACCGAGCCAACCAAACGATGTCGTATGGACATGTTCAATCTGAACCGTCGATCTCCTAAGATCGAATGGTCCAGTCCACCCCCAACATCGAAGAAACGACGCCGTTTAAAGCCTGTCGATCCAGGCCGTTCATTTCATTTAATCCAACGGCCGCAAATCGCCCCCATGCCCCGACCCATTCCCATCCAAAGACCGATCCGGTCTCGAGGTAAACGAAACGACACCGTCTCTTTAAGTGAGTTGATCCAAGCCGTCGATCTCAATTGATCTAACGGCTAGGATCAAATCACTTCCCCACATATATAAGTCCAAACCATACCCCGCCCCCAAGCCAAACCCCCCCTCACCTCTTCGTCTCTAAGCCTTAGAGACCAAACGAACCCTCCGCCCCCGGTGGTCCAAACAGCCCCAAAATTACTCCACAGCCTCCCCACGACATCCTCTTTCCAAATCCCGAATTAATTTTCTTCGAATCAGTACCATACGCTTCGAATCTTCAATCGAAGATCAGTCCCAAAACCCTAGTTCATCCGTTTGACCCCAAAGTTGCACCACTGAACCACCTAGCTACCCTCGTCCCAAATCCCACTCCAGTTCTGTCCGAATCTTGTTAGAGCCTTTTGAATTTCAAATCGAAGGCAAACCCTAAAAGAACCAAACTTGAGACTATGTACGGAGTTAAAAATTTGAGGTTTTAACCGACTTTAGTCGAGTGTTCTCAGTCGAGAACACTCGATTAAGGTCCGTTTTGGTTTCAAAATTTCAAGACGAAGTGTCGACTGAAACGGATTGGGTTTGGTCTGAAATTTCGAGGTATTTCTTTTGTTTTCCTTTTTCTTTTGTTGTTGTTTATCTGCTTAAGCTTCATTGTGTTTCATCATCTTTTCGATTCATTTCTCTTTTCTCTTTCGGACCCTTTTTCTGGTCCAGTTTTTTTTCTCATGTGGTTGATCGGCATATGTTGAATCGATTGAGTGTGTTTGTCCTTTAGTTTGGTTGTAAAAGTCAGTGTCCGTAATGTTCTTGTACAAAAACTGTGTCTAGTCCTGTAATTGGTTACTAGTATAACTGGTTCAAATGGTCTCATTTTCTGAGATGTTTGGCTCCCTGTTCTTGTTGTTCATCATTTTACATATAAATTCAGTTTATTTTCGTCTAGTATGTTACATTATTTCATTCATTTTTGTTTAGTTTAGAGTTGTGAATATAGTTAGTCTATTCCCTGAATCCTTAAACCCTTCATCTTGGTTGCAATACTGTTCGTTCTGATCTGAGTTTAATTGTCGTGTGAGTTTAGTGGTTTGAATTTGACTGTGGTTCTGTTTGAGTTTGGGGTCCGAGGGAATTGAACTTGTGTTTAAATTCAGCTTTAGTTAATCGGTGATTAGGTTTCTTTCTTAAGAATTGGTTATAGCTGAAAGACGTAATCACAGGGGTTCCATGGGGGAAATTTGGGAATTGAAAACTTGAAGAAATGGGTAGTTTGAGTGTTCTGTCCACTAAGTACTAGTGTACCATTAAATAAACATTTGTTTAATAGTTAGTGGGGAACAAAACATAATGGTATGTGGAGGCTTAAAAGGAATTGATTAAAATATAGCATTGCCCATACACCTTTGAATTAAATAATGAAATTAGACACTTAGTAGTGGCTGTCAGGGAATATGATGGAAGAAATACATTTCTTAATGATTTAAGTGTTAAAACAGGCTGGAAAAGGGGTCTATCTTAGGGTATAAAATACAGGCCAGACCTTAGAATGGAAGGAGACCTTAAGGAAGAGAGTTGAGAGAGCTTTTACTGTCTCATTACCTTAATTAACTTGTCAAAATCTCAGCCAGTAGTCCAGCTCCCTGAGAATCATAAACAGTTTTAAAATTCTCTGCTTCAAGTTGGAGAGATCACTTTTGAGAGTCTTTAATCAGTTAGAGAGGGTCTTGAAAATCAGTTTCTAAAGCTTAAAGACTGGAGAGTTTGGTCAGTCTTTGAACAATATTCTGAGGAGTTCAGAGAGTTTTTGAGAGTTCTTTTGAAAGGCAGTCAGTTTTTGGAACTAATTTTGAAAGCTTAAAGTCAGTTTCTGAGAGTTTAAAAGATCAGTTTTGTAGTAGAATCTTGGCTTGACTCAAGCTCGGTTGAGTCTGTTTGTGGCTGTTTGGAACTTCAAATTGCTGCTGTGAATTGCTGTTGTATTGCTGTTGCTACTGATCTTTCTTCTGCTTTATTTCTGTTCCAATTCCAGGTACACAGCTTGACTTCAATAATTGTGAAGCTGAAATGTAAAGGATGAACTTGAAATTGAAGCCTGAAGATTTTAATTTAATTCAGTTTCTGATTTGTATATTTGAACATTTTGTTCGTTAAGGATGTTTAGACTCTTGTTTATAGTTGCGTTGGCTGGATTGAACTGGTCTATGCAATAACTGGATTATAGACTATTATAGCTTAGTTTTCTTGGATTGGTTTTCCTAGTAAATCGCCAATTGTAGTTAATTCCTTGTTAGCTGATTCTTGCACCTGTTGAGTACTGGTTGTAGCCAAATTCACGGTACAGAGTAGTTCATGACTAGTCATAGTGAATCTCGTGTTAAAGACCTTTGTGAATCCGTTTAGCGTAGTATAAGATAAAACCTGGAGTGGCTGTTTTGTTTCATTCTCAACAGGTAATTTAAATATGACCAGGCTGTATAGTGTGACTTGATTTCAGTAGTTCTTTTAGAACCTTAGTTAAAAGGCCTACCTTGAATGTTTAATTTCAGTAGTTATAAAATAGGCTTGAATGATTTTTAGTATCAATGTGTCCTTCAGCAGTTCTATTAGGAAATCGTGGATCATTAAAGTGGCTAGTGTTAGTTTATTTCTTTCATGACAGCTCTTAAGCATTGATTCGTTTCAATAATTGTAAAAACAAGTTCAAACAAATCCGGATTTCATATAATTCACTTCCGTATCCCAATAGTTTAAAATACCAAGTTATTTGAGTACTAGTTCAGTACTGATAACATAAATAAAGTACTGTTTGGGTCTGGGTCATCAGATGATTTGTTTGGAGCTGATTGGGCTGCCTAAATTCGTGTTGCGATGTTCCCGTCCAGGCTCGAACCCCGGGCTCGTTGGGCTGCAAACGTCCTTGTAGGCCCAATGTTGGAGGCAACCTTTCTCATAGTAAGGTTGTTGACATATTAATTAATTAGGGCCTTTTCTTATTTTTTTAGAGACAAAATAAAAATAGCAAATCATAGTCGCTTTTAGGTTTGCCTTTTAAATAATAAATGAGACGAGCCTCGCCAAACAAAAATACATAAATTGCGGGGCCCTTAATAAATGGTTAAAATGAAACATTTAGAATTCGGGATGAGCCGTTTAGTGAATTTCATGGCCCTCCCCAAAGATAATAACGCGCTAGTCATTTTAGACGCGCTTTTAATAATTTACTTTCTTAAACTCGGGTGCACATTTATGTGACCCAAATCCAAATCTCAACAGAGTCGAAATGTGTCAATAACCACGGGTGCATTGATGTGACGTGGTTCGAGATGTGTTTTCACGACGTTACAATTCTCATTAAAATAATAATAATAAAAGCGGTAAAAAGTTAAAATTTGCACATAGGTTCAACATGTATTAAAATCAGATAAATAAGCCAAATATGACATTTGAGCGACCGTGCTAGAACCACAAAACTCGGGAATGCCTAACACCTTCTCCCGGGTTAACAGAATTCCTTATCCGGATTTTTGGTTCGCAGACTATAATACAGAGTCAATCTTTTCCTCGATTCGGGATTCAACCGATGACTTGGGACACCATAAATCTCCCAAGTGGCGACTCTGAATTAAATAATAAATCATGTTTCGATTGTCCTTTAATTGGAAAAACTCCCCTACGCCCCTGCGGGCGCAGGTATAAAGGAGGTGTGACAGCTTTGGCAACTCTGCTGGGGACAACACCCAGAATCTCTAGTTCAGGGTTCAGAATTCGAGCTTTAAATAATTGTTATAATTGGCTTGTTTTATCTGATTTTTTACATGTTTGGGCCTAATGTGCTAAGTGATGCTTTTACCGCTTTGATATTATCTGAACTGTATATAAACTGTTACGAAACCCTTCTCTTCTCATCTTCGGAGATGTGCTCGCTGGTCGAGACTCCCTATTCTGTTATTGTCATACCTTGAAATAAGAAAGAGGTTCGGACAAGTTACTAAGCCGGATGGCCTTTTGGTTCCCGGTACGTAGCCCCCTCCTCGACTCGAGTTGTCCGCTCGGGTACACAGTCTAGAACAAATACCCCAGGTTACTAACCTAGAATAACTCAGCTTCATGCCGGATCCCTAGTAGGAACGTTTGTTTGCATCACGTGCATTTGACTTTGGAGGCTCAACACAGGGGTTGTGTCTGTCTAGGACAGGTGTACCAAAAATGACAAAAGACCATCCTCATGCATCTTACTTGCTACTTGTGCATTTGTTTGCTTCGGACTTGCATGCTGACCGACTTTTATTTTGAGGAAAGAGAGATAGAGGTACGAGGGTTAAAGAGAGTTAATCGCCTGTTTTGAAAAAAATCAATGTCCAATTAGTGTCGAAACTCTGCCGAATTTTTGAGAGAAAAAGAGAACAAGATAAAAAAAGTTTTGTTTATGAAAAAATAGTTTTATTTGCCAATAAAAAAGAGTCTTGTTTTCAAAAGAAGTTTGTTTTATCGGCCCGAACTACGCCAGTTTGATTCTCACAGGGTGTGAAACGTAGGCAACCCCCATCGGGTCCAACTTCACTTTTTGCAAAAATAGCCAAAAGAACAAAGTTTTTATTTAAAAATAATTAGGGTGATGCCATTCTTGTTAGGATTAGCCGAATGTCCCTAAAAGGGCACCGAAAGGCTATTTTTGCAAGAACAGCCGCCTGTGGTCATCTTTTTTTCAAGGCTTTCACCGGTTAGCCGACATAGCCTTAAAATCTTCGACCCCAAGGTGTTGAAAGGCCGTATTGGTAGAACCGGGTTTTATTTTAAATGAAAACAAAAGAAGAGAAAAGTGTCCATGTTGTCTTTGAGTTAATTGAATCGTGATTTTTGCTTAACCACCCTAATAAATGTGCAGAATGAGCACAAGTTAGAATTTACACGTAACAATTATGAACAAGATCCCTTTGGAGTTGCACATGTGGTGGAATGACTTGGGCGAATCAGGGCGCGACACGGTCAAGCTATACCTGGGAGGCCTCACTGGATTGTTGAAGATTAATCCTAGGGGAGATATCAAAAAGGCCTTGACCGCATTCTGGGACCCGACTCACAATGTATTTCATTTCTCAGATTTTGAACTTACCCCAACATTGGAAAAAATAGCCGGATACATCGGGGGTCCCAAGGTTCCTCTGAGACACCAGTACCTAATTTCTCCAAGGGCCGTAGCCGTGCACAGGTTCCTAGACTCTTTGAAAATAAGCAGGGGGTCCACAACCCAGACTTGGCAGCTGGGTTTTGTACTTTGCGGTTTATATACAACAGATATGGCCACATAGGGGGTTCAACAAGCCGAAAAACAAAATATGTAGCAAAGGAAACCGCCCTAAGTGGGAAGAACATAGGTGTTTTGCATTCATGGTAGCCTTTTTGGGACTCCTGGTATTTCCTAGAAAAGACGGGAACATTGACATACGAGTTTCTGGGGGTTGTCAGCACTTTACTTACTCAGGCCAACAGCACCCTCGCACCCATGATAGTAGCTGAAATCTTCTGCTCTCTCACAGCCTACAAAGCCGGGGAAAACTTTTTTGAGGGGTGCAATGTGTTGCTGCAGATGTGGATGATCGAACACCTATGTCGCCGTCCTCAATTTATGAGTTATGAGTCGACAGAGAAAACAAGCATAAAGGAATTTTCTACGAGGGTTGACAGAATCAGCTTACCAGAAGGGGTCACAGAATGGATGGCACGTCTCCGTCCCGTCACTGCAAGCCAAATAGAATCGACATTTGGATGGTTGCCTGTGGATGAAATCATATATATGCCAGCCACTGGACCCCATTTCCTTTTGATGGGACTCAGGAGTATTCAGCCCTATGCCCCGTATCGAGTATTGAGGCAGTTGGGAGATGCCAAATAGTTCCGAAAGATGAAGATCTTAGCGGCCAAGTGGTCGAGATCAGGCCTAACGGACAATTTCATGAAGCAGCAGTCCGACAAATTTGGAGCGAGTGTCAATACTTAACATCAAATACATGTGTACGTGATCGGTCCAAAGGTGAAGTTTCGCCAAGATACTTCGCTTGGTATAGGAGAGAAATCGAGTTTGGGAGACTGGCCAAAAGACCCCATCTCCAGGAGTTCGTCAAGGCGTCACAAGAACTGTGGGCTTGGTTGGCTAAAGAAAACGAGTACATGGCCACAATAGGAAAGTTGGAAAAGCAAGTTAAAGACCTTCAATTCGAGAATGGCGTACAAGTAGTGGCGGATGAGGGTGAAAAGAAAAGGCTAGCCAAAGAAAATGAGGCCCTCCGAGCTCAAATTCAGAAACTGAAAGTAGCGACAGAAATTCCCGTTCGAAGTAACAGAGATGAAAAGCTCGTAGCTAACCTAAGGCAGAAAGTGAGTAACTATAGTTTCTATTTGAACAAAGCAGAAAGTGAACTGGCCGGGGCTCAAAAACAATTAGCCAAAAATGCAGATGAACGGGTATGCCTGGTTAAGCAGTTGAGAGAAAGGTACGACGATGAGGTCACGGGGTTGAAGAAAAGGGTCATAGCCACGAGAAACAAAATGATCAAACAGGAAAAAGACTTCAAGGTTGAAAGGGAACACTGTCACACGACATTGGCGCAGTTAGAAATAGACTTGCAACAACTTCAAGAACAAAACCATGCGGCCGAGCAAACTTTGGAAGCCAGGGCCCAGCAGATTGGGCGTTTGTTACGAGAGAAAGGCGTCATAAGAGAGAGAATTAGAAACATCCCTGATTACATCATTATGAAGTGCCACATTTGTAAGGGTATGACCCGCACTACATTCTTTGCGGCAGTGATGACCTTTGTTAAACAAATAATGAACAACTTGGACTGACTTCAAAGGGATCTCGCACATAGGCCCGTGGAGAGACCGAATGATGTCCCACGGACACCCGGAGCATTGATGTACTCATAATTTTCTGTTTGAATATGTATTTCCTTTTCTGTCAGAGTCTGAGTCATGTTGGGTTTGCATTTTTCCTGCTGTTCCGAGTCTGCACTTCTTTAGAGTATGATAGCTTGATTTCGGAGTCTGTTTGTCGTCTTTGCATTAGAGTCTGTTGGTCTTTTGAAGTTTGTTGATATTGAGTCTGTGTAATCGAAGCATCTGTTTTATAAAAGCTAAAAATCCCAAAAAATGTTTTATTTACTTGCGCACTTATCTGACAGAACTACGCACGATCTGATTCATGCGGGGACATGATACGTAGGCAATCTCTATAGGATTCGACCACTACTAAAAAAGAAAAAGGGGAAAACTGAAAAATAAATAAAGAAGGATAGAATAAAAGAAGCTTAAAAGAAGGGGCACAATTATGAGAGGCCGGAATGACGCACGCAACCGAAGCAAATGCATGATAGAAATGGTTAATTGCCTAGGTGCATTGCATCCCAACGTGTAATTACATATGTGTTAAACTCTAAAAACTAACAAGTTTGTTGTAATCCAGAGAATTCAAGCAGATAGTTTATTTAGAGGATACTGGCACATTATCATTACCAAACCAGATCAAAGGGACCAATACCAAAAATCATGTCTATCCCAGATGTCGACACTAGTGTTGAGGTAGAGGAGTTGGACGTCAATAAAATGAAAGAGGAGATGCTCATGCTGAAGCAACAGATGGCCGAAATGTACCAGGCCTGGTCCAAAGGGCAATCACTGCCAGCTTCCCTGCTAACCCTGCTTTTACCCCACTATTAGCTCAGTCTTAGGATCATCCCGCCACCGATCCAGGTTTTCCCATTTATCAACACTACCATGGCACTACTTCTCATACGCCACAAGCTCCACCACCAAAATCAATTCCATACCCTCCTCCACCAATCACCCATGTCTTTGTGGTATCTCCACCAGCTGCACTCCATAAATCCCCGAGTGAACCTGTGTTCCAAGCTCAGGACCACCAGTATTACCCCCCGAGCTCACCTTCAAAGCGCCCGAAACCTATCCATATGATCCACATTCTGACCTACCGGGGAAAGTAGAAAAACCGGCCAGAAATCCTGAATAGGAAGAGATGTTCAGAAAAATGAAAAGCATAAAACAATCCTTCAGGGATATGAGAGGGCTAGGAGGTCAGGTAAGTGTAGCTTACAAAGACCTGTGTTTGTTCCCAAATGTACAACTACCGGCGGGGTTCAAAATGCCCAAATTCGACTTGTACAATGGACATGGTGATCCGGTGGCTCATCTGAGAGGTTTTTGTAGCAAGATGAGGGGAGCAGACGGAAGAGATGAATTACTGATGGCATATTTCAGCCAAAGTTTGAGTGGATCAGCGTTAGAATGGTACACTAGACAAGATCATAGCAGGTGGTACACATGGGACGATTTGGCCCAAGCATTCGCTTGTCACTTTCAATATAATCTTGAGATCATTCCGGACCGACTGTCCCTGGCCAAACTGGAAAAGAAGCACAGTGAAAGCTTTAGAGAATATGGTTTCCGGTGGAGGGAGCAAGCAGCAAGGGTAGATCCCCCAATGAAAGAGAGAGAGATGGTTGATTACTTTTGCAGGATTTGGAGCCGACCTACTTTGGTTATCTAGTGTCCGCAATTGGCAAATATTTTAATGAGGTGGTAAAAATGGGAGGCATGGTCGAGGAGGGGCTCAAGTCCAATAAGATCATGAGTTATTCAACGATCAAGGCAACCACCCAGGCCATTCAAAGCGGCATCGGGGGTGTACTTGGGAAAAAAAAGAAAGAAGATGTCACGACTGTTGAGTCCAGAGCCTGGTTCGGATCTAGAGGCCCGTCACCCTACTATATCCAATCACGACCCTACCACCAAAATTACCCCCACACTTCATATAGCCCTCCACAGCACTACTACCCACCTCCAGATCCCCATTTTTCCGTCCATCATGCACACGCCTATACCCAAACCCCGACACACACACAATGGCGTACGCCGACTCCACAAAATCCATACCTAGCTCCACAAAACACATATCCACCCCCAAGGGACTACAGAAATCCCCCCGAAATAGGTTTCCGACCAAACCAAGACCTCAATAATGAGAGGTCACAGAAGCAAAAGACTTTCACTCCACTGGGGGAATCATATACCAGTCTTTTCCACAGGTTGAGGCAGTGGGGCATGTTGAATCCAATTGAGCGTAAAATGCCAAATCCTCCCCCTAGAAATCTTGACCACTCGGTGAGTTGTGAGTACTGTTCAGGGGCCCCTGGGCATGATACAGAGAAGTGTTGGAAACTAAAAACAGTTGTGCAAGAGCTTATTGATACTCATCGGATCGAGGTTCAAGCCCCAGAAGCACCAAATATCAATCGGAATCCACTGCCATCTCACTATGAAACACATATGATTGAGTTGATACACAAAGAGTGGGAGCCCAGGAAGCCCTCACAGACGGTAATGATGATCCGTTCCAGCAAAGCCAACTCAAAGGAAAAAGTAACCAGTGGGAAATTAGTGGTCCAGTTGAGAGGGGTAGATGATAAGCCATCTGTGGTAGCCGAGAGAGGGTCGTCAATCATTGTTGCAGTGAAACCAAAGAAAGTTAAAGTGGCAGTGCCAGGGGTCGCAAGTAAACCTGTTGTGGTCGTGAAGGGTGCTCGCACAGAGCCTGTTATTATAAAACTAGTAACTCAGCTTCCAGTAATCAACAGCAAGGCTGTTCCTTGGAATTATTAACGGGTGATGGTGATTTACAAGGGGAAAGAAGTCAAAGAAGAAGTTTGTGAAGCGCAAGGTTTGACTCGCTCAGGAAGGTGTTTTACTCCCGAGGAGTTAAGAAGAGCTAAAGATAATTCAACGCCGGTAAAGAAAGCTGTAACTAAAGAAGAGGCAGAGGAATTTTTGAGGAAAATGAAAGTGCATGACTATTCTATTGTAGAGCTGTTGAGGAAAACGCCCGCTCAGATCTCATTACTCTCGTTGCTAATCCATTCAGATGAGCACCGCCAATCCCTGATGAAAATCTTGAATGAGGCCCATGTTCCCGACAAGATCTCGGTAAACCATCTGGAAAAGATAGCCAACAAGATTTTTGAAGTAAACAGAGTCACTTTTTCCGATGATGAATTACCGGTAGAGGGTACTGAGTATAACAAAGCCCTTTACTTGATAGTGAAATGCGAGGATACCGCGATTACCCGGGTATTGCTTGACAATGGTTCAAGTGCGAACATCTGTCCTCTCTCCACTCTAAGAAAGCTGCAAGTAGAAGATGAGAGGATCCATATGAACAATATCTGTGTGCGGGGATTTGATGGCGGAGGCAAAGACTCAGTCGGGGACATAATGTTGGAACTGACCATAGGTCCAGTAGAATTCACAATGGAATTCCAAGTGCTGGATATAGCTATTTCCTACAATTTGCTATTAGGGCGACCGTGGATTCATGTCGCTAAAGCAGTACCATCAACACTCCATCAGATGGTCAAGTTTGAATGGGACAGACAGGAAATAGTTGTGCACGACGAAGATAATTTGTGCGCTCACAGCAACACCATTGTGCCGTTCATTGAAATGGAAGATGACAAGGGTCCATGGGTCTACCAAGTTTCTAACGCAATGTCAGTCAAGAAAGTTCCAGAAGGGAAGTGTATCCCAAGTCCGAAGATAAACGCTGCATCAGTCATGGTAGCATATGAAATGCTGAAGAATGGTTTTGTACCAGGAAAGGGTTTAGGGTCAGATCTGCAAGGCATCATATAGCCCGTGTCTCCTCCTGAAAACTTGGGAACATTTGGTCTAGGATTCAAGCCCACATCCGCAGACATAAAAAGAGCCAGGAAATTGAAACAGAGGACATGGGTCCTTCCAAAGCTGGTCCTACGTCTTTCCAGATTATTTGTCAAGTCCGGTACAAGGAGTCGCCCAGTGACAACAATTTCCAGTTCTTCGATTAATCCTGACAAGGAGTTGATTGAAAGATTTGAGAAGTTGTTCGACAGTGTGAACATGGTGGAAATTGGAGAGGGTTCTAGCAACGCGGAAGTGCAATTTGTCGGGCTAGAAACAAAGCTTAATAATTGGAAGGCTACTCCTCTCCCTACTCGGAAGGAGTCTTGGTAGTTTGCTTTGATTTTCCTTTAAGTTTGTACGGATTATTCTAGGGTTGTAATCCAGATTTTTTTTTTCAGTCTGTTTGAGTGTGCAAACCTTGTTATCTTTTATCACCAATGAAATACAATTTTCCTTTCTTCATCATTCTTGATGGGTTTCCTTTTGTTTTTGTTTTCTTTTCTATACAGTTCTTTTTACGCTGGTTCTAATGACATGACATGCATAAGGAATCCTCAACCCAGTCTTAAAAATCAATCTGATTCCAAAATGTTAGTTCAAGAAGTAGATTGTGATTACGAATCAGAATATGATGATGAGGATAAAGCCTTCGAAGAGATTAGTAAGGAGTTAATTCACTTCGAAGAAAAACCCAAACCCAATTTGAATGACACAGAAGTCATCAATTTAGGGGACACAGACAATTTCTGAGAGACTAAAATAAGTGTCCACCTCGAGCCAAAAATCCGGAAGGAGTTAATCGAAGCACTCATCGAGTACAAAGATGTTTTTGCATGGTCATATGACGACATGCCGGGTTTAAGCACTGATTTAGTGGTCCACAAATTGCCCACGGATCCAACGTTCCCTCCTGTCAAGCAAAAGTTGAGGAAATTCAAAACTGATATGAGCGTGAAGATTAAAGAAGAAGTACCAAACAGTTGGATGCAAAGGTTATCCGGGTCACCCGATATCCTGTTTGGTTGGCTAATGTCGTGCCTGTACCGAAAAAGGACGGTAAGATCAGAGTATGCGTCGATTACCACAATCTCAACAAAGCAAGTCCGAAGGATAACTTCCCACTACCCAATATCCACCTTTTGATCGATAATTGTGCCAAGCGCGAGATTGGATCCTTTATGGATTGCTATGCTGGGTATCATCAGATTCTAATAGATGAAGAAGATGCAGAAAAAACGGCGTTCATCACGCCATGGGGAATTTATTACTACCGGGTAATGCCATTTGGTTTGAAGAATGCCGGGGCAACTTATATGAGGGCAATGACTACTATATTTCATGTTATGATACACAAGGAGATTGAGGTATACGTAGATGATGTGATCATAAAACCAAAGCATCAGGCCGACCACGTCGGGGATTTGAGGAAATTCTTCCAGAGGCTTCGCAGGTACAACCTCAAGCTTAACCCCGCCAAGTGTGCATTTGGTGTTCTATCCGAAAAACTATTGGGATTCATAGTCAGCCGGCAAGGCATCGAGTTGGACCCATCAAAGATCAAAGCCATACAAGAATTTCCACCTCCGAGGAACAAGACTGAAGTGATGAGTCTGTTAGGAAGGTTGAACTATATCAGCAGGTTTATCGCTCAGCTCATGACGACTTGCGAGCCTATTTTCAAGTTGCTGAAGAAGGACGCTGCGGTCAAGTGGACTGATGAGTGTCAAGAAGCATTCGACGAGATAAAAGGATACTTGTCTAACCCGCCTGTGCTGGTACCTCCAGAACTAGGGAGACCTTTGATTCTTTACTTGACTGTCTTGGAAAATTTATTTGGCTGTGTACTGGGGCAGCATGATGCCACCGGTAGGAAAGAACATGCCATATACTATCTTAGCAAGAAGTTCACAGCTTATGAGTTTAAGTACACTCACTTGGAAAGGACATGTTGCGCCCTAACTTGGGTGACACATAAATTGAAACATTATTTGTCATCCTACACTACTTACCTCATTTCACGCTTGGATCCATTGAAGTATATCTTTCAAAAGCCTATGCCGACAGGAAGGCTCGCAAAATGGCAGATTTTGCTCACAGAGTTTGACATAATCTATGTGACTCGGACTGCGATGAAAGCCCAAGCATTGGCCGATCATTTGGCTGAGAACCCGGTTGATGAAGAGTATGAGCCACTGAGGACTTATTTTCCTGATGAAGAGGTGATGCATATTCATGAACTAGAACAGGCCGAAAAACCAGGTTGGAAACTTTTCTTTGATGGGGCTGCTAACATGAAAGGAGTCGAAATAGGAGCTGTGCTTATTTCTGAAACAGGGCATCACTATCCTGTTACGGCTCAGCTTCGTTTTTATTGTACCAACAATATGGCTGAGTACGAAGCATGCATTTTGGGTTTAAGGCTAGCTGCAGACATGGATGTCCAGGAAGTCTTAGTATTGGGAGACTCGGACCTTCTGGTACATCAAATTCAAGGAGAATGGGAAACGCGAGATCTGAAGCTCATACCATACCTACAATGCTTGCATGATCTTTGTCAACGGTTTAGATCAGTGGAGTTCAGGCATATTCCAAGGGTCCATAATGAGGTCGCCGATGCTTTGGCTACCCTAGCGTCAATGCTGCACCGTCCGGACAAAGCCTATGTCGATCATTTGCATATTCAAGTACGAGATCAGCATGCTTACTGCAACATGATTGAAGAAGAATCTAATGGCTAACCATGGTTCCATGATATCAAGGAATACATCAGAATGAGGATATACCCAGTGCAAGCCACAGGGGATCAAAAGAGAACAATTCGATGGTTGGAAAGCGGATTTTTCTTGAGTGGAGGAGATTTGTATAAAAGAACACCAAACCTGGGATTGTTAAAATGCATAGATGCTAAACAAGCTACGTCTGTCATGTCCGAAGTACATTCAGGAGTCTGCGGACCACATATGAGCGGATATGTGTTGGCAAAGAAAATTCTCTAAGCAGGTTATTATTGGCTCACCATGGAGCGAGATTGTATCGGTTTTGTGCGCAAATGTCATCAGTGCCAGATACACGGAGATTTGATTCATTCTCCGCCATCGGAATTGCACACGATGTCAGCGCCATGGCCCTTCGTCGCTTGGGGCATGGATATCATTGGACCAATTGAGCCAGTAGCATCCAACGGGGCATAGGTTCATTCTGGTAGCCATTTATTATTTCACCAAATAGGTTGAGGCCAAAACTTTCAAGTCTGTGACCAAGAAAGTAGTGGTCGATTTTGTTCACTCAAATATCATCTGTCGATTTGGAATCCCAAAGGTGATCATCACGGATAATGGTGCTAATCTTAACAGCAATTTGATGAAAGAGGTATGTCAACAGTTTAAGATTACACACCGCAATTCTATCCCATATCGTCCCAAGGCGAATGGAGCAGTTGAGGCAGCCAACAAAAACATAAAGAAGATACTTCGGAAAATGGTAGAAGGTTCTAGGCAATGGCATGAAAAATTACCATTTGCATTGCTGGGTTATCGCACTACTATCCGTACTTCAGTAGGGGCAACTCCTTATTTGTTGGTATATGGAACTGAAGCCGTAATACCTGCGGAAGTTGAAATCCGGTCCCTTCGGATTGTCGCTGAGGCTGAGATTGATGATGATGAGTGGGTCAAAACCCGTTTGGAGCATTTGAACTTGATTGATGAAAAAATATTGGCAGCTGTGTGTCATGGCCAGTTATATCAAAAGAGAATGGCAAGAGCATACAACAAAAAGGTGCGTCCCCGGAAGTTTGAAGTGGGCCAGCAAGTGCTGAAATGCATCCTTCCACATCAGGCTGAGGCAAAAGGCAAGTTCGCCCCGAATTGGCAAGGGCCATTCATTGTAACCAGAGTATTGTCCAATGGTGCTTTATGTTTAACAAATATCGAAGGAAAATGCATAGACATGGCTATCAATTCTGATGCAGTAAAAAGATATTATGTATGATTTCTTTGGTATAATTGATTGATTGTTTGTATTTGGCATTATTTCGAAGATTGAAATGACGAAGGCAATTTGTTCTACTATCTAAACACTTTACCCTTTGTTCCCCTTTTTGAGCCTTATTTATTTCTTTCATACCCCTCTTTTGGAATCAATAACAAAAAAGAGAGAAAAAGAAAGAAAAGAAAAAGAGAAAAGAAAAGAAGTGAAAAAATATAACAACAAGGAAATTCAGGTGTGAACTACGTTTGACCTGATCCCTGTTAAAGGTACGTAGACAGCTTTACGGCCCGGTCAAAGTGATATAAAATATCCAAAGATCCCCAAACAAGAAAATAGGGCAGAGGTTGTATTTGTAATAAGAAATGTGATTCCAAAAGTTGTAATTTTAAACCCATGTCAAATTATTTTGAGCCTTTGATACCCTTTCTTTCTAAATCCCGTCCAAAAGCCCACGTTACGGTCCAAAAAAAGACCTTCTGATCAGTTTTCGAGAGATGACAAATCGAGAAAATAGAGTGATTCATATCAGGGTAATACTCCGGTCCAAGCAGGGAAATTAGTGAAAATGAGAGAGTCTTATTGGTGAAAACTTTCACAGGCACCATAAGGCAACGGAAGTTGAGAGAAATAAAATGAGAGAGTCTTAATGGTGAAAACCTTCACAGGAACCATAAGACGACGGAAGTTGAGAGAAATAAAATGAGAGTCTTATCGGTGAAAACCTTCACAAGCACCATAAGGCGACGAGAGTTGAGAGAAACGAGAGAGTCTTATTAGTGAAAACCCCTCGAAGGGCACTATAAGGCGACAAGTAATTAAAGGGGGCAAACGAGATAAGCTTGATAGAAAGGATCCATCGAGACATCAAGCAGAATAAAGATGTTGTTTCGGCAAAAGAAGATGGGTTGCGGGACCTTTGAAATGCGAAGTAGGGATATCAGAAAGATTGATTGATGTAAATAGACTGGGTTGATTAATCCAAAAATGCACTACATGACCATTGGGATCGGTTATACCATTCAAATAAGTTATTTTCTCTTCAAACAATTGTCCAGAAAGATTTTTCGTGTTCTATCTTTTAAAGTCATCATTTTCCATTTCTTTTTGGTCAATAGTAGTTTGTTTTTAAGAAGGATTTTCAGAGCTAACTACCAGTTGCCGACATAGTGCAAGGTAAATGGGGATAAGACATGCGAGGATAATGTGATGGGATGGGAAAGACGTCGTTGTAAGACCAAATGATGGATTGGTCTAAGATTTTGGGATAGTGTGGAGCATAGGTGGAAAACAACGGTTGAGAGGTTAGTGAATACAGAATCATCAAGAAGGTCGGAAGTTATCAGCCAAGTTTCAAGATGGTCGAACAACGCAGAGCATGGAAAAGAGCGAAAGGGAAAATCGTCCCAGCAGGAGCATCCCTATGTTTTAAACTAACAAATTCTCTTTGATTTTAAGTAGGGACAGGAAATGTTATTGATGACAGAAAGACATGCCACAAGAAGGATTGTCAAACTTTTTGAAAATTTTCTGGAAGTCAGGTACCCACTTGGGGAAGAAGGAAGATAACACAAGTTTGGAGAAAAGTGGTATCCCCAGCAGTCAGAAGAAGACAAAACAAGTTTTAAAGAAAGCAATTTCGGGAGGAAGATAACACAAGTCTTAAGAGAAGTAGTTCCAGAGGAAGGAAAACACCAGCTTTAAGGGAAGTAGTCTTTAAATGAGGAAAATAACATATTTTTTAATGAAACACCGGTGTTATCCTCAGTAGTTTTCAGAGGAATGAAACACCAATTTTGAGGGAAGCAGTTCTGAAAGAAGATAATTCAAGAAGGAAAATGGTTCAAAAGGCAGGAAGGAACAACGACAATAGAACGCAATCTTAAGAAGTAGTTGAAGTCAGGAGCCCTCCTGGAGAATGGAAGTTGTTATATTTTCAAGTTGTAGTTGAAGTCAGGAGCCCGCCTGGAGAATGGAGGTGTTATTTTTTTTTAAGAAATTGTTGAAATTAGGAGCCCGCCTGGAGAATGGAGGTTGTTATATTTTAAGAACTAGTTGAAGCCAGGAACCCGCCTGGAGAATGAAGGTGTTATATTTTTAAGTTGTAGTAGAAGTCAGGAGCCCGCCTGGAGAATGGAGGTTGTTATCATTTCAAGTTGTAGTCAAAGTCAGGAGCCCGCCTGGAGAATGGAGGTATTATATTTTAAGTCATAATTGAAGTCAGGAGCCCACCTGGAGAATGGAGGTTGTTATCCTTTAAGTTGTAGTTGAAGACAGGAGCCCGCCTGGAGAATGGGGGGGGGGGTATTATCCTTAAGTTGTTTATTGAAGTCAGGAGCCCGCCCCGAGAGCGGAGGGTTACAACAAAGATCCCCAGCATAAACTCAAGTGCAGAAGTAAGAAGAGAGGCAACGATGGTCAAAGGAATATAATTCTCGTGTCGGAGGAGAAACAATTCGAATTTCACAAGAAAGAAAGAAACATAAGAGGAAACACAAAGCAACAAGAAAGAAAGACAACAAAAGCTAGTTTGAAGATCTAGATAAGATTTTGTAATTCCTAGATTAGTCTAGCTTCTTGTTTTCTTTTACCATGGTGTAATAAGGAGGTCAGTAAGCGGTAGCAGCAGCAGCAATAGAAGTAACAGCAAAATTACAGCTCCATGGTAGTCCCAACTACCAAAACTTCCCAAACTACATTGACCTGATTCCCTTTTAGCCAGGGATATGTAGGAAACCTGCGAAGCATAGGTTCGGTCAACTCTCTTTCAAAAATATGCTTCGCACGGAGTATTCCAACGGGCAAAAATCGCTCGTACCCGCTCACTTTATCTTTGCACAAAAACACCTAGTGTTTTCGCACAAAGAGAGGCAGCTGTGAGCATGTGATTTTTTCCCTATGAGAATTACTCCAGAGATTCAAAATAAGACAATTTTCCTTTGTGTGCAATTTTGAGAATTTTCGTGGCGTTTTTGGTTAATTGTTTGTATTTGGATGGGCATGTTTATTTTGGTTTTATTAATGAAAAATACAAAAAATACATGTTGCATGTGCATTTAGGATTTAATTTTTACAAATAGGATTAATTAAGTAACTTGTTTTACGAAAATGGAAAAATCATAAAAAAGTATGTACTTTGCATTTAATGTTGAATTGTGTGATTCTATTGTTAATTGGCATTTAATTATATGTGATAAATGTTATTAGAAGATAATTAGTATTTTTAATAAGTTAACTTGGTTTATAATTTTAGAAAATAATTTAGGAAGAAAATAAAAAGAAAAGAGGAAGGAAATAAATCTAGACCAATTTAATTAATTTCTCAAGCCCAAACACCCAACCCACCAAAACACCAGCCCAAATCACCCCTATCTGGCCCAATAGACCAAGCCAACCAAACGACGTCGTATGTCCACGTTCAATCTGAACCGTCGATCTCCTAAGATCGAATGGTCCCGTCCACCCCCAGCATCGAAGAAACGATGCCGTTTCAAGCCTGTCGATCCAGGCCGTTCATTTCATTTAATCCAACGGCCGCAAATCGCCCCCATGCCCCGACCCATTCCCATCCAAAGACCGATCCATTATCGAGGTAAACGAAACGACACCGTCTCTTTAAGTGAGTTGATCCAAGCCGTCGATCACAATTGATTTAACGGCTAGGATCAAATCACTTCCCCACATATATAAGTCCAAACCATACCCCGCCCCCAAGCCAAACCCCCCCCACCTCTTCGTCTCTAAGCCTTAGAGACCAAACGAACCCTCCGCCCCTTACCACCGTGCTCCACCCACCGGAAATTGCCTCACGACGGTTCCGGTGGTCCAAACAGCCCCAAAATTACACCACAGCCTCCCCACGATGTCCTCTTTCCAAATCCCGAATTAGTTTTCTTCGAATCAGTACCATACGCTTCGAATCTTCAATCGAAAATCAGTCCCAAAACCCTAGTTCGTCCGTTTGACCCCAAAGTTGCACCACTGAACCACCTAGCTACCCTCGTCCCAAATCCCACCCCAGTTCTGTCCGAATCTTGTTAGAGCCTTTCGAATTTCAAATCGAAGGCAAACCCTAAAAAAACCAAACTTCAGACTGTGTACGGAGTTAAAAATTTGAGGTTTTAACCGACTTTAGTCGAGTGTTCTCAGTCGAGAACACTCGATTAAGGTTCGTTTTGGTTTCAAAATTTCAAGACGAAGTGTCGACTGAAACAGATTGGGTTTGGTCTGAAATTTCGAGGTATTTCTTTTGTTTTCCTTTTTCTTTTGTTGTTGTTTATCTGCTTAAGCTTCATTGTGTTTCATCATCTTTTCGATTCATTTCTCTCTTCTCTTTCGGACCCTTTTTCTGGTCCAGTTTTTTTTCTCATGTGGTTGATCGACATATGTTGAATCGATTGAGTGTGTTTGTCCTTTAGTTTGGTTGTAAAAGTCAGTGTCCGTAATGTTCTTGTACAAAAACTGTGTCTAGTCCTATAATTGATTACTAGTATAACTGGTTCAAATGGTCTCATTTTCTGAGATGTTTGGCTCCCTGTTCTTGTTGTTCATCATTTTACATATAAATTCAGTTTATTTTCGTCTAGTATGTTACAGTATTTCATTCATTTTTGTTTAGTTTAGAGTTGTGAATATAGTTAGTCTATTCCCTGAATCCTTAAACCCTTCATCTTGGTTGCAATACTGTTCGTTCTGATCTGAGTTTAATTGTCGTGTGAGTTTAGTGGTTTGAATCTGACTGTGGTTCTGTTTGAGTTTGGGGTCCGAGGGAATTGAACTTGTGTTTAAATTTAGCTTTAGTTAATCAGTGATTAGGTTTCTTTCTTAAGAATTAGTTATAGTTGAAAGAAGTAATCACAGGGGTTCCATGGGGGTAATTTGGGAATTGAAAACTTGAAGAAATGGGTAGTTTGAGTGTTCTGTCCACTAAGTACTAGTGTACCATTAAATAAACATTTGTTTAATAGTTAGTGGGAAACAAAACATAATGGTATGTGGAAGCTTAAAAGGAATTGATTAAAATATAGCATTGCCCATACACCTTTGAATTAAATAATGAAATTAGACACTTTGTAGTGGCTGTCAGGGAATATGATGGAAGAAATACATTTCTTAATGATTTAAGTGTTAAAACAGGCTGGAAAAGGGGTCTGTCTTAGGGTATAAAATACAGGGCAGACCTTAGAATGGAAGGAGACCTTAAGGAAGAGAGTTGAGAGAGCTTTTACTGTCTCATTACCTTAATTAACTTGTCAAAATCTCAGCCAGTAGTCCAGCTCCCTGAGAATCATAAACAGTTTTAAAATTCTCTGCTTCAAGTTGGAGAGATCACTTTTGAGAGTCTTTAATCAGTTAGAGAGGGTCTTGAAAATTAGTTTCTAAAGCTTAAAGACTGGAGAGTTTGGTCAGTCTTTGAACAATATTCTGAGGAGTTCAGAGAGTTTTTGAGAGTTCTTTTGAAAGGCAGTCAGTTTTTGGAACTAATTTTGAAAGCTTAAAGTCAGTTTCTGAGAGTTTAAAAGATCAGTTTTGTAGTAGAATCTTGTCTTGACTCAAGCTCGGTTGAGTCTGTTTGTGGCTGTTTGGAACTTCAAATTGCTGCTGTGAACTGCTGTTGTATTGCTGCTCGTATTACTGCTGCTGCTGATCTTTCTTCTGCTTTATTTCTGTTCCAATTCCAGGTACACAGCTTGACTTCATTAATTGTGAAGCTAAAATGTAAAGGATGAACTTGAAATTGAAGCCTGAAGATTTTAATTTAATTCAGTTTCTAATTTGTATATTTGAACGTTTTGTTCGTTAAGGATGTTTAGACTCTTGTTTATAGTTGCGTTGGCTGGACTGAACTGGGCTATGCAATAACTGGATTATAGACTATTATAGCTTAGTTTTCTTGGATTGATTTTCCCAGTAAATCGCCAATTGTAGTTAATTCCTTGTTAGCAGATTCTTGCACCTGTTGAGTACTGGTTGTAGCCAAATTCATGGTACAGAGTAGTTCATGACTAGTCATAGTTAATCTCGTGTTAAAGACCTTTGTGAATCCGTTTAGCGTAGTATAAGATAAAACCTGGAGTGGCTATTTTGTTTCATTCTCAACAGGTAATTTAAATATGACCAGGCTGTATAGTGATAACGTAAATAAAGTACTGTTTGGGTCTGGGTCATCAGATGATTCGTTTGGAGTTGATTGGGCTGCCTAGATTCGTGTTGCGATGTTCCCGTCCAGGCTCGAACCCCGGGCTCGTTGGGCTGCAAACGTCCTTGTAGGCCCAATGTTGGAGGCAACCTTTCTCATAGTAAGGTTGTTGACATATTAATTAATTAGGGTCTTTTCTTATTTTTTTAGAGATAAAATAAAAATAGCAAATCATAGTCGCTTTTAGGTTTGCCTTTTAAATATTAAATGAGACGAGCCTCGCCAAACAAAAATACATAAATTGCGGGGCCCTTAATAAATGGTTAAAATAAAACATTTAGAATTCGGGATGAGCCGTTTAGTGAATTTCACGGCCCTCCCCAAAGATAATAACTCGCTAGTCATTTTAGACGCGCTTTTAATAATTTACTTTCTTAAACTCGGGTGCACATTTATGTGACCCAAATCCAAATCTCAACGGAGTCGAAATGTGTCAAAAACCACGGGTGCATTGATGTGACGTGGTTCGAGATATGTTTTCACGATGTTGCAATTCTCGTTAAAATAATAATAATAAAAGCGGTAAAAAGTTAAAATTTGCACATAGGTTCAACATGTATTAAAATCAGATAAATAAGCCAAATATGACATTTGAGCGACCGTGCTAGAACCACGGAACTCGGGAATGCCTAACACATTCTCCCGGGTTAACAGAATTCCTTATCCGGATTTCTGGTTCGTGGACTATAATACAGAGTCAATCTTTTCCTTGATTCGGGATTCAACCGGTGACTTGGGATACCATAAATCTCTCAAATGGCGACTCTGAATTAAATAATAAATCCCATTTCGATTGTTCTTTAATTGAAAAAACTCCCCTACGCCCCTGCGGGCGCAGGTAAAAAGGAGGTGTGACAGGGACCACATCATATGTCGGTTCGGGATGCCATTTGACATTCTATGTGACAACAAAAAATAGTTTATCGGCAGCAAAATGGCCAAGTTTCTCGAAGATCATAAAATCAAAAGGTTCTTATCGACACATTATCACTCTAGTGGGAATGGGCAAGCCGAATCGACAAACAAATCCATAATCCAAAACCTTAAGAAAAGGTTGACCGATGCCAAGGGAAAATGGAAGGAGATCCTGCCCGAAGTTCTTTGGGCATATCACATAACTTTGAAGTCCAGTACTGGGGCTACCCAATTCTCACTGATTTATGGCACCGAAGCTCTAATACCGATCAAAGTCGGGGAGACAAATATCAGATTCCGATATGCAACAAAGGACTCAAATGACGAGTCCATGAATACAAGCTTGGAGCTATTGGATGAAAGGCGTGAAGCTGCCCTTGTTCGATTGGCCGCCCAAAAGCGACAGATCGAGAGGTATTACAATCGAAGGTCCAACCTTCGATACTTCAATGTCAGGGACTTAGTACCAAGGAAGTTCACATTAAACACACGAAATCCGAACGAAGGGAAATTGGGTCCAAACTGGGAAGGACTGTACCAAATTCTCGAAGTCACAGGGAAAGGATCGTATAAGCTCAGAATAATAAATGGAGAACAACTATCGAACAATTGCAACGTAACTCAGATAAAACGATATTACTGCTAAGGTACGACCCCATTTCATTTCCTTTCATTTTCGGACTAACACTTATAGGTGGTCGACAAGGAGCGACATAAAGTCTTTAGGTCTAAAAGCACGTGTTGCACTCTTTTTCTCTTGAACCGATTTTGTCCCAAATGATTTTTTGGCAAGGTTTTTGATGAGGCAATAATGGATCTTGCTAACTTAGAATCGAAGACCGATCACGAATCAGTGTCGAAGATTGCATTAACAGTATCTGAGGTTCCTCTACAATCAACCTCGAATACTAGGGGGCGTTACCCTCGGATATGCATTACCTTCGTATATCAACTTTAGCGAGGAAATTACTTCGTAAAGGAAGGGTCTCGATAGGTAGAATTTATTGTAAGGGCCAAACGGTCACACGAACCGTGCCCACATAGATTGCTCAAGCCCTGGCATAAAACATGTACTCATGTATAACTATTTTGCACGAGAATAAAGAGAAGTACTTTCCTTGTAATCATCTTATGTTTTAATTTTTTTTTCTCTTTAAAACCCTTAAAGAATTTCGTACTTCCGATCTCCCAAAGGTAACAAGCTCATGGGCCGCTTATAACCTAAGTTCGAATGATCACTCCCTCACTTGGGGACTGTCGTCCGAAAATAAACTCGAACGGCCCATGTCACTGGGCCTTGGGGCCACAAGACCTGTTAGGCAATCCCTCGGATTTTAAAGGCCACGACCACTCCGCTCGGGGACTGTTATCTTGTGTCAAGACCTATTTTCTGAACAAGTCATGACTGGCACCCGATCACTAAACTTGACCGAGCAAACCATCTGTGCTTATCAAATCTATTATAACTTCAAACTTTATATGCAACAAGACAATACTTTAACCAAATACTTTCAATTAATTAAAATATCTAAAATAAACCAACTCCAAAACTTTATCGTAGTAACCACTGAAATACTGCTAAGTTATTATAAAAAATATCTGAATCTTAACCCATCGATTGTGTCTATGAAGCCTCTATTGATAAATTGACACACTGATCAGGACACGAGATTGCCTGGCTAGTTCTCCAAGTAAACAAAGAAATAACTAAATAAAGATGACTCAAAGGAATACTTCATGAACAAAAGCGGAGCTCATCAATAGTACTGGAAGAGAGGGAAGTCCTAACCAGTAGCCTGCTCGCCCGAAAAATCGGTTCTTACCTTGTACCGCAGACCAATGTAGGTTCCTAAAAGAGAACGTCAGTACCATCATTGTACTCAGTGAGTCTCAACGACAGGGGACAAAAATTTAATAAAATATACATTACGAGCAAAGATTCTAAATGCATGGAAAACATAAAGCTTTTAAGAACAATTCTAAAATAATTGCATAATAGTAGTTTATGAATATTCTAAAAGAAATTCTTTTCTTTTTCTTTTTTAAAGAAAAAAAAAATACTTCACTTTATACTTCGGGAGTTCCAACTATCCTGACCTATTTTTGTCCGAGTCACCGTGTGATTTTCACGGGTTCGATCCTAACCTTATCGAATAGGCCCAATCCACGAGGTGCCACTCGCTTCATGGTTCTCAGCGCTCATGTATCATTCCCTAGCCTGGCTGAGTAAATTCTCAGCAACGAGACCCTCGGCTCGTGTGCTCCCTACTTTGGCACAAGTACTTTCAGGAAATCAACGCCTTGGTTAGGACCCTTGGCCTGGACGATGACCCCTTCTCAGAATAGAAGATACTCCCAAAAAAAATTTCTTTCTAAAACTACTTGTTATGACTTTTCAAGTCTAAATCTCTTTTGGAACATCCTATACATACTCATGTTGGTATCTTAAATGTTAAGCATGACATAATAATGAAATAAACATTCAAAAGTATTTCTAAAGATTCTTGCTTCTTCATGAATTTTCAACATGAAAATGGCATATAAGAATAACACAAAAATCTAAAAGTTTATGCACATATATCATAATAAATCATCTAAACTTTAGCTAGAATAATTCTAAGTTAATAAGTACTCACACGGTCCAATTAAGTACATATTAACTCTTTTAAGCAATTCATCAAACACCTTATATGCGTGCTTTTGTGAGTTGAACCACTTTAGTAAAGGGTTATATCAACTCACCTCAAAACTCCTCGAGCCAATACGTAGGCCACAGTCTAATTTATACCCGTCAAACAATCAATTATACAACAACTAGTGTATTTTAATCAATTTTAAAGTTTCACACCTAACCATAAAATTTACTATTGATAAAGAGAAAGAAGGGAATTAACCATCCAATTCTTAAACTGTAGGATAATTTAGAATAAGAAATTTTATATACCTGAGTTCAAGAATTAGTGATTTATAAAGAAACCTAGAACTTCCCGTTGCCTATGTGAGTAAGCCGCCTCTGTTTCGTGGTTCTTTGTTCATGAGAATGAACAGAATGCTTTTATGTTTTTCGTATAAGGATTTTCAATCCTTTTTGGTTCCAACAGCCCTTTATGGGCTTTTAGGCTTGTCCCCCTATTTTGTTTTATTGCTTTTATTTTTTTATTTTGTTTTGTTTTCACTTAATTAATAATTAATGATACCACTTTTAATAAATAATAATATTAAAATTATTAATATTTTCTTAATTGTATATCAAATTATTTAAGTATAATTTTTTTTTGCATTCTAGGCAAGATTAAAAAAAAGTTAATTCTATATTTAGCGTGTCTTGAAACTTTTATAGATTTGAGGAGTGTTACATCTTGGATAAGTTCGAGATAGCTCGGGAAAGCATTTCCAATGGGAAGCTCCCGAACTAAAAAACTATAGCCATATTACACGGTTCAGAGACGTCCGAAACCCGTAACAAAAACCAGGCCTTCAAAAAAGAAATTTATTTTTCATAATCGGTTCTAAAGGCTTACCTCGGTGAACTATAATCTTGGATACCTACTTTGGGAAAAAAGTTCCCGGTAACACCGAACCCCCAAGACGCCCCCAAGATGCCGTAAAATAGAGTAATGTAAAGGCAAGGTTTGTTTGAACTTTCGAATATAAACTAAGTTAGTTTATGCTAAGGCATCCCAGCCTTCATGTAAACAAGCAATAAGGAAAAGGGAAAATATAAAAGCCGAAAGGGAAATAATGCCTCATACATATTTATCCAATAATTTTTTTACAAAGGACAGAGTGGCCCAATACAAAATCTATAATGTCCGAAACGGCCTAAAAAAGATGCAAAAAAGTAAAAAATAAAAACATATAAAGGCCTAAGTGGTCTGGTTCCCATTGGAGACAATATCTTCATCCTCGGGATCTTCCCCATCTTCAGACTCGCTTAAGCTCTCGGAATCTTCCTCAGGAAAGGCCAGCTTCCCGGCTCTGGCTTATTCTGCTTTGGCACTCTCGCGTTTAGTAGTACGTCAAAATTATGAGTATGAACTCCTTCGATGGCTTCCCTTAGAGCTTGCTACTTTGCATGCTCCACTATAATTTTAGCCTGCGCCTGAATTGCCTCGACGTCAATCTTGAACTGGGCCACTTTAGTGTCAGCCTCGATCTTGGCCTTAACCACCTGCCACCTCGAGTTCCTTGGACAAATTCTCTTTATCGGAAATAGCCGAGTTCAATTGAGATTGAAGCTCCTTTATTTTTTTGGCTTGTACTAAGTTTTTCTCTTTTGCAGCCCGGAGCTGGGCCTCGACCGACTCCAATTATTCTTGGACAACTTCCTTTTTCGAGGCTAAGAGGTCCATATTTTTCTTGAACTCCTCAGCTTCAGCTTGTATCGTATCTACCTATGCCTGGAGTTACCCGATCTGTTCAAGCCTCTATCGGACCTGTAGGATCAGATCGTTAGCCACTATGTCCAATTCGTCTTCTCTATCGTGAAGTACTCGACTTGCCTGCTCGGCCATCTCGACATGTTCCCTCCGAGCCACTTCAAACTCGGCCTGAAGCTTCTCACTAAGAAGCTTGTATGTGTCCCTCTTCTTAGTAAGCACTAGAACCTTGGCCTCGTCGTGTTGGGTTAACTCCTCCCGGTATCGGAGGAAAGTCTCATGGTGCAGTACCAAGGCCTGCAAGCATAAAGGAAGATGTTATAATTGTTTACAACTTTAAGTTTAAAATACATAATAAAAGAGACACTCGAAGTTACCTGATTCAATGCCTGTTGAGCTTTATTGAAAAGGCAGGGCATTTCCACATTGTCCATCACGGCCTGGTCCTCTTCAATCACCAAACACCAAAGATAGCTAGCGACCCCCACGGGGGAAAGGAAAACTCGGGCATCCTCCGGGATAGAGAAAACTATTGACCGCTTTTGGTCAGGGTCAACACTCGGAGCCGGGAATCGGTCCACTAACTTTGGGCTCGAGGAAGACCCACTTGCTCCCAACAATGATACCTTCTTTGGCACCGGCAAGTATCCGAGCCTAGTGACGTCCTCTAAGGCAGTAGACTCTAACCCATCTAAGAAATTATGGATATCTACAGCCCCCTGAGGCCCCTCATAAGAACGACTTTCTAGCATGCCGGCCTCATAGATCATGGCATCTGAGAACTGAGGAGACCTCCCGGTAAGGTTGATCGCCCCAAGCACGTCTTTCGGGGTACTTTCCTGTGCTCGAGGAGTATCAGCCCCGGTATCCCTCTCGAACCCCCTAGATTGGGGTAGAGTGGTCTCACCCCCTTTTGGTTCGGGAGCTTCAACTAAAACTCCCTTATCGACCTCCTCATCCCGAGATAGTTCAATTTTAGCACTCGCCGGTTTGGAGGGCCCTTGTATCACGACACCTGCCCGCACGCGAGCCACCAACTTAGATTTCTCTTATTTTTTAGATTGTCCCTTATCCGGTGGATTGAGTCCGTGGATAGAGCACCAATGCTTCCCTTGGGCTTGCGCGACCACTTCATTGGTTTTTTCTTTTCCAAGTTTGGGGAACTCGGGCCCCTTTTTCTCTTCTTTTCATCACCCTGCTTCGGAGTAGGGGAATCGAGAGGTAAATCCTCATCACTGGATGGAGGACTCATAGAAACATCTTTGGGGAGACCTACAAAAGAAAACAAAACCGATAAGAATTCGACAACGCAAGGAGGAGATCAAACATTATTACATCAGAAAAGAAAACTTACCATGATTACGGGCCTCCCACCGACCCTTCGACAATTCGCGCCATGCGCGCTCAGAATATGGTCTCTATGACAATAGGCCCTTGACCCATCTTTGAGTTGAGGAACTGCATCCGGTATTCGAGACACAACTACACCATAAAAGCACCGATAAGAAGGAAGGAAAGGGAAGAAATAATAAATAAAGTCTTTAAGGAGAAGTTATACTTACGCTTCATGTTCCATTTCTCGGGAAATGTCATATCCTCGGTAGGGATCAAGTCCGAGGTCCTCACTCGAACAAATCGGCTCATCCAGCCTCGGTCCCGATCCTCATCTATACTCGAGAACGGGGCCCTGGTGGCCCGACGAGCAAGTTTGATTAATCCCCCTCGATATAGTTGAGGACTGTTTAGGCGCATAAGATGATCAAGGGTAAAGGCACATCTCTCGATTTTGTTTAGGAAAAAATGAAGAAGAATCACTATCCTCCAGAAAGAGGGGTAAATTTGACCGAGCTTGTACCTTTTGCAGAAGACAATAATGATGGGGTCTAAGGGACCCAATCTGAAGGAGTAAGTGTAAACACTTAAAAAACCTTCCACGTGGGTAGAAATTGATTCCTCAAGCGAAGGCGCGACTATATGTTTATCAGCCCAGTTACAATCCTCTTTGACCTTGGGGAGAAGATCATCGGTGAACGTACATATATATCTCGAGACCGGCTCGCATCGACCCGGTACCAAGGAAACTTTTTTGATCTTGAAATCAGCACCGATTGGGCACCCTCCTGGAATAAACTCTTCAGGGTGTGGCTCCGCTGCAGTCCCATCGCCGACAAACCATGATGAAGAGGCTTTTTCTTTCTGTGGAACAGTCTTAGAAATTTTCACCATTTTAAAGTAGAGGTGAAGAAAAAGAAATTAAGAAGGTACGCTTAGTGGTTGCAAAAGGTTCAAGAAATTTGGATACAAAGGTTGGAGAGTGACGAGATTCTTAAAGAACAAGAGTAGAAGAAGCTTTTGAATATAAAGTTTGAATGAATGAAATATAGTTTGCTAATGACGGTTCAAAACCAGTAGTGGCCGACCAACACTGACACACATTTAATGCCTTGGAGACTGGACCGGCGAGACGTTTCAGTTACCTTTTGTCGCTTACGTCATGATCTATCAGAGCGAGGTTTGAAAGTTCATATCATTTCTCGTCATCTTCTCTCTAAAAAATGAGGCGACTATCTGTATACGGTCAAAATCGGGTTCGTCCATTGTTTGACCAATCGAGGCTGAAACATGGCAGGTCAAAGCTCGAGGTCGGGTTATATTGAACCAAGGCGCAAAATTAGATCGTCGAGCTCGTGACCCAAAGACCGAGCAAGATTGAGGAAAACTTGCCGAGCCAAATAACGGAAAGCCGAAATATCCGCAATCGGTCGAGGATCACGGCGGAAATCTTAGCACGTATCAAGAAAAGCCCGATTAATTAGCATATCATGAGATTTTTTTTTACTTTGTATAGAATTATACCAAGAATAGAACACCCTTACTATATAAAGGGGATTCTGGTAATTTGTAGGACACATTGTAACACAAAAAAGAAAGCAATATACTGATCATTTCTAGTTTTTATCATCTTGTTGTTCAGTTCTAGCACTAATTGAGACATTTCTTGGCTCGAGGGTGATCAAACTCAGAGGCTATGGCCGTTCAATTTTGTGGTTTTCATTTATTTTCTTATCTTTAATTTCAATATTAATCTATCTTCTTAATTTGTATCAAGTTATATCAGGTATCCTTAAAATCGCGTACAAATTCAATTGTTATCCAATTTTAAGAGTAAACAAAGGTAAACTTCACTTTTTTTTTTCTTAGTTCATACTTTTGACAACAGATGGAACCAATTCCCTACAGATCGAAGATGATAGCCCAGTGCATAAAGTATTCAATTTTCTGTGCAAGATTCAGGAAGGTTTGGACTCTTAAGGGTGCGATGTAGATAACTTACTATAATGCAATTAACTATAAATCATATGGAAATAACTTTATGAAGTAACACAACAATGCTGTCCGTGCAGGCGTGCACGCTTCATGGCAGATTACTCCTAAGAAACAATTCCACAATGTGTTAATTAATTGATTATTGTCCTAAATTATAGGCAGCGATGCTGTCGAAGTAAATATAGTTGTCATAGATAAAAATTGCTATAATTCATATAAAATGCACACGTTACATCGTACATTCCAAATTCTATGAAAGATCATGCAGTATTTGTAACATGTCCTCTTATCGGGACGGAGTTGCAGAAGCTATGGAATCCTCCGTTATATCCATTGATAATGACAGATCCTCTTCATCTTGAGAGTCAACCGTACCCTTAATGCTTTCCACTTCCCTCACCAGCTCACTCATCTCCGATCGTTTTTTCGGCGATTTATCACAAGCTTTAGGAACTTTTCTTTCTCTTAGGCCAAATTCATTGCATTTTTTAATAAATTCTTTAAGTCTACTTCTACGGTTTGAATAAAAAAATCAGTTAAGAGCCATTTTAACCTTTTTAACTTCAATATTCAAAATTCTCATACCATCACCCACAATTAAATAGTAAATACGCCAAATACATCTAACATGAAAAATATTACTAAATGCAGGACTTAGTATAGTGGTAAGCAAGACTATAATATTTATGTTACTGCTAGCAATATCCATTGAAATTGACATTATTTTATCAATAATGCAAAAATATCTACAAACATCCATAACTGTGCTAGCAATAAACTGCCATGTGTGATGTGAATTAATTATTTTATAAGCAATAATACGCTTTTGCATTATTCAATCCTCATCAATCCAATGATTGGTAATAGTAAGGTAATCACAGTCGTTACCACTTCTACCAATATCAGTTGTAATAGCAACAAGATTTATATGAGTAAATAAATAGCACAAATATTGTTCATATTCATGTTTATATTTATAAATATCGCTCTTTATTGTTATGCGAGGAAAACCTTTATAAGTAGGATTAAAATTTTTTCTAATATAATGCACAAAGTGAGGGTTAGAAGGAAAACTATAGGACAAACACATAAAAATAACCATTTTTGCCAATTCTTCCCGATTTTTTTGGATCATAATATAAAATACCACCGGTAACAGTGTTAATTCCCAGTTGAAATTGATTTGACCCGGTACTAGGGTCAGCCTGACTAGGAATATGTACACTTGTCCCCCCGGCCAAGGCTTTCATATGATGATATATGATTTTATCTTGAGGGTGTATCAATATGTATCTTTTCAAAGTTCCCGCCCCCCTGACCTCCAACATATTTAAAAGCCAACTTCTTGCCACAAGTTTTACATTTATCCTTATTTTGTGGAATTAGTTGAGTAAAAAAGGCTAAACAACAGATGTTTCTATCTGTTTGGTACATTGTTTTGAAAAAGTAGGGGTAGTAACAAGAGGGTCAGACGGGGCATCATTTAGATTATCATTAGTTGGGTTAACTTCAGTAGCAGGACTAGTGGGAGTATCATCATCCAGTTGCGTTTCATCAAAATCTATTTCCTCCTCATCATTTTCATCAATAGTTGGATTAGAATAAAGAGCATTCACTAATTCATAGTTTAATTATTCACCAGCTCCAATATTAAGGAAAAATTGACTCTCAGTAAATTGTAATAAACTATTATCACTATCAAGAATAGCAGGTGTAGGACGAGGATGAGGTTTGGGTCGGGGAGCCGGGGGCAGTGGAGGAGGAACAGATTGACCACTAGATTCGCCACTCTTGAATTTTTCCTTATTTTTACCAAAAAGTTTTTTTAAGGAAGCAATCATAATTAATCAAATAATAGAAAATAAATAAAACAAACAAACTATAATATTAAAAATTATGAGTTGGATCGAGTTTACCGAATCGATGAACAACTTATTGAAAATTGATTATCGTTGAAGACTTCAATTCACCAACTTCACAATTTTTTCACAAATTGTAACAATTAAGTAAGCAATAGTAGCAATTATAGAAGAAAATTAGAGAGGGATTGATGATTTTGTGAGAAAAATGAAAGAATGAGGGAGTATTTATAGTTGAAAATATGAAAGAGTATAGTTATAAAAAAGTTTAGGATAAAACAAAGTTTGGGGGGGGGGGGGAGGTTAAATGGCAGACCAAATGACTATACTTTTTAAATGCCCAAACGAGCAATTTTTTTAATTTTAAAAATCTGACCGGTGGAACCATTTGGGACCGTTTGGGCCGGCCAAAGACCGGTCCGGTCCTGGTCTTGCGGTCTCTTTGTAAAGGATCGGTCCACCTCCACGGTCCCGGGTTTATCCGATTAAGGACTTTTTAGGTTCAAAAGCCCAGATGGGCCGCGGTCCCGGGCTTGGACCGGCCCACATGCCAACCTTGGTGTTGTGCATGTTAATGTCGTTGCCTCATTGACTCCATTAAAAAGAAATAAGTAAAATTACCAATAATCTAGCAAAGCAAACATGATAAGGGTAGCTTATACCTTTAATATTAAGGCAAACTTCACTTTTGTTTTTTTCCTTTAGTTCATACTTTTGACAACAGATGGAACCAATTCCCTATAGATCGAAAATGATAGCCCATTCAATTTTCTATGAAAGGTTCGGGGAAGGGCTGAACCTTTAGGGATGTGATGTAGATCGACAACCTACTTTAATGTTAGCGCCAGTGACTATTTTCACAGCTTGAAACCCGGCCATGAACTATATAAGTCACACGGAAATTATAACTTTATCAAGTAACACAACAATGAGAACAATGCTGTCCGTGCTCGCTGCATAGCAGATTGCTCCTAAATTATAGGCAGCGATGCTATAATTATAGTTATCAAAGATAAAGATTGCTATAACTCATATAAAATGCACACGTTGCATCGTACATTCCAAATTCTATGAAAGATCATGCAGTATTTGTAACATGTCCTCTTATCGGGATGTAGTTGCAGAAGCTATGGAATCCTCCGTTATATCCATTGACAATGACAGATCCTCTTCATCTTCAGAGTCAACCGCACCCTTAATGCTTTCCACTTCCCTCACCAGCTCGCTCGTTTCCGGTCGTTTGTCCGGCGATTTATCACAACACGTTATCGCAATTTGTAGCAATCGTAGCATCCCTGAGTTGGCACTTCTCTGAACAGCTATTTCAGTGTCAAAGATCTCAGCCGTCCATTCTTCTCTGACCGCCCGATGAACCCAACTGCAGAGATCCGCACCGGTGACTCCCGGCGGAGCAGAATGTGAAGATATTCTACCTGTTATAGTAGCGTATACAAGTTTTTTTGTGTAGTAGTGTCAGTCTATTGGATTTGTGTATGAAAGTGCACTAGTAATACGTGTAAGAGAATTTCTACAACGCGGTATGGAATAACACATTTGTTAAAGGGTGTCTCTATCTGTCACTAACCTGTTAACAATTCGAGAAGAAGGCAGCCAAAGCTCCAAATGTCAGATTTCTTGGACACTTTCTTGAAGCCTAGATATTCCGGCGATCGGTAGGAAACCATTCGTTGAGTAGCAATGGGAAGTGCAATAAGGGAAGTGAGGCCATAGTCAGCGACACGAACATCATCATTTTCGTCTAGTAAAACGTTTGAGGATTTTAGGTTGCCGTGGGGAACGACGGCAGCGGTGGCGGCGGCTTGGGAGGAGCTGCAGTTGAGGTGTAGATGCTCTAGTGCTCGAGCGATACCACGAGCAACTGATAATCTTGAGCTCCATCGAAATGGAATCCTATCTCTCGTCCCTTTTCCTCCTATATATTATACATAGAGCAAAATAAATAAATTCTACTCCGTATCATGTATGCGACACAATTTGAAGTAGTATTAACTTTTTTTTTAAAAAAATTGCTAAAGCTAGTTTATTGGATTATAATTGTCTTTAATACTAATTTGTCTGTAAATGTGACTTTTAATTAAGTGAATTAATTGCAATGAGTTTAACCATAAAGATTTACGTTAGGAGGTCACTCTTGTCATTTACTTGGAATCAACCTAACAACTGCCCAATTACCATTACTAAACAATAATAAAAGGGAATAATAATCCATACTCTGAATTGAAATAGCGAACACAATTTGGGACATCAAAGATTAAATATAATAATTTTACTGCAAAATATAAATTGACTCTCGGTCGAAACTAGCTAATTACATTTGCTAGCAAAAAAAATGTATAAAATCTGTAGGTATAATAATACACATATATTAAAAATATACTATTCCCTTCATTTTAATTTATGTGAATCTGTTTGACTGAGCACGAAGTTTAAGATAAATCGAAGACTTTTGGAATTTGTGGTCCTAAACAAGTCAAAAAGGGGTTTAGAATATTTGTGTGGTTATAAAAGCTTCTCACTGAGGGTGAAATTGGAAGTTTAAGCTAAATTATTTTCAAATTTAGAAAGGAGTCATTCTTTTTGGAACAGACCAAAAAAGAAATAGGTTCACATAAACTGGAACGGAGAGAGTATATTTTATCAGCTACGTATTATTTTTGGATGCGACTAACAATCTACATTTTTACTCACATGTAATATTTTCATCAAATCAATCACTTAAATATTAAATACACTTGAATAGGTTGAGTATGTAAAAGTTTGGCCGTGGTGGACGTATATGTCAAAAGAATTTGAACTTAAGGCCACGGGAAAATTTTATTTTGTATCTCATACAACTGATACTAGTTGTATGAGGCAATTTTTTGTCTCACAGTTCTGTGGACCCAAAAGTGTAAGATTTAGGTCCACAAATTTGTAAGACAAAAAGGAGCCTCATACAACTAGTGTAAGTTGTATAAGACACAAAATAAAACTTCTCTAAGGCCATGGATAAACTATGTATTCAGCCTGATAAAAGTTTATGTCTGTACTATATGTCTTATGTCAATAGGTTTAGTACAAATACCAATCTAAAGATCAATGATGTCAAATTGTAGATTTAATAAGAATAGAAGCAGCAAATATAACATACCATGAATGCGGTTGTATAAACTTCCATTAGGTGCAAATTTCAAGAGGAGCAGCTTCTCATCCTTCGTATTATAATATCCAAGAAGGGGCAACAAATTTGGATGGTTCTGATCAGCAATAGCTCTCACTTGTCTCACAAATTCTTCATTCGTCAAAGGTTTCAAATCCCTTAAACGTTTCACCACAACAGTAGGTCCATCTACTAACATTGCCTTATAACAATTCCCAAAATTTCCTTTTCCCAAACCTTCTGCTGATGCTCTCAGTAAATGTTCAAGTTCAAACTTTATTTCACTGCCTAAGAATATCAGTTTTCCTTTCTCTAATTCCACTTCTGATCCCACACTTCTTGATTCCACACTTCTGGTTTCCATACTTCTGGTTTCTGTTGGCGTCGTCGTCTCCATTTTACTAGTCTCAATTTTTTCCATCTCCATTGATTTCATATTCGTCAGCATTTTCTTAAGCTTCTTGGATTTTTTGAAGTAGTAAATGAAAAGAAATAAAAGTACAACCATGCCCACAACATTAATTACTATCAAGATAGGTGTCCACATGGATGATTTTGAATTATTTGACGAATCATTATGTGAATCATCACTTGGACCTGGAGCTGATGTATCATTATTCTTGATAGTGCACGTCGTGTTAGAAAAGGGAGGACCACATAATTCTTGGTTACCTAAGTACGAGGAAGTACCAAATTTCAGAAGTGCTGTTGTGTTTGGGATTTCACCAGAAAGATTGTTGTAAGAAACATTGAAAACTATCAAAGTTGACTGATTAAAACGAGGGATCGGACCGTTCAAGTTGTTGTTTTGTACCTGCAATGACTCTAACAAATTAAGTGTTAAAAGAGAATGTGAAATTTCTCCATCAAATCTGTTAGCAGATAAATTAATATCTTTCAAATTTTTGTTTTTGGAGAAGTCCATCAAGTTTCCTGATATGGAGTTGTTCTTGAAACTAAGTGTTCGTAATTGAGTGAGATTGAAAAGTGCATCTAGCTTGAGTTTTCCAATAAGGCCAAGATTTTCTAGCCTAAGTCCAGTGACTCGACCATTGATACAACTGATACCATACCAACTCGGCGTGTTGTTTAAGTAACACATGAGACCTGTCCAACTTTTGAGTACTTTAGCATTGTTGAAATCAGCTTTGATTGCTATAAGGGCTTCTCTTTCTGCGCCGTCGAAACCGTTAGCAGAACCATCTTGGGCTATGGCCATTGTACATAATTTCACTAAGAAAAGCAAGATAACATAGTACTTGAAGAAATTGGAACAAGAACCCATTTTTTGATTGTCAAAAGCAAAGAGTTACACACAAATAAATGTTTTGCTTTGGAAAGGAAATAAGGTTCTAAAACAGAGGATAGAGTTGACAGCTGTGGGAGTTTCATTGTTGAGAGAAGAAAACAAAGACGATTATAACAAGATATTGGTTTGTATTTAATTCTCATCTGAGAATCCTACGGCAGCCACAAAACAATATCTTTTTATCTTATTAGACAAATGTGTTAGCTAGCTGCAATTGCAAGGAGATACAAGGATGGGAAAAGTATATACTGAGATGTACCATGTTTAAAATTCACGAAATCATTATCGAGTTAAATTTAATTACGAACATTGCACTTGTTTAGGATTTGAATTAAGCACCAGTTGTCCCAAACACAGGTCAATGAATTGTCTTTAGATCATCTAGTTTACTAAGCCCTTAACATGGTGTCTCTTCCCGTTTGAAGCCTTAGAGACAATGCCTAGAGTATGTAACATAACTCAATTCAGGGGAATAAAAGTATGTTCGAACAAAACATTTTGTTGGGTGTGAGAATTAAGTCTAATATTAATAGCTAAAAAGATTAGGATTCTACATATAAAGTATCATACCGTATTAAGAGTATATTTGGGCTAATTTACCCCCTTACGAGCAGGCAGACGCACATGCAACAAAAGCTAGTTGAACAAAATTCAACCCAAACATTAGCTAATGAGGTGAGAAATCGTTCAAAACAATATAAAAGGACTACAACTCATACCCTCAATTAATTTGGGACTCTTAACACCTTCTTGCAAACTCAAGGATAGATCCCGGAGATCCAGTATTGGATAAACCAATAATAGGGACGTGTCTACTGTGATAACCGTTTTAAGAATGTGGAGTCTTGCCGAACTTAAGTACTTTAGCCCAAAAGTTGGAGAAGTTCCTAAGGTAAATATTTACCCAATAACTAGTTCATAAGGTTGTTGGAATTAAAAGATTAGTGAATGGGAAATGGAGGGAAGAAAGTGAAAGAAAAGTGAGTTTCTTTTTACTTTGGAAAGAGCAAGTGTCCCGTATTGGTGGTGGAAAGAAAAGTAAATATGCTTATATTGAGAAAACACTTTCCTTGATGTTAAATGAGTTGGAAAGAAAGTAAGCCCGCGTCGTCGTTGTCATCATTCGCTTGGCTCGGCTTCGGCAAATGGCTATAAATATGCCTTGATCCTAGAATCTTTCCTTACGAAATTTTCTGATCTTCTTCTTCTTCTGCACGGAATTTTCCAGTGTGTCTTACAACCATTAAGTGGTTCGAAGTTCATCAGAGTTTTTGGTACCAATACACTGGTGAATTAAGTCGTTCTATCCTGGGAGGATAATATTCCAAAACCTCGGGTACTTGAGGGGAATAATTTCCTTAAGGACATAATGTGCATTAAGTGGGCTCAATTTCATTCCGAAATATATTTTCGGATTCTGTTTCTGATTATTTAAAATTTCTGCTATACTACTATTTTTCTGTTTCTATTTTTTTTTGTTTCAGAAAACTTGTTGTTTCATATATTTTATAGTATTACAGTTTGACTAACAATCTTAAGGAAAATATTAATATACTGTAATCTATATTCTGCTATGGAGATTAAAACCTTTGTGATTTTCTACTATGTCTGAATTTTTCTCTTTCTGATTTGAAGATATAAAAACTTCATCGAAGTATTAAAATTCAGAAACAGTTTGAAGAACATAAAAATTTCATTGTTTTTTTGTGAAACAGTATATATAAAACTTCGGTTTTTATTTATTAAACGTACTATTTATCATTAATTACAGTACTGTTTACTGTTCTATTTTCTACCATTAATTGAACTCTTCTGTTATGGACAATGAGAAATGGCAATTGATAATGGAAATTCTTCTACGATTGTTGCGGCAACGGCGATAGCCTCGTCGATCTGAGCTGCTGTACCATCGGCCAAAAAATCGGGGAAATTACTTGGAGCCAACTTCAAAGGATGGTAGCAAAGAGTGTTCTTTTGGCTTACTAGACTTGGTATACAGAAGTTCACCAGTGAAGACCCTCCAGTGCCTGCCGCCGACATACCATACAACGAGAAGTTTATGATTGTTGAGGCGTGGAAACATACAGATTTTCTTTGCAAAGGCTACATCCTAAGTGCTTTGGAGGATGACTTATACAATGTCTACAGTACTATGAATACTTCGAAAGAATTATGGGACACACTTGAGAAGAAGTACAAGACTGAAGATGCATGCTTGAAAAGGTTTGTGGTTGCCAAGTTTCTAGACTATAAAATGATAGACAACAAAACCATTGGAACCCAAGTTCAAGAGCTTCAACTTATTTTTCACGACCTTATTGCAGAAGGTATGGTAGTGAATGAAGTATTTCAAGTGACTGCAATGATTGAAAAGTTGCATCTTTCGTGGAGAGATTTGAAAAACTATCTAAAGCACAAGAGAAATGAAGTTGGAAGATCTTGTGATTCGTCTCAAGATTGAGAAAGATAACAAAACAACCGAGAAGAAGTCTTGTGGAAATTCAACGATTATGGGAGCTAATATCGTTGAGGAGACTGCTCTAAAAAGTAAGAAGAGGAAGCGGTCTTTTGGACAGACTAATGAGCATAACAAGAAAAAATTCAAAGGCAACTGCTACAATTGTGGAAAAACTGGTCACAAAGCCCCGGATTGTCGTCTCCCGAAAATGGAGAAGAAAAGGGGATAGGCCAACATAGTGGAGAAAAAAACTGACATTAATGATCTGTGTGCAATGCTTTAGGAATGCAACTTAGTTGAAAATCCGAAGGAGTGGTGGATTGACTCTGGAGCCACTCGACATGTTTGTGCTGTCAAAAAAACATTTGCGACTTACTCTACTGTTGGTCCCGAAGAAGAGCTTTCCATGAGAAATACTGCAACAACCAAGATTGAGGGTTATGGGAAGATATTCCTGAAGATGACTTTCGACATGGTGTTAACGCTCAACAACGTTCTTCATGTTCCTACTATTAGGAAAAAATTAGTTTCAACTTATTTACTTGTTAAGAATAAATTCAAATGTGTATTTATATCTGACAAAGTTGTTGTAAGCAAGAATGATATGTATGTTGAAAAGGGTTACCTCACAGAGGGCTTTTTCAAACTCAATGTAATGATTGTTGACAGTATTAATAACATTTCAGCTTCTTCTTATTTATTGGAGCCAAATGATTTATGGCATATTCGTTTAGGACATGTCAATTACAAAATCTTGAGGAAGTTAATTTATTTAGAAGTATTGACTAAATTTGAGTGTAATAAATCAAAATGTCAAATATGTGTTGAATCTAAGTTTGTAAAACATCCTTATAAGTCTGTTGAAAGGAATTTAAGTCCTTTAGACTTAATTCATACTGACATTTGTGATATGAAGTCTATACCATCTCGTGACATTTGTGAATGAAGTCTATACCATCTCGTGGTGGGAAAAAATATTTTATAACTTTTATTGATGATTGTACTCGATATTGTTATATTTATTTACTTAATAGTAAGGATGAAGCAATTGAAACATTTAAGTAATACAAGAATGAAGTGGAGAATTGATTGAATAAAATGATTAGAAGTGATAGGGGTGGAGAATACGAATCTCTGTTTGCAGAAATATGTTCAGAATATGGAATTATTCATCAAACTACTGCCCGCTACCCACCTCAATCCAATGGAATTGCAGAAAGGAAAAATCGGACATTAAAGGAAATGATGAATGCCTTATTAATAAGTTCCGGCTTACCGCAGAATTTGTGTGTGTGTGGGGAGGAGGGGGATAAGCTATCCTTATAGCTAACCGAATACTCAACAGAGTACCCCACAACAAAACGCAATCTATTTCATATGAAATGTGGAAAGGAAAAAAAACCCGACTTGAAATATTTTAAAGTATGGTGTCAAGTCCCAAAAACTGACCCAGTCGTGATGGCGCCTATCGTGAAACTAGGCCAGCCGACACAATTTACGAATCAACCATTATTCAATAAAAGTCATTTTTATACCAATTATTAATCAATAATCTCAGGATGTAAGTCTAAATGAACAATGCGGAATAAATACACAAGTCCGACATCAGGGTGTCACTACTCATGAGAATTTACTACAACTGTCTAACAACATCAAGACCAATATGGCCGGAAAAATCATAAGAATACATTAAGGAAGAATAAGGAGGGAGAAAAGCAGGGGTGCGATCGCCAGACAGCTACCTTGTTAACTCCAATGAACCTGCCACTGAGCTCAGAAATACCTGAAACTGCACACAAGGTGCAGAGAGTATTGTGAGTACGCCAACTCAGTAAGTAATAAAAGTGAATAAAGTCTGATCAGCAAGAAATCACGTAATCCATGTCATAGCACCACAGCGGGTACAATAATTTTTCCAAAAAACAGGATACAAATCAAATCATCTCGTTAAACCCCAGTTTCAGTAAAATCCTTTGAAAAATAACTTTCTAACAGTTTCAATAACGGTTCAATGTAGTATATAGTAAAAGTGATAAAAAATCGTAATCGGCCCCTCGGGCAAAATAATTCATAATCAGCCCTTCTAGCAAACCCATATACATCACATAACATGAAAATCTCAGTGGAAATAGCAAAACCAAATCAGTAATTTAATTTCCAAACATCTCATAAAAATTCCAGTTTTAATGAGAGTTGTTCAAAATATTTGTTTAACATTTTCGATAAAGGTTCAGTATAAAGATGAGTGAAAACAGTAATTTCATAAAACAAGCCCCTTAAGCAAAGCATCACTCGTATACATGTATATATAGTCTCTCGGGCAAGCTTCTCAGTCACTCATGACTCAATTCTTATCAATCAACGCTCACACTCAGCACTCACGCTCAATAGGTACCATATAATAATCGCTGCGGTGTGTAGCCCGATCTATATATCACTACAGCATGTAGCCCGATCCATATATATATAGTCGACTACGCTTGCTGGGGGTGTGCAGACTCTGGTGGGGCTCCTACATAGAGGCGGACCCAGGATTTGAGCGCGACGGAGGCACCACTGTATGCTAATCACCATCAATAAAATTCTAAAGAAGAAAACAAATACCGAATATATATATATATAGCGTGCAGCCCGATCCATAAATATATAATCCTTTCAACCAAGCCCCGGCCTCTCTCAATCATTAACCTCACAATCAGACCCTCGGTCTATCTCAGTCGTAAACCTCTCAATCATGCCTTCGGCCACTCTCAGCCATCAACCTCACAAGCCACTCGGACTATCAGTAAAACAGTTCAACTCAAAATATCATTTATAGTATCAAAATTGAGTAAATAAGGCTGAGTTAGGGAATTTGTAAAACACAGCATGACTGGGCACAATTATTAAGTCAAAACAGGGAGGAATAGTAGTTAAAAAGCCCCACAAGGGTCCAAAACAGTTGGCATGAGGTCCAAATATAGCATTCCGACCAAAACATAGAAATACTTTCCAAAACACAATGATATCAAACAATTTTCAATCAAATACGCGACTTAACAATCATACAAGACAGACTAAGTCACAATCCCCAAAGGTGCACGACCCCACGCTCGTCATCTAGCGTGTGTGTCACCTCCAAGTAGTAAAACGATGTGAAATCCGAGGTTTCATACCCTCAGGACAATATTTACAATAATTACTTACCTCAATTCGGTCCAAACTCTAGCCCGCGATGCCTTTCCTCTCGACTCGGCCTCCGAATGCTTCAAATCTAACCAAAATAGATTCATACCATCAAAATATGCTAAGGGAACAAAGCCCCCTCGAAAATAATCAATTTACACCAAGAATACCAAAATTGGCCAAACCCGACCCCCGGGTCCACGTCTCGGAATCCAATAAAAATTACATCAATATGATCTTTATCCTCCCACGAGTCCATACATACCAAGAACATCAAAATCGGACCTCAAATCACCCCTCAAATTCCCAATTTACACTCTCCAATTTCAAGCCCTAATTCCCCAATTTTAGGTTTTAAATCCCATTAATTTCATATTTAAACAAGTAAGAATCAACATAGGATCGAGTATTGAGTTCAAAAATCTTACCTCCAAGTGTTTCCCTTCGATTCCCTCTTCAATCCTTCTCAAAAAGCTCCAAAATTGGTCAATAATGGAGGAAATAGACCAAAAATCGCGAAAACCTCTTTTAAAACATTCTGCCCAGGGATTATTTTCCTTAATCATGATCGCGGAAACATCCTTGTGATCACGATGAACAATTTTTGCTGCCTCAATAATTTACTCTACGCGACCGTGTTAATCCATATGCGAATGCGATGCAGTGGTTCCTTTAAGCTACACGATCGCGATTGACCCTACGCGAACGCGAAGGGTAACACCTGATTCCTCTGCCACCTTATTTCTTCTACGCGAACGCGGCCTGGCCCACACGTTCGCGTTGCTCAACCTGACTGACCTACGTGATCACGTCCTTTTTTCTGCGATCGCGAAGAGTTAACCCAGCTGGCCTCCCATTTGCCTTACGCGATCGCGTACCTCCTCCCGCGATCGCGATGAAGAACATACCAGTTGCAGAACACCAGCAAACCATCAACTCCTTAAGTCCAAAAAATGACCTGTTGAGCATCCGAAACTCACCCGAGGCCCCCAATACCTCAACTGAACATGCCAACATATGCCATAACATCATACAAACTTGTTACAACCTTTGGAATGCCCAAAACAACATCAAAACATCAAATCATCACTGGATTCAAGCCTAAGAACTTCAAAAACTTCCAAATTTTGATTTCGATCAAAAAGTTTATCAAACCTCATCTGAATGACCTAAAATTTTACACACACGTCACAAATAACACAAAGGACCTACCCCAATTTCCAGAATTGCATTCTGACCCCGATATCAAAATTTTCACTACCAACCGGAAAACGCCAAAATTTCAATTTCGCCAATTCAAGTCTAAATCTACCCAGGACTTTCGAAAATACATTTCGATTACGCTCCTAAGTCCAAAATCACCTAACAGAGCTAACCAAATCATAAAAATCCAAATATGAGATCAAATACTAAAAAGTCAACACTTGGTCAAACCTTTCAATTTTTAAGCTTCAAACTGAGAACTGTTCTTCCAAATCCATTTCGATTACCCTGAAAACTAAAACCGACGATTTACATCAGTCGTAATACATCACACGGGTCTAGTCATGGCCGAGAACTAGCGAGCTAAGTGCAAAAGTTCAAAACGATCGGTCGGGTCGTTACATGGGGTGTTTAGCAAAGGTACAAGTTCCTTTACCCAAAAGGGTAAAGATTAGACCAAAAACTGTGGATTGTGTTTTTATGGATATGCTACAAACAGTAAAACATGTCGGTTTTTGGTTCATAAATCTGATAATCTCAAAATTCATGTTAATACGGTAATTGAATCAGATAATGTTAAATTATTTGAAAGCATCTACCCGTATAAAACTGAATGCGAGTCGTTAACTGAAAGACATAAACGACCACGGGAAGAACCAAAGGAAAATACTCCAAGTGAAGAGGATCCAAGGCGTAGCAAACGTCAAAGAACATCTACTTCCTTTAGACCAGATTTTGTGACATTCTTGCTTGAAAATGAGACTCAAACTTTCAAAGTAGCTTTTTCATATTCTGATTCAGCATTTTGGAAAGAGGCAGTCAATAGTGAGATTCAATCAATTTTGGATATCCATACATGGAAATTGGTTGATCTCCCTCCAAGAAATAAGCCTTTATGTTCGAAATGGATTTTTAAACAGAAAATGAAAGCTGATGGCACTATTGACAAATATAAAGCAATATTTGTTATCAAAGGTTATAGATAAAAGGAAGGCCTTGATTACTTTGACACTTACTTGTCAGTAATGATGATAACATCTATTAGGGTGTTAGTGGCACTGGCGACCGTGTATGGTCTAGAAATCCATCAAATAGATGTTAAAATAACTTTCTTAAATGGAGAATTGGAGGAAGAGATTTACATAGAACAATATGAGGTTTTTGTGGTTCCGGGTAAAAAAAAGAAAGTGTGCAAACTTGTTAAGTCATTTTATGGACTTAAACAAGTACCCAAATAATGGCATGCCAGATTTGACCAAACAATGTTGGCAAGTGGGTTTAAAATTAATGAGTGTGACAAATGTGTTTACATTAGAAACATTCCAGGTCATGAAGTCATTGTTTGTTTATATATTGATGTCATATTGATAATAAGCAAAGATATGGCAGATATAAATGCTACTAAGCACTTGCTGGCTAGCAAATTAGACATGAAGGACTTAGGAGTTGCTAATGTGATCTTAGGAATCAAAATTCACAAGACTCCACAAGGTCTAGCATTATCACAGTCTCACTACGTTGAAAAAAATACTTGACAAGTTCAAGTATTTGGATTTCAAGATTGTCATGACTCCAATTGAGGTGAGTTATGCAATTAAAAAGAATGAAGGTAAAAGTGACTCACAACCGGACTATGCAAGAGTATTGGGAAGTTTGATATATGTCATGAATTGTACGAGACCAGATATAGCATATGCTATTAGCAAACTAAGTTGATTTACAGGTAGTCCCAATCAAATACATTGGATGACAATGAAATAAGTTTTGGGGTATTTGAAATATACCCAAGACTATGCTCTACATTATAACAAATATCTGTTACGACCCAAAAACTCACATGTAGTGATGACGCCTATATCAATACTAGGCAAGCCGACAACTAAAATAAATCACGAAATTCTTTAAGTTTGAAAACATAATAAATAAATTTAAGAGTATTATCCCATAAATACTGATACAAATATCGTGTGTCAATACCATACACTCCCAAAATTCGAGGTCATTGAATACATGAGCATATATATGACAACATAGTTTGACTAATGATAACACCATCTAGAAATAAAGAATAGTACAAATAACTGAAAGGAAAGAGAGTCAAGGTCTACGGACGCCATGATAGCTACCTCGATAGTCTCCAACAGATAAATCTACAAAATCTAGTAGTCGATGTTTCTGGAAGTACCTGGATCTGCATATGAAGTGCAGGGTGTAGTATGAGTACAACCAACCCAATGTACACAATAAGTAACAAGACTAACCTTTGGGCTGAAAGTAGTGACAAGCTCAATAGGTATAGTTCAATTATAAAAATAACAACACAGCAATGTAGGCATGCTTTCAAGTTCAACAACTAAACTAAATACAAGTAAAAATAGACCAAATCTGAATGATATGAGGAATATAAAATATCTATATCTACATGCCAATGTACATGCCATATGTGATGCAACACAATGAAAGCTTCACGTACTCATACTCTCAGAGTACTCAATCAATCAGTACTGTGTGGGGCAGATCCAACCCTCAATATAAGCAAATAACCGTCAGTCACTCACTACTATATAGGGCAAATCCAGCCCAAATATTAATGTTAGGGCAGATCTAGCCCAAGGCTAATCCAGCCCAAATATAAATAGCAACTGCGCTCACTGTGGGTGTGCAGACTCCGGAGGAGCAAATCCAGCCCAAACGCTATAATAAGCCATATCCAGGCATAAATTAAGAAAACATGTTGCGGCGTGCAGCCCGATCCCATAAATATCACTCACAATCAGGCCTTTGGCCTTACTCAATCATTAATCTTTCCAGTCTCTCGAGCTCACAATAACATGAAAATTAGCCCGACATGATGATATGATGTATCAATGAATGGCAACAGAGAGTGAGACATAACATGCAAATGATAGATGTCACTGGGCACATAATTGTAAATTTAAACAAGTAATTCAACAGCAACATGACCTCTGTGGATCCCGAAAAGAATATCAGCATATAGCCTAAGCATGATTTTAACATGAGTCTCAGCTCAATGTTTCTAACACGTGGGGATATGTGGATAAATGACACGATTATTTGACTACGCAACTCCACATAATCAATTAAGTCGCAATTCTATGGTGCACGCCCACACGCCCATCACCTAGCATGTGCGTCACCTCCAAACCAATTACATAACACGTAATTCAGGGATTTATACCCTCAGAACCAAGTTTAGAAGTATTACTTGCCTCAAGTCGTGCAAATCCCTACTCCAATATGCTATTGCCTCGTGAATTGGCCTCCGAACGCATCGAATCTAGTCACGATTAATTCGATACAATCAACACGAAGTATAGGAATCAATTCCATATGAAAATGTTAAGTTTCCAAATAAAATCAGAAAAGTCACTCAAAAGTCAATAGTGAGGCCCACATTTCGGAACCTGACAAAAGCTATAAAATACAAATGCTCATTCAACCACGAGTCCAACCATACCAAATTTACCAAATTCCGAGATCAACTCGACCTCCAAATCCTAAATTCTTATTTGCAAATCCCTAGGCCCAAATTCTATATTTACACCTCAAATTTCACGTAAACTAGTTGGAAAATTCAGTGATAATTCAATATTATTGAAAACGATCACAAGTGACTTACCTCAAGAAATACCATGAAATATTGCTCAGACATCGCCCCAAATCGTGTTTGAAAGGTCCAAGAAATGAGAAAAATCCTGAACCCTTCGGAATGTATACTGTCCAAGCCTTTCGCACTTTCTACTTACTTAGCCGCATTTGTGGTCTCGTAGGTGCGACAAAATTCTCTGCTTCCATGGTGGTCCATAAGGCTGCCTTCGCTTCTGCGGTGAACCAAGCGTAAATGCGACTCCGCATCTGCGGAAATTACTTCTGCACCTGCGCTACCCAGCTCCTTCACCATTTCCACTTCTACGGTCGCTCCATCGCAAGTGCGACTTCGCTTCTATGAACCACCTACCCGCACCTGCGACCATTTACTCACTCTTCCCATCCCGCACGTGCGACTAATTTGCCGCTTTTGTGGTCATGCACCTACGACCAATTCCATCACAGGTTCGATCGCACCAGAACTGGAAAATTTCCCGAATTGCTTCAAGTCCAAATTTTGATCCGTTAACCATCTGGAATCCACCCGAGGCCCTCGAGACCTTAGCCAATATGATAACACATCTTAAAACATGATATGAACTTAGTCGAGGCTTGAAATCACATTGAACAACACTAAAACACGAATCACACCCCAATTCAAGCCTAATCAAAACTAACGAATTCCAACTTCTACGATCGATGTCGTAACTTATCAAATCAATTTCGATTGACTTCAAAATTTGCACACTAGTCATAAATGACATAAAGAACCTATTAAAATTCCTAGAACCAAAATTCAAGCTCGATAGCCACAAAGTCAACTCTCGGTCAAACTTCTCAATCTCTAAAACTTCTAATTTCCAACTTTTGTCGTTTCAAGCCAAATTTGACTACGGACTTCCAAAAAATATCCAGATGCACTCCTAAGTCCAAAATCACCATACGAAGATATTGGAACCATCAAAATTCCATTCCAGAGTCATTTACATATAAGTCAATATCCTATCAACTATTTCAACTTAAGCTTCCAATGTTAGAACTAAGTGTCCCAATTCATTCTAGAATATTCTGACAACTCACATAACAACAATTAAGCATAAAATAAGTAGTAAATGGGGGAATGGGGCTGTAATACTCAAAACTATCGGCCAGGTCATTATATTTTCCCTATTAAACAAACGTTCATCCTCGAACGAGTTTAGAATCATATTTGGAGTCTCAAATAGGCATGGATATTTGCTCTGCATCTCTCGCTTAGTCTCCCAGGTAGCCACTGGCTATGCTATTCGACCTCAACTTTCAAACCTGCAGGTCCAAAATGGCCACCAACTCCACATCATAAGTCAAATCATCATCCAACAAAACCGTACTGAAATCCAAAACATGAGACGGATCTCCAACATATTTTCGGAGCATAGATACATGAAACACTGGATGAGCACCCGATAGACTAGGCGATAATGCAAGTTTGTTAGCCACCTCTCCAATTCTCTCAAGTACCTCAAAAGGTCCAATATACCGAGGGCTTAACTTTTCCTTCTTCCCGAACTTCATAACACCCTTCATAGGTGAAACTCGGAGTAGTTCCTTCTCTCCCACCATATAAGAAACATCACAAACATTCTGGTCGGCATAACTCTTTTATCTAGATTGCACCGTGAGAAGTCGATCTTGAATCAATTTAACCTTTTCCAAAGCATCCTAAACCAAATCAGTACCCAATAGCCTAGACTCACCCGGCTCAAACTAACCCACCAGAGACAAATACCATCTCCCATACAAAGCCTCATACGGAGCCATCTGAATGCTTGATTGGTAGCTGTTGTTTCAAGCAAACTCTGCAAGTGGCAGAAACTGATCCCAAGAGCCCCGAAATTGATAGCACAAGCACGTATCATATATTCCAATATCTAAATAGTGCATTTGGACTATCCGTCCATCTAAAGGTGAAATATTGTACTCAACTGAACCTATGTGCCTAACTCTCGCTACACTACTCTCCAAAACTGCAATGTAAACTGCGTGCCCCGATCTGAAATGATGGACGTTGGCACACTGTGAAGGCGAATAATATTGTGGATATAGATCTACGCCAACCTCTCCAAAGAATAAGTAGTCCCAACTGGAATGAAATGCGCTGACTTGGTCAACCTATCCATAATCACCCAAATGGCATCAAACTTCCTCGAAGTTCGTGAGAGCTCAAGCCTCTGAAGTAACTTGCCCGGTCTCTGATGCTCGTACTTCACCTGCTAACAATTTAGGCACCGAGCTATAAACCCTAGTGAAAATCTAGCTGACAATTTAGGCATCGAGCTACAAACCCTAGTGAAAATCTAGCTGCTCATGCTTAAGATAGAAGAAATAGAAGAAGAAATGATAATTAAACCCATATTGATAATTAAAATGATTAAATCGATAATAAAAAGGCTCAAAATAGCAAAAACTACTAAAGAGAGTAAAGAAAATCAGCTACTGGAGCTACTGATGTCAAAACTTAGCCTAAAAAAGTGAAACTCTTCTATTTATATATGGCTAGAATTTTCGGACAAAAATGCCCTTTCGGAGGTTCTGCAGTCACATAATTCCATATGCAGTCCACACTTTGCTTCAGCCTGACATGATTGAAAACATGCAACCGCATAATTCTAAACTGTGGTCGCATTTCTCTCTTTCTGCGGTGTGCACATTTCTGAGTGAGACCGCACGTGGCTCTTCTACGAACCACACAAATAGGACTGCAGCCGCATAGCTAATCTTCTGTAGCATAATAATTGTGCAGTCCACAGTTCTATTGAACTTGAGATGCAGGTTCTCTGAACTTTTGCCCTTGCCCAGCTTCTGCGATCGCACATTTCAAGTGCGGACCACATTTACACAGATCTCTGATATGATTTTCTTCACATCTGTTGTTTGCACTTTAAGCTTCTCTGTCTGTTTTATTCCTTGAGTTCAAATCACTCATTCTTGAGTTGGATTTCATCTTGGAGGCTCATTTTCCAATACTCCTGCAATTAAGCATATTTTATCAGTTTTCGGAAACACAATTAAGTGCTTTTGGAGTAAAACGAAAGCTAAAAAGTGCTAATAAGTAGTCAAAATCTCCACTTATCAACTCCCCCAAACTTAAGCTTTTGCTTGTCCTCAAGCAAATAAGGTAATTCCAACCTCCACAAGTTAAGAGCTATTCCAGCTAATCGAATATGCATCAATCATACATCAATTGGGACTAACAATTACCCACAACATTTATGAATTATCAACAAGACAACGAGTTGAACTTTTAAGCACAAATAGTTCTAATATGACACTTGAGCATCAAAAGTTGACTTTATTCATCAAGGAAGCTCGTTCTTTCATGTAGGTCATTATGGATCCCAAAATCCTCCTCCTCTACTCTCCGTTAGCGTATCTCACTTAAGAAATTAGCACTCAATTCAAAGATTTGTGAAAGGTTCGCTCATCTCTCTCAAAAGAATGTTGCAAGTACGACTCTAAGTATGCTTGCCCCTCATGTAGATCACTGCTAATGTAAGCTCACTCGGCTTGAAATCACGTAGGACTTTTTCGGAATGCAATGAAGGCTTTTGGACTAAGGTTGGATATGTGATGATAGAATGAGTTCATATTTCCTTAAGCACTCCATTTTCTCGTATCAGCTCATGTTTTTGCCAACTCTTTGAGGCATTTTCTTTTCCTTAGGGGAACTAGAGAAACTTAACATCACTTTTTCTTGGTCATGATATTCATTTTCTCCTTCTTTCCTTTCTCCATGCTTTGCATCATTACTTTTCTTTGAATCCCTTTAGCTCTTCAAACTTATTCACTTTCTTTTTACATTTTTCTTTTTGTTCTTTCATTCTTTTTCTTGCCTTTCCCTCTCTTCATTTCTTTTCTCTTTTTTTGTGCCTTGATACATTTTTCAAACTCCTCGCCTCTCCCCCAAACTTATATTTTAGCCAATTGTTTCTCAAGAGTGTTAAGGAAAGCTCGGGTGCCAAGAGAGAGTCACAATTAAACGGGTAGAGGCTTGTAACATGGTTATCAAATGAGAAAGGTTTTAGGCCCAATTGGGTTGACTAGGGATAATAACATTGGTGGGCCATGGATAATTTCAAGCGAGTTAAGGAGAGCCTACAATCACTTCTCAAGCCAAGCAAAACTTAAAATTTTGCCTCGAAATACATTCGAGGCAAGTTCTAGACCATTCACAGGAGTACTTGGACTTGCAACAAAAACATCTCACCTCTCACACAACTGGATTATTAAAGAGGATAGAGTCGATAGCCCACAACGACCATATTCAAGATTGAAAATCACTATGATTTGACTAAACTACTCGATGATTACTTAAGTAAAAAAAAGAGTTAGAAGGCCACTAACTAGAGCTATTTATTTCCAAAAAACTTGTTTTTAATCATAAGCACGTAATTAAGTGTATTAGTACCAAGTGAAGCATGTTTGACTCTTCGAATCTGACTCAATTAGGTCTTTTTATTAATTATTACTACTACTCTTACCTAAACGCCAAAAATGGACTCAATCCCTTAAAAAGGTTGTTACGCCATCCACCATTGGAAAGAGTCATCCGAAACTACCTTTTTGGAAAGAACCATGGCATTAAAAAAGCCAAAGGCTTATTGTCCACTCAAACATAAAAGAAGCCACTAGATTAAAAAGAAGCTATTAGATTAAATAAGAAACTACTAAATTAAACATTGACTAAGTAGAAAACAGAATAAAGAAGCTATGAAGCAAACTACTAAAAACATAATGAATATACATTATAAGAGAGGAAAAGAAAATGTATATACATCAATAGAGAGAGAGAGAGAGAGAGAGAGAGAGAGAGAAAGAAGAGAATATATACATGATAAAGAGAAAGAAAAAAAATATTTTCAGTTATTACAAACCAAATGTCAAATCATCCAAATATCAAATAAACTCCACCCCTCCCCCCCGAATAAAAGTAAGCATTGTCCCCAATGCTTACCAAAATAAGAATAAAGAAGGGTAAGAGTGAAAAGGACTCCCTATGTGGCTGTGTCCATTGCAGCGTCACCACCCTCAGTCTCCTCTAACTGGATCTCATCATCCTCGGCTTTGGGAGTAACTGGGTGGGTAAACATCAGGCACATCGCCTCAGCAGTGTCGGCAGCTAGGTCTGGCTCCTCAGACTGGCCAACTGGTGACACTGGTGTTGATGGTGCTACTGGATCTACTGGTGTTGTTGGATCTGTCTCCATCAGCATATCAAATGGAAGGTCCCCAGTGGCTGCTATCTTAGTCACCTCTCTCCTCAGTTTGTCTACTGATTTCTTGGATGCTTGGGATTTTTTCATCTTCTTTACTTGCTTCCCAAGCTCCTCAATCACTGCTCTATGTGCTACCAAGGTGTTCATGCTGATCTGTTGGTTCTCCAAAATCTTCTTCTATGTATCCTCCACTGTAGGAGGAATCTGGGATGCCGGGATAGATGACTGTATTGCAACAGCACTGGATATGTCTGACAGCTTTGCAATAGCTATCTGCATTCAGTTGTTGAGGCTCGCCAGTGTCTGGGAGACTCACAACACAGATAGTGGATGAGTGGGCATTGGCACCAACCTCACAACCGAGGTGGAAGGTACTGATGCTGAAGGATCGGAAGAAGGAGGTGGAGGCATAGCTGTTGCACTAGTAGAAGGCACTACTGAGGTGGAATGCATATCTGCTGGCTTTGCAGATAACCCCGAAGGCTCATCAAACCAGCCTACGGTAGTAGTTGGCTGACCCTTTTTCTCTGGGTTCCTCGGGTCCATCAGAGAATACCAAGAGAAAGACTTCTTTGCCCGAACCTTTGTGTCAAAATCCCTCGGCTCCACCCCTGCATATGTAAGGTACTCATTGATAATGTTGGGCATATGGGCAGGAGGTGTCAGCTTGCCTGGAAACCACAGAAATGTTGGCCGACATCACGACACCCACATTGATTGGGTACCTTACCATGATAGAGGCGACTAGCACTGCCCGCAGAATATGAAGATTTGTTTCATTCTGGCACGGGTATATTCTGTTGCATACAAGGTTTTGCCATCCCTTTTCCTCAAGGTTCAGGGTGTTTCTATAAATAGGAACCCTTGTTGTGATCCATGGTGGTGGTGGCCCCGGGGCAGCAAGAATCTTAGCTAGCCATGGGCGAGCTGTATCTCCCATAGACAGTTTTTCCAAATATTGCATTGGCTCAACATCCTCAAACCCCGAGTAGGTATTTAAGGTGTTCTCGTCAAAACCTCACCTTCAAGTTCCTCACTTTTGTCACTTTGGTCTCTTTCTTTATGTGGACACATTGGCGTAGAATTCATGGACCAGATATTCCTTGGCGTCCACTACACTCTAGGTGAACCACGTCTACCCCTTATGTTCCTAGAACTATCTCAACACCGCCAGGTTATATCTATCAAGGTCTTGCAATACGAACCGATGCTCAAGAGTGAGTGTTCTCACCAGCCACCACTCTCGGAAGCAAGTGAAGGCAGCTAGACTGGTGAATCTATCTTCCCAAATTTCTTTCTTCTTCGACCTCTCAAGGCCGGCAACTATGGTATCACCCCCTCGGACATCATTCGAGATATCATCCACATCCACTATAATAGCTGATGCATTGGGGCATGTGTAGATGAGGGCTCTGAAGCCTGGCTATTACCTTCCGAACCCTCGAAAGTGCTCTCAGAGGTGGAAGGTTTATCTCGAGTTGAAATCTTCCCTGAAGCTGTTGTGGCTGTGATTAAACAGTAGGCTGCTCTTGCACTGAGTCACCCTCTGATGCTTCCCTAGACAGGATATAAGAACTTGATTCAGCGGGCTCTGTAACTCTACCTCGGCCGGCTGTTACCTTTTTGGATATAGCTCTTCGAAGGCCGAGGGTAAAGTACTCTTGCCTCGGCCTCAGGAAGGTTCACACGTGCCCTTTGATGTATCACCTAGACCACGTGATCTAACCATTTTCTGCAACAAACAGTAGCAGGAGTCAGTTCTAGTTCTAGTGCAGATAATCAGAAAGTCACAGAACCAAACATGTTGCAAGCTGGGAAAGTGCGGCCGCAGGTTGGGTTGTGCGGACCATACAATTTGAAAGTGCGGCCGCAGAGATGAAACTGTGGTCTACACAATTTGAGTGTGACTGCACACTTGAAGTGCGGCAGCACAATTGGTACCTTAAAATGGCAACTCTCTGAAGATAGAGATTACCCTGATCTGCGGTAGTACAAACTTTTCTGCGGCCGTGATTGAATTTCTGCAGACCGCACAATTTTAAGTGCAGTCCGCACAATCTTGCCAAACCAAATGCCCTAATCTATACTTCTACAGACCACATAATTCCTTGTGCGGCCACACATTTCAAAATTTAATCGGGCATAGTCCTTTAGGGTTTCGATTTTATGCACAAATTGGACATGGTAGTAGCAATTAAACATGATAAACAAAATACCCATTCCCCAAATAGTAACTAGGAGTTTACCCAACATAATTTACACCTCACGTAGATATGGAATTGAAAAATGGTCTAAAATAACTAACAAATTGTAAACTAAATTAAGAAAATTGAAGAATCCTAGAAGTGATTTGAACATACCAGTGATGAAGCAGTGCTAAAGAATGATCACATATGCATAATTAGGTGGTAGATGATTGAATCAGATGTGTGCAAAATTTTAACCCTTTTGATTGCTCCGAGAATGTAAAGTTTGAACAGGATCCTTAATGTTAATATTTATACTAAGCAGGTCTGGTAAGGAATCAAGAGGCGAGTGCAGCCGCAGAATTCCTTCTGCAGTTTGCACTCTATTGCCTAGGTACCAATCCCTTTTGTTGATTTGCGGTTGCAGATTTTGCTGTGCGGCCACAAAATTTGGTATGGATCACAGAATTCAGTGTGCAGCCACTGGCAATTTCTTTGACAAACAAACTTCAGAGAGTTTGCATTTTCCCATCTCAAGTCGTGCGGTCCGCACAAGAATTGTGCGTTCGCAGTTGCCTTCTGTTGTGCATTCAAAATTGTGTGATCCGCACAATACATATGCGGTCCGCACTTTTTCCATACTTAGCCAATTTTTCTGAGCATAATTCTTATAAAGCACACTCATTTCTGCAACACACTTCAAATCTAGTTAGCACAAAATAATACCTATCTAAAGAAGAAGAAAAGAAAAAGAAAAAAAAAGAAACATGGGTTGCCTCCCAAGAAGCGCTAGATTTAATGTCGCGGCACGATGCATATTATCATCACTTGAAATGAATTACCGCCACGACGTGGCCATCACCAACTTTTCCCAGATAATACTTCACCCGGTGACCATGGACTTTAAACACCACATTATTTTTATTCTTCAAGTCCAATGCACCAAAGGGTGTCACACCCACAACCTCAAACAGGCCACTCCATTTTGACTTTCACTTTTTGGGAAACATCCGTAAACCAAGACTTGAACAATAACACAAGATCACCTTCTTTAAACTCTTTGTTCCGAATGTACTTGTCATGAACGTATTTCATCTTCTCTTTGTATAAGGATGAACTTGTGTATGCATGGTATTGGAACTCATCTAAGTCATTCAAATGTGCCACCCTTAAGTTGGCGGCGACATCCCACTCAAGATTCAACTTCTTTAAAGCCCACATAGCTTTGTGCTCAAAATCCATCGGAAGATGACAATCTTTTCCGAACACCAACCGGTATGGAGACATTCCGATATGCATTTTGTAAGCTGTCCTATAAGACCATAAAGCATCATCAAGTTTTTTGGACCAATCCATCCGGTTAGCATTCACTATTTTGGACAAAATACTCTTTATCTCCCATTTGGAGACTTCCACTTGACCGCTTGCTTGTGGGAGTCGTGACTTTTTGAGTGACACCATACTTGATGAGTAAGGTATCGAAATTTGTGTTGCAAAAATGCGATCCCCCATCGTTTACGACAACCCTTGGAGTACCAATCCTTGTGAAAATATTCTTCTTCAAAAATGCCACCACACTTCTCGCTTCATTGTTGGTTAAAGCAATAGTCTCAACCCATTTGGATACATAATCCACCGGACCAAGATGTAAGTGTTTTCACAAGAACTCACAAAAAGACCCATAAAGTCATTACCCCACACATCGAAAATATCAATCTCCAAAATGGTGGTGAGGGGAATTTAATTTTTCTTTGAGTTTCCACCGGCTCTTTGACATTCATCACAACGCTTGATGAGATAACTTGCATCCTTGTTAAAAGTGGGCCAATAGAAGCCACAATGTAGCATTTTGGCCGTCATTCTTGCTCCACCATGGTGACTAACATACGACAAAGAATGACAAGCCCCAAGAATTTCACATTGTTCCTCCTCCGATACGCATCTTCTAATCACTCCATCTGCACAAATCCAGAAAAGGTACGGTTCATCTCAATAATAGTCTTGATAATCCCGTTTGAGCTTCTTCCTTTGGTTTGAAAAGAACTCATCCGGGATGATACCACTTACAAGAAAATTTGCTAGATTCGCGAACCATGGCACCTCTTTCATTGAAATAGCCAAGAGTTGCTCATCGGGGAAGGAGTCATTGATTTCAAGGCCATCATGCTGCCTCCCCTCCTCCTCCAAATGAGACAAGTGGTCCGCTACTTAGTTTTCACTTTCTTTTAGATCTTGGATGTCTATATCAAACTCTTGCAACAATAGCACCCATCTCATTAACTGGGCTTCCGAATATTTCTTGCTCATAAGATAACGAAGTGCCGCATGATCCGTATGGACAATAACTTTTGTACCCATCAAGTACGGGCGGAATTTCTCAATAGCAAACACAATGGCAAGAAGCTCTTTCTCCATAACGATGTAGTTGACTTGGGCATTATTCATGGTCTTACTTGCATGATAGACCAGGTGTAAAATCTTGTTGTTGCGTTGCCCCAAAATAGCCCCTACCGCTACATCACTTGCATAGCACATGAGCTCAAAAGGAACACTCCAATTTGGAGCGGTGATAATGGGAGTAGTAGTTAACTTGAACTTTAGAAATTTAAAGGCCCTCATTCAATCATCATTGAAGTGGAACTTAGCATCTTTCTCCAAAAGCTTGCACAACGGGTTTGATCTCATCCAAGTCACTCCTCTATTTGAGGTTATGAAACGGTCGATGCAATAGTAATACCCAACATGAAGTCGGGGTCGATTTTCCACAGGGAGCTATGAATGGGACTTAGGAGTATATACTTTAGTGAATGAGTTTGAATCTATCTCAAATTGTACCTCCGCAAAATTGGGTTGTTTCTAAGTCTAAGTTAAACTAAGATTACCAACTAAGAATTTAAACTAGGAAACTATTTTTGTTGTTATTCAAATGATGTAAAAGACCTAGAGCTATGACCTTCACCTAGGTGTCTGCCTAATGAGTTTTAAACTTTAAATCTTGTTTTATTAGTCGGGGGTGTATTATAGCTATCAACACTCAAGTACCCACTCAATACCTCTCGATAAGAGAGTGGTTTTGCCCAATTTGGCTTTCTTAAGTCTAAATGGGTATTGAGCAAAATGGTTGATATAAAGCTCAAGTCGGGTTTTACTATCTCTAGATTCAACCCTTTAATTGGAACTATCAATCTCTTGATTTACTCCAATTTCTTGTTAGCCAAGTTTCCCTAGACTAAGTCTCTCTTTCTCAAGTAGAGACCAAGTCAAATAGGCATGAACTAATGTTTGCAACCATTAATTCTACAATTAATTAAAATCAAGAACAAGGCTAAATAATAAATACCCAATCATAAACAAGCAATAAATCAAACACCCATTAAATTTACACTCTAGGGTTGGGTTACAACCCTAGTGAAAATCTTGCTACTCATGCTTAAAATAGAAGAAATAGAAGAAGAAATGATAATTAAACCCATGTTGATAATTAAAATAATGAAATCTATGTTTACAAAGCTCAAAATGGCAAAAACTACTAAAGAGGGTAAAGAAAAATGTCTACTGGGGCTTATAATATTCAAAATTTGACCTAAAAAAGTGAAACTCTTCTATTTATACAAAGCTGGAATTTTTGGACAAAAATTCCCTTTCGGAGGTTCTGCAACCGCATAATTCCATGTGCGGTCCGCACTTTGCTTCATCTTAACATGATTTGAATATTGCGATCGTATAATTCTGAACCGCGACCACATCTCTTTTTTGCGGTTTGCACATTTTTGAGTGCGGCTGCACATGGCTCTTCTGTGGACCGCACAAATGCAACTGCGGTTGCGTAGCTGATCTTCTGCGGCCGGCACAATAATTGTGCGGTCCGCACTTCCTTTAAACTTGATATGCAAACTATTTGAACTTTTTCTCTTGCTTAGCTTCTGCGGCTACACATTTTATGTGCGGACCACACTTCTCACAATCCTCTGATAAGTTTGTCTTCACAATCTGCGGCCGTAGATGATATTTTGCAGTCTGCACTTTGAGCTTCTGTGCCTGTATTTTTGTCCTTGAGTTCAGATCACTCCTTCTTGAGTTAGATTTCATCTTAGTGGCTCATTTTCCAATATTCCTACAATTAAGCATATTTCATCAGTTTTTGGGAACACAATTAAAAGCTTTTGGACTAAAACGAAAGCTAAAAGGTGCTAATAAGTAGTCAAAATCCCCACTTATCAGGTTCAGCACTTTAGAGAAATCCTAGATGAAATGCAGGTAAAATCTCGCGTGGCCTAAGAAACTCCGCACGCCTTTCACCGAAGTTGGAGGTGGAAGTTTAGAAATTACCTCAATCTTTGCCTTGTCGACTTCAATGCCATTCTTTGAGATCTTGTGGCCAAGTACAATGCCTTCCTCGACCATGAAAATACATTTCTCCCAATTGAGCACCAAGTTTGTTTCTTCACATTTTACCAACATTTTATCCAAATTTGCGAGACAATCATCAAAAGAATTCCCGACCACCGAGAAGTCATCCTTGAAAACTTCAAGGTAATACTCCACCATGTCCGTGAAGATCGCCATCATACAACTTTGAAAAGTCGCCAGTGCATTGCACAACCCAAATGGCATCCGCGAGAAGGCAAAAGTACCATAAGGACATGTAAAAGTAGTTTTTTGTTGATCCTTTGAAGCAATAAGAATTTGGTTATAGCCGGAATACCCATCAAGGAAACAATAGAATGCACGGCCGGCCAATCTGTCAAGCATTTGATCTAGGAAGGGAAGTGAAAAATGGTCATTCCTTGTGACTTTGTTGAGCTTATGATAGTCCATACACACTCTCTACCCAGTCATCGTTCTTGTCGGAATCAATTCATTCTTATCATTGGTAACCACTGTCATGCCCCCTTTCTTTGAGACACATTGAACCAGAGAAGTCCACGAACTATCGAAAATGGGGTAGACAACCCCGACATCTAACCACTTGATGATCTCCTTTTGACCTCTTACATGACTTCATTGAGTCTTCTTTGATGTTCTATGCATGATTTGGCACCTTCTTCCAAGTTAATCTTGTGCATGCAAAAAGAGGGGTTTATCCCCTGAATATCCTCTAATGTCCATTCAATAGCCTTCTTTCTATATAGAGTCTACCTGAACGTTAGTCAAACAAGAGGAAAGAATAACCGATAAAATAGAAGAAGGGCCAAGAAATTCATACCGAAGATGTGGAGGCAATGGCTTCAACTCCAAGATTGGGGAAGGGGGGTTCCTCAATTGAAGGCTTTGTTGGAGGAGTTGTCTTATTTTCAATATCCAAGGACAATTTGTGGGGTTCATAAGTATACGACCATATTCCTTGCAAAGAGTTAATGTATTCCACGAATCCCTCCATCTCTTCATCATCAAAGTTAAGCAAGACGGCCTCCAATGTATCATCAATATTCATCACATCACTTGTTTCATCCACAATCACATCGGCCACCAAGTTCATGAAAGAGCAAACCGCATTGCTATTGGGTTGCCTCATAGACTTACACACATGGAAAACCACTTTTTTATCACCAACCCAGAAGGTAAGTTCTCCGACTTCAACATCAACTAGATCCTTCCCCGTAGCAAGGAAAGGTCTCCCAAGATAATCAGTACCTCATAGTCAACCTCACAATCAATAATGACAAAATCCGCCGTAAGAATGAATTTATCAACACGAACCAATATATCCTCAATCACTCCCAATGGTTTCTTCATGGTATGATCGGCCATTTGTAATCTTATAGATGTGGATCTTGGTTTCCCAATTCCCAAAGTCTTGGAAACTGAATGGGGCATCAAATTGATACTTGCCCCAAGATCAGAAAGAGCTTTAGAAAACTCGTCACTTTCAATTATAAAAGGGATTGTGAAAGCACTGGTATCTTCCAATTTGGGAGCCATTGAATGCACAATTGCACTCACTTGATGAGTCATTTTTATAGTTTTACAACTCATCAACCGCTTCTTTATCACCAAATCCTTCATAAACTTTGCATAACCGGGCATTTTCTCCAAGGCTTCAACCAATGGCATGTTGATTGATATACTCTTCATCATGTCAATGAACTTTTTGAATTGATTCTCGCCATTTTGCTTGGCAAGCCTTTGAGGATATGGAGGAGGAGGCCTAGGCATTGCTGCCTTAGCCTTTTGCACTACCGGTTCCGGTATGTCAACAATGTTCCCTAGACGGGTTCACTTCCTCTTGAGTCTCTTCCACATTGTCATCAATATAAATCCGCACTTCATCATTTGCTTGCACCACATTATTCGGGGTCTCATCTTCTTGTACCACTTGCTCATCTTCCACAAGTTTCCTTTGACCTGAGATGGGTGCATCCCACATTTTCCACTCTTTATAGTAACGGCCATGGCATATCCCGTGTGGTTCCCACCCATTGGATTTACTACCGTGTCACTTGGTAGTGTACCCTTAGGACGAGCATTTATAGCTTGAGATATTTTCCCCAGTTGAACTTCCAAGTTACGAATTAATGTGTTGTGTGAGGCTAGTCGGGCATCAGAGTCGGCATTCTTCTCCATTATTTGTTTGAACATACTCTCAAGTCGTCCCATCTCATTGTTGGAAGAACTTGGACCATAGGAAAGATAAAGAGGTGGGTTGCTTGGTTGTTAATACATCGGGGCTTTTGAAAACCCGACCTCTGATTTCCTTGACTATTGTTCCATCCCCCTTGGTTATTTCCTCCCCACTATCCTTGGTTGATGCCGCTCCAATTGCCTTGTTTATTTCCACCACTCCAATTTCCTTGGTTGTTGTTATTATTCCAATATTGTTGCCACCACTCCAATTACCTTGGTTGTTGTTATTATTCCAATATTGTTGCCACCACTCCAATTACCTTGGTTAATAGAATTCCAATTACTTTGATTACCTTGAGGTCTCCATTGGTGTTGATTCGGGCCTTGAGATTGTTTCTTTTCCCTTAAAGGTTGTTCATGTATTTCACTTCCTCGTCTTGTTCATTGTAAGATTCATCGTGGTCAAACCCACTATACTCTTGCACATAATTCTCCACACTATTTTGCACTTGTGGACCCTTGGTACTTCTTTTGTTCACCATCATGCTAACTCCCTCCATGGCATTGACTTGCTTAGGACTTTGAACGTGTTGAAGTTGAGCCTTACTAATTGATTCATTGTGGTGGTTAACTCGGCAATGGCTTGCCCATGACCATGCAATTCTTTATGTAGGTGAATCATGTTCGGATCACCTTGAGGAACATTTGCTCTACTTTGCCATGCCGATGAAGTATCCGCCATTTTATCTGAGATCTCAAAAGATTCCTCATATGGCGTTGTCATGAAATTTCCACCGGCAAGTTGATTTACCACGTATTGATTAGTTGTATTGATCCCCCGATAGAAAGTTTGTTGAATCATAGCCTTCGTCATGTCATTATTGGGACACGTTTTGACCATTATTTGGTACCTCTACCATATTTCATGCCACGGCTCATTGGGCTCTTGTTTGAATTTTGGAAACTCATCTCTAAGAGTAGCCATATGCCTGGGAGAAAAGAACTTGGAAATAAATTTCTCCGCCAATTCATCTCATTTATGGATTGAATGGTTTAGCAATCTATCTAACCAATCCAAGTCTTTCCCCCATAGAGAAAAAGGAAATAGCCTCAACCTTAAAGTATCCTCGGAGACGTTTGTCTGTTTACTCCCCCAACAACTGTCCACAAACCCTTTCAAGTGTTTGTATGCGTTTTGACTCGGAGCCCCGGTGAAGAATCTCTGTTGCTCTAGCAATGTAAGTATTACATTCGTGATATGAAATTTTCCCACCCTACACTATGGCACTTGCATACCCTTCATTCGGCAACACCCAGTGTGCATCCGCTCTTGGTGGAGGTTGGGGTGGAACTGGGACGTTGTCTTGAGGTGGTCGGCGTCTTCTATTTGCTTGAGGTTCAAGAGGAACCTTTTCAACTTGGTCATCATCAATGTCCACATACCCCAAAGGCATGTTTCCGAGTTGATCATTGTTGAGGGCCATTGTTGCACCTACAATTGATTCACAAAAATCAGCAACACGGAAGGAAAAAAAGAGAATTTACACACAAAACCAAATATATAGCTAAATCTATTTTTAGCTCACCGGCAATGGCGCCAAAAATTGATCTCGTCCAAGTTCACATCTCTATTTGAGGTTATGAAACGGTCTATTATAATAGTAATACCCAACAAGGAGTCGGGGTCGAATTCCACATGGAGCTATACATAGGATTATGAGTATAGATTGTAGTGTATGAGTATGAACAATATCTATTTGCACTTCCACAAATTGGTGTTTGTTCTATGTCTATTCTAATCTAAGATTGCAAGATTAAGAAATGAAACTAAGAAATTGTTTTTGTTGTTATTTTCAAGTGATATAAAAGGCCTAGGGCTATGACCTTCACCTAGGTTTTTGCCTAACGGATTGTAAACTTTAAAGTTTGTTTTATTGGTCAAGGTGTATTATAGCCATCAACACTTGAATACCCACTCAATACCTCTCGATCAGAGAGTGATTTTGCCCAATTTGGCTTTCTCAAGTTTAAATGGGTATTGAACAAAGTGGTTGATACAGAGTTCAAGTCGGGTTTTACTATCTCTAGGTTCAACCATTTAATTGGACTATCAATCTCTTGATTTACCCAATTTCCTGTTAGCCATGTTTTCCTAGACTAAGTCTCTCTTTCTCAAGTAGAGACCAAGTCAAATAGACATGCACTAATGTTTGCAACTATTAATTCTACAAGAAAAAGCAAGAACAAGGCTAAATAATCAATAAGCAATAAATCAAACACCCATTAAGATTACACTTTAGGGTTGGGTCACAACCCTAGTGAAAATCTAGCTACTCTTACTTAAGATAGAAGACATAGAAGAAGAAATGATAATTAAATCAATAGTGTTAATTAAAATGATCAAATCTATATTTAAAAAGCTCAAAATAGTAAAAACTACTAAAGAGAGTAAAGAAAAACGGCTACTGTAGCTGTTGATGTAAAAACTTGACCCAAAAAAGTGAAACTCATCTATTTACACAGGGCTGAAATTTTCGGACAAAAATGTCCTTTCGGAGGTTTTGTGGCCGCACAATTCCATGTTCGGTCGGCACTATGCTTCAGCCTGACAGGATTGGAAACTTGTGGCCGCATAATTCTGAACTGCATCCGCACTTCTCTCTTTCTGTTGTCCGCACATTTCTGAGTGCGGCCGCACATGGCTCTTCTACTAACCGCACAAAGGTGACTGCGGCCGCACAATAATTGTGCGGTCCGCACTTCTATTGAACTTGAGATGCAGGTTCTCTGAACTTTTGCTCTTGCCCAGCTTCTGCAGCCGCACATTTCATGTGCGGATCACACTTTGCACAGATCTCTGATATGATTTTCTTCACAATCTGTGGCCATAGAGGATAATCTACGGTCTGAACATTAAGCTTCTGTATCTGTTTTTGTCCTTGAGTTCAGATCACTCCTTTTTGAGTTGGATTTCATCTTGGAGGCTCATATTCCAATATTCCTGCAATTAAGCATATTTCATCAGTTTTCGGGATCACAATTAAACACTTTTGGACTAAAACGAAAGCTAAAAGGCGCTAATAAGTAGTCAAAATCCCCACTTATCACAAACTCCACTGTATTTTTTTTCATCCTCCTCCACCAATAGTGCTGCCTCAAGTCCTGATACATCTTTGCGGCACCCAGATGAATGGAATACCGCGAACTATAGGCCTCCTCAAGAATCAATTCATGCAACCCATCTACATTTGGCACACAAATCCGACCCTGCATCCTCAACACCCCATCATCTCCAATATTAACACCTTTGGCATCGCCATGCTGAACTGTGTCCTTAAGTACAAACAAATAGGGATCATTATACTGGCGCTCTCTGATGCGGTCATATAAAGAAGACTGAGAAACCACCGAAGCTAGAACCTGACTGGACTCGGAAACATCTAACTTCACGAACTAATTGGCTAAGGCCTAAACATCTGTTACAAGTGGACTCTCACCAGCAGGAATAAAAGCAAGGCTACCCATACTCATCGCCTTTCTACTTAAGGCATCGGCCACCACATTGGCCTTCCCGGGATGATACAATATAGTAATATTTGTTGTTCTTTAGCATCTCCAACCATCTGCGTTGTCTCACCTTTAGATTCTTTTGTTTGAGTAAGTGTTGTAGACTCCGATGATCCATAAACACCTCACAAGACACACCGTAGATATAGTGCCTCCAAATCTTCTATGTATGAACAATGGTCGCCAACTCTAGATCATGAATAGGGTAGTTCTTCTCATGTGGCTTCAACTGGCGCGAAGTATAAGCAATCACTCTACCCTCATGCATTAAGACACACCCAATACCAATCCGAGAAGCATCACAATACACTGTATAAGAGCCTGACGCTGAAGGCAAGACTAAAACTGGAGTTGTGGTCTAGGCAGTCTTGAGTTTTTGAAAGCCCTCTTCATACTCATCTTACCACCTAAATTGAGCACCCTTTTGGGTCAATTTGGTCATACGCGCTACAATGGACGAGAAACCCTCCACAAAGCAATGAGTATATCCGGCCAAGCCGAGAAAACTCCGAATCTCAGTATCTGAAGACGGTCTGGGCCAACTCTGAAGTGCCTCTATCTTCCTTGGGTCTACCTCGATCCCCTTACTGGACACCACGTGCCCCAAGAGCACTACTGAGCTAATCCAAAACTCATACTTAGAGAACTTGGCATAAAGCTTTTCCTCCCTCAACCTCTGTAATACAATCCTCAAATGTTGAGCATGCTCCTCCTGGCTACGGGAGTATACCATGATATCATCAATAAATACTATGACAAACAAGTCAAGATAAGGCTAAAATACACTGTTCATCAGAAGCATAAATGTTGCTAGAGCGTTGGTCAACCCAAAAGACATCACAAGGAACTCATAATGATCATAGCCTATCCTGAATGCTGTCTTCAGAATATCCGAGTCCTGAATCTTCAATTGGTGATACCTAAACCTCAAATCAATCTTAGAGAACACCCTCACTCCTTGAAGTTGGTCAAATAAATCACCAACATGCTGCAAAAGATACTTGTTCTTGATTGTAACTTTGTTCAATTGCCGATAGTCGATGCACATATACATAGTACCATCCTTCTTTTTCACAAACAGAACTGATGCACCCTAAGGCGACACACTAAGCCTAATAAACCCCTTATTAGGAAGTTCTTGAAGCTGCTCTTTTAACTTTTTCAACTCATCTGGTGCCATACAGTACTGAGGAATAGAAATGGGCTGAATGCCGGGCACCAAGTCAATATTCCTGTCGGGTGGCATACCCGGTAGGTCTGCAGAAAATATATTTGGAAAGTCTCGCACTACCGGAACAGAATTAATAGTAGGAGTGTCAGCAGCAACATCTCGTACAAAGGACAAATATGACAAACATCCCTTCCCAACTATCCATTGGGCCTTTAAATAAGAAATCACCCTGCTGGGAACATAATCTAGAGAACCTCTCCACTCGATCCTCGGCAGCCCTGGTTTTAGTGTGACAATCCAGAATAGCATGACATGAAGACAACCAATCCATAACCAAAATCACGTCAAAATCAACAATACTAAGCAATAAGAGATCAACTCTCATCTACAATCCCCCAATAGTCACCACATACGACTGATGCACGCAGTCCACGATAGTAGTATCGCCCACCGGCGTAGATACATGAATAGGTGAAACTAAGGGCTCACGAGGCATATACAAATAACGAGCAAAATAGGATGACACATATGAATAAGTAGAAACAACGTCAAATAATGTGGAAGCATCTCTATAGCACAATGAAATAATACTTGTAACCATTGCATCTGAAGTAATGGTCTCTGGCCTGGCAGGAATAACATAGAATCGAGCCTGGTCACCACCTGGTCGGCCTCCCGCTCTGGGGAGACCTCTAGCTGCCTATGCCACACCCTGTGCTGGATGGGAGAGTGGTGAAATAACTAGTGCGGGAGTCGCAGTCTGACTCCTCTGCTGAATTAGACCTCCCGAATGGTAGGGAAAATATCTCTTCACATGAACCAGCTGTCCACACTAAAAAAAACCCCTCTCTGAAAATGTTGGGAAGTACTAAGGCGGTCCTGAGAACCAAAATAACTACCAGAAGGACCTGGTGCATATGAACCCTGAATTGATGGTGCACGAGATGAACTCTGAGCTGGAAGTGCACTGAGAGATGACTGACCTAGTCGAGCACTGTATGAACCATGGATAGCTGATGCACCATAATAAACTGGATGAGCCATCTGAGCGGGACTATAAGGTCGACCCTTGCTGGAACCACCCAAACCACGAGGCCTCTTGGTCTCCCTCTCCTCACGCTCCTAAATACGGACCATGCCAATGTCACCTGAGTCCAATATTCGAATTCCAAGACTAGCTAGCTGATGAACCTCATGGGCTATTCCCCTCTTTTTGGCTATAAATACGACAGGCTACCAATAGATCTATGACTGAGGGTGTTGTCTATTACATTCGCCTTCCCCGAATGGTATAAAATATCAACATCATAGTCTTTAAGTAGCTCCAACCATCTCCTTTGATGAAGATTCAAATCCTTTTGCTTGAATATATACTGGAGGCTCTTATGATCCATATAGATAACAACATGAATGCCATACAAGTAGTGCCTCCACATCTTTAGTGCATGAATCACCGCGACTAACTCTAAATCGTGAGTCGGGTAGTTCTTCTCATGCTTTCTTAGTTGTCTAGAAGCATACGACACAACTTTACTATGCTGCATCAGCACACAACCCAATCCAATGCTTGAAGCATCACAATAGATAACGTAACCATCGGTCCCTTCTGGAAGCACTAGAATCGGTGCTGAAGTTAACCTATCCTTTAAGGCCGAGAAAACTCCGTTCACAAGTGTCAGTCCATTGAAACCTAGTTCCCTTCTGAGTTAACTTACATGGTTATCCTAATCTTGTATAATTCAGGAAATTCCTCTCTTCGGAGGCCCAAACTTCATCTTTTATCCCTCACAATTGCGCCCTTATCCCACTATTAGGGCAACATTTCATCTATTCTAAACGTTACTAGTCTTTGACTCATTTGAGTTCATTCGGGATATACTGAGCCTTCTATAACTTAGGGAAACCATCAATTCTATTATGAACTTATTCCCAAGGACTCATCCATTCTTGTTACCTTTTTACTCATCTTTCCTTATCCTTCCTCCTGTCTTCCTAGAACCTTGTCGCTCTACCATACTTTAACTTGCGACCTATATATATATGTATATATATCTATTTATACTTATTCGCAACCTTTCTTCAACCTTCTTGCACCATATATTTCCTTATGTTATTCCGGAACATCAAGCAAGACACCACATACCACTTTGGTCAAAGGTGCTTAGAAGAGAAGAAAATTTTGTTACAAGTTTCTTGTAATAACCTACCAAACAGAGAAGCTACGAACCTTCATCGGTGTTGTGGGTCTAGGAAAAGTATTCACTGCCTTAGTCTCTTGTGTATCCACTCGGATGTCTTTACCCAAAATAATATGCCCAAAGAAAGCTACAAAGTTCAACAAGAATTCATATTTAGAAAATTTTGCATACAACTTCCTTCTTGTAGAACTCTGAGCAATGTACGCAGATGGTATGCATGCTCATCCTCTGAATGAGGATACACCAATATCATCGATAGATACAATTATGAACAGATCTAAAAAAGTCCTGAACACACGGTTCATCAAATCCATAAATACTGCTGGGGCATTGGTCAGACCGAATGACATAACTCGAAACTCAAAGTGCCCATATCTAGTCTTGAATGCTGTATTTGGAATATCTTCATCCTTAACCCTTGCCTGATGGTACCCAGACCTCAAGTCTATCTTTGAGAAATACTTGGCACCTTGAAACTGATCAAATAAATCATCCCTCGGGAGTGGTTACTTATTCTTGATCGTCACCTTATTCAGCTGCCTATAATCAATACACATTCGTAAGGAACCATCTTTCTTTCTCACAAACAAAACAGGTGCTCCCCACGGTGACGTACTAGGTCTGATAAAGCCTTTTTCAAGTAAGTCCTTTAATTGTTCTTTCAATTCTTTCAGCTCTGTGAGGAACATTCTATAAGGAGGAATAGATATTGGGTGAGTATCTGGTAGTAGGTCAATAGAAAACTCAATTTCTCGCTCTGGCAGCAGACCCGAAAGTTCATCAGGAAACTCATTAACCACTAGGATGGACTGAATGGTTGGTGACTCTACTTCCATATCCTGAACCCGAACTAAGTGATAAATACAACCCATTGATTATCTTCTTTGCCTTGAGATAGGAGATAAATTTACCTCTTGGTGATGTCGTATTACCTTCCCATTCTAAAACAGGCTCTCCTGGGGACTGAAATTAAACCATCCTTGTCCTACACTTGATGTTAGCATAACAAAAGGCCAACCAATCCATACCCATTATAATATCAAGTTCTACCCAACCGAACACCACGTACCTTATCTTTGTTTATTATTAAATCTATCATGGGCCATTACGACGACATCCATATATATAAGTAACAATATTAGATCTTAACTCGCATAACTAATTTAGAAAAAAAGGTTTATATACATAGGGGTCAACTAAGCCGTAGACATATCATATCCAAAACTATATACATGATACTATCTGCAAAACCTCTAGTAGGCATAACCATAATATATACAAGTCGGGATGGGGCTCCCGACATCCTCATAAAACAACCAACCACATTTAAAACCCTGACTTGGTAATATTCCAAGAAGAGGTGGAACTCACCAACCAAAAACTGACACTTGGAGGAAGTCTATAGTAGAGGGTCCTTGCCTCATCCTATATAAGAACCTTGATCGAACACACTTCGAAGTGGAATCTTCATGTCTTACCTTCCTCTTCTTGGCCCGAATACTATCTTCTTCCTCTGCGTATCCTATAACATACACCGATAAACCTTGATTGACGGACTCCCACGACTGTGGACCATTCGGAACCTCAGAAGAGCTGGTGTCCTCAAATATCTTGACATAGTTTTAAGCCTGAGGGAATCCTGGTTGTGCCAATCCATGCACTACTCCCCTCATATCCTGATCAACGGGCTGTGAAACTAAGGGCCTTGGTAAGGTCGGAACTCCTCTCACCCCATCTACTGCCAGAGTGGTCGAAACAGCTCGAACGTATGACTCATATGGATTCACGGATGGATCCTTCTCAATAGAAACCATGATCTCTGATGGGTCTGAATCCATAATATAACTTATCTCTCTTTCTAACACCTTCGTAGCCTTCTGACCCATACTAGCGGCTGTAGTCTTTGGAGGCATCGTTAAAAATGTAACACATCGTTAGGAACATAAATGCTTATATCACATGATCTAAGATAAGAAGAGAGGATAACATCCTATATTCATGTAGCCTCCTATATGTAAGTGTGGTGCAAAACACCCATAAACAAGACTCTACTAGACATGGTCTTTAGACAACCATAGGACAGAACTGCTCTAATACTGCTTTTGTCACGACCCAAACCGATGGGCCGCGACGGGTTCCTGAATCCTCCCTGTCAAACATTCCTAAGCTTGCGTCTAGGATATGAACCTGTATAATATTTGTTGAATTACGAAGGTAACATACATGAAGTAAACCTGCCAACAAGGCATATGTACGTATACATGCAGAATACAGTAGGAGAGCCGGCAAGGCTGCTATAGACAACTATACATCCAATAACTGAAAGCCGACAAGGCCACATACAACCCAACTAGACATACTATCTACAGACCTCTAATTGAAACATAACTGTACAAAAACGAGACTGAGCCACATCATACCCATATACATACATATATATATAAACGTATCGTACCAAAATCAAAGTAGCTCTGGATCAAGTGGAGCGCGCCAACTCTTGCTGATCAGGGATCCTAAGAAGGGGACTGTCAGCTTGCCTACCTGCACCTGCGGGCATGGAACACAGGCCCCATGAAATAGGGTGTCAGTATGAAAAATGTACTGAGTATGTAAGACATGAAAATTAGTACATAAAGGACATAAATGAAACATGGAATACAAAAATACCTTTAAATCTGAATAACTTTGTAAATTCTGAAACATTTATAATGTCATGCACATGCATATAAATGTCATGCCATGCATAGGTATGGGTGTACATAATATCATCAAGCCACTGAGGGCATCCCATCATATCGTCTCGACCACTGTGGGCACATCATCAACATATACCAGCTGATCAGGTGGTGGTGCGTATATAACGTTGTAACCTTTTCCCATATCCCATATATATATATATTAACATATATACGCGTATATAACGCCATCTGGTCATGGGTCAATGCACATGATTGAAATGCATGAAAAATACGTAATAATCTCAATATGCCTTCCGGATAAACTTTTCCAACTACGTATTATTCAGAGACCCATGAACATAAAATAATAATAATTTTCATGGGGAATCAAGAATATAGATAACCCTAATAATTCTATGAATAGAGTAATTTATGAAAGTTGTGTATTTGCTCGTTTCTTCAATATAATTTGGATCATGCCAAAAGAAAGAAGGAAGAGCCTTAACATACATGTTCCTTGAATTATTTAATCGAAGTGAAGCTTCTGCTTCTGTGAAACACGTTGGAACGAGAGGATGAAGCTTCAGCTTCTGAATTTGAACGAAACCTTGCTTATGGATTTGAATATTTGGACGAAATGATTCTGCATCTTCACGTTTTTGGTTTTTTTTAAAACCAAAGAATGCAAATGTTGTTTGATTAATTGAAATTGGAAAGATGGAGTGTCAATTCTTAGGAATGTGAACAAAATGTTTATGTTTCTTGGTTTCAAGCCAAGGACATAAATTGAAACTAAGAATTGGATAAAGTTTTGCAACTCTTGGAAAGACTTAACTTAACTCATAGGTGGCCACCCAGAATCATGACTACTTAGTCATTTTCTAGGTGTGTGGCTTCTTGCCACGTGTGTGTATGGGAGGGGGGGTTTAATTTATTACTCCCTCCGTTTCAATTTATGTGAACATGTTTCACTGGGCACAAATTTTAAGAAAAAATGAAGACTTTTGGAATTTGTGGTCCTAAACAAATCAAAAAGAGGTCTAGAGTATTTGTGTAGTTATAAAAGCTTCTCATTAAGGGTAAAATTATAAATTTAAGCTAAATTATTTCTAAATTTAGAAAGGAGTCATTCTATTTGGAACGGACAAAAAAGAAAATAGGTTCACATAAACTGGAACAGAGGGCGTAATTTTTATCCACTTATTAGTTAACTAGGTAATATCATGTTACCCGATAATTAATCAATTACCCGTATAATTTAAAAATTACCACAAATTACTTAAAATTCTATTTATTTTTAAAATACTTTATATATTATACTACCGTGGTCATATGATACCTTGCATGGTACTAGTTCATAATTATCAGGTATTATCGCTCGACCCGTATTTTATTCCAAATTGGCCACTTTCAATGAAACTCGTTTTCTTTAATCCGTGTACCCCTTTATCCTTCATAACACTTATTTATCGCTTGCTATAAATAGCGTAAGTACGTTAGCGTCAAGATGATCTCATCCCCGAGTCTACGTCGGTTAACTGAAAATAAAATTATACTGTACGAAAACGCGAGATGTAACAAATCTGTTGGCATCTGTCCAAGAAATCCTGAGCATGCTCTGACTCAACCCCACTGAATGATGGAGGCTTGAGCCTCTCAAATCTCTCTAGTCTCTTCTACCCTCATCACTCATGATTGGACCCACCTGGGCCTGAGCAACTGCAACTGGCTAGGCTGGTAGTATCCCTAGTATATGAAGTCCCTGCACTACCTGCTCCGGAGTACGGGCGACAGGAGTATGAGTACCTTCCCCGGCCTAAGAAGTGGCTGGTGCGGCCTGAGCTGAAACCATCTGAGCAAGGCCAGTGCAAATAGTTAATATCTGGGCCAAAGCCTTCTAAAGGCCTGAAATCACAATAGGCACAGCTGGTGCCTGAGCTGGTCCCACCGGCTCAACTATATCTGGAATCCGTTGCTGAGTTGGAGCAACTGGTGGGTCTGTAGTTGTTGCTCTAGTTTTTGTATGAGCTGCACCTCGGCCTCTACCGCGGCCCCGTCCTCTACCACAACCTCGACCTCTCGTGGCCCTAGCTGGTGGTACTGGTGGTTGTCTACCTGAACCGGTAGCACGTGTCCTCACCATCTATGAGGGAATAGAATAATAGAAGGTTTAATTCCCAGAATCAACAAATTCACATGATAAGAATACAAGAAAGTGAAATTTTCCTAAGGGTTCGGCAGCCTCTCGACGATAAGTACGGACGTCTCTGTACCAATCCGAAAGACTCTACTAAAACTGCTCATGACTCATGAGATCTATGTAACCTAGGCTCTGATACCAACTTGTCACGACCCAAAATCTCACATGTCGTGATGGTGCCTATCTCAATACTAGCGAAGCCGAAAACCAAGATAAATCATGAAATTCTTTAAGTTTGAAAACATGATAAATAAATTTAAGAGTATAATCCCATAAATACTGATCTAAATACCGCGTGTCAATACCATACACTCCCAAAACCTGGTATCACTGAGTACATGAGCATCTAAGAGACAACATAGTCTAAATGATAAAAACACTGTCTAGAAATATAGAACAGTACAAATAACTGAAAGGAAAGAGAGTCAAGATATGCGGACGCCAAGGCAAATACCTCGATAGTCTCCAACAGATAAATCTCAAAAATCTAGCAGTCGCCGTATTTGGAAGTACCTGGATCTACACACGAAGTGCAGGGTGTAGTATGAGTACAACCGACCCAATGTGCTCAATAAGTAACAAGACTAACCTTTGGGCTGAAAGTAGTGATGAGCTCAATAGGTATAGTTCAATTATAAAAATAACAATCATAGAAATGTAGGCATGCTTTCAAGTTCAACAGTTAAACCAATACAAGTAAAAATAGACTAAATCAGAATGATATGAGGAATATGACATCTCCATATCTACATGCCAATGTACATGCCGTATGTGATATAACACAATGAAAGCCTCGCGTACTCACACTCTCAGAGTACTCAATCACTCAGTACTGTGTGGGGCAGATCCAGCCCAGGGCAGGTCCAACCCTCAATATAAATAGCAACTGACTGTCACTCACTCAATACTATATAGGGCAAATCCAGCCCAAATATAAATATTTAGGGCAGATCCAGCCCGAGGCAAATCCAACCAAGGCAAATCCAGTCCAAATATAAATGTTTAGGGCTGATCCAGCCCAGGGAAAATCCAACCCAAAAATAAATAGCAACTGCGCTCACTATGGGTGTGTAGACTCCGGAGGGGTAGATCCAGCCCAAGAGCTATAATAAGCCAGATCCAGGCATAAATTAGTAAAACATGCTGCAGCGTGCAGCCCGATCCCATAAATATTACTCACAATCAGGCCCTCGACCACTATACACTAAGGTGTATTCTATGTGTCCCCAACCCCTCTCTCCTTGTGTGGAATCTATTTGCCAGTCATTAATCTCTCAAGTTTCTCAGGCTCACAATGTCATGAAAATCAGCCTGATATGATGATATGATGTATCAACGAAAAGCAATAGAGACAGATACATGATATGAAAATGATAGATGTGACAGGGTACATAATTGTAAATTTAAACAAGTAATTCAACAGCAACACGACCTCTGTGGGTCCCAAAACGAATACGACATATAGCGTAAGCATGATTTTAACATGAGTCTTAGCTCATTTTTTCTAACATGTGGAGTATATGTGGATAAATGACACGATTATTTGACTACGCCATTCCACATAATGAACTAAGTCACAATTTCTATGGTGCACACTCACACGCCTCTCACCTAGCATGTGCGTCACCTCCAAATCAATCACATAACACATAATTCGAGGATTTATACCCTCAGAACTAAGTTTAGAAGTGTTACTTACCTCAAGTCGTGCAAATCCCTACTCCAATATGCCCTTGCCTCACGAATTAGCCTCTGAATGCCTCGAATCTAGTCATAAATAATTCGATTCAATCAACACAAAGTATAGGAATCAATTCCATATGAAAAAGCTAAGTTTCCAAATAAAATCTGAAAAGTCAACTCAAAAGTCAATAGTGAGGCCCGCGTCTCGGAATCCGACAAAAGCTACAAAATACGAACGCCCATTCAACCACGAGTCCAACCATACCAAATCTACCAAATTTCCACATCAACTCCACACAAAAAAACAGCAAATAGCGACAGATTTTAGCGACAACTTTAGTTCCGCAGCTGATTAGCGACGGATTGGCTACGGAATAAAAGTTTCGTTGCAAAAAAGCAAAAAAATAGTTAGCAGTTGGCGCTAAATATTGGTGCCCTCAATTTACCTACGAATTTAGCGACAAAATTTATTTAACTCCAGCGACGGCTTTAGCAACGGAAAATCCGTCGCTAGCCTTAATTTTTTTATCAAAATATTTTAAAACTCCTTGCTATGGAAATTTCCGTGGATAATGTATTTTTTAATAAAAAGTAATATTATTGTTAGCGACGGAACCCTATCCGTAGCTAAATCTGTCGCTGAAGACAACTTTATTATTTTCCCTAGCGCACAAATTTGGTAAAACATCAGTCTCTTCTAAAGCAGCAGAAACACATGAGAGAACAAAATTAGGCGGCTGAGAGCAAAATCAGTAGAAGACACACGATGAGGGTTTTCAAGAACAAGAGCAAAAATCATTAGCCAATATGAATCTAAGGTTTATAGATGGTTTTGTTTCTTCTTCAATAAGCTTAACACTAATTTTTTGTTATCATTTGTGATAAAAATCAGATTTATTTGAAACTGGTATCTTTTTGGGAGATTTATTTATATAGCTTAGCAAAATTTGTATTTTGGGACTTTTTGTTGAATCGATTTCATGTCTTTGATTGTTACTTTACGAAACTTTATAAGAATTAGATTTTGGGTTATTCTTGACTTTAGATGTGATAAAATCAAAACTTCAAGTGAACACTGGTATTTTGTTGGAATTTTATATTACAATTATTGGAGTATTGTAGCTTAGCAAATATTATGTTTTCGATTTTTTTGTTGGATAGATTTTTGTCATCTGATGTGGTTTTATCCTTTTGATTGTTTCTTTATATCATGAAAGCTTATAACAATCCGATTTCTGTGTCAATTTTGACACGAAAATGGCTCTATAGACCGTCATCTTCTTAGATTGTAAAAGTTTCGAGAATTTTTTGGTAGATTCCTTTGGTAGTTTAATTAATCTTCTTCTGCTTATCTTCTTAATTTTTTGTCCAGATCTACAAAACATTTCTTCACATAGCTTTAGACAAATTTTGTATTAGAAATTTAATTTGTATTTTTTTTTTCATAGGGAAAGAAAAATCAATTGGGAGATAAACTGGGTAAGGAATTTCAAGAACAAGAGCAAAAATTAGTAGCCAATGTGAATCTAAGGTTTGTAGATGGCTTTGTTTCTTCTTCTCTTTCTTATGCTTAGTACTAATTTTGGTTACCAAAATAGGTAAGCCACCAATTTGTGTATATTATCAAGTATATTTGTCTAATAGATGTTTTGTTTAATATATGAAACTAACAGATTCTTTTGGTGGCCTAATTAATCTTCTCTTGCTTGTCTTCTTAATTTTTTGTCCAGATCTACAAAAAATTTCTTCGCACAACTTTTGATAAATTTTGTATTAGAAATTTAATTTATGTTTTTGTGTTTCATAGGGTGCTTTCACCACTTGTGATGATATGTGAAGCTCTATTTCTTCTTAATTAACATCGTTGTCGCTTGTACGAGTAGTTAAATCAAGTTTAGGTAAACTCCCTCTACTTCTATCTCTCCCCTCTCTCTATGTGTATATGTTTCTCTATATGTATCTAGAGCTCTCTCTGTGCGACCAGTTCTAGGTGAGTAGCCAGTCAATCTATTATTGAAGAATGTGACGCTCAGCTGATGTTTCTCTGCACCTACCTTCATGTTTATTTACAATATTGTTATGGTGCTCATTCCGTTGGACCTTTCATGTTTAATTGGTTTCCGTTTCCTACAAGGACCAAGTAAATTTATCTTATTTTGTATGTCCTTAAAAATATATTTACCGTATTTCCTTTCAAGTTAGCAGCATTGATTGAAATGTTTGGAATCTTTAGTAGTACACGTCTTTATTTTTCTTCATCCACATAAAAGGAGAATATATTATGCTAATGTATTTACTACTTTGCTTTGATTGGGTTTCTTTTAGCTGAATTCTAGTTTGTGTTTGCCAATAACTTATTAGAGGAAAAAACCTGGTGGACAAGGTTGATTGATTAATTATTTCAAAGTATCTTGCAATTAAGTATATGTGATTTTTTCACTTTAAAAAAAGAGGGCTGGGTGGTGTTTGGTTAAGTACTACTACCTGTTAAAAAATATTAGTATTTTAAACTTGAACAAGATGTAGTAATTTATTTGACCTCTGGAGAAAGACGATATTCCTTATTGAATACCAGAGAATATAGGAGCTTTCACTTGTAAATATCTGTGGAAAAACTAAGAAGAAGTTGTAGATCTATCACTCTGCCCATACTACCTTATCACTAGTTATCTTTCTGATTATTCTAATAACTGATTGCTATTATATATTATGTACTACTACATGTTCCCTTTGTGCTTCTTTCTCATGTTCCTTAGGTAGAATTTTATTAAGCTTTATTCTGTTGTTGCTAATACAATAGTCATCCCCATGTTCCAAAAATCTTCAATGTCGTTTCCAAAGAAACCACTCTTTGAAGGGAAAGAATGAATTGTTAATCTAACTTGACTGTCATTTTAGAGTATAGACTATAACTGCTGCCAATGTTATTTAGATGCAAAGGAAGAAAACTAATTACTACTACTGCTGACTGTTGCCACTGTTACTTATTTTAGAGTTTAAATTGTTGTTTTCCATCATTTATTAGCTATAAAAAATTCTAAATTTTGTTACTGCATAGAAACATCAATGTAAAGCATATTATGAAGCCGCGGGAGGGGAAAAGAAGAGAAGATTATATGGTCTTGGATCTCAAGCAAAATGCTACTATGAGCCGAATCTTTGTGGCTCTTCTGGATCAGATGCTTCATCATCAATACCACCTTCGAGTTCTCAATCAGCATCAATAGGGAATCTGGATGAGTTAGTGATGTGTTTGATTCCTGCACTAACAGAGCGCATAGTTATTGTTGGTGTTAGAGATGATTCAAACTTAATTGTAATAACTATATGCATTTTAATATCATTTTGAAACTTGAAGCATGTTAATTTATATGGTCTTTAACTATTATTAAGGATATCTAATAATTTACATTCACAATGCAAGAGCAGAGAAAATTTAAAATAATAAATAAAAAAGATCTAAAAGGGAAAGATATTGCGACAGATTGCGACGGATATTTTTCGTAACAGAAATAAATATATAAAATAATATAGCGACAGATTGCAACCGACGATTTTTGTCTCCAAAAGCAAATATGAAATGTCTCTAAAAATATTTGGCGACGGATTAGCGACCGACTTTCCGTCGCAAAAGTATACCAACGACGAAATGCATTATGAATTTAGCGACACAATTTGCTAATATGGCAACAGAATTTCTGTCGCTAAATGTAGCAACGGGTAGTATTTATCGCTAGAACGTCGCTAACTTGGCGACGGATTCAACTTTTCCGTCGCTAAGAGCTTAGCAACGAGCAAATCAGTAACAGAGGAAAATCGGTCGCGATTCCGTCGCTAATCCGGCTTGGCGACGGAAAAAAGCTATTTACCGACGGATATTGTCCGTCGTTAAATGCTGTTATTTTGTAGTGCTCAACCTCCAAATCCTAAGTTCTTATTTTCAAATCTCTAGGCCTAAATTCTCAATTTACACCTCAAATTCACGTAAACTAGTCGGAATATTCAGCAATAATTCAATATTATTGAACAAAAATAATTACAAGTGACTTACATCAAGATTCTCTTGAAATCTCGCTCAGAAACCGCCCCAAACCGTATTTGAAAGGTCCAAGAAATGAGAAAAATCCTGGACCCTTCGGAATGTATATTGTCTTGACATTTTGCACTGACGACTCACTTAGTCGCATCTGCAGTCTCGCAAGTGCGACAAAATTCTCCGCTTCTGCGGTGATCCAAGCACAGATGCGACTCCGCATCTGCGAAAATTACTTTCGTACCTGCACTGCCCAGCTCCTTCATCATTTCCACTTCTGCGGTCGCTCCATCGCAGGTGCGACTCCGCTTTTGCGGACCACTTGCCTGCACCTGTGACCACTGCCTCACTCTGCCTTGCCCGCACCTGCGACCATTTTGTCGCTTCTGTGGTCGCGCACCTGCGACCAATTCCATCGCAAGTGCGATCGCACCAGAACTGGAAAATTTCTAGAATTGCTTCAAGTCCAAATTTTGATCCGTTAACCATCTGGAATCCACCCGAGGCCCTCGAGACCTCAACAAATTATGCCAACACATCCTAATACATGATACGAACTTAGTCGTGGCCTCTAATTACATTAAACAACACTAAAATATGAATCGCACCCCAATTCAAGCCTAATCAAAACTAACGAATTCCAACTTCTACAATCGATGCCGAAACCTATCAAAACAATTTCGATTGACTTCAAATTTTGTACACTAGTCATAAATGACATAACAGACCTATTATAATTTCTAAAGCTAAAATTTAAGCCCGATAACCACAAAGTCAACTCTCAGTCAAACTTCTCTATTTCTAAAACTTCTAAATTCCAACTTTTGTCGTTTCAAGCCAAATTCGAATACGGACTTCCAAATAAATATCCGGACACACTCCTAAGTAAAATCACCATACGGAGCTATTGGAATTATCAAAATTCCATTCTAGAGTCGTTTACACATAAGTTTATATTCAGTCAACTTTTCAACTTAAGCATCCAATCTTGGAACTAAGTGTCTCAATTCATTCCGAAACATCCCTGTTGATACCCAATTTTACCCATAATATTTTCAAGACTATGCTTGGGTATAAATTAGTATTTTTCATACAATTTCTGCATTTTAAAAATATTTTAATTAATTTCTCCCAACATTTTATTTATAAAACAATCACTAACTGCATCACAAATAGTTTTATAATAATTTTTTGTGGCTTAATTTTATCATTTGTATTTGTACTAAGTTTCAATTATTGCACAAATAGCTACATTTGTATTTTTAGGATGTAATTGCAATTACTTTGCAATTATAACCTATGCATGCATTATTACACTATTTTACCATAAAATAGACTTTTATATTTTTTTAAATACTAAGTAATTATTTTAAAATATTTTCAGGCATGAAAATCATTTTTTACAACCTATTAGTTATTTTTAAAAATTGTTTCATCAAATAAATGGGTATTTAATAAATGACCCTCTTATTTTTGGATTTAGCCTATTAAATCAACCCAATTTTGACCCCCCCCCCCCAATCCCAATTCAATTAAGCCAGGCCCAAAAACCACCCAGCCCAAACCTAGAGACACCTACCCGATCCAAAGCTCCATCAAATCGTGGCCGTTGATCCTTTAGATCAACGGTCCGCCTTAAGACTTTCCTTTTTTATTCCTAATGACCCCTAACTCTAAATCATTTCCTCCATATGGCTGCACTTGAATTCCATCCTCTCTGGTTCTCTCTGAGACCAACCCCTAACCCTAATCGCCGCCACCTAGAACCAGCCCTAATCCCTTTGATTCTTACTCGATCTATGTCTTCCCATGGCTGTACGAGGCCTCTACTTGTCTCCTATTTCCCCTGGTTACTCGATTGTGTGGTTTTGTGGAAGGACCTCGAAGAGATATGGTCCAGATCTCATTTAAAACTCTTCAAGAGTTTGTCTATGGTCTATGAGTGAGAGTGATTTCCATCAAAGTATCACAGCTCAAATCTTTGATGCAAAGGCCAGTTTCTCTTTACCCTTTCTATTTTCTTCCAAAACTTAGCATTTAGAATAGAATCCGTCCAGATCCTTATAGATCTGGAGCGATTTGAGTTCGTCATTGCTTTTTCCTTAAGGCTCCTTTATTTCTTTACTGATTAATCGATTTTTGAACATTTTTTTATATTAGGGTTTGTTTTTCCTTGTTGTTTGTCTGTCGAACCTCTGGGTATCTGAAGTATTTTCAAACTTCCGTGACTATTCTTTTAGGTTATTACTTCTCTACTACTAACCAGTTTTAAATACTACGCTACTTCAGGTTTCAATTTCTATGATTTCTGTTGTTCGAATCTCTGTGTGTTGACGTGCTTTTAAGTTTTCCATGGTTGTTTTCCTTCTTTAAGTGTTTTCAAATTAGGTTTTTTGAATTATTTTCTGTCTAATTTCTCTGTGTTCCTAAAAGTTTTACTCAACCTATTTTGTTTATGGGAATTGATATGTTCTTTCCAGAATTGCCGAGTGATTTGCTCTGTTAAAAGATTCGTGTACATGATTCTTGATTATTTCCGTGTTTATGACCTTAATTAGTCGTTCTTGTCTTATTTGATTGCTGTATATTTACTGATTCTTTACATGATTCTTTTCTTAATTAAACCTTGATTATTTTATTTTGTGGTTCTTTATTTGGTTTGATTTGAACTCCTTTCCTTAATAAGGCCTCCAATTCTTTACTCAGTCTGATTTGAACCTATTGCCTTAACTAGTTCATGTCATTACCATTGGCTAATTACTCTTAATTAAGGGGAAGACTATGTTGAACCTCTTTGTGTGATTGATTTTGAGATCCCTTAATTGCTGATTATTGATTATTTTACCTTATTTGCTCTACTCTTGAACTACTATATAAACTCTCTTATTCAACTTCTTAAGGACACGAACATTGGTTCATCACCACTCTTACACTCTAAAGCTCTCTATTCTTTCTTCTACTTGTGATCTTCATTAGTTTTGCCGGCTGTAAACCAAGGCTGAAAATTGCACAACACCTGTCCTACATCTTGTGTTCTCTTTCCCTAACTGGTATGCCTCTGATTAAATTTTAGAACCTAAATCCTATGTGTTTCTTTATTGCCTTAGCCCATCAATTCTGAGTTCATTCCTGCTCCTATTTACTGTCTATCTAGCATGCCTAATATACCTTGTTCAATATGTGATTAACATGTCTCAACTTACTTGCTTGTCTACTATTTATCTAGCATGCCTAATACACCTTGTTCAATATGTGATTAGTATGTCTCAACTTACTTGCTTGTCTACTGTTTATCTAACATGCCTAATACTGCCTGGTTCCATATGTGATTAGCATGTCTAAATTATGCTGTCTTGTCTATTATTTACCTAGCATGTTTAAATCTTGTTTGTTCAGCATGCCTACGCTATGTCTACTTGTTGATATTTGCCTAGCCTGTCCATTTAAGTTCTTTCCCATTCTGTTTTGCTCATGTTAAGTCATTTAGTCCCTCAGGTAACTGTAGTTGTGTTGTTGGTTCTATCTAGTGTTCAAGTGTTTTCAATGTGGCTTTACTGTGATCTTTGCTCTGTGTCTCAATGACCTACCTTATAGTTGACCTATTAGTTTTGTAGAACCCCTTGAGAATTCTATGCACCCTATTGTTTATATGCTCTGCTATACACTAAGGAGTATTCTATGTGTCTCCAACCCCTCTCTCCTTGTGTGAAATCTATTTACCAAAGTATTTTCTGAAGTTGTTTGTTCTGTGACTTGTGTTCTGATTTCAATATATTTTTCATGCTTTTCTAACTGCTGTTTCACCACCAAACTAGTACTGATTTTCAGAAAATCTTTTCACTCCTAAGACCCTTCTTTATACTGTTCACCAAAAACTTTTCAAAATTATGCACTCTCACTCATTCTTAGGTTATTAAGTCCTGCCCCTCTAGTATATGTACTGCCTAGAGATCCTGGAGATCTCTATGAACTCTGGCATATTAGGGTTGGCTCTTCCACACTGCACATGATCAGTCTTTATTTGAGAAAGTCTGGGTATGAGCACTACCCGGGATCTTTGAGGTCCTTAGGGAACTCTAACACACCTGGACACAAATGTGGCAATGAATCTTGGGCATTTAAGACTAGTGAAGGCTTGGTACACCAGGATTTGCTTTGGGCCTACTTCAGGCTCCCTATAGCTTAATTTTATATTTTACTCATATAATTCATTCAATCATTGTTTTGTAATAATTAATTATAAACAAATATTGGGGTGACTAGTGAAAAGGGAGGATAGTTGTATACTGTGGGTAAAGTTGGATAGATGACACACCTATAGGGTTCATTTTGGTTCAAATGTGTTTTTGTTAGATAACATGCCTATAGGGTTCATTTTGGTTCAAATGTGTTTTTGTTAGATAATATGCCTATAGGGTTTTGCTTTTGTCAAATAAGTTCTGCCTGCTTTACTTTACATGATTAGACAACATGCCTATAGGGAATAAAATAACTAAGATTCAGTTTCCATTACGACATATATTCAAATTTGTCTCTTTAGAAATCATGCCTATAGGATCTAAAATCAGCTTTAATTATAGAAATCATGCCTATAGGATCTAAAATTAGTTTTAATTAGAACTTATGCCTATATGGTCCAAATTAGTTTAATTAGAACTCATGCTTGTAGGTTCTGAATCAGTTTAATTAATTATCCTACTCGTTTCTTTAATAGTCTTCAATGCTGTGTTAATTAGTATCACTAGAAAGCATGCCTATAGGATAAAAGACTTCAAAATGTCTCCCCAGAATATACACACTTAGGCAAGCCTTAGGGCGTTAAATAACTGTGAAACCAGTTCTATTTATATGTGAGATTATCCAGGCTTAACGTGCTATAAAACTAGTAGGCAAACTGGTTAGGATTCAGCCATTTTCCTTATGCATATCCCGAATCTGCAATATTCATCTAGATATCATGTTATTAGGATTTCTGAACTTCTTTTTAAAAATCTATGTCTTAGACGTGCTGTTTGATTGCATATATACATGCGGAGGTAAATATGAGCCTTCTAACTGTTTGTTCCCATTTGCTTGTCCTACATGTTATTTGCCTGTTGCCTAGATTTTTACCCTTTTAAAAACCTTAGGTTGTCTAGAGCTGTCCAGATTTAGAGGTCCTAAATTCCTCCAGGACCATAAGGAAGGGACGGGTAGCAGCACGCTTAGAGGTCGTTAATTAAACTCGCTTATAACCACTAAGGGGAGGGTAATAGGTAGTAAGAGGATATGATGACCTACGCGCTAATGTGACGTGTAGCCCCTCATTGAGGAGTGATTACCGGGCATTGCATGTGTATGATCCTGTAGGCTAATCAACCTAGGACTTCCTTTTCCCAATTCCATGTGTGTTTCAATTCTCTGAACTTCCTTTTCTTTGTGTATACATAAGCTGTCCAAATCTCTTTACCTTCATTATTTAAACTTCCTTGATCATATATGCATTTAGATGGGGAAAGCCACTTTATCTGCAAATACTTGCTTGCTTGTTAATTGAATAATTCATATAGTTTAAGTTCAGCCGGGACCCACCGTTGTGGACCGCGAGGGGTACCTAACACCTTCCCTTCAAGGTTATTTCTAACCCTTACCCTAATCTCTGGTAATGCAAACTAGTTACATGAGTTAATCGCTCTAGGTGCCCTAACGCACCATAATCCGTTAGGCGGCGACTCTTCAAACACCAATTCCCAAAAGGAACCGAGTTATTCCCCTATGAATGTCGAAACCCGGACTTCCCCATGAAGGGAAAAGGGGGCGCTACAATCCCTACAAGTCATATAACCACAATTGAGCATAAAATAAATAGTAAAATGGGGTACGAGGCTATAGTACTCAAACCGACCGGCCAGGTCGTTACAGTATCCCTCCGTGATTGAGGGATATAGTGATGCAAATTGGATCACCGGTGGATAGAAGTTAAACCCACGAGTGGATATGTTTTCACAATTGAGGTGGAGCAGTGTCTTGGAAATAATCCAAACAAACGTGCATAGCCCGTTCTATAATGAAATCTAAATTTATAGCTTTAGACAAGGCCGGGGAAGAAGCTGAATGGCTCCAGAATTTCTTCGAAGATATTTCATTTTGGCCCAAACCTTTGGCACCTATATGTATACATTATGATAGTCAACGACAATAGGCAGGGCATGGAGCGTTATGTATAACGAAAAATCTTGTCACATACGATGGAGACACAATACCATTATACAACTACTCTCTAGTAGTTTTATCACGATTGACTACGTAAAGTACAGAGATAACGTGTCAGATCCACTTATAAAAGGCCTATTTAGAGAGGCCTTTGAAAGATCATTGAAGGGAATGAGATTAAGGACTAGAATAAGTCATCATGGCGGTAACTCTACCTAGCAGGCTAGAGATCCCAAGAGCTAGGTTCAAAGAGATCAAACAAAGTTATGAATGACGGTTCAACATTGTCAAATAACTAAATCCATTCTCGTGATGAAGACAATAATCAGAAATCAGGGTAAACCATTAAGGCTTTTTGATGAGTTAATAAAGCTTAAAACTTTTAATGATTTGCTAAGTCTAGCAGGAAATGACCAGATAGTGTGGTTGTAGGATTACAAGTTTAGAAATCAACTATGTGAGTATGAAGTGTATGTTGCTTCAAGGGAAATGAAGATAAATGCCATTCTCTAAGCACTTATGAAATCAGGCGGTGTTCATGGCTGAAACTAACACAACCGTGAGAACCATAAATGGTTAAGGGTTGCTTATGTGACTTATGTTGTCTAGGTCTACAACAAAGCTCGACGGTTCAAAGATATCATGTTAGTTTATATGAGTCCACCAAACTATAGAGTACTTGGTCCTCTATGAGTTTTCACTGAGAATACTAATGAAGCAGTAAGTAAATGAGACACGGGATTTTTACGTGAAAAAATCCCACTCAAGGGGACAAAACCACGACCTTCACTTGTAGGCTTTCAACTTCACTAACTTGTAAACACTCTATTACAAGCCACTTTCTAATGAATCTATTACAAAGACTTCAACTCAACTAACTTGTGATACTCTTACCACAAGCCACTTTGTCACTTACTAGGTACAAAGACTTTAACTTATGACTAACTCTATTCACAACACAAACTTAGAAAGTTTATGGTTTTACACGGGGGTTCCTAAGCAACGCTTCTAGCTAAGCAATTTAGGAATTATAATAAGAACAATCACAAAGTTACAACTCAACTAAGGACGACAAAATACTAGATTTAGGAATTGGTCCGTAGTAGCATTTAACTTTGTTCTTCAAACTCTTGAGAATTGAGTTCACTATTTTCAGAAGACTTGAATGCTTGAAGTGAATTCTCAAGTGTTCAAGTGATATTTTGTTATAATGCTCTTGTTAATACACCCTTGATGACATCACTTGAATGATGTAAGCACTTGGTAGATCAAAGGCAAGTGACTGCAAAACTGTTGCATTGTGTACACTATTTCTGTGGTAGTCACTTTCGCTATACACAATTGACTTTCGTACTGCTGTTAGGGAAACACAAAGGATCAGGTCCTTGACTTGTTTCTTCATTTTCTACACTTGCAGCGGTTCACATTAGCTGTAGTCCAGGCTGGAATCCGTTAATTTGTAATGTGTACCAAGTGTGTCAGGTTCCCTATCTAGTTCTTGACAGTAAGTTTGTTAGATCATCAAAACATAAGGCAAAGACATTGAAAACCCATCAATTTCCCCCTTTTTTGATGATGACAAACTTAGACATTTATAACATGTATTTAGAGCAAAGAAAACCTGATGAAGTAACAAAAACTTCACAAGTTCCCCCTAACTTTATGCCTCCCCCTTAATCAGATCCCTGATTCAATTAAACTTCCCCCTTTTGGCATCATTAAAAAGATACATGCAGGCAAACAACATGAAGAAGTCTATCCTAGCTAACTCATGCTACATATGTGCACATAACATGATAGAGAAGAGAAACAAAGAATACAAGTAATGAGATAATAAAAGAGGATGGATTATATATATATATATATATATATATATATATATATATATATATATATATATATATATATATATATAACACACGCCTTTGCTTAAAAAGCAAAGGAAGAATTGGACTGTTAAAAATGGGAACAGTACTGATACATCTCAACCACATCAAAAAAAGAAACAAAACATTTGCCAAGTCATAAAAACTAAAAGAGACAATCTAGAAACTGGTCACTGAAAGGGTTACTTAGGGGGCACTAGGAGTAGAGGGCTTGAAAGCTGTAGCAAGAGTTTGGAGACCTAGGTCTATTCGGGCATTGGCCAACTTTTGCTCATTGAGTAGTTCTACTTTCAGGTTCTCTGCTTGTGCCCTAAGATCAGCATTCTCTTTTGTCAAATGAGCCACTTCCTCATTTGACTCCGGACCCCCTTGGGCTTGCTGACCTTCCAGGATAGCATTCCGAGCCTTCAATCTTTGAATCTCCTCAGTTGCACTATTTTGAGCATTAATAAGCTGTGAGATGGTTGATGTACTGCCTAACCCCCCATTCTTCTCTATGCACTCACATTTTTCCAACGTTGTTTGTGAGAAAGTCTACTTCTTGGTTCCTACCTTGCCTTGCCCCAGCGGCACCTTGAAAAACTTAAATACTCTCATAAGCAGAAACCCGTACGGAAGACCATGATTACCATCCTTGAAGGTTGCTACTTTTTGCATGTGTTCGATCATGATAGCAGAGAGGTTGATAGGGTTGAAACCATCCAGTTGCTCCATTAAAAGCAGGTCAGACTTAGAGGTCATGGACCTCCTCTCAGCACGAGGCAATAGAACTTTGTTCACCAACTTGAAGAGCAACTGATAAAGAGGGAGTAATGCCTTCTTATGAATTTGGTCCCCCTTTTGGTTCGCATTATACATTACCACAACATTCCGGAAATTATAGTGACACGCATCTTTCACACTAGACACACCATACATAGGGACCTTTAGAATATCCCCAAGCAAACTCACGTCAAACACAATGTCCACATTATTCACCAAGGCACATATATGGTCTGTATCAATGGGGAAGAGGCTGGCATAAAAGCTTTGAACCTCATCCTCATACACTTTAGGTGCATCTATTTGGAACAGATACCCCCATCATTGAAACTCAACCATTGCAAGAACTTGACGCATACCAGCCATATCACAAATTGATAGGTCAAAAGTACGACCCAACAGAACCTTTTTGTGCCTTAGTCGTTTTGAAGCAGAACTAGTTTCACTCCTTAGCTTTTCCATAGAACCAGGTTCCTTAACGGCGTCAGATTTTCTTTTGCCAGATTTACACCACTTGATTTTTCTTTTCCCTTAGACTTGACTAACACATCCTCATCAGACACGGAGATCTCACTCACAACATCCTTCAACTTGGAACTGGGGGTTGTAACATTCTCTATGGAAGTAGATTCCTTCTTCTTTTGAGACCTTCTCACTAGGGAACTAGGTTCCTCAGTTGTTTCCTCTTCAACCTCCACCATTGGAACAACCTTATCACACATTATAACATTGTCTTTCACCAATCTCCTCCTTTTTTTACTACTTTTTTTGCTCTTTTGAAGGGCAAAGTCGTAGGCTACCTTTGCTTGCAACCTAGTAGTAGGTCGCTTAGTAGAAGATGCATGAGTGGAAACCACCCTTCGCTTGACTATGAAAGCATCAAGAGCAATGTTGTCTAGATCCTCCTCATCACTAGACCTCATCTTATGGACTTGAATGTCCAAGGGCAACAGCAAATGTAGGAGCAGAACTAGCCTAGGAGTGAGAACCCTGACCTGTTTCTTCCGGAAAGGGGTCAGGTTCCTCACGAGAGGGCCTAGTAGTTTCTGCTAGTGCAGAGCCCTCAACAGTCACCATGGCTCCTTCTTACCCATACCCTGTATCTTGTTCCTCTAAGAGATTATCTCATATAGGACACCGTCAATAGATACCACAAAGATGGTCACGACATTTTCTTCCTCAATAGGCTCCATGTCTACTACGGAATCTGTAGCAACAATGGCTGAAACCTCTACGACCTCAGGACTTTGACCCTGTTCTCCACTTTTTCTTTAATCAATGGGAAACTCAGATGGAGAGGAAAGATCAACAATTTTAGGGGTTTTTGGGATGGAGGGAGACGGGGAATCTAGGTTAGGGGAGATTTCAGAGATGAAAGCAAAAGTGATTATAGAGGACTCAGTGGGAATGGAGGACTCTATGGGTTTTTCAATATTAGAGACGACTGAGGTAGGGATTTCGGAGTTTGTGCCATCTATTAAAGAGATGGAGAGAAAGTGCTTTGGAGAAGTTCTAATGGAGGACTTATGGTTTGTGGAGGAAAGAAAAAGGTTTTAATAAGAGTGGATAATTATAAAGAGAGAGATAGGAACCAGTTCTGAAACGGCGGTTGTGCTTGGAGAAGTGTAATGTTTCGGAGGGAGATGGAACGATTTGAAGTGAAGAGACGTGAAAGCAGGGTCTGAAAAGGTGGATGACATGGCATTTGATATTTGTACCTTTTCAAGACGTGTATTAAAGAATGCACAGAACTACTAACCTTTGGTACAAGAACCGGGTTCTTAACCTGTTATTTGAAAATATCAATCCACTTTTATCATCCATGCACTGCATCTACAGCTTCTATACCCATCATGCATGTTTACCTGTAACGGTATTGAAGTGAGTTAGACTTAGCCAGAAAGCACTTTAGCTAGTTTTACCTGAAGGTGATTTTCATAGCCAATTGATGAGGAATCAGGTGCTCAATTGGGCTTCAAAAGCCCCAGCTTCACCTTGTTTCTTTCAAAATGTTCCCTACTCAATGCTTTGGTGAAGATATCTGCAATTTGGTCTTCTGTGCTGCAGAACTTCATGCAGATCATCCCTTTTCTGCACATTGTCCCTCAGAAAATGATGTCTCACATCAATGTGCTTGGTTCTTTTGTGTTGAACTGGATTCTTATCCATGTTAAGTGTACTGGTGTTATCACATAAAAGAGGCACATACTCAGTAAACACCCCAAAATCCTCCAGTTGCTGCTTAATCCATAGGAGTTGAGCACAACAGGATGCTGCAGCTACATATTCTGCTTCAGCTGTTGAAAGAGCCACTGAGTTTTGCTTCCTTGTGCCCCAAGATATGAGACATGATCCTAGAAAGTGAGCCATTCCAGAAGTGCTTTTCATGTCCACAAGATAACCTGCATAGTCAGCATCAGCATATCCAATGAGATTAAAACTGTCACCTGAGGGGTAATACATGACCAGGTCCTCTGTACCCTTAAGGTATCTTAAAATTCTTTTGGCAGCCTTCAAATAAGATTCCTTGGGATTTGATTGAAACCTTGCACATAGCCCCACATTGAAGACAATATCGGGTCTGTTGGCAGTGAGATAGAGAAAAGACCCAATAATGCCTCTATACATAGTTTGATGCACAGGAGATCTAATTTCATCCATGTCCAGTCGAGTAGCCGTTGCAATAGGAGTGTCTATCACTTTTGATGCTTCCATATCAAACCTCTTCAAGAGCTCCTTGATGTATTTCTGCTGACAAATGAATACACCTTGTGTGGACTGCTTCACTTAAAGACCCAAGAAGAAATTTAGCTCCTCCATCATGCTCATTTCAAACTCACTTCCCATGAGTTTTGCAAATTCTTCACACAGAGAATCAGTTGTTGCCCCAAAAATGATATCATCAACATACTCTTGAACAATGAGCATGTTCCCTCCCCATTTCTTTAGGAACAAGGTGTTGTCAGTTTTTCCTCTTTTAAAGCCATTTTCTAAAAGGAACTTTAACATCCTTTTATACCAAGCTCGAGGAGCCTGCTTCGACCCATACAATGCTTTGTCTAGTTTAAACACATATTTAGGGTGTTCATGACATTCAAACCCTAGATGTTGCTTCACATAGACTTCTTCCTTAAGAAATCCATTCAGAAATGCACTTTTGACATCCATTTGGAACAAGGTGAATTCCATATGAGATGCAGAAGCGATTAGGATTCTAATAGCTTCCATGCGAGCGCCCGGAGCAAATGTTTCATCATAATAAATCCCTTCCTTCTGATTGTAGCCTTGAACCACTAGCCTGGCCTTGTTCTTTGTAGTGTTTCCGTGTTCATCAAGCTTGTTCCTGAATACCCACCTGGTTCCGTAATGGTTCGATCTGAGGATCTAGGTACCAGGTGCCAGACATTGTTCTTTTCAAACTGATGCAGCTCATCTTGCATGGCTGTAATCCAATCTACATCTTTCAGGGCTTCCTTGATATTTTTGGGTTCTATTTGGGAGACAAAGGCTGAGAAAGCAAGTGAATTTCTGTCTTTTGACCTGGTTTGCACTCTAGAATCTAGAGAAGTAATTATGTTGTCAAGAGGATGAGAACTTTTGTGTTTCCAGTTAGACATTTGAGGTTCATTTGTAGAGGAGGTGGGTATATTTAACAGGTTCTCTTGTGTTCTTCTCTCAGGTACTAGTGGAGTACCCTGGACTGCATCAACCACTCTTTCTTCAGCTTCAGTGGTTGTAATTAAGGTACCTGGTTCCATTTAAGAAGAGGCAGCATTATCTCCACTCGGCTCTTTCACTTGGCTCATCATATCTGCCTTTTCATTTGTCATGTCAATGGCTTCACCAGGAACCAGTAAGGGCTCTCCATCTTGATCAACTTTAGCACTTTTCCCACAAGAAGTATAGGAATCATCAAAGATAACATGAATACTTTCCTCAACACATTGAGTCCGCTTGTTGTATATCTTGTAAGCTTTGCTTTGAGAAGAATACCCCAGAAATACTCCTTCATCACTCTTAGCATCAAATTTACCAACCTGATCCTTTCCATTATTGAGAACATTGAATTTGCACCCAAATGTTCTTAGGTGAGTCAGCTTGGGTTTCTTCCATTCAGCATAGGGGGTTTTGTTCATGAGAGATTTGATCATGCACCTGTTCACCAAGTAGCAGGCAGTGTTGACCGTTTCAACCATAAGTTCTTTGCAATTCCACTATCGATCAACATTGTTCTCGCCATTTTTTCAAGAGTTCTATTCTTCCTTTCCACTACTCTATTTTGCTGGGGGATTCTTGGAGTTGAGAAGTTGTGAGTAATGCCATTTTCGTTGCAGAACTCATCAAATTTGGAATTGTCAAATTCTGTTCCATGATCTGATCTAATACATGCGACTCTAGACTCTATCTTCACCTGGATTTTCTTCACAAAAGCCACAAACACCTCAAAGGTTTCATCTTTCGTTCTGAGAAATAGAGTCCATGTGAATCTGGAGTAGTCATCCACTATCACAAATATGTATCTTTTTTCTCCCCTGCTTTGCACTCTTATAGGGCCACATAAATCTATATGTAGAAGATCGAGTGGCTTTGATGTGCTTACATCCTTTTTAGACTTAAAATAGGACTTCACATGCTTTCCTCTAGCACAGGCATCACATACTTTCTGTAATTTGAACTTTGACATGGGCAGACCATGGACCAGGTCCTTCTGAATTAATTTGTTCAAAAGAGAAGCTTGTGTGCCCTAGTCTTCTATGCCAGAGTTCAGCATCATCATCAACAACTTTCAGACAACTCAGATCACCACTTTATATGGACTCGAAATCAGCAACATAGATGTTCTTGTATCTTTTGGCCACAAGTACCCCTTCACCAGTTACCAAATTAGTAATTGTACATATCTTGGACAAGAACTCCACCTTGTTTCCTTTATCGCAAATCTGATAGATACTCAAGAGACTGTACTTAAGACCATTGACATAGTACACATTCTCAATAGAGTGAGTAAGTGATTTCCCGACTTTTCCAACTCCAAGAATGTGCCCCTTTTTCCCATTGCGAAAGGATACACTCCCTTATTGTAGGGCTTTTAGTGAAAGAAAGTCCATGGTGTTCCCAGTCATGTGCTTTGAACATCCACTACCCATGAACCATTGTTGACTGCTTCCTTTCATTGTTCCCTCACTATTGCCATCGTCTTCATCATCATTTGATTGGGACATCAAAGCAAAAATTGAATCATATTCATTTTTCTACTTTCAACTGCCATCATGGAGCTGTCACCAGTATCAGTTTCATCTTCAGACTCACTAGAGGAGTCTCCCCATGCTGCAAGAGCATATTTCTCCACATTGTCAGCAGATCTCTTCCTCTTGAAGTCCTTATCAAGCGTCGGGTTCCTCTTAGCTACTTTCTTAGGGTTGTACTTGGAGTACTCTTGCTTCAGGAGAGGACGGTCTTTGATGAAGTGCCAGGCTTTCCACACTTATGGTAGAAATCATAGTTCTTTGGTTTGCTAGAGCTGCCCCTTTTTAGTATTCCTCCATTTCTTCTGACCACCTTCTAAAATCTTTTGGTTAAGTAAGTCATGTCACTGTCCTCCTCACTCAAGTCATTGCTATCAGCTTTGAGTACCAGGTTCTTTTCTTTCTTTGATTCTCTTCTTTCACTGTCTATCTTCCTCTTTATCTCGCAGGTCTTCAGATTTCTAACCAGCTCGTCTATGGTCAGCTCCTGCAGGTCCTTTGCTTCAGTAATAACATCACCTTGCTTTCCCAAGAACTAGATAGGATATTAAGAATTTTCCTCACTAGCTTGTTCCTAGGAATGGTTTCACTGAGTGAGTATAACTCATTCATGATGGAGGTGAATCTTGTGTGCATATCTTGAATAGATTCATCATCATTCAACCTAAAGAGTTCATACTCGGTAGTGAGTATATCAATCTTAGATTGCTTTACTTGAGTAGTTCCTTCGTGTGCTATTTGTAGAGCTTCTCATATCTCCTTTGCAGTTTCACAAGAAGAAATTCTATTGTATTCATCAGGTCCTATTCCACATACCAAAATCTTTTTGGCACGAAAATTCTTCCCACAGCTTTCCTGTCTGTGTCGGTGTATTCTTTTCTGGTTTTTGGCATTGAGAATGGAAGCTCTGCAAGTGCTTTTGTTGGGATGTAAGGACCATCACATATGACATCCCACAACTCAGAATCCCCGGCCATGATAAAATCATGCATTCTTGTCTTCCACCACCCATAGTATTGCCCATTGAACCTGGAAAGTCTGTATGTAGATTGACCTTCTTCAAAATTTGGTGGAGCAGCCGTACAAATCCTTCCTAGGTGTTAGCCTAATAGGAGGAACCCGCTCTGATACCAATTGTTAGTTTATATGAGTCCACCAAACTATAGAGTACCTGGTCCTCTATGAGTTTTCACTGAGAATACTAATGAAATAGTAAGTAAATGAGACACGGGATTTTTACGTGGAAAAATCCCACTCAAGGGGACAAAAACCATGACCTACACTTGTAGGCTTTCAACTTCACTAACTTGTAAACACTCTATTACAAGACACTTTGTAATGACTCTATTACAAAGATTTCAATTCAACTAACTTGTGATACTCTTACCACAAGTCACTTTGTCACTCATTAGGTACAAAGACTTTAACTTATGACTAACTCTAGTCACAACACAAACTCAGAAAGTTTATGGTTTTGCACGGGGGTTCCTAAGCAACGCTTCTAGCTAAGCAATTTAAGAATTACAATAAGAACAATTACAAAGTTACTAATCAACTAGGGACGACAAAATACTAGATTTAGGAACTGGTCCGTAGTAGCGTTTAACTTTGTTCTTCAAGCTCTTGAGAATTGAGTTCACTATTTTCAGAAGACTTGAATGCTTAAAGTGAATTCTCAAGTGTTCAAGTGATGTTTTGTTATAATGCTCTTGTTAATACACCCTTGATGACATCACTTGAATGATGTAAGCACTTGGTAGGTCAAAGGCAAGTGACTGCAAAACTGCTGCACTGTGTGCACTGTTTCTGTGGCAGCCACTTTCTAGCTGTGCACAGTTGACTTTCGTACTGCTGTCAGGGAAACACAAGGGATCAGGTCCTTGACTTATTTCTTCATTTTCTACACTTGCAGCAGTTTACATTAGCTGGAGTCCAGGCTGGAATCCGTTCATTTGTAATGTGTACCAAGTATGTTAGGTTCCCTATCTGGTTCTTGACAGTAAGTTTGTTAGATCATCAAAATATAAGGCAAAGACATTGAAAATCTATCATATCAAATCTACCGATTGACCGAGTATAACCAATATAAGTTCACTACGGAAAGTCCAAATAAAACCTACTTATCCAGATACAATTAATCCTTGCATGTAAACCGCACACTCGTTCGTGCATTCCTGTGTCTTATAGCCATTCTCATTCATGTAGGGGATTGCTGGGATTAATAGAATGATGAATGAAAAATAGAGGGAAGAAAGTGAAAGAAAAGTGAGCTCTCTATTGCTTTAGAAGAGCAAGTGTCCCTCATTGATGGTGGAAAGAAAAGTGAATATGCTTTTATTGAGAAAGCACTTCGCTTGGTGTTAAATGTATTGGAAAGAAAGTAAGCATCGCGCCGTCGTCATCGTCGCTCGACTTCGGCTTCGGATTCGAATTTGGTCAAAGATTGATTAATCTTTTTGGACAAAATTTCCTTCAATTATTTAATTAATTAACGAAAAGTCAACACGGAATAACCCAGGACCCGCGACCCGATTCATTTTTTTTTCTTCAAATTATTTTAAATTAATTTTCCAAAATATTTTAAATAGGAATTGTTCCCCCTATTGCAAGAGCTCTGGCTCTTTCTGAAAGGTTGCAAACTTTTTAGAAACAGTGCCGAAAATGGCTATAAATATGCCTTGATCCCAGAATCTTTCCTTACAAAATTTTCTAATCTTCTTCTTCTTCTTCTTCTTCTTCTTCTTCTTCTTCTTCTTCTGCACAGAATTTTTCAGTGTGTTTTATAACCATTAAGTGGTTCGAAGTTCATCAGAATTTTTGGTACCAATACACTGGTGAGTTAAGCCGTTCTATCTTGGGAGGATAATATTCTAAAAATCTCGGGGTACTTGAGGGGAATAATTTCTTTAAGAACACATTGTGCATTCGTGGGCTCAATCTCATTCCGAAATATATTTCCAGATTCTATTTCTGATTATTTAAAATTTCTGCTATAATACTGTTTTTCTGTTTCTGCTTTTTTTTTTATTTCTCTGTTTCTGTTTTTTTTTTTTTTTCAGAAAACTTATTGTTTCATATATTTTATAGTATTACAGTTTGACTAACAAAGGTAACTTTAACTCGAACTAATATGAGACTGTAACATATACTATACCCTATACAAGAGATTCTAATATGGTACATAGAATAGAGTTATAGTATGATCTTTTCTTGATATGACTTGACAGTTTCAAAACAAACACTGCTTAAAGTAAGTACAGATAATAGCCATCAGTTAGTTGCAACTTGCAACATCGTGTCCACAGACCACAGTCAGCAGAGGCATACTCGTGCCAGCTCCCGATTTAATCATTAATATTTGTCATTCTTGAAACTAAAAGTCAGTAAGATTGGGTCCATGTAATTAAGGTTTGTCCATTAGGAAAGCTACCCTTCCCAAATGTCATGTGTTTAAATCAAATTCTCTTTTTGAACTCATTCAACTTGAATGTGACTTCCTTCAATAAAATTAATCTGTAGACTTTACTATCATGCGATACTTTTGGGTCACTTTTCTAGCTAGCTACTCTTGTAACATCCTCTAGATAGAAATTCAAAGTTTTTTTCCAACAAAGTGGTCGAAATATAAAATATCCTCTCACTTTCAAGATTACTTCAGTATTTCATGACATTCTTTCTTCTAGTTCCATTCACTAAATTGTAGAGAAAAAAATAAAAAAAGAGCAAAAAGTATACAATAGAAAAGAACTTAAATTATATACATAGGTAGTGTGAAAATCTTTACCCTACCAATGTAGTTAAACATGTAATAATAGACTAGTTACCCTTTGCACTAGGAAACCAATTAATGTGTATAATAGAAGTTTACCTATAATTCCTTATAAATGACATGGATACAACTACAGCAACAACAACAACATACCTAGTACATTTTCATAAGTGGGGTATAGAAAGGGTAGTGTACGCAATCATTACCCCTACCGGTAGAGAGGTTGTTTCCGAAAGACCCTCAATACAACCAAATCACAACAATTACGACAAAGAACTATGGCAAGCGAAGTAGTAACAACAATTAAAAAAAAATAAGCGAAGCAAAGAGAAAAATATCGAACTAAAAATAATGAACACAAGGATAACACTAGTACTACAGCTAGAGAAGGAAGTACATGTGTGAAAAGGAAATAAACACGACCACTAACTAACCTATAACCCTAATTTTTGACCTCCACCCCCTCCTATCCAGGATCATGTCTTCGGTAAACACTAAATATGCCCCGTCTGATCAACAAATTACTGTGATCCATCCAAAATATGTATAGATATTCATGGGCCATATTCATAAATGACATGAATGATTATAAAAATATTTTTTTATATCATTAGTGCATAAAACATAAAAGTCGGAGAAAATCAATAGCTATTGTTCGAGAAGATGTGAAAAAGCAAGATGAAAGGGCGCAAACGACTTCTCTAAATTTTCTTTTATTTTTTAGTTTTCAAGGGGTTAAATTAGGAGATACTTGACACTATGGGAAAAGAAAACAGAAACAGGGAAAACAGCAACTTCACTCTGTAAATGCTTTTATTTATTAATGTTGGATATCACAACAATTCGATTTTGCAGCTTGCGCTGACTGAAAGAAACTAAGTACAAGAGTAGTAAGTACATAAAAGGGTACAATATCTGTATCAGTTGATAGCAGAGCAAACTTTACGAATTTCACCATTAGTGCCAGTCTTAACTTCAATATTGCTCATTTTAACCATGGACCTGCCAAACTCCACGCCGAATGTCAATCCAAGTAATCCCCTAATACCTAAAAACCTTTGGACAAACACCTGTGTAGAAGCATCGGTCCACAGCTTCTGGTCTGATTCCAGAACTCCACGACCATTCCTGAGGTTGGAGAAATACGAAGTGTCGAAATTGTTTACGCTTCCAGTGTCTAGTCCCACACGCCTTGAGGCATCCCCATTTTGTGGACATAATGCTCGAAGCTGAGGAAGAAAGGTTGCATCTATTGAAGGGTCAGGGCCACCAGTGGAGTTGAAATTGAATAGCCTGTCTCTGATGACTGCGCAACCTGCGGTTCCAATAGTGTGCGCACCTAGCCACACAAAATTAAGTATTGATTATACACGCAAGGGTTGATGTATTAGTATCTCTTTGAAGGCTACTTTCATTTTATATGACAACCTCTTCTGGGCACGACGTTAGAAAATAAAGATTTTGACACGCACCAAAAGTATGATAGAACTTGAGGACCGTGTTAAATTGCCATGACAATTTTATCGTTATAAGAACATGCATGTCATTAAAGATAAAAATAAGAAATTTGTAGTTAAAATAGTTCCCACCTGCTTTGCCATGCTAACAAATAATTAAAACATAGTACTATGTTATACTCATTACTTAGTTACCAGTAAGGGCGACAAGATCTTGAGTGTTGAGACCCTTTGTAAGAAACTTTCGCTTTTGAATATCCACAGAATCAAAAAAAGCTGGCAGGTCACCCGCATCAGCTGCTCTCGAAACTCGCCCATCTCTACGTCCCGTAGGCACAGACCATGTCAGTCCCCTAGTCTGCATCAACAATAGTAGATTATTACTACAAAGGATTTAGCTTAATTATATACTAAGAATTTTACACCATAAGCATATTTTAACCCGTTTTAGTAGGTAATTTTGTATTACTTTTCAGGTCATAAATAAATTCCTAAATATTCTTAATGTATAGAAGTAAAACTCTATTATGGATACATGCATGGGACCATACAAACTATTTACCATTCAAGCATGGTCGCATGAGTTGGAACGGAGGAAATATACGTTTAGATATTTGTGCGTGTATATAGATAATAAGAAGCGTAAAATATATAAGACAATGGGGGAGATATTCTTACCGCAACAACGGAATCACGAGCAGCTAGAGCAAGAATATCAGCACAGGAAACAACTCCAGGACAGATAGCTTCAATTTGCGTCTTAGCATCCTCAATAACGTCGAATCCTTTCAAATTTCTGTTTGGGATAGCAGTTCTCTCAGCGTCTGAACCTTCAATGAGGATAGAACCATCACAACCTAGTACAAAACAATCATGGAAGTGCATTCTCAGGATTCCTGGTGCCACCGTTGGATCAGACTGAAAATGAGCCCTCACCGTTGATTGAACTATGGATTCGGCCCTTGGGCACCTACTGGAATAAAATCCAACACGGGTTCCTTGGCCTAAAACCATAGTCACATCTATGGCTAGCACTAGAATAACCATAAACATGGCCATTTTGTTAATTGAATGGTGATAGTACTCCATGGTACGTGTTAACAGTATAAACGAATTCTGAGATTTGAGTAAGTAAATTTCTACTCTTTTTTGTGTGTTACTTAATGATTGAAATTGTATAAGAAACCTGGACATATTTATAGGCACAAGTGAATAAAGAAAAGATTGAGTAGTGATTGGAGCAGGAGACCATGTAAGCAAAGTCGGCTCCCAGCGCTGAAAAGGACTAAAGGGCCTACGCGTTTGAAATTTTCTTTTCTTTATTAATTACGAGGAGAGAGTGGGGGATCAAGATTTCAATGCTGTTTGGAGGAATGAGTTGGCATGCGTATAAGTAGCAGCTTTGATTCTGTCTTGTCTCTTTTAATTAGTCAAATTTGTAATTTGAGGAATATTAATGCTTATCTTGCATATGGTAAACTTATATGTACATTAATGGGAAATTTTCTTAAATATGGAGAATATTTTTTGACAGAAAAGGGAACTTTAGGACTTATGAGTTACGATTTGATTATGCTTCCAGTAATTGTATATTGCAAAATACTAAATTTGACCAATAAAGTTGGTTTAAGACGCTCTTAATTTAGCTCCAAATGACAAATTCTCATGTGTCTCCTGCCATTTTCCTATTCTAAACAAATAAAAGGTTATTAAAAGAAAAAGGTTGCCACTACTCAAACCATTTAATTAGTTGCATGTTTTTATTATATATACCAACTTTTAATGCTTTCAATTTGTTTTTTTTTCCCCAAGATCATGAGGAAAAAAAAAACGAAAAAGAAAAAAGAGTTGTTATTGCCATTGCAAGCTAATATAGGGACGTCAAGTACTGCATGCGTGGTGAAATTTTTGTTGAGGAATGATTTGTGTGGCTGTCAAAAATGATAAGTTAATAATGTAAAATGTTGACTAAGAAAATTTACTGATTACAAGAAATGTGAATCACGCCCAAAAAAGGGAAGGCATTATTCAAAAGGAGCACTTGCTGGATATATAGGATATGTGAAAAAGAATTCTGGGGTGTTTCACACTAACTTTCGGCATGCATTAAAGATCTCGTCACCAGATATTGATATATTGGTAATATTGCAGATTGGATTAGTGGGTTAATGGTTTGTTGGTGGCATTGCAAATAGAATAAAACGAAAGACAAATAGAGAAATGACATTTGTCGTTGTAAAGCTAAGTGCAAAGTGATTTCATAGTACTAATAAATTGGCCACTTAACTTTACTCCGTTCATGTGTGCATTCACTATAGATAGAAGGAAAACGTTTGATTCTCTAAATAGGAGTATAATTAAAAATCTGAATTAACAAAAATAGAGGTTGTGCGGTCGGTGCGGTGCGGTGCGGTGCGTTGTTTATAAAGCAGATAAAGTTGAGGAGACGATCCAAGAGATTTGGAGTAATCAAACAAATTATTTTTTGCATCGAGCAAACTGCAAGCATGTATAGCATGTTGAAATTTTGAACAGATCAAGTGTGGATTATTTTAGACCTCATTTCTTTTGTTTGATCTTTAGGTAAAAGGTTTTACCCTCACTGGAATTATTTCTCATATATTTCCCTAAGGTAAGATATTCAATAATATGTATATTCCCAATTAGAAATGGACAGAAAAAACCTTTACCTGGTAAAGACATTCAATCTTTAAGTGAAGCTACGAGAACATACCAATTAAAAAATGACTTTTTGCTTTTAATTTACTTGTCCATTTTAGCAAATCAAAAGAGGTTTATTATTTTCTTCCAATATTACCTTTACTATTTAGTATCCAAACTTCCCAAATTTATTGAAGTTACAATTCTAGTAACCATGATCAAAATAATTTAGTAAAATAATGAGAAACTTTCAGAAACCATTGTGTTTTAGTGGTTATTAGCTAGTTGTAGCTACCATTTACTATATTACTTTCTATAGCTATGTTTTCAGGTTTTTTTAGAGTGTATTCGATGTATTTAAGCTATTGTATTCAACTGTATTCACGGCGTGAAACAAAGGATTACAGCTAGACAGATTATTGCATTCGACTGTATTCACGATATGTATCTGTGAATACAGTAACGTAAATAGTGCAATTCATGGTCTATTCAGTTGTTTTTAAACGGAAAGTGAATCAATTAACACAATAGACTCCTAATATAACTCAACAAACACAATTATAAATCTGAATACATAAAATACATAAATTATATTAGTTAAAATACATATGAATACATTGATGGAATATAGAGAGACAGTGAATACAATGAAATACATGGAATACAGCGAGATATATTGAAATATAATGAAAAAAATGACAATGAATACAATGAAATACATGAAAATAAAGCGAGATACATTGAAATACACTTTAAAAAAAAAGATAACAAAATCTTCAAGTTGCTCAGCCCCAAACTTCAGACGACCTAATTTTCGCCGACGATTTTCCGACGACCTATCGGATTTCGACCATGATTCCATAAGCAACGATAAGAAAAAGAAGAAGAAAACGAGAAAGATCGCTGAAGAAGAAATTGCTAGCATCCGTAATGCATCAGAAGAAGTTAAAGTCCCAGAACTGAATTGCTAGCACCCGTTGGTAACACGCTGAAGAAATTGCTAGCACCCGCTGAAGAAGAAATTGCCAAGAAGTTAAAGTCCCAGAAAATTCCTGTTGACTACTCGGAAGAACAATCGACGGGGGAATTGATGAGAGAGAATCCACGAGTTTGTATTCATGGAGAAAAATGGCGTAGTGAGAGAGGATGAAGAAAAATCTGAAAGAATGAGAGAGAAAAATAATACAAAGCGTATTTTATGGCTTAAGGGTAGGAGGTGGCCATAAATAGATGTTCGACTAAAAAATCAAAAGGTAGCTATGGAATATAATTTTTTAAAATGATATTTATTTAAAATAAATAAGGAATCAACTTTTGCTATAAGAGGTAAAATTCCTAAAATAATCCCTTAATAAATAGTAATTTTTCAAGGGGCGTGCCAAGTGATCCCTTAATAATGTGCATGTGGGCCGATTGAATACATGACATCTAAGTCAAATTATTAGGGTATCTTGACTTTAGTGTCATTGACACGTAATTACTGGTTTATGCAAGCACAAGAATGTTTACATATCTCGTCACTTGCGTAGAATTATCAGAATCTCTTCAAATTGTGTCATGGTAGAAGGACGACCCACAATAATAATTGGGAATGGATAATGTATCCGATATTGATGTGATGTTTGATGGTAATTCTGCAGCAGAGTCAAACTAATTTCTGATCTGTAGAGAGCTTATTCCATGCAATAAGGAATAATTATCGGCTAGAACTTGAGTGATAATTGTAGAAATTTTTCGGGAGTGGAGTGTACATGGACCGCGATAAAAACCGAACCAACTATATTGATTTGGGTTGCTTCGATTTATCGGGGTTTTTTTTTGTTAATTAAATATTATTTCAATTTTATTTTGTTAAATTTTTTATAAGTAAATATATGTTTAGTAAATATTCAAAAAAATGACAAACATGTTATCTATTAAAATATTTTAATGGGATAATTTACTTAGCAACACATGGTAGTTATTTTTTTAGTCGCCTGACAATAATTTTTCATTAATATACACTTTCAATATTAACCGAATTTAGTAATCAAACATAAGAATCAATATGATATCTAAATAATAATAATAATAATAATAATAATAATAATAATAATAATAATAATAATAATAATAATAATAATAATAATAACTTCAAATTCGAAAAGATATAAAAAATTAATAGATCTTGACATATGAATATGGAAGAACAAAGAGATTGACGCATTTCAGTAACACTTGATAAGACAGCTAGTGATCATACAACCCACTATTTAAGGTAAATAAATATGGAACACTTCATATTCTATTAAATATTATACCTCGTAAGAGAATCTCAAATATTTCTAGATATATTTTAAAGAAAATTCTGTATAAAATCTTAAAAGTATATATAAAAGTTATATATTTATATGTCGATTTGGTTCGAATTTTTTTACTCAATACCAAACCTAGTCGAGTTTTTTTATCGGTTTGGTTTGACTTTTCGGTTTGGTGCAACTTTTACGGTTCGGTTTGTACACCCTTAGGAGTGGTTGTTTGTTTTGTCTAGTATGTGGAAAATTACGAAATATGGAAAAACTGGTATGCCCCATGTACCATGGAATTCTTAAGTCTATGATTTGGATTAAATAATTCATATTACCCAACTTATTCTTTTTATTGGACAAGTTTAAAATGAAAAAATTAAAGGACTTTCCATATCTTATGTTCTCATCGTTATTACTTATTAATGCTACTCTGTCAACTATTAAAACAAGAAGAAATACAAAAAGAAGAAAGAAAAGTAAACAAGATCCATTAGTTAACAAAAACTATATGCATTTCGCTATACAATAATACAAACAGGCTGTAACTTTCGTTCTTTAATTACATAAGCAGGCATTCCACGTTATACTGCAGTTAGTGGCGGATGCAACCCTTAAGTGACGGGTTTCAATCTCAATCCGATATTTCTGATACATATATGTGTGAAAATTCACTAAAGTTCAATAAATATTTAATTGCAATTTTAAAAGTACAATGAGTTAACCGCTAAAAATATTAGTATCTAATTAAATTCGTCTCTAAACAACAGTGGTACTTAAAACGCATTTATTTCTCCAATTGAAACTAGGAGTATGTGAAATTGTACTACTATATATTTATTTAAGCTTTTCAAATAACACAAGTGGCATACACAATTTAATTTCTCTAGGTACCCACCACGAGTCAGATTCGTTAAATCAAAGAAGGATAAACAAGTGGATAACTCAAAATGTGGAGTTAGATATATAAGCTTTTTAAATTGACTTTAGATGGTTTTTTCTGAAAAGTCGTCTCAAAATGGTGGACATATTACATCCTTACATAAAAGTTGTCATCTTCAGTATGCAGTTAGGTGAAGAATTTTGTACGCGGTTGTGCTTGAAATAGTTGAACCCAATTATTTTTCATGAATTTGAAACAATCAGCTTTGGCCTATATATAACTGAGTCAACGTTGACTTGGGGAAAGATTCACGGGATTTGTCCTTTTGTCTGCTAATACTAAAAGCTTATAGTGCAGTTGTGTATTTACTAGTAGTGAGTTTAGTTAGCTTACCCAGGACCACAATGGTGAATCAAAGAATGCAGCGGAGTAAAATTCTAATAAGAGATATCGATATTTAAAATTATGTTATAGGTTGCCATAATTAAGATTAGAATCTACAATATTGAACCCAGTTTTAACTTTTAAGTGTTATTTTTTTTTTTTACCTAGTATAGTTTTTCGACGAAGATAATTCAAATGAATCCCCTTTGGACTACGTAACTCCGATCCGCCCAACCAGAATGGCAACTTAATTAAGAGCAATTGATGGTGGAGACCAAGTGTGTGTCTCGTACGGGAATTGAACAAGCAGTTCGATCAGATTAGAGCTAAGTTACGTAGTGAGCAAGATCACAGGTGTATATTCCTAGTTTATTTGCTTACGTTGTGGCATACTGGCATTGTGCTCCGAGTATGCTCGATCTTGTTTCCCGTTTAAAATCTTCTAAAATATATATAGTCTACAACTTTTCTATGAGTTAGACTGCCCTCGAATTAAGTGTGTATTTCGCCGGAAAGTATGAACACAGTAACAAGAATATTGAGAGCTTAAGAATAAGAGAGTATATTGCTTTTGTGACGTGAATCCGATGCCCTTTACAAATAGCCCCCTTTATATAGTAGAGGAATCATATTCTTATCTCATGATTGGCTAATTAATCGGCCTCTTCTTGATACATGCCGGGATTTATGCCGTGATTCTCGCCCGATTACAGATATTTTGTCTTTCTGTTATTCGACCCAGTAAGCTTCCCTCGATCTCCATCTTATTCGGTCCCGGTCTTGGTCGTTCTCGATCTTAATCGGTCTGATGACCTCGAGCTTGGCAATCTAACTTTGTATCACGACCCGGTATGACATGGGGTCAGATCTTGTCCTATCAGCCTCGGTCTCGATTTATCATAAAAAGGTCGAGCCCTATTTTAACCGTATACAGATAGTCCCCTCGTTTTTGGGTAAGTAACGACAAGAAATGATTTGAGCCATCAAACTTCATCTCGATATATCATGACATAAACATCATGTCGTAAGTAACGAAGGTTACCGAAACGTCTCGTCGGTCCGGTTCCCCAGGCATTTAATGCACGTCAGTCGATGGTCGACCATTATCAGCTTTGAACCATCACTGAGAAATTATAAATATCCTTCTTCTTAACTTTTCAGTCTTTACTTTCAAATATTCTTCACTTTAATCTTCAAAACCCTTTGCCTTCCTCAAAGCTTTGTATTCTTAGATCCCTGAAGTTCTTCACTCGCTTCATCACATAAATACCAAGCGTTCCTCTACATTCCCATTCTCCTTCACTCGTAAAAGTAGAAATGGCTAAGACTTCAAAAACCGTTCCACAAATGGAGACTGCTTCATCGTCACGACCGGCCAGTGAGGAACCGGCGGTGGAGCGACGCCCTGAAGAGTTTTTTCCCCGGGGTTTGTCCTCGATTCTGATTTCAATGTTGAAAAGACTTCCTCGGTGCCGGGCTGATGCGAATCGGTATCGAGGTATATATGTTCGATAGCCAAGAAAATCCTCTCCCAGGTTAAAAAAGATTGCAACTAGGGTAAAAATACACATTATGGTGCGTGCTCCAGAAGAAGCAATCACCATCCACGTGGAAGGGTTCTTAAGTATTTACACTTATTCCTTCACGTTGGGTCCCTTGGATCCGATCATCATAGATTTCTGCAAGAAATACGAGGTTACCCTTGGTCAGATTCATCCCTCTTTCTGGAGGATAGTGATACTACTTTGTTTCTTCTCAAGTAAAGTCGATGGGCTTCCCTTCACCCTCGACCACCTCATACGCCTATATAACCCCCGACTCTATCGAGGAGGACTGATAAAGCTTCAACGTCGAGAAACCCGGGCACCTTTCTCGAGCATAGATGAGGAGAAAGACCGGGGCTGGATGGGCCGATTTGTTCAAGTGGAAACCTCAGACTTGATCCCGGCCGAGAGTATGCCATTTCCTGAGAAATGGAATATGAAACGTAAGTATAATTCCTTCCTTAACTCCTGTTTATTGTCTTCGTCTTTTTACCCTTTCTTATCTGCATTTTACTTGATGAAGTCGTTGCTTGGATGTCGGGTGCAGTTCCTCAACTCGAGGACTGGGTCAGGAGCCTAATATCAAAGTCGACACATGCTGAGCGCGCATGGCGCAATTTTGCGAAAGGTCGATGGGAGGCTAGTAGTCATGGTAAACTTTTCTTCCTGACTTGGTGATTTGACCACAGTTCGAATATTTTCCCAGGCTTATTCATTTATTTTCGTTTGTAGATCTCGGGATATTTTTAATGATGAGGCCTCCATCTGGTAATGAAGAAGTCCAACCATCTGCTCCGAAGTTGAAGAAAAAGAGGAAAAGGGCTTCGAATTCCGTGGACTTCGAGGGGCAGAAACCCAAAAAGAAAGTAGCCCGTAAACCCAAGGGGAAAATCATCCCTTTATCTATGGAGTCAGTCCAACGGCTAAGGGATGATCCCGAAGAAGAAGAAGAAGAAGAAGAAGTAGAAGAAGAAGAAAGAGAAGACTCCGGGCTAGTGACCCGTGCGCGAGCTGGCACTGGAATTCGAAGAACTACTGAGCCAGTGGGAGCTGAAACTGTTCTACCTCGAATTGATGAGATTAAAGGGGAAACTTCGGCCGAAGTCCCCGAGCTAGAAAGATCTGAAGATATTTCGCCTCGAGGAGGCGGTTGATGTTGGTGTAGAGACCGGGACCGAGGCTTTCCGAGGTGAAGGCCGTGCCCCAAAAGATTTTCCTGGGGCGATTGAAATCGGATATTCCCCCTCGCTTCCTTCATTCATTGAGTCGATGATTAAAGATTCTCAGGTGGAGGAGACTTGCATGATGAAGGGGTCCATAGTGCAGAAAACCCTTTTGTGGCTATTTTGTCATAGTGGAAGATGTCACCGGTCTGGGTGACTTGGAGATACCAAAGAAGAGCTCGAGCGGGGCTTCCTCGAGCCTTAAACTAACTATTCGGTTTCCAACCCCAAGTGTTGATCTCAGGCATAAGCGATCAATTGTCATCTCGGTCCAGAAGATGCTCGGGTCCTTTTTGCTCCTGTAAGGGTGTCTATCTACCTTCGATTTTTGGTAACCGAAGAGGACCAGGCTAAGATGGACGAAGTGGAGATGCCCTGCCTATTCAATAAAGCTCAACAAGCGTTGAATCGGGTACCCTTAGATACCTTTGACAATTTCAGGTTCTGTACTTATGCTTTTATATAATTTCCTTTTTCGTGTTTTGCAGGGTTCGATGCTTCATCATGAGGCCTTCCTCCGATCCCGAGAGGAGTTGAGAAGGTATGAGGCCAAGATTTGGGGGCTCACCGAGAAGAATGAAGCCTTCAAACTTCTTAGTGAGCAAAGACAAATGGAGGTTAATAGCCTTCGAGCTGATTTAGAGGTGGCCCAAAAATAACATGCCGATCTGGTCGAGTAGATAAACAGAATCTTTGAAGTTACTAAAGACGAATCGGGTATTGTGACTAACGATCTAAACCCGCAAGTTTACCAAAAGATTAACATAATCGGGCAACACCATGAAGAGGTAGAGACTATAAAGATTGAGGCCAAAGTTTGGAAAAAGAACATGGATCTTAGCCTCAGAAAAGGAGACTATCAGGGCCCAACTGGCCTCGACTGAAGTTTAGCTCCAAAATATAAAGGAGAAAACCTTGGCGCAAGCCAAGAAAATCGAGGAGCTCCAGTCTCAGTTGGGTTCTACATTTTATGATCGAGAGAAGTTGGTCACACAGCTTGAAGTGGTGAAATCGGTAGTCGAAACGATCAAGGCCAATGTTGATGCAGTGGTAGCTATCTATCGGGCTGATGTCGAAGCTGTTCTGGTTCGGGCAAAGGAGGTTGCCGAGGTCGATGAGATTTGAGAAGAGAGGATTGTCGATCACGCCAAGTGTCAATCTCGGAGTGGAGACCCTTGAATAAATCCATGCTCGGGGTTTTGATATTTCGACCGAGATCAAGGGCGCTAAGAAGCTTGAAGCTGATATTGAGAAATTAGGTTATCTCGATAATGACGGTGAATCCAAAAGCTTGAGCAAATCCGAAAGTGCAGAAGACCTTAAGGGAGGAGACGTCACTCCCCGAGATGACCATGTCACTTAGGCTTTTAGTTAGTTTTTGTATTTCTGCCAAGGCTGCTTTGGCCTTTTGTAAAGAACTTCCATCGGGTCGTGTTGACCTTGTAAAAAGGTTTTGATAAATATGTAAAAAATATTCCCTTCCATGTCTTTTGAATCTATTATCTTTTTGTACGGGTCAAAGCGCTTTAGCATAAAATTATGAAGTTGTTTTGGAAGGCCCAAAGTTTGAGATAGTAAGGATCGATAATAAGTAATGCCCTGAATTGTTTCTGATCGATGGACCCCGAATGACCATTTGAACCTGAGTTTGAGTAGCTATTAGGCTTAATAGTCGAGTGAGGATTTGCTCGAACTCGAAGTGAAGGTAGCTCTTAGGCTTTATGGTCGAGTGAGGACTTGCTTGAACTCGAGATAAGGTTGCCCTTGAGCTTGATAGGTAATTCTCGAGTGAGAATTTGTTCGAACTCGGGTTAAGCTAGCCCTTGGGCTTTGTAGTCGAGTGAGGACTTGCTCGAACTCGAGATAAGGTAGCCCTTGGGCTTGATAGTTAGTCCTCGAGTGAGAATTTGCTCGAACTTGAAGTATAAGTAGCCCTTAGGCTTTATACTCGAGTGAGGATTTGCTCGAACTAGAAGTAAAATTATCCCTTAGGATTTATAGTCGAGTGAGGATTTGCTCGAACTCGAAGTAAAAGTAGCCCTTAGGCTTTATAGTCGAGTGAGGACTTGCTCTAACTCAAAATAAGGTGGCCCTTGGGCTCGATAGATAGTCTTCGAGTGAGAGTTTGCTCGAACTTGGATTAAGGTAGCCCTTGGGCTTTGCAGTTGAGTGAGGACTTTCTCGAACTCAAAGTAAAAGTAGCCGTTAGGCCTTATAGCTGAGTGAGAATTTGCTCGAACTCGAGATAAGGTAGCCCTTGGGCTTTATAGTCGAGTGAGGAATTGCTCCAACTCAAGATAAAGTGGCCCTTGGGCTCGATAGATAGTCCCCGAGTGAGAATTTGCTTGAACTCGGGTTAAGATAGGCCTTGGGCTTTGTAGTTGAGTGAGAATGATCTCTCGAACTCGAAGTAAAAATAGCCCTTAGGACTTTATATTTTTGTTTTCTTTTGTGTCTTTTTCGAGGCACCGTAGCCTTTTGGTTCGGGTGTAGCCCAGTGAGCTTGCTTCCCCGAGTTATCCAGGAGTGCCTAAGATAACAGTTCCCGAGTGGGAATGGCCACGATTTTTTAAAAATTCGAGGGTTGCCTAAAAGGTCTTATGCCCTCGACGTTCAATAGTTCGATATATACGAGTTTTATTTTTTGGATGGCAGTCTCCGAGGGCAGGGGTGACTATCCGAACTCTGGTTATGATCGGCTCTTAAGCTCGTTCCCATAATATATTGAAAGCATGGAATTTTAAAGTAGAAAAACTTTTTCTAAAACATAAGATAATTGCAAGGAAAAATACTTCTCTTTATTCTTGAGAAAAATGATTACACATGCATATATGTTTTGAGCCAGGGCTCGAACAACCTATGTGGGAACGGTTCGTTCGACCATTTGGACTTATCGAGACCCCGTCATTATGAATTAATATCCTTGCAACAAAGTTTACTTCCAAAGGCAATGCCCCCCAGTATTCCAGGTTTATTGAAGGGAACCTCGGATACTGTTAAATGTTGTCTTTGACACCGATTCGTGGTAGGCCTTAGATTTTAAGTTAGCATGATCCGTCCGAAAAACCCCAATTGGGACAGATATGGTACAAGGGAAAAAGAGTGCAATGCGTGCTTTAAGATCCAAAGCTTCGTGCAGCTCCTTGTCGATAACCTTCAAGTGTTAGTAGAAAAATATAAATAATTGAAATGGGGTCATACCTTCATTTAGATTTTGGATGTTTAATGTGACCTTCCTACGTACTAAGTCCCTGAGAACTTTGACCTCGATCATTTCTCCTCTCATTCCGTGTAGAATTTTGCCCAGGCCTGCAGTTTCTATGGTCCCCATTATACGGTTGATATCGATCTCTTTTTTACCTCGGTTCTCGGTTGATATCTCTCTTGATTCTATCCATGGGCCTGTTAGGATAAACGGACCTAGAAGGATCCCCCAGTTGATCATCCTCGACCCTGATCTTCGATTGATACCGGTTATGTACATCGGCCCAAGTGACAGTTGGGTATTCGATCAAATACTGCTTCAACTGCCGGGAAGCTACTGAACTTCGAACATTAAGACCTTGAGTGAAAGCTTGAACGACCCAATCGTCAATGACCGGTGGCAAATCCACTCGTTCCATTTGAAATCGAGATACGAATTCCCTGAGTATCTTATTGTTTTTCTGCCTTACCTTAAAAAGGTCCGACTTTCTTGTTGCAACCTTAATGTTTACAAACATCTGCAAGCACATCAAACGAATCAATAGAATTAGGCGATAAATTATAATACCATATCATGGAACCTTTCGATAGAATCTCCCTGAATTTCTTCAGCAATACGAATAGAATTTCGTCATCTTCCAAGTCATTTCCTTTGATGGCGCACGTTTACGAGGTGACGTGTTCATTTGGATCAGTCATCACATTATTCTTAGGAATCTCGGGCATACAGAACTTCTTGGGGATTGGCTTCAGAGCCGCACTCGGGGGGAAAGGTTTTTGTACAAATGTTTTGGAATCTAGACCTTTCAATATTGGTGGTGCCCCTAGGATCTGGTCGACCATGGAATTATCGGTTTCTACTTTCTTGTCATTTTTCTTGATCTTCTTTTCCTCTGTCTCAATTCGTTTTGTTAGTTCTTCGAGCATCTTAATGATTGAAGGGTTGGTCTCCGATTCCTTCTCGCTCGACCTCTTCGAAGACAATTCGACCCTATGTATGATTTCCTGGGATGGCTCGGGTTCGACCCTGCTCGATGTGTGATTCTAATTTTGGAGCTAAACTATTGTTGCTTGTTGGACTTGCAACATTTTGAAGATTACTCGCAGGCTGATTTCACCTCCGGGTGCATTCTGAGTAGTTGATCGGGTATCCCCACGAACAATGCTTTTGGGATTGGCAGCCAAATTTCTATTGATGGTTACATGCGAGCTGGCGTCGATTGGATCTATAGCCGGAACATTTCCTGGTGCAATATTCTCATTCTCGCCATGGTGGCTGAGATCATTGTCAATGTGTTGAGGTGCTGACTGAGAGTTTGACATCTTTTAATCTTGTAATCAAAGATACTTCAAAGAGCAAGCGTAAAATAGTGTGTGTGTTACGAAAATTCGTACCAGGCAATCACTATTATCCTTAGCCCACGGTGAGTGCCAAACTATTTACCCTAAAAACGGACAACAATTGAATTTATACTGTGGTTTTAAGGACACGTGATTCACTTAGCACAAATTAAGAGAAAATGTAAATTGATAGTGGAATTAACTACAAATATATTGAGAGTTTTAATCCTTGAGCTAGACTGCCCTCGAATTAAGTATGTATTTCGTCGGAAAGTATGAACACAGTAACAAGAATATTGAGAGCTTAAGAATAAGAGAGTATATTGCTTTTGTGACGTGAATCTGATGCCCTTTATAAATAGTTACCCCTTTATATAGTAGGGGAATCCTATTCTCGGTACAATCCTAAATACAGTAAAAAAACTCATGATTGGCTAATTAATCGGCCTCTTCTTGATACGTGCCGGAATTTACACCGTGATCCTCACCCGATTGCGGATATTTCGTCTTTCCGTTATTCGACCCAGTGAGCTTCCCTCAATCTCCATCTCGGTCGGTCTCGGTTTTGGTCGGTCTCGATCTTAATCGGTCTCAGGACCTCGAACTTGGCAGTCTAACTTCGTATCACGGTCTGGTATGACATGTGGTCGGATCTTGGCTAGTCACTCCTGGTCTCAATTAATCATTAAAAGGTCGAGCCCAATTTTAACCGTATACACGTGTCAAAATAGTTTTCTAATTGATAGGATAGATAGCCATAATAAAGAAAATAGGGCTTTAATATTAGTTTTGTTTGGTAATTAAATAAATTATAAGGGAACAAATAAAAAAAGAGAACTTGATTAGAGTCGAAGGAGTTGGACTATGATCTATTTGGTTAATTTATTTTGATCCGGTCCAAGTAATATTTAAATCGGTCATTAATCCGACCTTTTTAATTAATCTATTCAAATTCAACTCAATTCGCACATTTAATACCCATAATGGCATACCGCCAGAATCATTTTGGTTGAACTTTCACTTCGATCTTCCGTGTTGAGGAATTTTGCATGTACCACTCGAAATGCCCAATTACGGTATTTTTAAAGAGACCCATCTTTTTCTTTTTTTTTTTCTTTTCTTTTTTGGCTGCAAAAGTTGGCAAAAATGCAACACAAAGTTGGATAAATTTTGCACCATCGAGGAAGTTAATTCATTTTAATCATATTTAAGTTTTTTTTAATGTGATTGATAAAATTGTTGTCATGTGACCAGAAGAGAGTAACGCGACGTACAATAGTCGCTTGTGGTTGGCCGGACCCCACGCATAACAGACGCTTAGAATATCACAGTACCTTTTTAATGTGAAAAGAATAAAGTGGTCATCTGAATTTCTTCCCATTGCTTACAAAACAGTTAATGCTGTAGTGCGCGTCCAGTTTGCTCAATTTTCAATTTATTGGTTTTTCAACATATAAATAAATAAAATAAACAACTTGTTAGAAAGTTCTGCAATCATTAAACATTTAGCCAAAAGCCATACTGTTGATTGATGCCTTATATTGCATGATTACCAGCCACAATTGAAGAAATTACTTTGACTTGGAGCTCAGTTACAAAATTTCCAGCATATAATTGGATAACTGTCATCAGTCATGTCTGTCTTTATGAGTAGACAATTATTAATTTGTTAAACCATTAGATATATAAAAGAAAAATCAACTCTACTGAATATCTTAAAAATTTAATGTCGTTGTTCATTTCTCATGCACCAACAAGATTAGATTGGTTAGTCTAGTATTCAAATCGAATTTGCGATTCTCCTTGTATCATGACGCAATTAAATTTTTTTTTATTTTTTTATTTTTTAAAGGAGTGCAATGAGATTTAGGAACAAGAGTGATTGATAGAGGTGTCAAAATTGGCCCCCAAAAAAGAGTGAAATTCAAAAATAGCCAGATTTACAAGTGGTAATTGAAAAATAGCCACTTAAAAAATAGCCACAATTTCAAAAGTATTAGAAATTTAGCCATTTTTATGTAAAGATACATCTTAACGAAAATACTATTCAAAATCCGAAAAATATTCCAATATAATATATTGGAGTTCCAATATAATATACTGGTCTAGCATAATATGCTGGAAGTTCATACACAGGTGCTCTAATCTCCAGTATATTATGCTGGAACTTTCCGTGTGTTGGAGTTCCAACATAATATGCTGGAAGTTCCTACACAGGTACACCAATCTCCAGTATATTATGTTGGAACTTTCCGTGTTGCAGTAAAATAGTGGCTACTTTTTAATGACTTTGCAAACGCTGACTATTTTTCAATTACCAGTCCGAAAACTGGCTACCATGCTATTTTCACCAAAAAACATGACCTGCCCAACCGGTCCCAGGTTGGGCTGGTCACTGACCCATCTATTTATGGAATTCAATCCATCTTGACCCAACTCATCTCAGCCCATCTAATGTTGGGCTGATTTTTAGTCCAAATTTATTCATGAGTAGCTTTGCCAAAATATCTTTTAAATAATTTTTTTTGTTTAATATGTTATATATGACAATAATAAAATAAAAAAGTTTTATTTTAGTAATTAAACAATTCATAAAAAAATAACACATATTAATTAAAGCTTGGTAAGAATTGGGCGGATTGAGCTATGACTCATATTTTAGTTATCTTGACCCAACCTATCTCAGCACAAGTAACTTTTGGGTGGTCATAACTCAACCTATTTTAACCAGCTCAAAATCGATCAGACCCGCCCATTTAACACCCTAGCGATTGATGAGAATCATTTTAATCGATCATGTAGAAGAATACTTGTTTTAGTGGTAGAATATATTACTCTTTTATCATAGAATTATTTTTCATGTTCAATTTGCAAAAAGTAAACCAGATTTTTGGCCAAATGTGCCTAGATAAATATATACTCCACAATTTAAAACTTTTAGATCCTTAATCTGATCGGTCTCTCTATCCTCATAAGGTAGGGGTAAGGTCTGCGTACATACTACTTTTCTCAGACTCCACGGTATGTGATAATACTGAGTATGTTGTTGTTGTAACCTGACAGTATTATTAATGTAAATTTTCGCTGTTGTCATTTCACATCCTACAACTTTGTGAAAATTAATCGTAGACTTTGACTAGAGTTCATCTTGACATTTTTGAAAGTTAAAAATCGAACAAAAGCTATAAGACAGATGGAGTAACGTGGAAATCAGACACTTGGCTACTTTAATTTGGACAAATGATGGAGTACTACAAAATAAATCCAGTGGGAGTAGAATAATTAATTTGGACTTAAAAGATTTGACACAATTAAAATATTGGATTGGAGTTTTCAAATTCTACTTCACTTACTCCATTACTTGGAGGGATCGCAAATTAGCACCTAACTTGTACTAATTTTAAAGGATTCGCAGAGATAATGTAAATAATTACAGTATTTTATTTGTAACCAGAAGAAAAGGTTGCAAATACTTTACCTAGAAATGATGTTGCGTGAGCTGGTTCGCAAATGAGATATTATGATGATTAAAGATTCTAAAAAAAAGTGATATAAACCTAAAATAACACAAAGAGAAATTATTTAAAAATATATAATCTATCTAGAATTTATACAGACTTAGCTAAGAAACAGTCCGATGAAACAGTAGTATGGACGAAAAATTAATTTAAAAGAATGTTAAACTAATGAAAAAATATATATTTAAAAGGGAAAATTAAAATATCATAATTTTAAATAGGTTAAAAGAATTGGAATAAAAAAAAATCAAAACATGAGAGATAAGTGTATATTGTAAATCACGGGGAGGTTAGCTTTACGAAGAGAAACCTTAGACAATATCTCTTTAATTATCCGAAAGAACTTTTATGGGAAAACTACCCTATATACCTAGCTAATCAAAAGTAATTACCCGTAATTGCCCATTTTAAAAGTAATTACATCAATATCTATTCTATTACAACTAATTACCCGCCCAACCCAACTCTCGCGTGCGATGGACATATCTAATTTAAGAAGCAAAAGTGTGAATCCTAAAAAGAAACCAAAGAATAGTTAGCTTTTCTCAAAAGTGGGCAGTGTTATTAGTATTGTACTTTTTTGTGATATCATCACCCCTTTTTTTTTTCTTTGTACTCCATAGTTTATTTTATCTTCTAAAAGTAAAACAAAAAATAATATGTACTATCTAACTAAAATTTGAATTTTCATGTGTGTTGAAGTATTTGCTGTTGGAATTTATTGGGTATTGTTCTTTGATTATGATGTTAATGCTAATTTTCAAAGATTTTATTGTGAGAAAATTTAATCCATCATTGAAGGATCTTGAAACTTGAAACTCATAACTTGGTTTGTTTGAGTTTTTAATTATTTTGATCCGATCATGTATGAGTTTGTTTGAAAAGTTGATTGGAGGTTGTAGCTAAAGTTTTAGTTAATTTGATGGAGATTTTGTAGTAGATTTAGAAATTTGGGTTGAAATATAGTTGAACCAGAGAAGATGATGAATTTGTTAGAAATTTGTTTCCGAAAGACCCTCAATACAACCAAATCACAACAATTACGACAAAGAACTATGGCAAGCGAAGTAGTAACAACAATTAAAAAAATAAGCGAAGCAAAGAGAAAAATATCGAACTAAAAATAATGAACACAAGGATAACACTAGTACTACAGCTAGGGAAGGAAGTACATGTGTGAAAAGGAAATAAACACGACCACTAACTAACCTATAACCCTAATTTTTGACCTCCACCCCCTCCTATCCAGGATCATGTCTTCGGTAAACACTAAATATGCCCCGTCTGATGAACAAATTACTGTGATCCATCCAAAATATGTATAGATATTCATGGGCCATATTCATAAATGACATGAATGATTATAAAAATATTTTTTTATATCATTAGTGCATAAAACATAAAAGTCGGAGAAAATCAATAGCTATTGTTCGAGAAGATGTGAAAAAGCAAGATGAAAGGGCGCAAACGACTTCTCTAAATTTTCTTTTATTTTTTAGTTTTCAAGGGGTTAAATTAGGAGATACTTGACACTATGGGAAAAGAAAACAGAAACAGGGAAAACAGCAACTTCACTCTGTAAATGCTTTTATTTATTAATGTTGGATATCACAACAATTCGATTTTGCAGCTTGCGCTGACTGAAAGAAACTAAGTACAAGAGTAGTAAGTACATAAAAGGGTACAATATCTGTATCAGTTGATAGCAGAGCAAACTTTACGAATTTCACCATTAGTGCCAGTCTTAACTTCAATATTGCTCATTTTAACCATGGACCTGCCAAACTCCACGCCGAATGTCAATCCAAGTAATCCCCTAATACCTAAAAACCTTTGGACAAACACCTGTGTAGAAGCATCGGTCCACAGCTTCTGGTCTGATTCCAGAACTCCACGACCATTCCTGAGGTTGGAGAAATACGAAGTGTCGAAATTGTTTACGCTTCCAGTGTCTAGTCCCACACGCCTTGAGGCATCCCCATTTTGTGGACATAATGCTCGAAGCTGAGGAAGAAAGGTTGCATCTATTGAAGGGTCAGGGCCACCAGTGGAGTTGAAATTGAATAGCCTGTCTCTGATGACTGCGCAACCTGCGGTTCCAATAGTGTGCGCACCTAGCCACACAAAATTAAGCATTGATTATACACACAAGGGTTGATGTATTAGTATCTCTTTGAAGGCTACTTTCATTTTATATGACAACCTCTTCTGGGCACGATGTTAGAAAATAAAGATTTTTGACACGCACCAAAAGTATGATAGAACTTGAGGACCGTGTTAAATTGCCATGACAATTTTATCGTTATAAGAACATGCATGTCATTAAAGATAAAAATAAGATATTTGTAGTTAAAATAGTTCCCACCTGCTTTGCCATGCTAACAAATAATTAAAACATAGTACTATGTTATACTCATTACTTAATTACCAGTAAGGGCGACAAGATCTTGAGTGTTGAGACCCTTTGTAAGAAACTTTCGCTTTTGAATATCCACAGAATCAAAAAAAGCTGGCAGGTCACCCGCATCAGCTGCTCTCGAAACTCGCCCATCTCTACGTCCCGTAGGCACAGACCATGTCAGTCCCCTAGTCTGCATCAACAATAGTAGATTATTACTACAAAGGATTTAGCTTAATTATATACTAAGAATTTTACACCATAAGCATATTTTAACCCGTTTTAGTAGGTAATTTTGTATTACTTTTCAGGTCATAAATAAATTCCTAAATATTCTTAATGTATAGAAGTAAAACTCTATTATGGATACATGCATGGGACCATACAAACTATTTACCATTCAAGCATGGTCGCATAAGTTGGAACGGAGGAAATATACGTTTAGATATTTGTGCGTGTATATAGATAATAAGAAGCGTAAAATATATAAGACAATGGGGGAGATATTCTTACCGCAACAACGGAATCACGAGCAGCTAGAGCAAGAATATCAGCACAGGAAACAACTCCAGGACAGATAGCTTCAATTTGCGTCTTAGCATCCTCAATAACGTCGAATCCTTTCAAATTTCTGTTTGGGATAGCAGTTCTCTCAGCGTCTGAACCTTCAATGAGGATAGAACCATCACAACCTAGTACAAAACAATCATGGAAGTGCATTCTCAGGATTCCTGGTGCCACCGTTGGATCAGACTGAAAATGAGCCCTCACCGTTGATTGAACTATGGATTCGGCCCTTGGGCACGTACTGGAATAAAATCCAACACGGGTTCCTTGGCCTAAAACCATAGTCACATCTATGGCTAGCACTAGAATAACCATAAACATGGCCATTTTGTTAATTGAATGGTGATAGTACTCCATGGTACGTGTTAACAGTATAAACGAATTCTGAGATTTGAGTAAGTAAATTTCTACTCTTTTTTGTGTGTTACTTAATGATTGAAATTGTATAAGAAACCTGGACATATTTATAGGCACAAGTGAATAAAGAAAAGATTGAGTAGTGATTGGAGCAGGAGACCATGTAAGCAAAATCACGGCTTGATTGAGTAGTGATTGAGTAGTGATTGAGTACTGGAATAAACTTCACGGCTTGATATAGTGTGGAAGGCACAGTTCCATCAGCATGGATCCATGGCCGGCCCAACAGAAGATTATATGAGGCTGGTATGTCAAGCACCTGAAATTCAACTTCGAACCAAGTTGGCCCCATCTGCAAGCAAAGGTTGATTTCCCCGATCGTGGCCCTCTAGGACCCATCGAAAGCCTTTAAATTCATTCTTCCTACACGTATCTCATGGAAACCTTTGTCCAAACTTTTCAGAGTGTCCAATGTACAAATATTTAGGCTCGAACCTCCATCAACCAAGACCTTGACAATGAACTTGTCTTCAAATTGCACCGTAATATGCAATCCTCGATTGTGATTCAGTCCCTCGAGTGGTAGCTCATCTTCGTGGAAGATGATCTTATGACTTTCTAGTACTTGTCCAACCATGTTGGCCATTTCTCCGCCGATGATGTTATATGGTACATAAGCCTCGCTCAACACTTTCATTAAGGCGTTCTTGTGTGCCTCTGAATTCTGCAATAGTGACAGGATAGATATCTAAGCAGGGACTTTGTTCAGATAGTCAACAATAGAGTACTCCTTTGCCTGTACTTTTCTCCACAGGTCATCTGGCCAGATCTCAATGATAGGCTGGCTAGTAGTGGCCTCCTTACTTGAACCTCCCAGGTGTTCGGGTGTATAAACTTTTTCGGTTCTAGTCATTCCTTGTGCAACATCATATTCCTCTACCTTGGCCTTCCCTTTCCGCCGAGCCTCGGCAACATAGTCCTAGGGTATTGCTTTTGAGTTGAATGGGGGTGTGGTTGATACTGTCACAGTGAAAGGTGTGACCACTTCTACTTCAAATGGAGCGGGGGTGTCTGTGGGTGAAGCCACTTCCACCTCGAATGGAACTGTGCAGTTACCTCAACCTCGATTGGTGCCTAAGTCTGAACCACAATAGGAGTAAGTGTGACTGCAACTTTAAAGTTACCGCCTTCTTGAATAAGCTCGATCGACCCCTCAGGGTCCCATTCTTCATTTGCTTCTATCACATGTACACCATCACCTCTGTGATCATGGAGGGGATTGTTGCGGACATTAGGTGCGGCTTCCTTTGCTTGTATGACCTTGTTGTCAATCAGCGCCTGGATCTTATCCTTCAATCTTCCGCACTCAGCAGTGGTATGGCCTTTCATACATGAATGGTACACACAAGTTTTGTTCGGATTGACCCACTGGGATGGATTTTCTAATGCAACAGCAGGAACAAGTGTGACGTAACCAACGACTTTCAATCTTTCATATAGTTGGTCGGTGGGCTCAACAATGGCGGTGTATTGTCTGGGTGGCTTGCGGTCGAAGTTGGGTCTTGGTTTTGGATAATTTTGGTGTGCTGGTGGTGATTGGAAGTGGGATGATTGGTGTCACACCTCCTTTTCACTACCCCCGGAAGGGTAGATAAGAGAGTTTTTTCCAACTTAAAGTGACAATCGAAATGAGATTAATTATTAGAGTTCAGAGTCACCACTTGGGATAATTTTATGGTGTCCCAAGCCACCGATTTTAAATCCCGAATCGAGGAAAAGATTGACTATGTTTTATAGTCCACGAATACAGAAATCCGGGTAAGGAATTCTGTTAACCCGGGAGAAGGTGTTAGGCATCCCCGAATTTCGTGGTTCTAGCACGGTCGCTCAACCATCATTATTGGCTTATTATCTAATTTTAAAACATGTTGTGGCCTATGGTTGATTTTAATTTATTAACCACTTTTAATCATTTTCAAGAAGATTCAACACTATTTAAAATGTGCCTTGGACCACGCCACATGAAATGCACCCGCGGTCCGCAACATATTTTATCTAACGTTATTGAGAATTAGAGTTGGGTCACATGAAATGCACACTCGAGTTTAGGAAATTAATTTTTAAAATAGCGCGCCTAAAGCAACTACGCACTTTCAAATTTGCGAGGGCCATGGAAAGTTTGCTAATGGCACACCTCGATTTCTAATAAATGAAAAGGGCTAATTCATTAACTAGAAGACTAAGGGAATTTGCATCCTTTATTTCAAGCTAATGTTCGCTAAACTTAATGCTTAAAGGGTTGGCAATTAACTGACTGCTTGATTGTTTGGTGAGACTAAGGCCAACAGCAAGCCTTATATCCTCAAACAGGCCCAGCCCAGTTGGATAAGCAATACGTGAGGGGCCCAGGAGTATGCCAAAGGAGATGGCAACGTAGCAGAACAGGCCCAAGAGGCCCATTTCGATATACTGCCTGTTGTATGCCAATATTAAACCCCAAATTGACAACATAAAATGTATGGCATCAACCAAAACCGTCTAAGACTATCATGATTTAAACAACCTGCTACAGTTAAACAAGACACTAAACTGAATTTGAAATTCTCAATTAAAAGTACCAAAACCTCACACCAACAGGATACTATGGGAATGCATAACTAGAACAAACCAAATTATGCTGGTTCAATAACCAACCTCAAACTGGCTTTAAAAGAGCAAATTCACAGAAGAGAAGAAACAACATTACCATTTATATAGTTTTTAAAGGATAGGATGATTCAGACTACTAACGTATTCAATAATAGCTAAACCCATTAACATGCTCAATAGTAGCTCATCATGAGTACACATCCAACAATCTCTTGAGAAAGCAAACCCCAATAGTTACAATCAACAGTAGCTAACTATTAACAGCTAAACAAGCTAGTACGAATCACATGCTTAAACCTGAACTTCTATTACAGTGATCTCACGACACACATATGTCCAAAAACCTATTTCAATAACTTTGTAACCTATATGATCAGAACTTCAATTCATGTGAATCCAAACCTCATACTCAAACCCTCACAGAATCAGACCAATGAGCAAACATGGATTCACTTTACAAGACTTTAGCAACATGAGAAAGGGCTAGACTAACATGCATAATATAGGGTTTATATACATAATTATACAGAAATAGAAGAAATAAACTTGAGATTCAACTTGTATCCAAAGTGTTTCACATTCAAAGTGCAGATTCACATATACCATGTTGTTTATGGTTCCAAGAGATACCTGGAAAAGCAAAAAAAGTAAGAAGAATGAGGGATCAACAACAACAGAACAATATCAACAACAATGTAACAATAAAAAGCTAGCAAATCCAAGCAAAACACAGCTTCTTCACACCAGTAGGAAAAAAAACCACTGAAGACCATTCTATGGAGACTCAAATGCTCAGGTTAACTATGCAATTTGTGGCAAAATTGAATCAATTTCTGACTAAGGAAAATACAGGAAATTCAATTGTTCTTTCAAAACCTTTCAGACTCAGCCATCTCTGATTTTTATTGTTCTGATCCCCTTTGAAAGTTTAGGAAATGGGGATTTTATAGATGGGTTTTAAGGCAACAGTAATGATTTGTTAAATATCAGTTATCCCCTTCCCCAATTTTCTTTTTGTTCGACCTAGACCCCAACTTACATCAGTTTTGCAAGCCAATCCATTCCCCCACTTTCCTAGAAGCTTCCCAATGTAGTTACAAAAGATTCCTCACCTTCAATTCCCTAAACTACCCCTAAACAGCTATTATTTACCTTCGAAAACCAAAACAGATATGGGTCAATGTTGACCCAAGGCCGAATTAATCCAAGACCTAGCCTAAACCCATGAGTTTGTATACTAACAACCCAAATTGAATTTTCAAACTCTGAACTTAGTCGGAATCTTTAAAACAAACCAATCTTTGAATTTTTAGCAGAAAAAGATTTCACTAGAGAAGCTCGGAAACATTTATTTAAAGTAATTAAATTAAATTATACCAAGACATTGATACACTAATTCCCATTTCATTGAACGCCAAAATAAACCCCAAATAAAAGAGGAGGCAGATTCAGAATCATAACCATGCACACAAAATGACTTAAAAACATTTAAAAGACAGAAGAGAGAAGAAGCAAAAGGAGACGAGTACACGAACGAAACAGAAGACGGAGATGAAGGAGAAAAGAACAAAAATACCTAGATGGCCATACGGATAGGGCTTGACAGGCGATTTCGATTTGACCCGAAACTGGTATTACCCGCATGTTCTCTTTGAGAACAAATGAACAACACTAGTTTCAAGCCGCATTGTTCATAAAAAACTAAAATCTTGAAAGATTTTCTTTCCTTCAATTTTTAGATTCAAAACTGGTCCGATTTGGCGAGGATTTGGGGAGAAGTGGTGGTGGATTAGGACTCAGGGAAGGGTGATGGTTGCATGGCTGGATTTTGGTGGTGGTTGGAGGTTGGTCTGAGGCGGCGCCGCCGGCGAGTGAAAGGGCGGCGGATTAGGGTTATTGAGATGAGGGAGATGAAGTGAAGGGTGTTTGGGGAACTGACCAGTTTTCTGAGGAATTTTGGACAATGTTATAAAAATTTGACGAAGCCCCCTCAGCTGTTGGATGAGAGGATATGAAGGGATCAGATCGATTTAAGAACCAATGAACTCGAAACGACGTAGTATCGCCCCCATACTATGTCGTTTCAAAGGTCTCCATGACTGACCAGTTGGACCGGGTAAAACAATGGGTTTTGGGCCAATTTCGATGGGTTAATGGATGAAATTCGATTTGGGCTTGGATGAAATCAAATTAAAATGGCCCAAAGATCAGGCCTTTCATTTCCTTTTCCTTTTCTTTTAATTTTTATTTTCAAAAATTCTTTTCTTTTCAAAATTTAGAACCTAAATTAATTTCTAAACCAAATTATCCTACAAAATTAGATTAATTACTCAAAACAATACTTACCATAACTAATTAATTACCAAATTTAAACAAATTACAAAATTCGACGCTAAATGCAGAAATGAGTTATTTTTTGTAATTTTTCTATTTTTTGTAACACAACTAAATTATTACCTATTTTAAAAATGCCAAATTAAATTCTAAATGCAAATGCAACATATTTTTGTATTTTTTCATGAATTAAATAAAATAAATGTGCACAGACAAATGCAAACAATTAATCAAAAAAATGCTACAAAAATCCACGAAATTGCAAACAATGAAAAAATTTATTTTGTTTGAATTTATGGGAATAATTCATATAAAGCAAAAATTACGTTCTCACAGTTGAGAGTTATAGGTGTGATGGACAGTGGTTAGTTGGGAATATCTGGGAGATGAAGGTTGATATGTAGGCGGTGATGGTTGGTATGTGGGTAGAGGTGTTTGATATGTGGGTGGAGGTGTTTGATATATGGGTAGGATTTTGTGGCTGTTGGTTTTGTGTGTTTTGAGGAGGTGCTGGGTTCTTTGTGTTTTGTTGGTGGATATCGGGGACGTTGAGGGTGAATGACAAGTTTGCTAAGTTGCGAACCTGCTCAAGTTCTCCTTGCAGTTCCCGTATCTTTTGTTCCAGTCTCAAGACCAGATCCTTTGGGGCCGGAGTACTACGGCCATCTGAGGTTTTTGCGTTCTCAATATTCTCCTTTCAGATACCACTTAAGTCGTCCATTTTTGCTTTTTCTATGCCTTTTGTATTGCTTGGAGGAGGAGGAGGTGGAAGGCCTCTAGATCTGGTGTGGTATGCTGATGAGGCCAGTATGAGTGAACCAACCTAAGGGGATGAGAATAACAATAAAAAATAAACAAAACACAAAAAAGGTAACAAGTCAGTTAGGATCCTGAAATGTTTGCAGTATTTAAACACATATTGCGGAAATGTAAATTTGCGTCTTAGTTTGGGAACCTCATTGTGCCCGAGGTAGGCCTAGCGAGAAATAGATTTGGAGAACTTTTAATGCTAATAAATGCTTTATTTCATAATATAAAAATAGACGAATCCCAAAACAACACTAATATAATAATGAAATAAGTCACTACTGGCACTTGGTCTTATTACATTTTTAGGAAAAGCAGGTAAATCTAGCCTATTTGGTCCCAGAAGGACCTTCCCCAAATTCTATCTTCTGGACTCCATTATACAGATTCCCCAGATCGCGCAGCCCCAGCAGCAAGTAGGCTCTGGCCAAATGTCCTCCTTCAGTTCCTTTAGCGTTCTGGCAAATTTCAATCCTCTTTGTGACTTTACCTTCCAGCTCTACTATTCCTCGCTCTAGATATTCCAGTTTCCTGTTGGAAGTGACTGCCATCTCTTTCCATTTGATCAACCTCGCATTCCTCTCATGTATTTCTCGGTGCTCATTCTCAGAGTCGTGGACCCTCTTGCGCAGCCTGTTGTACTTATCTTGAGATTCAACTTCCTCATCTATGATTCTGTTCCCTCGACCGGCCCCTGGTGTCAACATTCCTTTCAGATTATCCTCCAACCATGCCGGGTAGAGAGGTTGGCACCCTGCATGATACTTGTCTGGCTCAACAGTGTTCTTCTCCACAATGATTTTGCAGTGCCACATGTGCTGAGCTTGACACTTATAAGGGACATCGTCATCTTGAAAGTCTGCCCTGAAATGACTCATCTTGACAACCCTTGGTACAACCTGTTTTCTGCCTGCTTGCCTCATAACTCGCATAGGGACATATGGGTATATCCCTCTTAACCCGATCAACACCAAGTGCGGAGCATCCCTAGATATGATAATAAATTCGTCTGTTGGGAACCATTCAAACATCCACTGCACTTGTTCCTCGGTCAGATTGTCGAAGAACTCTACCCATTCTTTGGCACTTTCCGGCTGAGCAAATCTGTTTGGAATGTAAGCCATCTGCTTGGGGTGATAGAAGGAAATATGGTCATTCCAAGCCCTTTGCGGAAATTCTTGGCGATAGCGATCCTTTTGGAAATGCTCCAACAACCATAACTGCAGCAACAAGTTACAACCCTCGAAATGCTTGACCCCTCTTTGACAGCGCTCCAGAGCCCTATAGATGTCGGTTATGATCATGGGGACTATGATATATGTCTGTCCATTAATCCCTTCCATCAAAGTCTTGGCGACCATGGTCAACCTAGTGTGGATTCTTCCCTTTTTCATTGGGAACACTATCAGGCCTAGGAAGCACACAATGAATACAAACACTCTGCGGTAGATGTGACCCAAAGAAGTGAGAGAGATCTTATCATGGTAAGTACGAAAAGACTTGCTATGGCCATACCTCTCGTATAGGTATTCAAAAGGTATGTAGGATTCTTTTAAGCACACTAGGTCGACATTCTTCTTCAGCCCCATCATCTTCAAAAAACCTCTGCCCGTATGGTTTTTTGGTACCAATAGCCCGGGACTGTCCCAAGTCAATCCCGCAAGCCCTCCAATTTCCTCTAGAAGCGGTGCCATTTCTATGTCGCCGAAACAAAACACAGCCCTTTCACTATCCCAGAATACAGTGGCAGCCTCGATCAGTTTGTTGTTTGGCTCAATATCTAGCAAGGAAGGCATGTTACCCAGGTACTTTCTCAGATGTTTCTTGTCACTTGAGGAAAGGTCCTCCCACTAATCTAGCAGCAATGGTGGGATATTGCTAACCATACCGAATATGGGGACCTCGTGCCACTTTTTTTTGCAAAACAAAAGATCTTACCCCTATCGGACTTGACTATTTATACATTTATGATCAACATATCGGCATTTAGTTCTCCAAATTAATGCACGGAATGTGGTTATGTCCGTTGGGATTATGGAAAACCCGATGGACTTTGGATAAGGCTTATCTTAAAACATTATTATGTGAACAACATAACTGATCCGACTAGGTTTGACCATGATGCATGCACAATTTTCACCAGAGTAAGGTTTTTATGGGGTTTTAGATTGGTACCCTCAAGAGGACAACTCGAGGAGGAAGGCGCGGAACCGTTGACTGCACCGTTGATCGAATGGTTTTACCGCAAATAAGACTTTCTGAATTTAAGGGTAGTAAATAGGAAGAGCGCAACCACTCATTAAAGCGTTGCTATGGGATTTGATACACATGAGTGGAATATGATGCAGAGCATAATTTATGTAGCAATTAATAGCATGTACTCAAGTATTTGCACGTAGGAAAATAAATACAGCATTTAAATAATTGAAAGACAGTTACAGGAAAAAAGAAAACAAAGGGACAAGTCAGTTTCAGGGATAAAAAACCATAAACGCTTAAAAAATGGATAGTTAAATTCAAATAAGGGAGAAGGGTACGGGATAAAGCATGCTTGGACTAATTCATAAAAAGATAAATTCGTTATGGTAAGAGCCTAAAAGGTATCCCCAGCAAAGTCGCCATGCTATCGCGCCTCCCTTTTTTCCCTCCACGGAGAGAGTCTGGGTTTCGACATTCATGGGGGTAATAAATCATTTCCTTTTGGGAATTGGGTATTTGAAGAGTCGCCACCTAACGGGTTATGGTGCATTAGGACACCTAGAGCGATTAAATCTTGGATTGGTTTGCATTACCAGAGATTAGGATAAGGGCTCGAAATGACCTCGAGAGGAAGGTGTTAGGTACCCCTCTCGGTTCACAACCGTGGGTCCCGATCGAACTTATACTTACGAATTAGTCCATTAACAAGTAAATAGTTGAATCAAATATTTTACAAGTAAAGCACGTTGGACGTTGTATAACTCAAATAACAAGGCAATGATTTTGAACAAGGTGTATACATACAAAACAAAGTTTTAAACAAAAGGACTTTTGGGAAAGGAGGAGTCCTAGGTTGGTTAGCCTATAGGATCACCCCACACAATGTCCGGTAAACACTCTTCAATGAGGGGCTACACGTGACATTAGCGCATAGTTATCATATCCAATATCTACCCTTCCCACCCCCTTAGTGGTTATTAATGCGAGTGTTGGTTAGCGATCTCTACTGTGTGCTGTTACCCGTCCCTTCTTAATGGTCCTAGAGAAAATTTAGGACCTCTACCTATAGGTAGTTCTAGACAGACCCCTAAGGTTTAAAGGATAAAAGACTAAGGCGACATGCAAGAACAATTAGGACCTTAGCACATAAGACAGAAAAGGAGAAATTAGAGGCTCAAGTTCACCTCCTCAAATAACACACATAGCACGAGTCAAACATAAATAAGGGCCTTATTGTTAATCAGTATCATAAGACATGATGTCTAGGTGAGTATCAGAACACAGTAGATATGCAGGTTCATTTTATAACTCAAAAGCAGGGGCCCTAATCAATTTGCCTACTGATATTAAGCATGTTAATTATTAAGCAGTACACACAAAGGGGCAGTTTCCAGTTTTACAAGAAATTGGATTACCTAAGGCTTGCCTAGGGGTAAGATAATGCACAATTGTTATCAGAACTATTAGAATAATGAAGGAGTTATTTTACCTAAAGCATACTGTTCTAAGTGTTATAAAATACAGGAATTATTACCAGTTTATTTTAAACAAGATAATTGAATGTGAAGTTGTTTTTCACATCTTTCATAATCAGTAGTTTACACTATGTATGACTGAGCAAGTACGAAAGAGATCCTAAAGCATGGTATCTAAGATGCATGTAAAGAATTCCTAAAGCAGGATTTCTAAATGCACAGCAGGTTATAACATGATTTCAAAATGCATAGGTGATAGTTTATCTTTAATGTCGTTTATCCTAGAAACTGGATTTCTATGTGATAATAGAGATGTCAAAATGAAATGCTGAAGGTAGTAGACATGGAACCTAGGAGCATGGTTTCTAATACATGATATGCTTTGCATGTATTGGTCCTAATCATGAGTTCTAATACAGATACAGGAGGATATAAACCTAAAGCATATTTTCTACCCATTGATATTGATAACATGTATAGCTACCCTGCCATTTTTCACTATTCAACCCCCATATTCGTTTACAAATTATTACAGGCCAATATCGAATGAATTAAATAAGTAGATAAGAAAAATAAGAAGTTACTCTATAGGGAGCCTACCAATAGGCCCAGATTTCCAAAAGTTCCAATGCCAGATTGCCTCATAGCCTTTCATATAATTCAGGTGTGTCAGAGTTCCATAAGGACCTCAAGGGATCCCGGGCAGTGTTCACACCCAGATTTCATAGTCATAGTTGAGTAAATGCAGTACAGAAGGGCTAGTTCTAATGTATCAGAGTTCAAAGGGATCTCATAGGGATCCCTAAGCAGTCACACATTAGAGGGGCAGAACTTAAACTATGAGTAGATGTGAGAATGTTTGAAAAGATTTAAGCAGGGAAACAGTTTGAAAAGGGACTTGTTTGAAATAGTTATGTAAAAGATAATAGATACAGTTTCGAAAAGAGAGTGGAGTAGTAAACAACAGTCCAAACACAACACCCCCCAAAATAGGTTCATATATAGCCAGAGATCATAGAACAAAGGCAGGTTCAACACCCACAAACAGGGGTCAAGGGATTTGGGGACACATAGGTCATGTGAGTAAACACATAGTTACAGGAGCATAACAATCCTTGTGAGGGTTTATGGGATTAGGGAATAGCTAGTGATATCAACACAGTATAGATTCAGAAGCAATCATAGAATCAGACATCTAAAGTGACAGTTCAGTTTGCAAAGAAAGTGCATGTCAAAACTAGACAACAAGTAAACAAGTATTCAAAGTAGGATAGGGTCATATTGAAACAGACAACTAGGGGAGCAGAACTAGCATGCTACATGAAGCCGTAATACATGCATGTCAATTACACTTTGAACAACAGAACCATAGATAGAAACATGATAAGTTGAAGCAGTAAATGAAATATATTGGTTTTGGAACTTTAATTGAAATCAGGACATACTAGTAAAGTGACAGTAAACAAAAGTGAAGAATAGGAGAGCACAATAATTAGCCTTGGCTTGCAGCCGGCTAACTTAGAACAGTAGTAAGTAATCACAAAGAGGGCAGAGAGCTTTTAGTGTGTGAGAGAGAGTTTTGAACCAAATTTGTTCGTGTGTGTAATGAAAAGAGAAGAGAGTATATATAATAGTTTGAAAGCTAGGTAAAATAAGGCAAGAAACAATTGTTCAGCAATTATAGAACTACAAAATCAATTAAGAACGAAAATCAGCCAAGTATCGCTTAATTAAGGGAGTAATTTACCTATGGTAGAAAGTAGGTAACAAATAAGGAAAGAATTCAAACAACATAGGTACAGAATATGTGAATTAGGGATAGATACATAAGGGTCTAATTAAGGAAATAACAGTAGAAATCAATTAATAATATGGTCAACCACATAATAAGAAAAAAAATAATTTAAGGGATAGGAAAAATAGCCAGAAATCTATATAAGAGTATCAACACAGTAAATCAAGGATTCAAGAATCGAAAAATAGTACTAATATTAAGGAAAATAGACTTCCATGAATAAACTAATAAACAGAGTATAAACAGGAAGAACCAAATCAAAAACCTTAACAAGATACTACTAGGATAAAAACCATAAAAATACTCTAATTAATCGCGGCATATTCATGAGAATTAAACATACAGGCAAATCGAATGACAAATCGTAAAGACGATCTCATAATCCGAGACTAAAGCCAAAAAAATTAGGGGTTTCCAACATGATGAATCAGATAAAAGAAAACATAAATAAACCATTTAAACATAGTAAAAATTATAGAATAATACTGAAAATCAGAGGAAAAGTAATAAAAAGGGGTTAAGAAACTCTAGTTTTGAAGACGAAGAGGCGTTTTGAAAAATCGGAGAGTTTATCATGGTAAACTGCAGGAATAACTCAAAATATACTCAGATCTATGGTAGATCGGAAGAGTCAAGAGATGAGTTAGGGTTTCAGAGAGATATAACCCAGAGATGGAGAGATTGCGGCTTAGAAGCTATAGATCTAGTTAGAAAATAGAAAGATCTTACTCGGACGGGACAAGGTGGCCTGAGAATGGTGAGCACAGACCATAGGTGTGAGTTGAGCAGCCACCGGTCCCTTGAGGACCTTCGAGATGACAAGAATCCGGTGCGTGAGGGGAACCATGGAGGCTAGGGGTGGTGGTGGAACCACCATTGATACCGGCGAGCCAACGACCGGCGAGTAGAAGCTTAGGTGTAGAGGGCTTGAGAGAGAATGAGAGGATGAGACGGCAGAGAGTGATGAGAGAAGGATAGAAAATGAGGGTTTGTAGGGGGGGGGTAGTCTTTTAGGTTAATTAAGGAAGGGATTAATCTAGTCCGTTGATCAGAAATGATCAACGGCCAGGATTTGGACGGAATTGGGTCGGGTAGGATTGGGTCTGGGCCTGGGGTGTTGGGATGATTTAATTGGGGGTTTGGGGCTGGTTTAATTGGGTTAAAATTGAAATAAAATGGGCTATTTGTTAAATACCCAATTAAATTAAATAAAACAATTTATAAAAATAGATGATAATTGTACATAATGAATTTCATGCATAGAAAAATAGTTAAAAAGATTACTTGGTATTTAAAAATACAAATGATTAATTTCAGGTCAAAAAATAGTATGAAATCGTATGATTGGGCTATAATTGCAAAGTTACTGCAATTATAGCCAAAGGATGCCAGTTTGGCCAATTATGAAATAATTTGATTCAAATAAGACCATAAATAATAAATTAAATCAAGAGATGCTTCTGAAATCATTTGTAATGCCATTTTGTAATTATTTATTGGAAACAAAAGTGCTGGATAAATTAATAAAAATATAGAAAAATTATAGAAAAATACCAATTGCTATTAATGCATGATTTTGAAGGTATATATGCAATCTTAAAATATTTTTGGAAAGAATTGGGTATCAATAGAGGGCAGTCCTATCGTTGATCATATAAATAATTTTTAGCGCGTCCTTGATCAATTGTCTGAAATGAGAGTTAATTTTAATGATGAGATACAAGAACTTCGACTTCTTAATACTTTACTAGACTCTTGAAAAACTCTTTGTGTTTATTTGACAAATTCAACTCATGGAGGTAAGGTGACCATGGAATATGCCAAGAGTGGTGTGTTCAACGAGGAAGTAAGGAGAAAATATCAGGGTTCGTCATCACAAGTACATATCTTGGTTACAGAAAATCGAGGGAGAGATAGAACAAGAGGTTCGAGGAATAGAGGTAAAAGTAGAAGTAAGTCAATGTCTAAATACCATAATATTATATGGAACAACTGTGGCAAAAAAGGTCATATCAAAAAGTATTACCACAAGTTGAAGCGAGACTTTAGAGAAGGAAAGAAAGTTGAAAATAACGAGAAAGTTGACCTTCTTTTTTTCCTATGATGAAAATGTCATCAATTTGGTATCCCATGAGATGAGCTGGATAGTAGATTCTGGAGTTACCTCACATGTCACACCAAGACAAGACTTTTTCTCATCTTATACTCCCGTTGACCCTGGAGTGTTAAATATGGGCAATGTTAGTGAAGTTAAGGTGTTTGGTGTTGGCACAGTTTGTTTGTAAACTAACAATGGTTCAATGTTAGTTCTTCAGAATGTCAAGCATGCTCCACTTTCCTTTCAATTTGATCTCCGCAGGAAGACTAGATGGTGAAGGTTACCATAATGCCCTCTTTAATGGCAAATTAAAACCTCACCAAAAGCTCATTAGTAGTGGCTCGAGGAGTCAAGTCTTCTCAATTATATGTGACATAGGGCTTTATTCTTAATGACTCCATAAATCTTGTGGAAAGTGACATTTTATCAAAATTGTAGCACAAAAGACTGAGTCATATGAACGAGATAGGGATTACGTGTTTGGCTAAGAAATATTTGCTTTTTGGATAGAACCAACAAAGATGAAAAGGTGTTCATTGTTTAGCTGGAAAACAGAAAAAGGTTTGCTTTTATAGCCATCCTCTTTCAAGAAAGCCCAAATTATTGGAGCTAATACACGCTGATTTGTGTGGTACTTTTAAGGTAAATTCAAAAGGTGATGCACTTTACTTTGTGATATTCATTGAGGATCATTCTCGTAAACTCTGGGTGTATCCTTTGAAATCTAAAAATAAAGCATTTGGCATGTTTAAGAAATTTCAGGCCGTAGTTGAGAGACAGACGTGGAAGAAATTAAAATGTGTTTGTACTCACAATGGTAGTGAATATTGTGGTCGCTTTGATACATTGCAAAGAAAAAGGAATTCTTCATAAGAAAACTCTGCCAAAGACGCCTCAATTAAATGGTTTAGCAGAGAGGATGAATAAAACTCTAGTTGAGAGAGTTAGATACTTTCTTTCATAGGCTAAACTTCCAAATACATTTTGAATGGAAGCACTTAATACTGTTGCTTACATTATCAATTTATCTCCTATTGTTGCTTTGGATGGTGATGTCCCTGATAGAGTTTGGTTTGCCAAAGATGTTTCTTATGATCACTTGAGAGCTTTTGGGTGTAAAGCTTATGTGCATATTCCTAAAGATGAGATATTGAAATTGGATGTCAAAACTAAGCAGTGCATCTTTATCGGTTATAGTCAAGATGAGTTTGGGTATCATTTTTATGATCATGTTGACAATAAACTTATTAGAAACCGTGATGCAATATTCTTTGAAGACCAGACTATTGAAGATATTGACAAAGCTGAGAAGATAGATTCTCATAGTAATGAGATCTTAGTTGATATTAATCCAGTTTCTATTGCCAAGGCACCTATTGCATATGAAGGAACCCAAGATAATAATGAAGATAGTGATCAAGATCAAATAATCATCATGGTGTAGATGTTATGGATGCTCCAGTTGATGAAGTTGTAGTTGATCAACAACCAATTCATGCTCAGGTAACTAATTTGAATGCACTTGAAACCTCTCTTAGAAGATCTACAAGGGAGAAACAAAAATCCATACACTATCCTCCTAATGAGTACGTACTTTTGACAGACATGGGAGAACCTGAGAATTATGATGAAACCATGCGAGATACTCACAAAGATCAGTGGATAGAAGCCATGGAAGATGATATGAAGTCATTCCATGAGAATGGCACATATGAGTTGGTAGAATTGCTAAAAGGTAAGAAAGCTTTATCAAACAAATGGATATTCAGAGTAAAGCAAGATAATCATACCTTTGCGCCCAGGTACAAAGTGAGGTTAGTTGTTAAAGGTTTTGGCCAGAATAAGGGAGTTGACTTTGATAAAATATTTCTCCCCCTATTGTGAAGATGTCTTCTATTCGTGTGGTTCTAGGCTTAGCAGCGAGTATAGATTTAGAGGTTGACCAGATGGATGTCAAGACTACTTTTCTTCATGATGATTTAGATTAGAAGATTTATATGGAGTAGCTTGAGGACTTCGTAGTTAAACTTGCAGATAAGCATATGCTTTGTAGAAAATTGGCAGGCATGAAGCATGGCAATAGTTTCTCTACTTTAAGATATATTTGACCCCTTGGCTGGAGGGGTGCCCATAGTGTCTAGCCAAAGGCCCAATAGCTTAATCCTATTCTCTTTTGGTTTCCATTCCTATTCGGAATTGGATTAGGTTTTTATTCCTATTTAGAGTTAGTTTTGACTTTAACCACTCATCATCTATAAATAGGACTGTAACAACTAATTTTGCACCTGAAAAATAATAATCAAGACAAGAAATATAGCAATAAATATTATTTTTGATTTCAATTGATGGGGTTACAGTCTCTAAAATATTTCAAATCTAAAGAGATGTAATCCTTTGATTCTTCTCCTCACGAATGATTGTTCAAGAGCTTGAGAGCTTGATCTTGAACTTGACGAATTTCAAATATGTAGTACGTCACGAACAATTTGAAGGTCGTTACGAACCAGGCTTTGGTGTCGGGTTATCACGAACGGAAGATTTGAAGCTGTCCACATATGATTTGAGTTCACCTTTGATATTTGACCACAAATGACGATTGCAGACATGGATGGAGACCTGATGCTATTCTTCAGAGCTTCTTTAGCCTTTCCTTCTGCTTACTTTATTTTCCTCTAGCCTTGTCCTTTGACCCCTTTATATAGGTATAAGGTGGAGTAGCCTCCAAGAAAACCCTACTGGGCCATTGGACTTGGGGCTCATGGGCCGACCTATTTGATAAAAAGCCAACTAATGGGCTAGTCCAATAGTATAGGACTTTTATTTAAATCAATTTGATTAGATTTAAATAATTAACCCAATTATACTAGTCCATAATATTTATTTGGACTAATATATGTTTAATTTTAAGATAAAATACAAATTTTTTATGGATTTAAATTTAATAAAATTTTAATAGTCTATAAGGACAACATTGGAAAATTGTTCTATGCTCACTTGTATAAGTATTTGAAAGACTTTAGTACATGAGAGTGATTTTTGAGAGAGCTTTTATCAAGAGAGAAGAGAGAAGAAAAAGTGTTTGTTTTGATGCAGATTGTATTCCGACCATCCAACTTCAAATTACGTTTTGCAATTCGTTAACCGTTGGATCGTATTAAAATTTTGACAAAGTATTTCTAACATCTTCATATTTAATTCGAATGGTTAAGATCAGATATGGAGACACGTAACATAAGATTTTGGGCTCTGAACTACAGCTCCATTTTCGTGACTTCTCTTCTTTCTTACCTTGATTTGTTGTTTCTCTTGTTAATATTGTTGCTACATTTGACACTTGTTGTGTAGACAATTTTAAAAAAATTGTAGCCTTTTTATTTTTATTGTGGATCTTTTTGAATCTTTGTGATCCCGTGGTTTTTACCTTCGATTTGAAGGGTTTTCTACGTTAAATTTTGGTGTTTTTTATCTTCTTTATTTCGGGTTTGCCTCTTCCTCGACATACCAGTGTTGGCCCATGAAGGTCGCCACTATTATGTCAAGGAAGAGGAAAAATTATTATTTATCTGAGTTTTGTTACGGAATGGAGATAAATTTTTACCATGTTTGGTTTTTCTATCTTTTGAAGAAAAGACAACATATTTACCATAATAGATTTTTCCTTTACGAAAAGAAAAATATAATTCTTCCCTATTTGACTAGTACCTTTTTTTGTAGGAAAAAGTTTGGACTTCTATATATTGAGGATCTTTCATTCTTATTCAGCAGCATCCACAAAATAGCCATATAAGGTTTGAGAGTCTTGTTAATTTAGGGGAGAACTTTACGGGACAAGTGTTAGTGTGTCACTTGTGTTTGCTTCTTTGTGAGGTTATTATCTAGATATTTTGTACTCTCTTTTATATAGTGGATGGCTGATCTCCGTCGTGAACGTAGGTCAACTGGCCAATTATGTTAAATGTTTGTGTCATTTTTGGTTTATTTCTCTTTTTTTGTTTGATTTATCATCGTTCAAGGTTTGCTTTACTCGCTTCCGCATGACACCTGATTATTTAGGTCCTAACAAGTGGTATCAGAGTGTAGTTCAAGACAGGTTTATCTGGCGGGTTCAGTTCTAGCCGCAACTTATTTGCCGGTAATCATGATTTTTGTCTGAGAAATTTTACCGGAGTGCTACTCACATTGAGAAAAACTTTGTGGTGGAGATTTGGAGATCCGACATGTTGAAGGTTATGAGACGAAGGTGGATCAAGTTTATTTTGTCAGAAAATTCAAGCCAAAGGGAAGAATTATTACATATTTGTCTTGATTTTCTTACCATATTTGATTTTTCTATCTTTTGAAGGAAGAACAACATATTTACCATAATTGTTTTTTCCTTTTACAAAAAAAAATTATAATTCTTCCATATTTGGCTAGTCCCTTTTTTTGTAGGAAAATGTTTGGACTTCTATAAATTGAGGATCATTCCTTCTCATTCAGCAACATCCATAATGTAGTCATATGGGGTTTGAGAGTCTTGTTTATGGGGGAGAAATTTACGGGACTAGTGTTAGTATATCACTTATGTTTGCCTTTTTGTGAGATTGTACTCTCGATATTTTGTACTCTCTTATATATAGTGTATTACTCATCTCCTTCGTGGACGTAGGTCAATTGGCCGAACCACGTTAAAATGGTTGTGTCTCTTTTGGTATATTTCTCTTTTGTTGGGTGCTTTATCGTCATTTAAGATTTACTTTACTAGCTTGCGCATGACACCTGATTATTTAGGTCCTAACATCTTGTGTTTACCTCGAAAATATGAGTAACAATTAAATTTGATTTGTGGTTTTAAAGAACGTGATTTAGTTCAATATTAATTAATAATCAAGAAGTATGATGTGTAAATGAAAGAAATGAGTAAATCATACCAGTGTTACTAGGCAGTATCGACCTCGAGCCAATGTGACCTCGAGATGGACCAAGAACAATAAAGCAAGAATTATAAAGCTAAAGGAGAATTATGATGAACAATGAGCGAAAAGGTAAGAGAGTATATTCTTTTCTAATTATTGGATCCTGTTTACAAATGATTGGGGTCCCCTTTATATAATAGGGGAACCCTAAATAAGATACATTTCTATTTACAGTAAAGAATTTTATTGGGACAACTGTCTAACTGCCTAGTACGGATTCGTACAAATCTATTTCGAGATTTACGCCATAATCTTGGGGACATGGAAGGAATCTTGCTCATTCTGTTACAAATTCATAACGGTATTATCTCGAGGCCAATCACATTAGGTTCTGACATTCCTCGAACACTTGATTCTTCGAGCCTCATACTCTGTCCTTGAGCTCGATCTTAGTCCCTCAAGCTCGAACTCAATCCATCCCAAACTCGGGCTTAAGGCAACCCCTCAAGCCCAGGAAATCGGGCATACCTGATTTCGACCGTATACAGATAGTCCTCGCGTTTCTTAGAGTAGAATGATAAGAAATGATTTGATCTTCGATGCTCCAATGCCTCGGCCATGATGTCAATCTTGTGATATCAGCGGCTGAAGTGATTGAAAAGTCGCTTCCGCGTAGTTCCCAAGGTCATTAATTGGAGGCGGCTGATGGTAGGCTATTTGGCTTCCCCAAAATGCTTAAGCGGCCTCTATAAATAGGCCAACTTCATAATTTTTGCAAACTTTACTTCTCAAATCATTCTTAAAATCTCTTTAGCTCATTCAACTTCTTTGAGTTCACCCTCTTCTCAATTTACTCTTACTACAACATCTACTCCTTCTCCTCTCTTGAATTTATAAAATGCAATGGTTAAAACATCTAAAACTCTTCCTCAGAAAGAAAAAGCTTCTTTATCATCTCGGCCGGCCATAGGTAGAACGATGGTGCCACCTCGTATCAAGGAGTGTATTCTCGGGCTGTGCGAAATAACTTCTAATTTTGAAATCGATTAACCTGCTTCGACACCAAGTCATTGTGAGCCCATGTCTCAATACATCTGCTTGATAACTGAAGGTGAGCTTGAGTAGGTGAAAAAGGACTACAACTGGGAGAACAAAGATGTTGTGATCCTTTTCCCCGAAGAAGACATCAGTACCCATAAGGCGTGTACTTAAGCGTGTATACCTATCCATTCATGTTGGGTCCCGTAGATCCAGCTCTGGGTTCCATAGACCCAGTGATTCTTGATTTTTTCCAACAATACCAGGTAACGCTTGGCCAGATCTACCCTTCATTCTGGCGCATCGTCAATTTGATCATATATTTCTCGGGCCTGGTCGAGGGGATGCCTTTTACCCTCGCTCACCTGATCAGGCTATATAGTCCTCACCTTTATTGAGGTGGTATGATAAAGCTGCAATGCCGATCCACGAAATCCCTTTTCTCTAGCATCGATGAGGATAAGGATCGAGGATGGACGAGCCGGTTTGTCCGAATCAGGACCTCCAATCTGATTCCTGTTGAGAGAATGCCATTCCCCAAGGAATGAAACATGAAACGTAAGTACAAATTTATCGATGATGACTTAATATTCTGCTTTCCCTACTCTTTCTCGATCTCATCCTTTACTCAATCTAATCCCTTTATAATGATGTAGCTGTTTCTTGGTTTCCTGGAGCGGTCCCGAAACTCGCAGGTTAGGTCCGACAACTGGCCTCCACCTCTTCATAGGCAGAATGGAGTTGGCGTGATTTGGCCAAGGGTTGGTGGGAAGCTAAGAACCACGATGAGTTCTCTTGTTCACATATTTGTGTTTCTTAGTGAAATACTTACTTTATCATTATGCAAGCCTTGGAGACACTATTGCTATGTAGCCGTCCCCACCCGGTGAAGAAGAAATCCCAAAGCCTACCAAGGAAAAAAAGAGGAAAATGAGGTCACCTGCAAGTTCCCCAAAGCCAAAGAAAAGTAAGGCTCGAAAGACTAAGGACGATACCTTGGCCCTATCTCTAGAAACGTCCCAACGCATTCGGGATGGGGATGGGGAGAGAGAAAATGATTGTTGCCTGTTGGTAGCTCGGAAAAGATGAAGCACTGATGCTTCAAACACCACTGAACCAATGGTGGCTGATGCGGTTCATTCTCGAACTAAAGAAATCTCGGAGGGGAGTTCGATCAAACTCCCCGAGCCATCGAGCAGCAAAAGAGCACCTCGTCTTGGAGTTCATTTAGCGGGTGAGATCGATGGGCCCGGTTCCGAGGCCCTCTAAAGAGAAGAGAATATCCCTAGTGGATCACTTGGGATAATCAACGTAGATTAATCGTCGCCTGGTCCCGAGTTCTCAGAGGGACAATTCTGAGATGCCTAGAACATGAGAACTCCCGATGTGGGAATTACCCACAAAGGGAGTGATATCTTACGGGAGTGCCTTGCAGGGGTCAAAGATGGTCCCGACTCAAATGCTACATTTATTTTTGATGAGTCCTAGCAGCTCTTCAAACAAGAAAGTTTCTGCCCTTAAAATTACGCTTGTGCTTTATCTTTGTTGTTATGAGTCTACTTTTTCCTTTTGTAGAGGCTGTGACACTCCATTGAGAAGAATTTTCCAAGTCTCGAGCTGAGCTTGCTCGATATGAGGCAGAACTCAAGAAGCTCGCTGAAGAGAGGGACAACTTTAAGATCCTCTATGTCAAAAAAGAGGGCGAGATCAGTGATCTTCGAGCCGAACTGGCGAAGGCCCATCAAGAACATATTGAGCTTATTGAGCGGGTAATGCAAGTTCTTTTTGGAAGTTAGCTGCATGCTTATTTTATTTGGTGACTAACGCCTTTAATTTTGCAAGCTCAGCAGAAAGGCGAGCTAGTGAAGTAGCTTCGAGAGGAGATCAAGTTGAAAGAGGCGGAAACCCTGGGGTGGAAGCAGCAAATGGACCATCTTGCCTTGGAGAAAGAGACGCTTCCGGCCCAGTTAGCTTCAATGGAATGCCAGCTTCAAAATTCACAAGGGGAAAGCTTGGTCCAGAGCTTAAAGATTGAGGAGCTCGAAGCTAAATCAGTCGCCGAGCTTGCAAAGGCTAAATCCGAGGCAGAGGCATTTGTGGCTTCTTATCAAGCTGACGCCAAAGCTGCCAATATTTGGGCACATGAGATCTCTATTTCTTCTGAAGTCAAATTGTCTTGTGCTCTCAATCATGCCAGGTTACAATCCCGGAGAGAAACTATGGAGAAGGTACACGCTTGTGGCTTTGACTTCTCAGCTGATATTGAAAATGCAAAAGCTATAGAGGACGAGGCTGCCACTTTTCTCTCCGACGACGAAGGCTCAGCTAGTGGTTCCGAGAGCGGTGGAGATGAGGATGAAGTCCTCGAAGATGCGGCTCCCAATGATGAGTCTCCCTAGGGTGCGGCTCCCAAGGATGCGGCCCCCAAAGCAGATTGGGCTCTTAGGTTTTTAAATTTTTGTTTTTGTGTAAGGCTCCTCGTGGGCACTATAAATACCTTTTATAAATATAAGGAATTCCCTTCCTTTCCTCTTCAACTTTGTGTTAAATTCTGCTCCATCTTCATTTTGTGAAATTTTTTATGTTATAACTTCAATGATTGAGTGAGCAGAGGCTCGGACTCAGAGTAGAATAAACCCTTAGGTTTTTTAGTGGTCAATGGGTGATCTTAGAACTTATAATAAAGTACCTCTTAAGGTTTTTTGTTAATCCTCGAGCTATGTTTAAGTTGATTTGATGCGAGCTCTGGATGACGGGACTCTTGAGTCCGAATTGAGTGAGAGTGAGGTCTCGAACTCCACATGCTTCGGCCCTTAGGCTATTTTATATTGGCCCTTAGGCTCTTTTAGGTCGACCCTTAGGCTCTTTAAGTTGGGCCACTTTGGCCTCTAAGATGGCTATAATTTTTCCCTCTTTTCGGCTAAAAGACTTAATGAAAATTTCTTTATGCCTTAGCATGTGTTTTTGTACCCGTTGGGTTTTTCGAAGGTTTGATCGATCGAAACCTCACTCGTAATCCGTTTGGTTTGATAATTGAATACCTCTTGAGGCTTTTTCGAAGGCTGATATTATCGAAGCTTTTCAGTTATTCAAGGGCTGATTTTATTGAAGCCCTTTTTTATTAGCTTTTGCCGAGAGTAGCCTGATTTAACCAGTTTTTTCAAAGTATTAGAAGGCCTTTAACTTATGGAAGAAGTCGTACCACATTATTTCGGCCGTAGCCTTTTTTATATGACCGTACTGTTTAATATAGACGTAGCCTTCGGGTATGTCTCTTCGACTTGTTTCCTGATAACCCTTCGAGCTTATTCGAGAGGTTAGCCCCCGAGTATTTGAGGTGTATTTGCATTTTGGCCCTTGAGCCGTTTCTTGCAAAATCACAAGTATGATGCTCATATAGTAGCAAATTTCTTTGAGACACAAAGTATTGTGATATAGAAGGAATGCTTCTTTAAATAATTGATACATGTGTACATGTTTTGCCGTTGGAGCTCAACTATTCTATATGGACACGGTTCATTTGACCGTTTGGCCCATTATAAAGTTTTCCTATCGAGACCCTTTTTGGCGTGAAGTATTTTCCTCGAAAATATAATCTCCGAGAGTGATGCCCCCCAGTATTCAAGGTTGATTGAAAAGAAGCCTTGGATACTGTTGAGTTCTCCTTAGGTAGCATATAGTTGTTGCCTCGTTAATAACCTCATCGGTAAAACCCATTTGGGACAAAATCCGATCTAAGGGAAAAAGAGTGCAACGCGTACTTTAAAACCTAAGGTCTTCATGTAAAAAGGTGCCCTCGATGTTCTCGATCGAACACCTGTAATGAGTTAGTTTTAAATTTAAATGGACAAAAGGAGAAAATCATACCTTAACAGTAGTATCGTTTGAGTAGTGATACATTACAATTGTTCGGTAGTTGTTCGCCTTCCATCGTGCCAAGCTTGTAAGATCCTTTACCGACAACTTCGATGACTCGATACGGTCCTTCCCAATTCGGGCCCAGTTTTCCCTCTTTTGGGTCTCAAGTATTGAGGGTGACTTTTCATAGAACTAAGTCCCTGATTCCAAAGTGTCGAAGGTTAGTCCTTCCATTATAATATCTCTCGATTCTTTGTTTCTGTGCGCCATCCGTACAAGTGCAGCTTCTCGTTTTTCATCTAATAGATCGAGGCTAGTTTTCGTAGACTCATGATTTGACTCCTCCGATGCATGTCGAAACCTGGCGCTGGGTTCTTCGACCTCGACTAGGATTAATGCCTCGGAGCCATATACTAAAGAGAACGGAGTAGCCCCCGTGCTGGACTTTGATGTTGTTCGATATGCCCAAAGGACCTCAGGTAGAACTTCTCTCCGTTTTCCTTTTGCATCGTCCAACCTTTTCTTTAGGTTTTGAATAATAGTTTTGTTTGTTGACTCGGCCTGTCCGTTCCTGGTTAGGTGGTACAATGTTGATAAGATCCTATTTATTTTGTGTGCTTCAAGGAACTTCGTTACCTTGCTGCCGATGAATTGCTTGCTATTGTCGCATACGATTTCGGCAGGTATCCCGAATCGACACACGATATGGTCCCAAATGAAGTCAATAACTTCTTTTTCTCCAACCTTCTCGAAGGCCTGTGCTTCCACCCATTTAGAAAAGTAGTCGGTCATAAACAAAATGAACTTAGCTTCAGCTGGGGCCATTTGTAGTGGGGCGACGATATCCATTCCCTATTTTATGAAAGGCAATAGGGACAGAACTTAGTGAAGTTGTTCTCCGAGCTGATGAATCATCGGTGCAAACCTTTGACATTTATCACATTTTTGACAAACTCCTTAGTGTCTTTTTCCATATTATCCCAGTAATACCCCACTCTAATAATTTTGCGAATCAAAGACTCGGCGCAAGAGTGATTCCCACAAGTGCCTTCGTAGACTTCCCGTAGAACATAATCGGTGTCTCCCAGCCCGAAACATACCACCAATGGTCCATCGAACGTCCTTCTGTATAATTTTCCATCTTCATCTAATGTGAACCTAGAAGCCTTTGTTCGTAGAGCCTTCGACTCTTTGTGATCCGATGTGAGCTTTCCATTTTTCAAATACTCGATATACTTATTCCTCCAATTCCAAGTCAAACTTGTAGAATTTATCTCAGCATGACCCTCTTCGACCACAGATCTCGACAATTGGATGACGGTCCTTGGGACAATATCATCGTCTTCAACTGATGACCCCAAGTTGGCTAGTGCATCGGCCTCACTATTTTGTTCTCGAGGCACATGGTCTAGAGTCCACTCCTTGAAGCGATGTAGGGTTACTTGTAATTTTTCCAAATATCTTTGCATCCTATCCTCTCAAAATTCAAAGCTTTTGTTTACTTGATTTACGACCAACAGGGAATCGCACTTGGCTTCGATCACTTTTGCCCCCATGATTTTAGCTAGCTTGAGACCTGCAATCATGGCACTATACTCGGACTCATTCTTAGTCAACCTAGAAGTTTTAAGATATTGTCTAATAGTACTTCATGTGGGTGGATTCAAAACAATACCGAGCCCGTACCCTTTCACATTCGAGGCACCGTCTGTGAAAAGGGTCCATACCCCCGATGATGTACCCGATCCTAGCAGAAGTTCTTTTTCTACTTAAGGTACAAAGGTCAGTGTAAAGTCGGCCATGAAGTCAGCTAAGATTTGAGACTTGATAGCCGTTCAGGGTTGATATTCGATATCGTAGCCTCCAAGTTTGACTACCCATTTGGCCAATCGGCCTGATAATTCGGGCTTATGCAAAACGTTTCGGAGAGAATATGTGGTTAATAAACATATGGGATGAAATCGAAAATATGGATTTAACTTTCTAGATGCACTTATTAATGCAAGTGCTAATGTTTCTAAGTGAGGGTATCTAATTTCAACATCTTCTAGAGTTTGTCTTACATAATAAATAGGGAATTGAGTACCTTGCTCTTCTTGAAATCGTACTCCACTTACCGCTATCTCGAACACTGCCAAATATAAGTAAAGCTTTTTATCTACATTCAGGGTGTGAAGCAAAGGTGGTCTCGATAAGTATCGTTTCAACTCTTGTAAGGCTTGCTGGCATTCCGGGGTCCATGCGAAATCCTTTTCCTTTTTGAGCGAGGAAAAAAACCTATGACTTTGATCAGATGACCTCGAAATGAATCAACCCAAGGTGGCTATTCATCCTGTTAGCCTTTGCATGACTTTCGCACTATCCATAATTATGATATCTTCGATGGCCTTGATCTTGTCGGGGTTGATTTCAATCCCCCTATTCAATACTATGAAGTCGAGGAACTTACCTGAGACGACTCCAAAGGCACATTTTTCCAGGTTAAGCTTCATGTTGTACTTCGTCAAGATTTTGAATGTTTCCTGCAAATGGGTTAAATGGTCCTCTGCGCGCAGGGACTTAACCAACATATCGTCAATGTAAACTTCCATAGATTTACCTATCTATTCCTCGAACATTTTATTAACTAGGCGTTGGTATGTAACTCCTGCATTTTTTATCCCGAAGGGCATTACGTTGTAACAATAAGTTCCAAACTTGGTGATAAATGAGGTCTTCTCCTAGTCCCCCGGGTTCATTTGAATCTGATTGTACCAGAGTAGGCATCAAGAAAGCTAAGGATCTTGTGGTCGGCTGTGGCACCGATCATGCCATCGATGCTAGGCAATGTAAAAGAGTCTTTAGGGCATGCCTTGTTTAAATCCTTATAATCTACGTACATTCTAAGTTTGCTTCCCTTTTTAGAAACTACGACCATATTGGCTAACCACTCGGGGTATTTTACTTCTCGAATAGACCCTATTTTAAGAAGTTTGATTACCTCATCCTTTATGAATGCACGCTTCACCTCGGACTGGGGCCTTCTCTTTTGCTTCGGCAGTTTGAACCTGGGATCGATGCTTAGCCGGTGTGTTGTTATTTTCGGTGGGATCCCTGTCATATCTAAATGAGACCAGGCAAAACAATCCATATTATCGATAACAATTGTATGAGTTTTTTCCTGAGTTCGGGGGTTAACCCCGTCCCCATATATACCTTTTTCTCGGGCATGTACTCGACCATTGATTTGGTTGCGTTCGACTCTTCGGGAACAACGATGGTTCGAGGAGTAAGGAAATCCTCTTTTTCTTCTCCGATTATCTGTTCCTCTGGCTCGATCAGGTCTGGGATCGGTGAATGCTATTTGGCCGCCTGCTTATCTTTGGCCCCCGATTTTTTTGAGGTTAAAGGCATTGGTATTGGTATCACTTCGTCAACTACAAATATTTCCTTTGCAGAGTGTTGTTCTTTGTAAACCATTTTTACACTATCTGCTGTTGGGAATTTCATCATCTGATGAAGGGTTGAAGGTACTGCCCTCATGTTGTGGATCCATGGCCTTCCGAGAAGGGCATTATACCTTATGTCGCCTTCGATGACATGGAATTTTGTTTCTTGGATTGTTCCAGCCACTTTAACTAGTAGGATTATCTCTCCCTACGTTGTTTCGCTTTCTATGTTGAAACCATTTAGGACTCGGGATGCCAGTATAATTTGGTCTTGTGGGCTGAGATGCTCTACGACCCTCGATCTGATTATGTCTGTTGAGCTACCTGGATCCACTAGAACACGTTTAACTTGAAATTTATTTAACAAAATAGAAATTACCAGGGCGTCATTATGTGGCTAAAATATGCCTTCCGTTTCCTCGTCATTGGATGATAGGATGCCCTCGGACACGTAGATCTGAGTCTATTTTTCTCTGGTGATCGACACCTTGGTGCGTTTGAATATAGTCCCTTGTGGAACATCGACACCGCCAATGATCATATGAATTACATGTTATGGTTCTTCCTGCTCATTTTTTCTGTTTGCATCTCTTTCCCTGAAGTGGTTCTTAGCTCGATCACTGAGAAATTCTCGAAGATAAACTTCGTTGAACAATCGAGCTACTTCCTCCCCAGTTGCCTGTAGTCTTTGGTTTTATGGCCATGTGTTCCATGATACTTACACATCAAGTTTGGATTCCTTTGAGAGAGATCGGTTTGTATAGGCCTGGCCACCTGATGTCTTTGATTCTTCCAATAGCTGATACAATCCCCGATGCATCTACACTGAAATTATACTCTAACAGTCGAGGTACTTCCACGGGGTCGGTATATTTGTCAAATCCATTCTTACTCATGAGTCCCTGAGAGCTTTGACCTCGGTCATTTCTTTGATCGTTCCGAGGAGAGTTACGCCCCGAACCGCTGTTTCTCCGATCGACATACGGCTGATACTGTTCCTTGTTTTATCTTAATTCCAAGTTTGTATCCCTCATGGGCTTAGCTGCCAATCTATTAGGATGAACTGAACCCGAAGGGGCTCCCAACTGGTCATCCTCGACCCTGATCTTTGATTGGTAACGATTATGTACGTCTGACCACGTCACTACTGGATACTCGATCAGATTCTGCTTCAATTGTCGAGACGCGATCGAACTCCGCTCGTTCAAACCCTGCATGAAAGCTTGTACTGCCCAATCATCCGAAACTTGTGGTAATTCCATTCGCTCCATCTGAAACCGCATTGAAACTCCCTTAGCATCTCATCGTTCCTCTACCTTATCTTAAAAACATCTGATTTCCTTGTCACCACCTTTATAACCCCTATGTGTGCTTTTACGAAGGCATCTACTAACGTAGCAAATGAATCGATAGAGTTCAGGGGCAACTTGTGCTACCAAATCATGACTCCCTTAAACAAGGTTTCTCCAAACGTTTTCAACAATACTGATTTGATCTCATCATTATTCAAGTCGTTTCCTTTAATCTAGCAAGTATACGAGGTAATATGTTCCTTGGGATCAGTTTGTTCCGTTGTATTTAGGTATATCGGGCATATGGAACTTCTTTGGGATGAGCATTGGAGTTGCGCTCGGGGGAAACGATTTTTGTATGAATTTTTTGGCGTCCAATCCTTTCAAGACCAGGGGTGCCCCCGGTATTTGATCAACACGGGAATTATAAGTCTCTACCTTTTTGTCATTATCCTCAATCTTCTTCTAACCGGACTCGATCCTCTTGATGAGTTCCTCGACTATCCTCATAATTGTAGGGTCAGTCCCCGAGCCATTCTCGTTTGATCTCTCTGGCACCGGCTCAGTATGTTGAGTGTTTTCTGGTTCGACTATACTTGGAGTTTTATTCTGACTTTGAAGTTGAGCGATGGCAATCTGTTTAGCTTGTAGCATCTCAAATATTACTTGAAGGCTGATTCCCCCATCTCCTACACCCTGTGTTCTTTGGCCACCAGATCTGACTTTCTTGCGTACACTTGCTCCGGGGTCTATGCCTAGATCTGCATTCAAAGCAATGTGTGAACTAACATCTACTGGTTCCACATTTGGCACTTCCCTAGGGTTTATCGGTGGTATATCGACATCTGAAGCAATTATGTTATCACTTTTTCCGTGGAAATTAAGACCGTTATCACCGTGTACGGTGCGTTCTATGAGTTTGACATGTTTTATCCTGGAATCAAAGAATCTTTGACAAGAACAAGTGTGAAAATAATGTGTATTATCAGAATCAGTATCTAAATAAACACTATTATCTTTAGCCCCATGTCGCGCCCCTTTTTTTCCTTTGCAGAGAAAGTCCGGGTTTTGACATTCACGGGGTGTAATGACTCATTTCCCTTTTGGGAATTGGGTATTTGAAGAGTTGCCACCTAACGAATTGTGGTGCGTTAGGAAACCTAGAGTGGTTAACTCTTGGGTTGGTTTGCATTACCAGAGATTAGGATAAGGGCTCGAAGTAACCTTGAGGGGAAGGTCTTAGGCACCCCTCTTGGTCTACAACTGTGGGTCCCGACCGAAGTTATATTTACAAATTAGTCCATATAAATAGTAGAATCAAATAAGTTGCAAGTAAAGCACGTTGGATAGTTTGAGTAGTAAGAACAAGTTGTAAAAGACGAAAAGTTTTGAATAGAGAAAGGATTTGGTAAAGAGGGGTCCTAGGTTGTATGTCTTATAGGATCACCCCACGCAATGTCCGATAAACACTCCTCGATGAGGGGCTACACGTGACATTAATGCGTAGTCATCATATCCCATGTCTACCCTTCCCATCCCTTTATTGGTCATGCAAAGCGAGTGTTTGGTCACTGATACCTATTGCGTGTTATTACCCGTCCCTTCTTAATGGTCTCAGAGGGAGTTAGGACCTCTACTTATAGGTAGTTCTAGACATACCCCTAAGGTTTAGAAAGGCGAAAACTCTAAGGCGATAGTCAAAACACTTAGGACTTTCACATAATAGGAGCGATTAAGAGGCTCAAAATTTCCTCCTAAAAAAACAAACATACAAGCAGCACGACTTAAACACAGTTAAGGTCTTTATTAATCAAAGTTCTAAAGCAGGATATCTAAGTGAATATGCAGAAACAGACAAACCTTTTTACACCCAGAAGTTATAACATAGTAGTTGCCTAGGGACTCCTTTTAAAAGCTTATTAGAATGAGAAACGTTAAACGACAGAAGCAGCTTCAGGGAAATACAGTTTTTTGGTAAATTCCCTAAGGCTTGCCTATATGCAGTAGACTGTGTCTATGTTAATGCAAGAATAAACAAGTTTTCGAAATAGACCCCTTTAATACCTATATACATGATATCTAATGAGATTGAAGTAATTTTGAAAGAACTTGTTTCAGGAAATATTTGACACTTAATAAGACCAGTTTTTAAAAAATGAACTAGGCATAATGAAGTTGATTCATTGGGCTAATTAAATTACCATACAGAATTGCGAGTAGGGATCCCTAAAGGCATGATATCCAGGCGTATTACTAATTTAAGACAATTTGCAGCAACATACAGAAAGACTTATTAGAACTGAATCGGAGTTGAGTCCTATAGGCATGACATCTATATTTGAATGGATTTAAACACAATTGTTTGGGACCTATAAGCATGATCTCTAACATGACAAAATGCAGAACCTTATGAACAAGATTTCTACCTAATGCAAACGAAATAGGAAGTAAAATCCTATAGGCATGATTTCTATTAGACAAAGCAATCAGATTTAAAAGAGGAAAACCCTATGAGCATGTTTTCTATTGAGTAAAGCAGACAGACTTCAAAAATAAGATCCTAAGTGCAAGATTTCTACCCATATTACCCTTTAAAGCATACATCTACCTACCATTTTACTAAATATCCCAAATATCTGTTTACAAATTATTACAGGCCAATGAATTACATAAGTAGAAATAGAAATCAAGAAGCTATTCTATAGGGAGCCTGCAATTAGGCCCAAGTTTCTCAAAGCCTCCAATAATCTCACAAGCCTCATTCCCATAGACAAATCAGAGTCTAGGTGCATCAAAGTTCCTTAAGGGTCTCAAGGACCCCAGGAAATGCTTATACCTAGACTTAGTAACCAAGAGTTGAACCAGTGCAGTGTGGAAAGGCCAACCTCAGTATGCCAGAGTTTAGAGGGCTCTCAAGAGGATCCCAAGACAGTACACATACTAGAGGGGGCAGAACTTATTGACTAAGAATGAAGTGAAAGTGCAGGACACAAGTTGAAAGAGGTTTATTAAAGACTGAATTTGAAAGTTTATTTTGAAAGCAATTAGTAAAGCAACAGAGATTGTTTGAAAAGAAGTTGGAGTAGTGAACAAAGCTCAAACACCTTAAGATAGGATCACACACAGCTAGTCTACAGAATCCAAATGAATTCAATAGTTACACATGGGTCAAGGGGTTTAGGGATACACAGACATTTGACTGTAAATACATAACCCAGCAAGGGTCTTAGGACTGGTTTGGACATGCTCAAAAATAGTTGATACTAGCATAATCACAAACCAGTCAGGAAGAACACATAGAAATAGGGTAATAGGATTTGGGGACTCATAGGATGGTAAACACATAATAAGTAAAAGGTAGTTGACAAGGCATGCTTTGAAACACACATATGGGAATACATTAATCTAAAGGGAAGGGGAGACATAATAACATGCTGATAATGTAACTTAACTACAAGTTTCACAACAGAACCACAAGTAGAAGTAGACTATAAATAAGAGAAACTGAAACAATAAGAGAAGCATGTTGTTGTTGAGGCTTTAAATCAAAGCTAGGACATACCAGTGAAGAGAGAAGTAAGCAGAATGAAGGAACAATAGAGCACAGATGATTAGCCTTGACTTGTAGCCGCTAATAGCAGCAAATAGCACAAGAGAGAGGGGAGAGCAGAGATTTTTAGTAAGAGAGGTAGTTTTTGAAAACCAAGTGTTTGTGTCTGTGTTAATGAAAGACTTAGAGTATTTATAATTGAAAGTAGGTAGTGGAATAAGGTAAGAATCATAGTAGCATAATAATTGAAGAACTCAGAATCAATCAATTAGAGAATCAAGGAAATATTCCCTTAAGTTACGGGAATCAAATCAAACAGGAAGATTCAGTATCATATAAGGCAAGAAGAAAAATCAGTGCATAACTAAATAAGGAAGGAGTAAGGTTTCAGTAAGCATAAAGTAGTCAATTAGGACTAAATTCATAAAACGATAATTAAGGACACGACTCAGTAGAAATAAAGTATCATAGCAAATATGGTAACGAAATCAGTCAGCTTAAACAGACCGGGTAAAGGTTTTAGGTCTTTTAAAAGAAAATCCTTCAATCACCATCAATTAAGGAAATCAGAATCAATCACGAGGGAGTCGTGATTCTGTATTTTCAACATATAAATAGAGAAGATCACACAGGCGTAGCAAACGGGCAAGGTTAGCCATAGTGACAGAAAGAAGCAAGAGATGAACAAACAAAATGAGCACAGTCATATAGAAGCGACATAAGTAGGCTAAGGATTCAGTAAAACACATTCAAAGCATGGTAACCACGGAAGATTAACAAGAATCAAGTAAACAGGCTAACATACAAAACCAAAGCAAAGAAAATCTTAGAAATTAGGGCTTTTGATATAGGCGAATTAAAAAGCAGTAAGAACATAAGATTAGTCATGATAAGCAAGGAAAGGGGTTTGAACATAAAGAAAAGGTCGGTTAAAACAAGTATAGAAGAAACTCCGAGAAACCCTAATTTTAAAGAAAGGAAAATGGTTTAAAGTTGAGGATCTTTCAGAAGAAGTTCGAGAATAGTGCAAATCATAGGAAGAAATAGACTTAAAGCGTTAAAAATAACACAGATCTAAGAGATTCAATCGAGAGTTAGGGTTTCAAAAGGAACCTAGATAGAAACGACAGAACCTGTTGTAAACTTCACCGATCATAACATATAAGGTGTGATTTTGCCAATCACACCGGAGAAGCCATGATTAAAAGAAACAGAAACCCTAGATCCAAATCGGCATGGCCCAGGACCTTGAAGGCCTTAGATATGATGAGCAAGGCGGTGTCGTGACCATTAGAGGCTTGGGGTTGAAAGGTAGTCGCCGGAGATAACCGGAGAAGAGAGGTGATTGACAGAGTCTAGGGTTAGGTTGAGAGAAGAGATAAGATGTGAGGATTTGAAGGCGGAAGATTTAGAAAATGGTTTAGGGTTTTGGGGGGTGTATGAATTAAAAAAGGAAAGAGCAAAGGATGGCCGTTGATCTTTTAGATCAACGGCCAAGATCTGATGGGTTTGGGTCAGGTAGGAAGTATTTGTAGCCTGGGTAGGGTTATTTAATAGGATATTGGGCTGGGGAGGGGTCCGAGTTAGACTAAATTGAAAGCCAAATCTAGCTATGATTTAAATAGCTAATTTTCCCTATTTTAATTTATAATAAATAATAGATAATTTTTGAAAAATAATTTAAGGTTCCAAAATGATTTAAAATACATAATTATAATTTTAAAAATATAGGGACCAATTTTATGCATTTAAAATATAATTATACCTTAAAATGGGCTAACATTGCAATTATGTGCAAATTAGATTAAAAATACTAAATGTAATTATAAAAATGCATGAAAAATATATTAACCATATTTTGGCATAGGTATTGAAATTAGATGAATAAATCACCATAACAATAATTTAGAAAATAATTATTGGTGATTTTATGAATAAAGGGGGAGAAAACGAATCAATTTAAACCCTTAAAATTATGGGAAAAATAATAAAAACCTTGTGCATGCTATATATATATATATATATATATATATATATATATATATATATATATGCTATTTTGAAGGTATTTGTGCTTATTTAAGATATATATAGGAAAAAATTAGGTATCAACAGCTGCCCCTCTTTACCCGGGAAGGATGAAAGAGTTTTCGGGTAAAGAAATAATGGCCAATTTTGACCGGATGGGATGTTTTGAAAGATAGAGGCTGAACTCTGGTTTTCAAGTTGCCTACATATCCCTGGTTTTACAGGAATCAGGCCATGTGTAGTTCTAGATTCACTTGTGGAGTATGTCGATGAAGTTATTGTGAGAACGGACACGAGATGTGGAAGCTTCTATGATCTGGATGGTTGGAGGGAACTTGAGCGAGATTGCTCCTGCTAGGATAGCTGTTGTTTGTTGGTCACCTGCAGATAAAAGATTCTACAAACATATTTGTAAAAATTTAAACATGATGCAAATTCCCTTTGGACCATGAAGGTTACCTTCAAACGGTTAAAGATGACGTCCTTGGACCATGACGTCCTGGGCCATAAATTTTTTAATGAGGGATTCGCAGGCCATGAAATGATATTCTTGGGCCATGAAAATGGTGCCTCCGAACCATGACTCCTTTGAATAATGATATGCAAATTTGAGAGATCCTTAGGCCATGACATGGTGTCTTCCGGCTATGAGGATGGTGCCTTTAGACTATGACGTCTTTGGACAGATTGCCAATGTTTCAGCCCATGATATGCAATAATATGATGTAACAAGACAAGGTTTAGTCTTGCGAAGTAGAGGGCAAAGCTTAGCCCGATTGAAAAACAGGTAGATAATAGTAGAAAATAGAGCAATATTGGTGCAAAGAGGGACAATGTTTAGTGTCATACAAGTGGGGAGGCAGGGATTAGTCTTATGCAAATGGGGAGGCAAGGATTAGCTTCATGCAAATATAGAGTCAGGGCTTAGACTTATGCAGGTGTGGAGGTAAGGATCAACCTTATGCAAATATTGAGTCAGGGCTTAGACTCATGCAGAGAGAAGGCGGTGCTTAGCCTTATGCAAATATGGAGTCCGGGATTAGACTCATGCAAGATTGGAGATAGAGCTTAGTCTCATGCAAGAAGAAGGCAGCGCTTATCCTTATGCAAATATAGAGGTAGAGCTTAACCTCATGCGAGATTCGAGACAAGGCTTAGTACCATGCAAATGGAAGGCAATGCTTAGCCTTATGCAGATATGGAGTCCGGGATTAGACTCATACAAATATGGAGTCAGGGATTAGACTCATGCAAGATTGGAGTCAGAGATTAGACTCATACAAATATGGAGTCAGGGCTTAGACTCATGCAATTATAAAGTCAAGGATTAGACTCATGCAAATATGGAGTTAGGGATTAGACCCATGCAAATATAGAGTCAAGGATTAGACTCATACAAATATGGAGTCAAGGATTAGACTCATGCAAATGTGGAGTCAGAGATTAGACTCATACAAATAGAAAATAGCAGATAAGGGTAGAGTATATCTTAGCTAGGATATGTTCAGCATCTAACGGACGGATGGATGGTGAATTTGCTTTGTGTACAAATGCTATCGTCAAATGTGCCTGCGTTCAAAGAAAACTCGTAAGTTTCATGAGGGGAGGTTGGTTCTTTCCTCGTCTGCCGGCCTTGCTTTGCTCCGCTCTGGAAGCCCCCTTCGAGTTCCCCTAGTTAGCACCTGACTGTTATGAAAAAAAATAGAATAGAATTTTCGAAAAATATGCGTTCATTGATAAAATAGGATTTTTTGGAAGCGTATCGATATATCAAGTAACTTTTGATGAACTAGCGATTGTGACATATTTCAAAGGCATTGCAGCTCTCTTATGTTGGAATTTTGAGGGTCCTCCTCAAAATTTTGCCCCAGTTTGATAGATGATTTTTAACTGTTTGCGGATGGCGGACCTTGCTGAACCTTCTTCAGAATTTTGGGAATCCTTTTCAAAATTCTGCCCCAATTCTTGACTGATGACTGACTTCCTGGCATGTGATGGCGCTGACTGGACTTGTTCCGAAATTTTGAAGACCCTCCTCAAAATTCTGCCCCAGTTTCTAATTCTGGGGGAAAATGAAAATTTTATTATGATATGACCAAACCCATAAGTCTGCCTACATATCCCCTTTTAAATGGGAATTAGGTCAAGCGTAGTTTAATTACATTAGAAAACAAAATGTGAAATGATCTAGGCATAGTATCTCTTGACTGCGTCTGAATTAATTTGTTTTATCTAGATTTCTCCATCCATCTTTGCAAGTATGAGTGCTCCTCTGGTTAGTACCCTGTGAACCATATACAGACCTTTTCAGTTGGGAGAGAATTTCCCTTTGGCTTCATCTTGGTGTGGGAAGATCTTCTTCAATACCAGCTGCCCTAGTGCAAACTGTCTTGGTTTGACCCTTTTGTTGAAAGCTCTGGACATTCTGTTCTGATACAGTTGGCCGTGACATACTGCGTTCATTATTTTTCCATCAATAAGGGACAACTGTTCATAGCAACTTCTTATCCATTTTGCATCGCTGAGCTTCGCTTCCTGTATGACTCTTATAGAAAGAATCTCTACCTCGGCTAGGATGACAGCCTCCGTACCATAAACCAGCATGTAGGGGTTACCCTAGTTGATGTGTGAACTGTGGTGCGGTACCCTAACAGAGCAAAGGTTAACTTCTCATGCCACTGCTTGTGATTCTCTACCATTTTCCTTAGTATCTTCTTAATGTTTTGGTTGGCAGCTTCTACTGCTCCATTTATCTGAGGTATGTAGGTTGTGGAATTCTTGTGCTTGATTTTGAAAGCTTCACATATAGCTTTCATCAAGTCACTGTTACGGTTGGCAGCATTGTCGGTAATAATGGACTCAGGAACTCCGAATCGGCACACAATACGATCCTTGACAAAATCTACGATGACTTTCTTGGTTAGTACTTTGTAAGATGCAGCTTCTACCCATTTTGTGAAGTAATCAATGGCTACCAGAATAAATCGATGTTCGTTTGAAGTCGTGGGCTTAATCGGACCAATAACATCCATTCCCCAGGCAGCGAATGGCCAAGGTGAGCTTATTTCATTGAGATCGTTTGGTGGCACTTTTATCATGTCGGCATGTACTTGACATTGAAAGCATTTGCGGACATACTGAATACAATCCATCTCAATGGTCATCCAAAAGTAACCTGCCATGAGTATCTTCTTGGCCAGAACAAAACCATTTATGTGCGGACCGCAGGTCCCAGCATGCATATCCTCAAGTAGCTTAGAAGTTTCCTTTGCGTCGAGACACCTTAGCAAACCCAAATCCGGAGTTCTTTTGTACAAGTTCTCTCTACTGTGGAAGAAGTGATTTGACAATCTACGAAGCGTGCATTTTTTAATGTGATTTGCGTGCCCAAGATATTCTCCTTTTGATAAGTACTCCTTGATGTCATGGAACCAAGGCTTTCCATCTGTTTCTTCCTCGATATGAGCACAATATGCCGACTGATTATGGATTCTCACTGAAATGGAATCAATATAGTTCTTATCTGGATGTTGTATCATTGATGACAACGTGGTTAATGCGTCGGCGAACTCATTCTAAATTCTGGGCACATGTCTGAATTCTATTTTCGTGAACCTCCTTTTCAATTCCTGCACATGGTGCAGATATAGCAATATTTTGGAATTCTTGGTAGCCCATTCTCCTTGTACCTGGTGCACAAGATATTCTGAATCACCAAACACCAACAATTCCTAAATGTTCATGTCGACTGCCATATTGAGCCCTAGTATGCAGGCCTCAAATTCTGCCATATTATTGGTGCAGGAAAATCTGAGTTTAGCAGATACAGGATAATGCTAACCCATTTCTTATACCAGAACTGCTCTAATGCCTACTCTTTTGAAATTTGCGGCTCTATCAAAGAACGTCCTCCAACCATCATATGCTTCTGTAATGGCTTCTCCCACGAATGATACTTCTTCATCAGGAAAATACATTTTCAAGGGTTCGTATTCTCCTCCCATCAGATTTTCAGCAAGGTGATCTGCCAATGTTTGTCCCTTGACTGCCTTTTGAGTTACATAGACGATGTCGAACTCACTCAGCAGTATCTGCCATTTAGCCAACTTCCCCATAGGCATGGGCTTCTGAAATATGTACTTCAGAGGATCCATCCTGGATATGAGGTATTTAGTGTAGGCACAGAAATAATGCCTCAATTTCTGTGTTGTCCAGGTCAAAACACAACAAATGCGTTCGAGTAGATAATACCGTGCTTCATAAGGTATGAATTTCTTACTTACGTAATATATGGCTTGCTCCTTTCTTCCTATCTCATTATGTTGTCCCAAAACACATCTGAAGGCTCTATTTAACACGGATAGATAAAGTAGCAAAGGTCGTCCTGGTTCTGGAGGGACCAGAGCTGGAGGTGTGGACAGGTATTCCTTGATCTTGTCAAAAGCTTTCTAACAATCCTCGGTCCAACTTGTCTCGGCATTTTTCCTCAGCATCTTGAAGATGGGTTCACATATTACTGTTGACTGTACTATGAATCGGCTAATGTAGTTGAGTCACCCCAGAAGGCTCATCATGTCCTTTTTGCTTTTAGGTTGCGGTAGCTCTTGAATAGTTTTGACTTTAGTCGGATCTAGCTCGATCCCTCGGCGACTGACAATGAATCCCAATAACTTTCCTACAGGAACCCCGAATGCACATTTTGCGGGGTTCAACTTCAAATTATACCTCCTGAGCCTGTCGAAGAATTTCTTCAAGTTTGTTATGTGTTCTGTGACCATCTTGGATTTGATAATGACGTCGTCCATATATACCTCTATTTCTTTGTATATCATATCATGGAAGATGGTTGTCATGGCCCTCATGTAAGTGGCCCCCACATTCTTCAGACCAAACAACATCATCTTGTAACAGTATACACCCCAAGGCGTAATTAAAGTTGTCTTTTCGGCATCTTCTTCATCCATCCAGATTTGGTGATAACCTGCGAAGCAATCTACAAAGGATTGGAGTTCATGCTTGGCACACTTATCGATTAGGATGTGTATATTTGGCAGTGGGAAGTCATCTTTGGAACTTGCTCTATTTAAATTCTGATAATAATCACATACTCGGACCTTCCTGTCTTTTTTTTCGGAATTGGCACAATGTTAGCTAACCATGTTGGGTACTCAACCACCCTAAGAACCTTGGCTTTGATCCTCTTGGTAACTTCCTCCTTGATTTTCAAATTCATGTATGGTTTGAATTTTCTGAGTTTCTGCTTGACTGGCGGACACATGGGATTAGTAGGCAGCTTGTGAGCCACTATAGATGAACTCAAACCGGTCATATCGTAATACGACCATGCGAATATATCCTCATATTCCTTTAGAAAATGGATGTACTCTTCCTTCTCTGTTGGCGACAAGTGAATGTGATACGGGTCTCTTTGACGGTCTTGGCGTCTCCAAATTTACTGCTTCTGTTTCGTCCAAGTTGGATTTAGGCTTGTTCTCAAAATTCTCAGCTTCTCTGACAATTTCCTTGGGTATCTCATCTTCTTCCTCTGAGTCACCATTCTCATATTGCGTTGCCTCATTACATGTCACAGTCACTAGTTCATCATGAAAGAAATAATAATGATGTAGAATGGAAAAGTATAAAAAATAGTAATGAATAATGATAAAGGATAAACATGTTTGATTAAAACTGAGAAAATTGTTCAAGCAAAGCTTGGCTCGGTGGATCGAGCATTTATTTGAAGCAAAGAAATCTTAAAACAAAATTGCTGAAAATTTAAATGCCTAGAACAGCTATAAATTCTGCCAAGCTACCTAGGGACTCAGCGGGCTTGGGATGGTGTGGTGGTCTAGTTTCTGAGAATACCTCCCTTTGGCACAGTCTGAATAGAGAGGCATTCTTCCTTCTCCTCCTCAATTATGGCACTGCAGCCCATATCCTCATCTTCCAAGAACAGATCCTTCAGTCCAGCTAGTACTTCTTCTTCAGTAGTTCCCCATATTATGTCCGCCTTATGGAAAACTTGTTCCAAACGGGGCACCGGTTGCTCAAGAGGGTAATACAGTCCATGCCATGGAGGTGACCACTCCCTGTACTCTTTCCATGTATACTAGTATCCGAGCCCAAAGGTGGTACCATGGTTTTTTAGTCGTATCGGCTTGGTGATACCTTGGAGGTTCTTTCCCAACCCTTTGCCGGGTTCATATCCGGACCATGCTAGTATGCTTTCTATTTTGTTGCTCCACCACTTATCCTTCTCGACGACATTGACCCGTTTAATATGATTATAGGTTTCCCCTCCTAGACTTCTTCTATGTCCAATGGCCGGAATGCTTTGACTGGTGTATATGGGGTTACTCCCATATCCATGAATGATTACCTCTTGATGGTTCCATTCGAATTTACGACTTGATGTAGTGTGGAAGGCACGACTCCAGCAGTATGGATCCATGGGCGGCCTAACAAAAGATTATATGAGGCTGGTATGTCAAACACTTGGAATTCAACATCGAACCAAGTCGGCCCCATCTGCAAGCAACGGTTGATTTCCCCGATCGTGGCCCCCCAGGACCCATCGAAAGCCTTCACATTCATGCTTCTAGTTCGTATTTCATGGAAACCTTTGTCCAACCTTTTCAGGGTATCCAATGGGCAAATTCAGACTAGAACCTCCATCAACCAGGACCCTGGCAATGAACTTGTCTTCAAATTGTACCGTAATGTGCAATGCTCGATTGTGATTCAGACTTTCGCGCGGCAGCTCATCTTCATGGAAGATAATCTTATGGCTTTCCAGTACCTGACCAGCCATGTTGGCCATTTCTCCACCAGTGATATTATTGGGTACATAAGCCTCGCTCAGTACTTTCATCAAGGCTTTTTTATGTGCCTTTGAATTCTATAGTAGTGATAGGATAGATATTTGAGCAGGGACTTTGTTCTGGTGATCATTAACAGAATACTCTTTCGCCTGTACTTTCCTCCATAGGTCATCCGTCCCTGTCTCAATGACAGGTTGCCTAGCAGTGGCATCCTTACTTGAACCTCCCAAGTGTTCAGGTGTGTAGACTCTTCCAGTTCTAGTCATCCCTTGTGCGGTGTTAGATTCCTATATCTTAGTCTTCCCTTTCCGCCGAGCCTCAGCGACATAATCCTAGGGCATTACTTTTGAGTTGAATGGGGGTATGGTTGACACCGTCACAGTAAAAGGTGTGACCACTTCTACTTCGAATGGAGCAGAGGTGGCTGCGGGTGAAGTTACTTCCACCTCGAATGGAGCTAATGCAGCTACCTCAACATCAATACGTGCCTGAGTCTGAACCACAAAAGGAGTGAGTGTAACTGCAACCTTAAAGTCATCGCCTTCTCGGATAAGCCCGATTGACCCCTCAGGGTCCCATTCCTCATTTGTTTCTATAACATGTACATTGTCACCTCTATAATCAGGGAGGAAATTATTTCGGACATTAGGTGCGGCTTCCTTCACTTGTATGACTGTCACACCTCCTTTTTACTATCCCGTGAAGGGATATAAGAGAGTTTTTCCAATTTAAGTGGCAATCAAAACGGGATTATTTTATTTAGAAATCAGAGTCGCCACTTGGGATGATTTATGGTGTCCCAAGTCATTGGTTTAATTCCCGAATCGAGGAAGGTTGACTCTTATCTTATGGTCTGCAAACACAGAAATCCGGGTAAGAAATTTTGTTAACTCGGGAGAAGGTGTTAGGCATTCCCGGATTTTGTGGTTCTAGCACGGTCACTTTGATCATACTTGGCTTAATAAATCGTCTAGTTACTCATTTTAGAACCTATGTGCATTTGCCTCTTTTAATTATGAAATTATCTTAAAAAATAGGTCACGCGTACGTGTACCTATTTGTTTGGCACGTCCAAAATCATGTCACACGAAAGTGTCCACAATTAATAACGCTTTATCATTATTAAGAAAGTTTAGTCAAAGTTGCGCGAACGCATACTCCGATTCCATTTTTAAAATCATAATTATGCCACGCGAACGTGTCCACAATCACGACGATACATTAAATGCGCCTAAAGCATTTTCTATGAATATTCATTTTTTTAAATCTTACTCGTGTCACGCGAACGTGTACACAATTAATAACACTTATTTTTATGAAGACTGTTTCGCCCAAAGTTGCACGAACACATACTTCTGTTTTAATTTTGGAAAATCACAATTATGCTTCTAGCGCTCAAAATGGGAAAAGAAAAGATAAAATAAACTAAAATAAAGACAATAACCATATCATGCTTAGTCTCTTTTCATGTTTAAGTCCCAAACCCCCTCGGCATGTTGCAAACGATTTAATTCACACAAATTAAAGAGATCAACGTATATGACAAGTAAATATCCAAGAGACATCTAATATTATAAAATAAATAATCAGATAAAGAAAACAAATAACATAAGATGGGAAAGGAAAAGATAAAGAAAGATGGCTTAAAGATGATAAGGGCCATATGATATTTCTCGAATAACCCAGCTCCTCATTTCTATTTTAAGAGACCAAACAAGAAACATTAGGCACTCTACATAATCCACCTAAAGCACTATACAATTAAACTCTAAAAGAAAATTATATACAAATTAATTCATGCACTGAAAGCTCAATCGAATTAATTCACAACATTCATTTTAAGGCAATGAAAACGTTCAAATAAAATATTCACCACAAATGACAAAGCACGGTGTGGCGAGATTATGAATGATTTTAAAAGTTATGATGCAAACAAGACAGATTGTTGGGTCTGCAACTAGTTTTCTTCGTCCTTGATGCTTCTAATCTGTCAACAAATATATTGGTAGATGCACCGTTGCAAAGAGAAAACTCAATAGCAAATCAAGTACTTACATCATTGAAAAGGTTAGAAGTGTTTAGAATCACTTCAACTTTCGTACTATTTTTAGTTTGACTATGTCCTTACCTCTTTTTATCTTGATTATTCACCAAAATTATGTCAATAGAATACCAAATATGAGCTTAACAACTAAAAAGGCTCTCAGATATGATCATAAGTCAGTAGAGAGGAGAATAGAATAAGAAACTAGACAAATTCATATCAAATTGCAGAACGGAAAATTTCAGAACTCAATTCACATGTAGAAACCGAAAACAAACAGAGGTGAGTGAATCTCAATATTGACAAACCAAATTTAGTCTGCCATAATACTTCAATTAACATCAAGAGAAAGAGAGGGACATGGAGCTCGATCGGCAAACCTCGGGCATCAACGACTTCAAACCTCAGCTCGACCCTATTTACGAAACAAAATCGAAAAATGACACTGAAATTCGACTCTTCACTCACCTAATTTTCCTCTCCAATTTTCTGAAACTTTGAAGCCGAAGGATCAGCGATGGAAAGGGTTGGTGAAGGAAAGTGAGCGGCTATTTGTGCGTTTGAAGAGAGCAAGGGCCGTTGGTTAGGTTGAAGAAGATCGGGATCTGGCTGAGGGAAAGGTGTTCTGCCATTGAAAAGCCTAGCTCTACCGGATCTAGGTCTTCATTGGTTTCTGTGTGTGTGTGTGTGTATTCAGACTGAAGAAGAAGCAAATTCAGATGAGTGAAACAGTTGAAGGTCCCCCGGTTCTCGTTCTCTGCTTATGGCTTTAGGTTTTTGTTTTGTGTATCGATCCCCTCTTGTTGTGAAGGACAAGAAGACGTTAGGGAGGGGGTCTTTCAAGGTCATAAACGGCGGATTTTATCTCTTAGGGGTATAGGTTAGTTTTTGTAGGTTTTTTTTAGGTTAAGGGGTATGGACCTAGGAATTATGGGCTTGGGAATTATGGGCTACGTCCGAAAATTAGGCTTAAAAATGGGTTGTTTGAGCCCAAATTTTATTCTTTCTCCATGAACAAGACTAAAAATATGACCTCATTTACCAATTAATCCTACTTAGATAAAATAACCATTAAGATAAGACTAATCATTAAAAAAAACCTTTTTTTGGTATTTTCATATATCGTATAAAATAATAAGGTACTATTTTTGTATTTTTTTTTAGTTTTACCAAAGGTATATAAACTAACAACAACTAAAAAGAAGAAATATTTTGGTACTTTTTATTTTTAGATAAAATAAAGTAAAAGAGTCAAAACTAATTGAAATATCGATATTAGGCCTAAACTAAATATTTTACGCTAAAATGGGTGAAATCTCGGGGAGGCTCAAAAATCACATGTCTACAGCTGCCCCTCTTTGACTAGAAACACGAAGTATTTTCAGACAAAGAATGACTAGACAGGTATTTTGACCCGACCTTTATTTAGGGAGACCAAAAACTAAGAGAAAGGAGAATGTGATCGAGCCCTGGTATCTGAGTTGCCTACATATCCTTGGCTATAAAGGAATCAGGTCACGTGTAGTTCAGAAGTAGGAACAGTGATGGAGTATACCGAGGTGGAGAGCCGATTGAGGTTCCACTCCGTCGAGGTCCGCGGTCCTGTTATTACATCATAATCAAAAAATGAAAAAGACCAACTAAGCCTGTCAACTATGAGTTATAAGATTCCTATCTATAAGTCTTCTAAATTTTGATCTTGAGTCTTGAATGGTTCTTTATGCGGACTCTGATCTGAACCTTGACACTTGCTAGCTGCAGGTGCTAGTTCATTCTTCTTCAGCTTTTCGGGATCAAGATCAGCCATGTAGTGCCTGTGACCTCAGCCATGTCTTGAGTAGCTCACATCTTTCATCAACTTCTGCATTTGGATTCACTTATTGCTTTTTTTATTCTTGATTGTGACTAAGTTCTGTTGATCATCTCGGACTGTTGACTCGCATTCTTGCCGCGAGCTTCTTTTGTTGCTGACTTGAATTGCATTCTGAAGTGAATTCCCTTGTTTTCTTGGTGGGCGCCTGATTGCCAAAACTTGAACTGTCTTCCTTTGAAACTTGAACTGCTTTCCCTTGAAACACGAACTGTTTCCCTTAAAACTTGAATTATCTTCCCTTGTTCTCCAGGTGGGTGCCTGATTGCTGAACTTGAGCTATCTTCCTTCGAAACTGCTTTCCCTTGAAACTTGAACTGTCTTCCCTTGTTCTCCAGGTAGGTGCCTGATTGCTGAACTTGACCTGTCTTCCTTCGATACTGCTTTCCCTTGAATCTTGAGATAATTTCGAAATAAATTCCCTTGTTCCCCAGGTGGGTGCCTGCAATCAAGACAACAAAACAAACAAAATTTTATACCCCAGTTTGCACTCGGAAGATTTGTAAGTTGTTAGCAAAACTGTAAACCACTTATGCTATTGATGTAATGACGAAAGTAAACTAGAGACTCGAGCTATTGATGCAATGATGAACTAGAGACTCGACTAGGTTGTGCATCTCCTGTGAGTAAGACCAAAAAACTTTGACCAACAAATGTGTCTGCTAAAAATAAAAACTGAATGACCCAGATCAGGAAATGCATCTCCTACGGGTGAAACTTGAATGAACCAAACTAGGAAGTGCGTCTTCTAAGGCTAAAACTTGAATGAACTAAACTAGAAAGTGCATCTCCTAGGGGTAAAACTTGTATGACTCACACTAGGAAGTGCATCTCCTAGGGGTAAAATCTCAATTTGGGAAGTGCGTCTCCTAAAAATATATCCTGAAAAACCTAGACTAGGAAGTGCGTCTCCTAGAGGTGAAACTTCAATGACTCAAACTGGGAAGTGCATCTCCTAGGGGTATAATCTCAATGTAGGAAGTGTGTCTCCTAAAACAAAAATATAACCTGAAATACACAGACTAGGAAGTGCGTTTCCTAAGGGTGAAACTTTAATGACTCAAGCTAGGAAGTGCGTCTCATATGAATGAAATTAAATGAACCAGACTAGGAAGTGCGTCTCCTAGGGGTGAAACTTTAATGACTCAAGCTAGGAAATGCGTCTCCTATGAATGAACTTAAATGAACCAGACTAGGAAATGCATCTCCTAGGGGAAAATCTCAATTTAGGAAGTGTGTCTCCTAAAACAAAAATATAACCCGAAAGACCCAGACTAGGAAGTGCATCTCCTAGGGGTGAAACATCAATGACTCAAACTAGAAAGTGCGTCTTCTAAGAATGGACTTAAATGAACCAAATAGGAAGTGTGTCTCCTAGTGGTAAAATCTCAATTTAGGAAGTGTGTCTCCTAAAGGTGAAGCTTGAATGAACCAAACTAGGAAGTGCGTTTCCTAGGGATAAATCTCAATTTAGGAAGTGAGTCTCCTAAACAGTATAGCCTGAAAGACCCAGTCTAGGAAGTGCGTCTCCCAGGGGTGAAATCTCAATTTAAGAAGTGCGTCTCCTAAAACAAAATATAACTTGAAAGACCCAGACTAGGAAGTGCATCTCCTAGGGGTAAAATTTCAATGACTCAAACTAGGAAGTGCGTCTCCTAAGAATGAACTTAAATAACCAAAGCTAGCAAGTGTGTCTCCTAGGGGTGAACTCTCAATTTAGGAAGTGCATCTCCTAAAGGTGTATCCTGAAAAACCCAGGCTAGGAAGTGCGTCTCCTAGGGGTGAAACTTCAATGACTTAAACTAGGAAATGCATCTCCTAGAGATGAATTTAAATGACCAAAGCTAGGAAGTGTGTCTCCTAAAAGGTATAATCTGAAAGATCCCTACTAGGAAGTGCATCTCCTAATGGGTAAAACTTCAATGACTCCAACTAGGATGTGCGTCCCCTAGGGATGAATTTAAATGACCAAAAACTAGGAATTGCATCTCCTAGGGTTGGAATCTCGATTTAGGAAGTGCGACTCCTAGAGCAAAATATAACTTGAAATACTTAGACTAGGAAGTGCGTCTCCTAGGGGCAAAACCATTAGTGACTCAAACTCATATGATCCAAAAACTAGGAAGTGTGTCTCCTAAGGTTAAAATCTCAATTTAGGAAGTGTGTATCCTACAACAAATATAACTTGAAAACCCAGACTAGGAAGTGTGTCTCCTAGGGCTGATGTGTGATCTTCTCAATAGCCTTTGCGTAAGCAGAATTGGGGCATTACACCTAAAAAATTCAAGCTTCCAAGCTTTGATATGAACATAGCTTTCGTCCCTATTTCAAACAAAAAAACTTGTGAGTTTAAATACGGTGGTTGGTTTGTGGTCTTGACTTTGAGGGCGATTGCTCCTTCACTTGCCATGATAACTTTGATTTCAAATTGAAAGACATTGCTTATTTATTGACTAACCACTTTCTCGGTCACCCTTATCACAGAAAATACCTCTGATTCATTCAAACTCAATACCTTCTATCTGTTGCATTTTGCACATGAATTGACATTCACCGAACCATTGCATTTCTCATGAATCCCAAACCACGCCTATTGTTATTCATTTAGTGCGTACACTATTCTTTCCTGACTTATGTCTCTTTGATGTGCTAGCCAGACTCCGCTTTGTGCAATTAGAAAGCTAGTAGCAGATTTTGAAGTCATTTCTCACTTGTTCTTACCAAACAGACTCAAGAAGAGGGAGTAAACAAAACAAAAGGAACAGAGTAAAGGACAATGGAAAAAGATGATACCTATCAAGGAAATTACAAAGTAGAAATTTATCAGATGTGGATACCAACTCTAATGACCATGACATGCACTTTTGGATTAAGTGGCCTAATCTGTCAAGCAAGTCTAATGCTAAACTCTTGTTGTGCCTCTTCACCATGAAGCTGGGCTTCAATGCTCCGATTATCCTATCTGATTCACAATCCTTATTCGACTTGTAGTTCCCGAAGGGTTTTTACCATCAAGCCTCTCTCATTTTGTTCTTTCTCTCAACTTACTGTCGCCTTATGGTGCCTGTAAGGTTTTCACCGATAAGACTCTCTTATTTTTTGTTTTCCTTGTGTAGAACGGAGTGTTGCCCGTAATGAGAATCATACCTCTAACTTGCTTGACTTGGCACTACTCAAAGATTGATCAGGAGGTCTTTCTTTGGACCATAATGTAGGCTTTTGGATAGGATTAGAAACAAAGGGTATCACAAAGGCTCAAAAATAGCGTAAAAGGGCTCAAAATTACAACTTTTGGAATCAAATCTCTTACAACAACCACAACTTCTGCCCCAGTTTCTTTGCTTGGGGACTTTTGAAATTTTATTTTGATGGGACCGAATTGTGAGGCTGCCTACGTATCCTTAAAAGGAATCAGGTCGAAGGTAGTTCATGTCATAGGCATTGCTTTGTTTTTGTACTTTTCTCTCCTTTTTTTCTCTTTTCTTTTCTTTTCTTTTCTTTTCTTTACTCTTTTTCCATTTTTTCTTTCTCTTTTTCTCTTCTTTTTTCCTCTTTTCTCTCTCTTTTTTTTTTAATTATGTATCATATTTCTAAACTCTACTTCTGATTCCAAAAGAGGGATATGAAAGAAAATAAATAAGGCTCAAAGGGGTTACAAAGGATGAAGTGTTTAGATAGAACAATAAAATGCATTCGTCATTCCAATCTTCAAAGCATGCCACATACAAACACCACAATTAAACAAACCAAAGAAATCATACATAATATCTTTTGACTGCATAAGAATTGATAACTATATCCATACATTTGTCTTCTATATCTGTTAAATACAAAGCATCATTGGACAATACTCTCGTTACCACGAACGGTCCCTGCCAATTTGGGGCAAACTTTATTTTAGCTTCAACCTGATGCAGCAGGACACATTTCAATAGTGTTTGTTTATGTTCTATCTACCCCGGTTTGACACAATTCGGGCTTGAAGTGATCTCATAATGCCTTTATTTATTTCCCTCAAATGTCCCTATCATCTTCAAAACTGTTTCATTGCTTCATGACTAAACTAACTTTTAAGACCAGGCTGAGAATTACGCGTGCATATCATGTCACTAGAGTCATCAAGAAAAGAACTATAAAATGAAAAGAGAACTAAGCAAAAAAGGACTAGAAATAACAAAAAACAGAAAACTGCATTAGATAGACGGTGAAAGGGTTTGAACAACGAAACAAGCAAACTAAACTAGGGTTACAGCCCTGGAACAAAACCAGACAACACTAAATGAGCTACTGCGACTAAACATACTAGGAAAATTAAAAGGATAGAAGGGTTTGAGTCACAAGACAATATCCGGATTACAACCCTGAAAATAACCCGGACAACAGAAATGACAACAAAATAAACCACCAACACTCCTCCCGGCTAACCAAGAAATGGAGCGTCTTTCCAATTACCAAGCACGACATCTTAGCCACTGGGTTCCACATAAATATTGCGAAGACCATTACCAGCTTCAATATCATTAACTTCAATCAGCAAGTTCCCAAAAGGATTTGCATGCTCCCTGTCACTGTCCTTGATCAAAATTACCCCTCTTGAATCATTCTTTATATTTCCCTTTTCAAAGCACGACAATCTTCAATGCTATGCCCTAGGACGTTAGAGTGGTACATGCATCGTACAGTAGGATCAAAACCTTTTGTATATGGGTCTGGAGTATAGCCGAGGAGCGGCTCAATCAGGCCAGAATGTTTTAACTTTTCAAATAAACTTGTGTTGGACTCCCCGATTGGCGTGAAATTATTTCTTTACCTTTGTTCCCCTCCCTGCCCCTATTTTCTAGGGTTGTTGGGTGCTCAAATATGTTGTGAAGGCAAGAGTGCATTATGCGGTGTTGGCTCTCGCCATAAGGAGTGACCCGGTGGTTGGACAGATGACCGGACATTGTTCGGAGGATAATACTAAGGTGGATTATGTGGAGTTCGGGGATAGGTTTGGGGTTGGGGTTGAGGATGAGTATATTGGTGAGGCGGACCTGTTGAACCATGTCCTGATCCTGAGACAACCATGGCAACATCATCATGTTCCTTCTGACCCAGCAAGCTTCCTATGTCATTTGTGGGTTTTAAAGCAGAATAACTCATGATCTTTCTAGACTTCAACCCATCTTCTACCATTTCTCCCATTTTTACCACATTATTAAAAGGTTTACCCACAGCCAAGATCAAATGCCCAAAGTAAGTTGGCTCTTGAGCTTGAAGAAAGTACTCGACCATCTCGTTTTCTTCCATCGGGGGATTAACTCTAACAGTTTGCTCTCTCCATCTGAGCCCGTATTCCCTAAAGCTTTCATTAGGCTTCTTTTCCATCTTGGTGATACATGCGATCCGGGACAATTTTTATATTGTACTAAAAGTGCCGAGCAAAGGCCTGAGCCATATCGTCCCATGTGTACCACCTGCTAGCGTCTTGGCGGGTGTAACACTCCAGAGCTGAACCACTCAGACTTTGACTGAAATACGCCATCAATAATTTGTCCTCCCCATCAGCGCCTCTCATCTTACTGTAGTAGCCTCTCAGATGGGCCACCGAATCTCCATGTTCATCATACAAATCAAATTTCGGCATCTTAAACCCAACAGGCAATTGGATGTCAGGAAACAAGCACAAGTCCTTGTAAGCCACGCTCATCTGGCTCCCTATCCCTTGCATGCTTCTTAAAGACTGCTCTAAGAGTTTCACCTTCCTGGATATCTCATCTTGCTCCACTGTCTTAGCAGGCTTTTCAGTTTCATCGGGAGGCTCAAAATGATGAGCGTGAGAGTATGGATCTGAGACCTTGAAAGTGGGTTCTGGAGCATAGTGTTAGGCATCAGAGATTTTGAACACAGTCTCATTAGAGGATCAATGAAAAGTAGTTGGAGGAGGAGCTACAAGAGCATGAGTAACCAAAGGAGCGGGATATGAGGTGGTTTTGGCGGGTAGAATGTGAAAAGGTCATGGGGAGATATCAGCAGCAGTGGGAATCTGGATTTGTGATAGTGGTGGGATAGTTGCAGGGTTTTCAGTGTAGTTAGCAGGGAATAAAGGTGGAGGATGCCCCCTGATCCAAGACTGATACATTTCTGCCATCTGTTGTTTCAACATTTGGACCTCCCCTTTCAACTCAGATTCTGATTCAACAATTCCCTTAAACGGATCAATAACCCATGTGTCCAAGTTTTTGCTAGCCATGACTACCTTGCTCTTTGACCTTGTGTTGTATGGAAGAGTTACCAGTTTAAGAACCACAAACCAACCACCCTTCTGCTATAATGAGGATAATAAAGAGGAACAAAATGAAGTCATCATGTTAGATTAGGGCATTTAATAGCTAAAAATATCACATTACGTGCAATGCACCTAGCAACAATTAACAGTTCAAGAATGACTTCGAGGGTCACAAAGTCACTTGGCATCCTCCCAATTTGTCCATTTGACTCTTCTCTTTTCTTTTATAACACTTCTTGGCTTGCTCATTTTCCTTCCTCTTCTTTTTTTTTAATCATCACTCTTTTCTTTCTCTCATTTCTCACATCCCATAATTTCATCTCTTTTCTTTTCATTTTTTTCCTTTTCTTTTAATAGAAAAAAATGATTCGATCGACCCCTATGTAGGTTGCCTACGTATCATGACGCCACATGAATCAGATTTTTGCGTCCTTCGGGAAGATCGGGAATAAAGTAAACAAACTAACGTTCTCAATTTTATTTTTCTTGTTTTTTTACCTTAATGAATACTCTGATGAGAAATTATTAAGGAAAACCCCCTAGAAGAGAAAAATATTTTTTGATTTTTTTTTGGAAGGAAATATAAAGGATGAACCAAAAAAAATATTTTGAATTTTCGTTTGATATCCTGAAAGAAAGATTTCGACCAAAGAAATGAAAAAGATAAAAAATGCTTTTGGATATCAGTTTTGATTACCTAAGGGAGAAACTCTGAAGATAAACCAAAGATAAAGTAAGTTATTTTTTTTTTCTATGTACAATGTCCTAAAGTTCTAGTAAAATAAAAAGAATTTTTTTTCTATTCATTTTTCATTAATTTCCCAAAGAAGAACCTTAAAAGAAAATCTTTTTGGATTTTCGGAATTAATATCTTAAAGAAAACTTTTAAAGAGGTACTAAAAGAAAATTCTCTCTTTTTATTTGAATTTTAGTCCTAATATACTAAAGAAAATATAAAATAATTTTTATTTTAAATTCTATCTATTAATTGCCTAAAGGAAAAACCACCTCAAATGAATTTTTTTTTAATTCCTAAAATTAGTATTCTTAAGAAAACTTCTAATGGAAATATAAAAACGCAAAATTTCTTTTTTATTCTTTTTCTTTTGGATTTTTTACCTATAACACATTTCCAAATACAAAATAAGAAATACAATAACAAAAGACTCGGTAAACTTAACTAGACTATGACAAACTCTAATATCACCTAAAAGACTCGACATTACTATACAAAACTAGAAGGTAAAAGATGATATAAAAATGAACAACAGACTAAAAACATAAAGAAAATCTCCTCAAGCAAACTCCTAAATAAGTGATCCTGACTGGATGGTCCTGGGGCGTCTGTCATGCTCAAACTCCGGTAAGTAAACCCACACCTGTATGAGAAAATTAAGACAAAATAAAGTTAAAGACCTAGAACACTATGTGAGACAATAACCCTTCTTGTTGAACATATGCAAGACATGATTGTGACTATTTTTCTAAAATTAACTTATGTGGCTAAAAGTTGCTAAAAATGTAAGATTTGGCTAAGACCCTGCGAAGCCAAGAACCTAAGACTTACTAAGAAGACCGGACCCTATGTGGGTTGCTTATGTATCCCGCCCCGAGAGACGGGAATCAGGTTCGCGTAGTTCGGGCAGATTGGATACGGGCGAGAATTAAAAAAACAACTAATTTAGAAAAAATATATTTTTTGTCTTTTTTTTGAAAAAGGATGAAACATGTAAACTCTTTTTGGATTTTCTTTTCCCTTTTTGATTTTTTGATTTTCTAAAACGGATGAAAAAGTGCAAAATCTTTTTTTTGAATTTTTCATGTTCTTTTTGTTTTTTTCTTAACAAAAATGTGAAAGAAAACATAATTGGGCCCTACTTGCTTTATTTTCACACTTCATCCTTTTTTTCTTTTTTTTTGTCTTTTATTATTTGCCCGCAACTATTATTTGTCCGTCAAATGATCGTTTTACCCTTGAAGAATACAACATGTAGCACATAGGATGCATCAGGATGGTCTTTAATTTTTGGATACACCTGTCCTAGACGGACTCAACCCCTGTGTTGAGTCCCCAGAGTTAAATGCACATGATGCAAACAAACGTTCCTACTAGGGATCCGGCATGAGGTTATGTTATTCTATGTTTAAACCTGGGTTTGTGTTCTTGACCTAGCTTATCCGAGCGGACAACTCAAGTCGAAGAGGGGGCAATGTACCGAAAGCACGAAAGTCTACCCGGCCTTGTTGCTGGCCCAACCTCGTTCTATTTGGTGTAGCTTTTAACAGAAAAGTGGGTCACGCGAACATGTGCACCGTTTTTATTTTAATTCTTAGAAATGAGGCGTAGGGAGACAATTTAATACAGTTCTAGTTATATGAAAGAGGTAAATAAACAGCATTTAGCACATTAGGTCCACAAATACGATATTATGATCAATAAATAAAGCCAAGTAAAAATCATAAAAACAAGCTCGAAGTCTTGAACCCTGAACCAGAAGTTCTGGGTTCTTATCCCCAGCAGAGTCTCCAGAGCTGTCACACCTCCTTTTTACTAACTCGGAAAGGAATATAACGGAGTTTTTCAATTTAAGTGACAATCGAAATGGGATTATTTTATTTAGAAATCAAAGTCTCCACTTGGGATGATTTATGGTGTCCCAAGTCACCGGTTTAAATCTCGAATCGAGGAAGGTTGACTCTTATCTTATGGTCTGCGAACACAGAAATCCGGGTAAGGAATTTTGTTAACCTGGAAGAAGGTGTTTGGCATTTTCGGGTTCCGTGGTTCTAGCATGGTCGCTTTAATCATACTTGTCTTAATAAATCGTCTAATTACTCATTTTAGAACCAATGTGCATTTGCCTCTTTTAATTAAGAAATTATCTTAAAAAACAGGTCACACGTACGTGTACCCATTTGTTTGGCACGTCAAAAATCATGTCACGTGAAAGTGTCCACAATTAATAATGCTTTATCATTATTAAGAAAGTTTAGTCAAAGTTGCGCGAACGCATACTCCGATTCCATTTTTAAAATCGTAATTATGTCATGCGAATGTGTCCACAATCACGACGATACATTAAATGCGCCTAAAGCATTTCTACGAATATTCATTTTTTAAATCGTACTCGTGTCACGCGAACGTGTACACAATTAATAGCACTTATTTTTATGAAGATTATTTCGTCCAAAGTTGCGTGAACGGATACTTCGGTTTTAATTTTGGAAAATAACAATTACGCTTCTAGCGCTCAAAATGGGAAAAGCAAAAATAAAATAAACTAAAATAAAGACAATAACCATATCATGCTTAGTCTCTTTTCATGTTTAAATCCCAAACCCCCTCGGCATGCTGCAAACGATTTAATTCACACAAATTAAAGAAATTAACGTATTTGACAAGTAAATATCCAAGAGACATCTAATATTATAAAATAAATAATTAGATAAAGAAACCAAATAACATAAGATGGGAAAGGAAAAGATAAAGAAAGATGGATTAAAGATGATAAGGGCCATATGACATTTCTCGAATAACCTAGCTCCTCATTTCAATTTTAAGAAACCAAACAAGAAACAGTAGGCACTCTACATAATCCACCTAAAGCACTATACAATTTAACTCTTAAAGAAAATTATATACACATTAATTCATGCACTAAAAGCTCAATCGAATCAATTCCCAACATTCATTTTAAGGCAATGAAACGTTCAAACAAAATATTCACCACAAATGACTAAGCATGGTATGGCGAGATTATGAATGATTTTAAAAGTTATGATGCAAACAAGACAGATTGTTGGGTCTGCAACTAGTTTTCTTCGTCCTTGATGCTTCTAATATGTCAACAAATATATTGGCAGAGGCACCGTTGCAAAGAGCAAACTCAATAGCAAATCAAGTACTTACATCATTGAAAAGGTTAGAAGTGTTTAGAATCACTTCAATTTTCGTACTATTTTTAGTTCGACTATGTTCTTACTTCTTTTTATCTTGATTCTTCACCAAAATTATGTCCATAGAATACCAAATATGAGATTAACAACTCAAAAAGGCTCTCAGATATGATCATAAGTCAGTAGAGAGGAGAATAGAATAAGAAACTAGACAAATTCATATCAAATTGCAGAACGGAAAATTTCAGAACTCAATTCACATGTAGGAACCGAAAACAAACACAGGTGGGTGAATCTCAATATTGACATACCAAATTCAGTCCACCATCATACTTCAATTAACATCAAGAGAAAGAGAGGGACCTGGAGCTCGATCGGCAAACCTCGGGCATCAACGACTTCAAACCTCATCTCGACCTCATTTACGAAACAAAATCAAAAAATGACACTGAAATTCGACTCTTCACTTGCCTAATTTTCCTCTCCAATTTTCTGAAACTTTGAAGCCGAAGGAGCAACGATGGAAAGGGTTGGTGAAGTAAAGTGAGTGGTTGTTTGTGCATTTGAAGAGAGAAGGGGTCGTTGGTTTGGTTGAAGAAGATCGAGATCTGGCTGGGGGTCCTTTTGGTGTTTTGTCGTTGAAAAGCCTAGCTCTAAGGGATCTAGGTCTTCGTTGGTTTTTGTGTGTGTGTGTATTCAGAGTGAAGAAGAAACAAAATCAGATGAGGGAAACGGCTGAAGGTCCCCTGGTTCTTGTTCTCTGCTTATGGCTTTAGGTTTTTGTTTTGTGTATCGATCCCCTCTTCTTGTGAAGGAGAAGAAGACGTTAGGGAGGGGGTCTCTCAAGGTCAGAAACGACGGATTTTATCTCTTAGGGGTCTAGGTTAGTTTTTGTAGGTTTTATTTTTAGGTTAAGGGGTGGCCTAGGAATTATGGGCTAGGTCCGAAAATTAGGCTTAAAAATGGATTGTATGAGCCCAAATTTTATTCTTTCTCCGTGAAAAAGACTAAAAATACAACCTCATTTACCAATTAATCCTACTTAAGTAAAATAACTATTAAAAAAAGACTAATCGTTAAAATAAACCTTTTTTTTGGTATTTTCATATATCGTATAAAAAAAATAAGGTACTACCTTTTGTATTTTTTAGTTTTACGAAAGGTATATAAACTAACAACAACTAAAAAGAAGAAATATTTTTGTAATTTTTATTTTTTGATAAAATAAAGTAAAAGAGTCAAAACTAATTGAAATATCGATATTAGGCCTAAACTAAATATTTTACGCTAAAATGGGTGAAATCTTGGGGAGGGTCAAAAATCACATGTCTACAATGACTTTGTTGTCAATTGGCGTCTGGATCTTGTCCTTCAGTGTTCGACACTCAACAATGGTGTGCCCTTTCATACTGGAGTGGTATGCACATGTTTTGTTCGGATTGACCCATTGGGATGGATTTTCTAGCGCCACAACGGGAATAGGAGAGACGTAACCTGCAACTTTTAACCTTTCATACAACTGGTCGATGGGCTCAGCATTGACGGTGTATTGTTTGGGTAGCGTGCGATCGAAATTGGATCTTGGTCTTGGATAATTTTGGCGAGTTGGCGGTAACTGGAAGTGGGATGGTTGGGAATTATAGGCGTGATGGACAGTGGCTGGTTGGGAATATCTGGGGAATGAAGGTTGGTATGTAGGTGGTGATGCCTGATATGTGGGCGAATGTGTTTGATATGTGGTTGGAGGTGTTTGATAGGTGGGTGGATGTGTTTGATAGGTGGGTGGAGGTGTTTGATATGTGAGTGGAGTTTTTGGGCCCTGGGCCACCATTACTGCCCCAACATCTTTTTTCTTCGATATGCCCCCTAATTGGAATGCTTTATTCGTGGCTTGCAGTGCTTCGAAATTTGTTACCATCCCGCTCTTGATTCCTTCCTCGATCCTTTCCCCGAGCTTGATGATATCAGAGAATTTGTGATTTTTGATGACCATCAGTCTCTCATAATATTATGGATCTTGTGCTCTAATGAAGAATTTATTCATCTGTTCTTCATCCAAAGCGGGCCTGACCTTGGCGGCTTCCGACCTCCAATGAATAGCATACTCGCGGAATGTCTCAGTAAGTTTCTTCTTGAGGTTCTGAATGTAGAAGACATCAGGTGCATTTTCTATGTTGAACCTGAACCGGTCCATGAAATCTGAGCCTGCTTACCCAATTTGACCATTTCTTGGGATTCTGGCTGATATACCAAGACAATGCGTCCCAGTAAGGCTCCTCATAAAGAGCTTCATTCGAATCTTTTCATCTTTTCCAACCCCGACTAGTTTATCACAGTAAGTCCTCAGGTGAACCCTGGGATCACCTGTACCATCGAATATTTTGAACATGGGAGGTTTGTACCCCTCTGGAAGTTCCACATCGGGTTGTATGCATAGATCTTCATAGTTCAAAACTTCTATTCCTCTACCGCCTTTAACACCTTGAACTCGGCTTGTTAATTTCTTGAGTTCTTTGGCCATGTTCTTAATGAGTAGGTCCTTTTTAGAGGATTCCGATGCATAGGAAATTGGTTGGGTAGAATGTGGTATAGTTTCCACATATATGGGGTTGCTCTAATGGGTGCTAGGAACTTGGGTATAGTGATGGTCATTGGTGGAATTTTGTGGATCGGGAATGAGTGGTGGTGTATTTTGGGGAGTGTGGTAAGTGGTGGTTGGTGGGTACAGGATTGGTTGATAATGATGTTGTGGTGGAGTTGGTACTGGTAATGGATTGATATGTTGTGGTGGAGTTGCGTATTGGTTTGGTATGGTAGGATTTTGCGGTTGTTGGTTTTGTGTGTTTTAGGAGGTGTTGGGTTCTTTGCGTTCTGTTGGTGGATATCAGGGGCATTGAGGGTAAGTGACAAGTTTGCCAAATTGTGAACCTGCTCAAGTTCTCCTTGCAGTTCTAGTATCTTTTGTTCAAGTCTCAAAAGCAGGTCAATCGGGGCCGGAGTACTACGGCCATCGGAGGTCTCTGCATTCTCAATATTTTCCTTTTGGATCCCACTTAAGTCGTCTATCTTTGACTTCCCTCTACTTTTTGTGTTACTTGGAGGAGGAGGTGGAGGGCCTCTAGATCTGATGTGATATGCTGACGAGGCCAGTATGGATGAACCAACCTATGGGGATGGGAATAATAAAAATAAACAAGACAAAAAAAGGTAACAAGTTAGTGAGGATCCTGAAATGTATGCAGTATTTAAACACATATTGCAAAATATAAACTCATATCCTAATTTGGGAGCCTCATTGTGCCCGAAGTAGGCCTAGCGAAAAATAAATTTGGAGAACTTCAAATTCCAATGAATGCTTCATTTTATAACATAAAAGTAGACGAATCCAAAAACAATACTAACACAATAATAAAACAAGTCACTACTAGCACTTGGCCTTATTACATTTTGAGAAAAGCAAGTAAATCTAATCTATTTGGTCGTAGAAGGACCTTCCCCAGATTCGATCTTTCGGACTCCATCGAATATATCTCCCAGCTCGCGCAGTCCCAGCAGCAAATAGGCTCGAGCCAGATGTCCTCCCTTGGTTCCTTCAGTTTCTGACAGTTTTCAATCCTTTTTATGACTTTGCCCTCCAGCTCCACTATTCCTCGCTCCAGGTATTCCAGTTTTCTGTTAGAAATGATTGCCATCTCTTTCCATTCCTCAATCAACTTCACGTTCCTCTCATGTATCTCCCGATGCTCGTTCTCAGAGTCGTGGACCCTTTTGCGCAGCCTGTTGTATTTGACTTGGGCGTCAGCTTCCTCGTCTATGATTTTGTTCCCTCGACAATCCCCGGTGTCACTGTTCCTTTCAAATTGTCCTCCAACCATGTAGGGTAGAGAGGCTCGCACCCAACGTGATATCTGTCTGGCTCAACAGTGCTTTTCTCCACAATGATTTTGTAGTGCCACATGTGCTGGGCTTGGCCCTTGTAAGGTATGTCATCATCTTGGAAATCCAACCTGAAGTGACTCATCTTGACGACCCTTGGTACAACCTGTTTTCTGCTCGCTTGCCTCATAACTCACATAGGGACATATGGATATATCCTGCTCAACCCGATCAACACTAAATGCGGAGCATCCCTGGACCTAATAATAAACTCGTCTATTGGAAACCGTTCAACAATCCACTGCACCTGTTCCTCGATCAGATTATCGAAGAACTCTACCCATTCACTGGCACTTTTGGCTGAGCAAATCTGTCCGGAATGTAGGTCATCCTCTTAGGGTGATGGAAAGTAATGTGGTCGTTCCAAGCCCTTCGTGGAAATTCTTGGCGATAGCCACCTTTTTGGAGATGTTCCAATAACCATAACTGCAGCAATAAGTTGTAGCCCTCTAAATGCTGGACCCCTCTTTGAACGTGTTCCAGGGCCCTGTAGATATCAGCTATGATCATGGTGACTATGGTATATGTCTGTCCGTTAATCCCCTCCATCACAGTTTTGGCGACCATGGCCAACCTAGTGTGGATTCTTCATTTCTTCATTGGGGACACTATTAGCCCTAGGAATCACACAATGAACACGAACACTCTACGGTGGATGTGACCTAGTGAAGTGAGGGCGATCTCATCATGGTAAGTGTGGAAAGACTTGTTATGGCCATACCTCTCGTACAGATATTCGAAAGGTATGTAGGAATCCTTCAAGCACACTAGGTCGACATTCTTTTTCAGCCCCATCAACTTCAAAAATCCCCTGCCCGTACGGTTTTCTGGCACCAAAAGCCCAGGACTGTCCCAAATCAACCCTGCAAGTCCTCCTATTTCTTCTAGAAGCGGTGTCATCTCTATGTCACCGAAACGGAACATAACTCTTTCACTATCCCAGAATAAGGTAGCAGCCTCGATCAATTTGTTGTTTGGTTCACTATCTAGCAGGGAAGGCAATTTACCCAGGTACTTTTTCACATGTTTCTTGTCACTTGAGGAAAGATCTTCCCACCAATCAAGCAACAATGGAGGGATATTGCTAACCATACCAAATCTGAGTACCTCGTGCCTCATTTTCTGCAAAACAAAAGGGTTAGGCCTTACCCCTACCAGACTCAACTATTTATACATTTATGATCAGCATATTGGCATTTAGTTCTCCAAATTAAGGAACAGAATGTGGTTGCGTCCGTTGGGATTATGGAAAACTCGATGGACTTTGGATAAGGCTTATCTTAAAGGATCATTATGTGGACAACATAATTGATCCGACTAGGTTTGACCATGATGCATGCACAATTTAAATAAAGTAAGGTTTCTATGGGGTTTTAGACTGGTACCCTCAAGTGGACAACTTGAGTGGAAAGGCACGGAACCGTCGACTGCACCGCTGATCGACTGGTTTTATTGCAAATAAGTCTTTCCGAATTTAAGGGTAGTAAATGGGAAGAACGCAACCACTCATTAAACCGTTGCTATAGGATTTGATACGCATGAGTGGCATATGATGTGGAGCATGATTTATGCAGCAGTTAATAACATATAGGCAAGTATTTTCACGTAGGAAAAAATAAATACAGCATTTAAATAATTGAAAAGATAGTTACATAAAAAGTAAAATAAGGAGACAAGTCAATTTTCAGGGTAATAAAGAAATCATAAATGCTTAAAAAATAGACAGTTAAATTCAGATAAGGGAGCAGGGTACGGGATAAGCATGGTTGGACTAATTTGTAAAAGACAAGTTCGTTATGGTAAGATCCTAAAACAATATCCCCAGCAGAGTCACCATGCTGTCGCACCCCCTTTTTTCCTCCAAAGAGAAAGTCTGGGTTTCAACATTCATGGGGTGTATTGACTCATTTCCCTTTTGGGAATTGGGTATTCGAAGAGTCGCCACCTAACGGATTGTGGTGCGTTAGGACACCTAGAGTGATTAACTCTTGGGTTGGTTTGCATTACCAGAGATTAGGGTAAGGGCTCGAAGTAACCTCGAGGGGAAGGTGTTAGGCACCCCTCTTGGTCCACAACTGTGGGTCCCGACCGAACTTATATTTACAAATTAGTCCATATAAAAAGTTGAATCAAATAATTTGCAAGTAAAGCACGTTGGATAGTTCAAGTAGTAAGAACAAGTTGTATAAGACGAAAAGTTTTGAATACAGAAAGTATTTGGTAAAGAGGGTCCTAGGTTGTTTGTCCTATAGGATCACCCCACGCAATGTCCGGTAAACACTCCTCGATGAGGGGCAACACGTAACATTAACGCGTAGTCATCATGTCCCATGTCTACCCTTCTCATCCCCTTATGGGTCATGCAAAGCGAGTGTTTGGTCACTGATACCTATTGCATGTTGCTACCCGTCCCTTCTTAATGGTCCCGGAGGGAGTTAGGACCTCTACTTATAGGTAGTTCTAGACGTACCCCTAAGGTTTAGAAAGGAGAAAACTCTAAGGCGATAGTCAAAACACTTAGGACTTTCACATAATATGAGCAATTAAGAGGCTCAAAGTTTCCTCCTCAAAAAAAACAAACATACAGCAGCACGATTCAAACACAGTTAAGGTCTTTATTAATCAAAGTTCTAAAGCAGGATATCTAAGTGAATATGCAGAAACAAACAAACCTTTTTATACCCAGAAGTTATAACCTAGTAGTTGCCTAGGGACTTTTTTTAAAAGCTTATTAGAATCAGAAACGTTAAACGACAGAAGCAGCTTCAGGGAAATACAGTTTTTTTGAAAACGCCCTAAGGCTTGCCTATATGCAATAGACTGTGTCTATGTTAATGCAGGAACAAACAAGTTTTCGAAATAAACCACTTTAATACCTATAGGCATGATATTTAATGAGATTGGAGCAATTTTAAAAGAACTTGTTTCAGAATATATTTGACACTTAATAAGACCAGTTTTTAAAAAATGAACTAGGAGTAATGAAGTTGATTCATTGGGCTAATTAAATTACCAGAAAGAATTGCGAGTAGGGATCCCTATAGGCATGATATCTAGGCGTATTACTGATTTAACACAATTTGCAGCAACATACAGAAAGACTTATTAGAATTGAATTGGAATTGAGCCCTATATGCATGACATCTATATTTGAACTAATTTAAACACGATTGTTTGGGACCTATAAGCATGATCTCTAACATGACAAAATGCAGAACCTTATGAATAAAATTTCTACCTGATGCAAACAAAATAAGAATTGAGATCCTATAGGCATGATTTCTATAAGACAAAGCAATAAGATTTAAAAGAGGAAAACCCTATGAGCATGTTTTCTATTGAGTAAAGTAGGCAGACTTCAAAAATAAGGTCCTAAGTGCAGGATTTCTACCCATATTACCCTTTAAAGCATACATCTACCCACCCTTTTACTAAATACCCCAAATATCTGTTTACAAATTATTACAGGCCAATGAATTACATAAGTAGAAATAGAAATCAAGAAGCTATTCTATAGGGAGCCTGCAATTAGGCCCAAGTTTCACAAAGCTTCCAATGATCTCACAAGCCTCATTCCCATAGACAAATCAGAGTCTAGGTGCATCAAAGTTCCCTAAGGGTCTCAAGGACCCAGGACAATGCTTACACCTAGACTTAGTAACCAAGAGTTGAACCAGTGCAGTGTGAAAAGGCTAGCCTCAGTATGCCAGAGTTCAGAGGTCTCTCAAGAGGATCCCAAGGCAGTACACATACTAGAGGGAGAAGAACTTATTGACTAAGAGTGAAGTGAAAGTGCAAGACAAGTTGAAAGAGGTTTATTAAAGACTGGATTTGAAAGTCTGTTTTGAAAGCAATTAGTAAAGCAACAAAGATTGTTTGAAAAGAAGTTAGAGTAGTGAACAAAGCTCAAACACCTTAAGATAGGATCACACACAGCTAGTCTACAGAATCCAAATAAATTCAGTAGTCACACAGGGGTCAAGGGGTTTGGGGATACACAGACATTTGACTGTAAAGACATAACCCGGCAAGGATCTTAGAACTGGTTTGGACATGCTCGGAAATAGTTGATACTGGCATAATCACAAACCAGTTAGGAAGAACACATAGAAAGAGGGTAATAGGATTTGGGGACTCATAGGATGGCAAACACACAAGAAGTAAAAGGTAGTTGACAAGGAATACTTTGAAACACACATAAGGGAATACATTAATTTAAAGGGAAGGGGAGACATAATAACATGCTGATAATGTAACTTAACTACAAGTTTCACAACAGAACCACAAGTAGAAGTAGACTATAAATAAGAGAAACTGAAACAATAAGAGAAGTATCCATCGACACCTCCACCTTCGTTATTTCTTCTTCTTCGTCCAGCATCCATCGACTCCTCCACCTCGCTCCAGCTGCTACTGTCCGTCGACCTCCAGCAGCCCCACACGGACACCACCCAAACTCAATCGACAACCCCGTCGCCATCTTCTCCACGCTGCTGCGTCAACTGCTCGCACTGCTGCGTCGACTGCTGCTGTTGTGTGGAGTCGCCGCTGCTGCTGCCTGTCGCCGTCGCTGCTTCTACTTCTCGACGTCGTGCTGCTGCTGCTCGTCGCAGCAGGTGTTGGACGGACTGCTGCTGCTGCTCGTCGCGGCAGTAGCTGCGGGCTGCTTCTACTTCTTCTTCGTCTTCGTCGTTCTTCGTTCGAGCTTTGGTCGAGGCTCGGACAGATTTGTTTACAATCAAAGTTCGTCGTTGATTCATCTCTGGTTAGTTGTTTTGAATTTTATTTTGTCCATTTTCGTTTTTATATTTCTCAAAATTAAAATCATTAAATATTTGATTCTTGTTTTGTTCGTTGTTCATCGTTGAAATCGTTTTTCTAGTTTGTTCATGTTCATGTGCTTTGGTAAAATTAATTTTCAGATTTCAAAATAGAAGTTTAATTAGTTGTTTTCATGTTTATTTCATGTTTGTATTATTGTTTAAGTGAATATTTGTTAGTTTAATATTAGTTAGATACAAATTGAAGTTTAATTAATTGTTTCTTCAATTTGTTTAATGTATTTTATGTATTTTCCGGAAATTGTTAATATTGTTAAGTTCAAGTTTAAATTCATAATTATTTCTTCTTAGTTTTTGTTTTGTCATTTGCCTAAAAGAATTTAGTTGTAATAAGGGAAGTATGTTGGTTTTAGTCATTTGAATCCGTCGTTTTTATTTTTAGATTTAATTCATGTTCATATTATGTTTGTTTGATTTTGAATCCGAAATGTGTATAGTTTGATTTCTTGTTTACCATTTGTGATTATTTCTTGAATTGGTCTCATAATCTTGTTTAAAGTTTAATATAAGAATTGTTTGTTGTAATGTTGTTAGAGTGGATTTTAAGTTCAATATGATTGAATTTAGAAATCTAAATATACTTGTTTGTTGTTGTTGTTGAATCCGAAAATAGGATTGTTTGTTGCTAAAATATTGTTCAATCAAATTTTAGTTGTTCTTTGTTGTTCAATTTGTGTTCATGTGATTTGTTGTTGAAATGTTGAAGAATTCATGTTCATGAAATTTGTTGTTTGAACATTGTTAGAAATTAATCATATTGTCTATATTTTGGTTAAGTTTGATTAATTGATGTGTTATAGCTGATGGGTAGTTTGGTAATTTATAGTACTTTCGGGGGTAAAATAGTAATTTGCAATAGGGTCGGAGGGGTAGTTTCGGAATTGTACATTTTGTAATTGTTTATTTGAAGCATGGGGGACAAAATGAAATGGGGTGGGTTGTGATATGGTTATTTAATATAAAGGGGGGACAAGACAAAATTTAGTTGGGGGAATCTTGCATTATTTTATGTTAGGCATGTGGGACAAAATATAATGGGGTGGTGTGATATGTTTATTTAATGTAATGGGGATGAGTGGGAAGATAATGGGTTTGATAGAGAAAATGGGTTGATTTTAATTGATTAAAAGATTTATGGGATGGGATATAAGTAGAAGTCTTGAAATCATATACAGAGAGAGAAAAAAAACGGGAGAGAGAAACAAATCTGAAAATAAGAGAGAGAAAAAAGGGCTGAACATTTAGGAGAGAGAAAATTCCGAAAAATATTTAAACTTAAAAACTAAAAAAGAATAAAAAAATCTTCTGCTTTCTTTCATTGTTTGAAATCAGAATTAATTGTTGTTTCATCAAAGCTTGAAGCTTTTGTTTTTTTTTGGGATTACTGCTCCACTGATTTGCAAACTCTGTTCCTGGGTTGTTACTGTTGCTGGACTGTTGTTGATGTGCTGTATTGTTATTACTGCTGCTGATTCTCATCTTCATCTTCTTTTGTTTCCAATATCAGGTACACAACTGTAATTTTGGCATTTTGTAAGCCGAAATGAAGAATGGAGTGTTAAATTTTTAATTTAGTTTTAATTTTTTTTTGTATTGTATTTAGATTATTCATGTATTATTATTCTGTAAATCACTGTCATTTGGCATAATTAGGCATGCTATAGCGATATATTAAATAACGCCTTAACCGGATTATTAGGAAATATATTTAAGCCTGATTACTAATTAAAACTGTTTAATAATCAAAATAGAAGAAATAACGTAAAAATGGCGTTATTGAATCAGTTTGGCAAAAATTGACTGAGTTCCTTATTCATAAGGTTTTTTGTCAACGTAAGGTTTTTTGTCAACGTTAAGTTAATCGGAATCATGTAGTTAATTTCAGTTAAAACATGAATTAGTTTGTCAATCAAGTATTAGGACATGATGTGAATTAAAACAAGGTTAGTTAAGGTTAAATTGTTTAATTTTTAGAAATATGGTTTAGTAACCAAGCTTTTTTCCAATTTTCAGTATTTATAAATAATTAATTTCAATAAGCTTAAGTCATACTAACAATATGAATTTTAATCCAACTATGGGATAATTAGTTTTTTTTATTTTTTGACAATTCCATGTTGTTTGTAATTATTATTTTAGTAATATTACTTTCCATTAATATTCGTTTTAAATTAGTAATTAATATGTTATTTTTAAGTATGTAGAGATTGACTTCATAATTATATACAAACTTACTAATAATAAAGATGTAGTCATTAAAGGGTATTCCTAAAAATAAGGGAGGATCTCGCTAAAAAATAAATAAATATAAATAATACAAAAAATTGCAGTCCTCCAATCTTATTTTTTTTAATATAAGAAAATACCTAGATTCCGAGATGGGCGATTTAGTAAAATTCACAGTCCTACATAATAGTATCATAACGCGTAGTATTTTGGCGCATATTTAATAAGGTTATTTTCTTAAATACGGGTGTACATTTATGTAACCCAAATCACGATCTTGACGAAGTCAAAATGCGTCAAAAAATCACGTGTGCACTGGTTGTGGCGTGGTTCGAGATGCGTTTTCACGACGTTGCAATTTTGTATAAAATAAATAATGATAAAAGCGATTTTAAAAGTTAAATTTGCATATAAGTTCTTAATTGTTTAAAAATCATTCAAATGAGCCAAATATGACAATTGAGCGACCGTGCTAAAACCACGGAATTCGGGAATGCCTAATACCTTCTCCCGGGTTAACAGAATTCCTTATCCGGATTTCTGGTTCGCGGACTGTAATACAGAGTCATTCTTTTCCTCGATTCGGGATTAAAATTGGTGACTTGGGACACCCTAAATCTCCCAAGTGGCGACTCTGAAATAAATAAATAAATCCCGTTTCGATTGTCCTTTAATTGGAAAAAACTCCCTTGCATCCCCCCGCGGGGGCGGAAAAAGGAGGTGTGACAGCTCTGGCGACTCTGCTGGGGATAAAAGTGTTATCTTCTCGGGATAACGTTGTTGAGGATAACGCTGCTGGGGAATTTTATCCCTTCAAATCGATGCTTCATTCTTCTGGAAGCTGCTGGGGATGATAATGGCTTTTTGCTTTTCTGAGCACAAGTGTCATCCTTTTATTCTGTCTGCTGGGGAATACTTCCTCCATTGAAACTTATTATGTTGGGGCAACACTGGTTCAAACACCACTTCCCTTGAGACTGGTGCTATCTTTATTCTTCCTCGAATGGGTACCTGACTTCCAGAAAATTTTCCAAATGAAAGGAAAATTTTCTGCCCCAGTTTGACAGTCTCCCTTATGGCATGCATTTCTGTCATCAATGCCATTTCCTTTACCTGTTTCAAATCAAACAAAATTTGTTAGTTTAAAACGTGGTGGTTGGTTGTGATACTCCTACTGGGATGGCTTTTCCTTTTCTCCTTCCTTGCTCTGCGCTCCACAACTTGTTGGGGATGATATTATTTGCTGGGGATAATCCCTTTCTGCTGGGGATATCCCTCTTCTTTTGTGGCATAGCTCGGAAACTGGCATTTCCCCGACCTTTTAGTCTAGTATGAATTTCCCCAAATCATGCTCACTGCTCTCCTTGCTTTGTTCAACGGGCCTTGGCCTTGAGGTTTATAACCTTTGATTTCGGCAAGGGTATCCCTCTTGACACTTGTCAATCCTTTTGTCAATTCCCTTTTGCTGGGGATATCTTTTTTTGACACTGGCCTCGCGTTTGTTCCTCGCTGACTATACCACTTGGATGTACTAGTCAGATCTCATCTTGCATATTTGGAAAGTTGATGGCCTATTTTGAAGTCATTTCCCACTGGTTCTGACCAAACAGACTCTACTGGGGAATTTTTCTATGAAAGGAGAAAGATAAAAAGGAACAGAATAAAAGACAAAGGAAAATGATGACTCTTTAACAAAGGAAACTTAAAAAAAAAAAATCAAACGCAGACACCGACTCTAATGGTCATGACATGTATATGTGGCCTATCCCCCATCTGATTCCCAATCTTATTCGACTTGTAGTGCCCGAAGGGTTTTCACTATCAAGCCTCTTTCATTTTGGGTTTTTCTCTCAGCTTTCATCGCCTTATGGTGTCCGTGAAGATTTTCACCGATAAGACTCTCTCATTTGTATCACTTTCCAGTTGGGGATTTGGAGTGTTGCCAGTATGACTCTCTCTGTTGGAGATTAGAGTCCTTTCTGTTGTGGAACAGAATGTTATGTTCGCCGGTAAGACTCTTCATTTGTCTGACTTGGCATCTTTTAAAGACTGATCAGAAGGTCTTTCTTTGGACCGTAATGTGGGTTTTTGGATAGGGCTAGAAAAAAAGGGTATTAAAGGCTCAAAAATGCATTAATTTTGGGTTATTAGTTACAACCTTAGGAATTAGATTTATTTACAATAAACGCAACCTTTGCCCCAGTTTCTTGCTTGGGGACATTTTAATTTATGATTTTTTCATTTTTCAAAACTATGATCGAGCCGTGAAGTGCCTACGTATCCTCTTTGAGGAATAAGGTCAAACGTAGTTCCCAATTCCTCTTTTTTCATTTGACTTTCTTTTGTTTTTTTTTTTTTATTTTTCTTTTCTTTTCTTTTTCGTTTTGTTGTTTTCTTTTCTTCTTTTTTTTTTCTTTCTTTTTTCTTCTCTTTTTTTTGCATGTTTTCATGCCATGCTCGCGTTTTCTAGTCGTTTTTACTGATTCCGAACGAGGGGTATGAAAGAAAAATAAGTAAGGCTCAAAAGGGGTAACGAAGGATAAAATGTTTAGGTAGCAGAACAAAATGCCTTCGTCATTCCAGTCTTCAAAACATGCCAAATGCAAACAACACAATAAACAATAGATTTATAGTCTCTTCCGACGGTGCTGGGCTTGACAATTATGTTAAACATTTGCTTTTCCCTTTGTTATTTCTAAAACATCGTTGGGCGACACTCTCATTATCATGAATGAACCCTCACGCCAATTTGGAGAATCTTGATTTTAACGGTTTTCTTTGTGTTTAACTTGCCCCAGTTCCACATGACTCGGGCTTCAAATAATCCCAAACCGTTCTTATTTCCTTTAAATGGTCTGATCGCCTTTCCAGGGTTTTACGATTAACTTTTAAGGTTAAGCCCAAACTTTGTGCGCATGCCATGTCACTAGAATCGGCATTGAACAAAAATGATAAAAGGACCAAACAAAGAGATGATTGGAAATAAAGAAAGACCGGATTTTGTATTAGACTACCGGTGAAATGGTTTAAATAACAAAACAAACAAAACAATCCAGAACAAAATCCTAAAACAAACTGGACAAGACAATATCCGACTTATAACCCTAATAATCCAAACAACATAAATGTCAACAAAATAAGCCACCACAAGCTTCTCTCTTGTTAACCAAGGAACAGAGCGTCCTTCCACTTTATCAAGACTGGCATCTTAGCCACTGAGCTTTGCATCGATACTGCCAAGACCATTACCAGCTTCAATATCATCAACATCCGTTGGCAAGTTCTCGAGGGGGCTCGAGTGCACCATGTCACTGTTATTAATCACAACCCGCCCTTCTTGGATCATTTTCTCTACTTCCCTTCTCCAACTATGACAGCTCTCAATGTTGTGCCCTATGACATTGGAGTGGTAGGCGCATCGCGCTGCCGGATCAAAGCTCCTTGCAAGTGGATTTGGAGTACATGCGGGGAGTGGCTCAATCGAGCCAGCATGCTTTAGCCTTTCAAACAGACTTGCATAAGATACTCTGATAGGGGTGAGAGCCTTTCCTCGTTTCAGCAACCTTTCGTTCCTAAATGCTTGATTGGGCCGGAAACCTGATCCAGGGGGCTTCCGGTAGGCTTGTGAGGGTGGATAGGCCTTCTGTGGAGCTGGGTATTTGGAAAGTGAAGCCCGTCTTTGGGAATCTCGTGGAGAGAAGTAGCATTGGGGAGGGGAGTAGCGTGGACGAGTGATGGAGCTACTCGGGTAGCTAGGAAAGCTGTCATAAGTGGGCTGGGATGGAGAGTATGGGGGATGGGTAATGCCAGAGTTTGAAAAGCTTGGCGGTGGTGGGGGTGGTGCTTTCCCAGTTATCCATGCCTGATACATGTCTGCCACATGTTGTCTCAGCATTTTCACTTCTTCTACCAACCCGTTGTTCTGTTCGACCAATTGTTGTCGGTCATCAGTACCGACCCACCCTGTTCTGAGGTTCTGTGTCATTTGCTTTGCAGGGAGGAGTTACCACAACCAACCACTTTTCTATATATGAACACAGCAAAGGGAAGCCATCACGTTAGTGTCAGGGCATTTGACAGATAATCATATATTAGAGATGCAATGCACCTAAGCAGTTAAACCGTTCTATCAGAGATGCGATGCACTTGCGCTTTCCTTTATTTTTCTTTCTTCCCTTTTTTTTCTTTTTCAGTGGTGGTCGAATCTTATGGAGATTGCCTACGTATCATGACCCCGCATGAATCAGACCTTGCGTAGTTCGGACCAATAAATGATAAATAATACTAAACATATTTTTTTCAATTTAAAACAAACTGGGTTTCAAAAGTTTGAAGATGACCTACAAACTCGAAAATCAAACAAACCACCTATTCTAATCAAAAGATTTACAAACTCCAAAACAAATGGTCATCTTCCTTTCTCCGTTTGACAAATGCAACTAAACGGTTATTTTTGAAAATGTGGCCCCTTCCAAATTTTGAGGCCGGAGAGGATTATTTTACGACACTTTACAAACTTGTCCATTCTTTTACGAAAATAGCCTTTCGACAACTGAAAGATACTCTAAAGCTATTTCGGCAAGAACGGTTTAAGACGCGGCCGAAGCTGGCTCGGCTTATTTTGACCCAAAATCCAAACGGTATTCACCTGACCGCTGACTCTTTTTTTTTCTTTTTCAAATTACAATAAAAACCTGGTGTCGCAAACACGGCCCTTCAGCACCTCGGGGACGAAGATATTTAAGGTTGTGTGGGTCAACTGGACCAAAATCCTAAACATGACCCAAAAGGTGGCTGTTTATGCAAAGTCAGCCTTCCGGCGTACCTTTTCGGGAACATTCGGCTATGTCTTGATAAAACAGCATCACCTGATTCTTTTATGACTCTTTTTATCGTTTTTCAAATTAGAAAACTCAATATTGCAAACACGGCCTTTCAACGCTTCGGGGACGAAGATTCTTAAGGCTGTGTGGGTCAACCGGTCCAAATCTAAAAAAATGACCCAAAGGTGGCTATTTATGCAAAGTCAGCCTTCCGGCGTCCCTTTCGGGAACATTCGACTATGTCTTGATAAAATAGCGTCACCCGACTTCTTAGAAATTTCACATATATTTTTGCTATATTTTTTTTTGTAAAAGGGGAAGTTGGACATCACCCGACTTATTTATGACAAAATTAAAATCTTGACATGTTTTTTTTTTGTTTGTTTTTTTTATTTGTTTTTGGCTTTTTTAGCAAAAGGGGGGTTGGACATCATCCGACTTATTTATGACATGTTTTTTTTTATTTATTTATTTGTTTTTGGCTTTTTTAGCAAAAGGGGGGGTTGAACCCGATGAGGGTTTCCTACGTATCTCACATCCGGTGAGAATCAAACCAGCGTAGTTCGGGCCAGATTGGATACGGGTGAGAAATAAAAAAAATAACTAATTCAGAGAAAACATATCTTTTTTTTCTTTTGCTTTTTCTTAAAAGGTGATGAAACATGTAAAATCTTTTGGACTTTCTTTTTCCCTTTTTTTTATTTTTGATTTTTCATAAATGATAAAAAGTGCAAAGAATTTTTTTTTTTGAATTTTTTTTTTTTTAAATTTGTTTTTTTTAGATAAAAATGTAACAAAACATAACCGGGCCCTATTTGCTTTATCATTGATCCACCAAATGACCCTTTTACCCTTGAAGGAATGCAACATGTAGCACATAGGATGCATCAAGATGGTCTTTTTCATTTCAGGTTGCTAGCCCTAGACAGACCCAACCCCTGTGTTGAGTCCCCTAAGTCAAATACAACATGATGCAAATAATCGTTCCTACTAGGGATCCAGCATGAAGTCATGTTATTTTATGTTCAAAACTTGAGTCGATGTTCTAGACTGTGTACCCGAGCGGACAACTCAAGTCGAGGAGGGGGCAACTTACCGGGAACCAAAAGGCCATCCGGCTTCGTAACTTGTCCGACCTCTTTCTTATTTCAGGGTATGACACTAACAGAATAGGGAGTCTCAACCAGTAAGCACATCCCCGGAGGTGAAGAGAGAAGGGTGTCGGCACAGTTTATATACAGTTCAGATAATATAAAAGCGGTAACATTTAGCACATTTAGCATAAAACATGTAGGAAAATCAGATACAATTAAATACAACAATTTATCTAAGCTCGAATTCTGAACCCTGAACCAGAGATTCTGGGTTCGATGTCCCCAGCAGAGTCGCCAGAGCTGTCACACCTCCTTTTTCCGCCCCCGCGGGGGGATGCAAGGGAGTTTTTTCCAATTAAAGGACAATCGAAACGGGATTTATTTATTTATTTCAGAGTCGCCACTTGGGAGATTTAGGGTGTCCCAAGTCACCAATTTTAATCCCGAATCGAGGAAAAGAATGACTCTGTATTACAGTCCGCGAACCAGAAATCCGGATAAGGAATTCTGTTAACCCGGGAGAAGGTATTAGGCATTCCCGAATTCCGTGGTTTTAGCACGGTCGCTCAATTGTCATATTTGGCTCATTTATCTGATTTTTAAACAATTAAGAACTTATATGCAAATTTAACTTTTAAAACCGCTTTTATCATTATTTATTTTATACAAAATTGCAACGTCGTGAAAACGCATCTCGAACCACGCCACAACCAGTGCACACGTGATTTTTTGACGCATTTTGACTTCGTCAAGATCGTGATTTGGGTTACATAAATGTACACCCGTATTTAAGAAAATAACCTTATTAAATATGCGCCAAAATACTACGCGTTATGATACTATTATGTAGGACTGTGAATTTTACTAAATCGCCCATCTCGGAATCTAGGTATTTTCTTATATTAAAAAAAATAAGATTGGAGGACTGCAATTTTTTGTATTATTTATATTTATTTATTTTTTAGCGAGATCCTCCCTTATTTTTAGGAATACCCTTTAATGACTACATCTTTATTATTAGTAAGTTTGTATATAATTATGAAGTCAATCTCTACATACTTAAAAATAACATATTAATTACTAATTTAAAACGAATATTAATGGAAAGTAATATTACTAAAATAATAATTACAAACAACATGGAATTGTCAAAAAATAAAAAAAAACTAATTATCCCATAGTTGGATTAAAATTCATATTGTTAGTATGACTTAAGCTTATTGAAATTAATTATTTATAAATACTGAAAATTGGAAAAAAAGCTTGGTTACTAAACCATATTTCTAAAAATTAAACAATTTAACCTTAACTAACCTTGTTTTAATTCACATCATGTCCTAATACTTGATTGGCAAACTAATTCATGTTTTAACTGAAATTAACTACATGATTCCGATTAACTTAACGTTGACAAAAAACCTTACGTTGACAAAAAACCTTATGAATAAGGAACTCAGTCAATTTTTGCCAAACTGATTCAATAACGCCATTTTTTACGTTATTTCTTCTATTTTGATTATTAAACAGTTTTAATTAGTAATCAGGCTTAAATATATTTCCTAATAATCCGGTTAAGGCGTTATTTAATATATCGCTATAGCATGCCTAATTATGCCAAATGACAGTGATTTACAGTCAGGAATCATGTAATTCCTGATATCAATGACATGACATGCATGAGGAATCTTCGGCCCAGTTTTAAAAGCCAATCTAGTTCAGAAGTAATAATACAAGAGATCGAGTGTGATGATGGGGTGGATTGTATTAATGATGAAGCTTATGAGGAAATTAGTAAAGAATTAAGTCACTTTGAAGAAAAACCCAAACCTAACCTAAATGACACAAAAGCAGTTAATCTAGGGGACCAAGACAATGTACGGGAAACTAAAATAAGTGTTCATTTGGAGCCACAACTCAAGCAGGAGATAATTAAAGTATTGCATGAGTACAAAGACGTTTTTGCATGGTCATATGATGATATGCCGGGTCTAAGCACTGATTTGGTGGTTCATAAATTGCCCACTGATCCAGCACTCCTCCCTATCAAGCAGAAGTTGAGAAAGTTCAAAACAGACATAAGTGTGAAGATCAAAGAAGAGATCACCAAGCAGTTTGAGGCAAGGGTCATTCAGGTTACACGGTACCCCACTTGGTTAGCCAATGTCGTGCCTGTGCCAAAGAAAGATGGCAAGACCAGGGTGTGCGTCGATTATCGAGACCTTAACAAGGCAAGCCCAAAAGATAATTTCCCACTGCCCAACATCCATATACTGATCGACAATTGTGCCAAACATGATATTGGCTCTTTTGTGGATTGTTATGCGGGTTATCATCAGATTCTAATGGATAAGGAAGATGCAGAAAAGACGGCATTCATCACGCCGTGGGGAACGTATTGTTATCGGGTCATGCCGTTTGGTTTGAAAAATGCTGGGGCAACTTATATGAGGGCCATGACAACTATCTTCCATGATATGATACATAAAGAAATTGAGGTATACGTGGATGATGTGATCGTTAAGTCTAGACAGCAATCTGACCATGTCAGAGATTTGAGAAAATTCTTTCAAAGGCTTCTCAGGTACAATCTTAAGCTCAATCCTGCGAAATGTGCTTTCGGGGTGCCATCTGGGAAGTTGTTGGGATTTATAGTTAGCCGGAGGGGTATTGAATTAGACCCGTCAAAAATCAAAGCTATTCAGGAGTTGCCACCTCCAAGAAACAAAACCGAGGTGATGAGTTTGTTGGGAAGACTGAACTATATCAGCAGGTTCATTGCCTCAGCTCACGGCAACGTGTGAACCAATTTTCAAATTGTTAAAGAAAGATGCCGCGGTCAAATGGACTGATGAATGCCAGGAGGCTTTTGATAAGATAAAGGGGTATTTGTCAAACCCACCCGTGTTGGTCCCACCAGAACCAGAGAGGCCTTTGATTCTGTATCTGACAGTTATGGACAGTTCATTCGGTTGTGTACTGGGGCAGCATGATGTTACGGGCAGAAAGGAGCAGGCTATCTACTATCTCAGTAAGAAGTTCACATCTTACGAGGTCAAGTATACTCATCTGGAAAGGACATGTTGTGCCCTAACTTGGGTGGCACAGAAATTGAAACATTACTTGTCATCTTACACCACTTACCTTATATCTCGCTTGGACCCGTTGAAGTATATTTTCCAGAAACCCATGCCCACAGGAAGGCTTGCAAAGTGGCAGATCTTACTTACAGAGTTCGACATTGTCTATGTGACACGGACTGCCATGAAAGCACAGGCATTAGCCGATCACTTGGCTGAGAACCCCGTTGATGAAGATTATGAGCCTTTGAAAACTTATTTCCCTGATGAAGAGGTAATGCACATTGAAGAATTAGAACAAGCTGAGAAGTCGGGATGGAAACTTTTCTTTGATGGGGCTGCAAATATGAAGGGTGTGGGAATAGGAGCAGTACTTATTTCGGAAACAGATCAGCATTACCCCGTTACAGCTCGGCTTCGTTTCTACTGTACAAACAACATGGCAGAATATGAGGCGTGTATATTGGGATTGAGATTAGCTGTGGATATGGGTGTACGGGAAGTCTTGGTCATGGGTGACTCGGACTTACTGGTACACCAGATTCAAGGGGAATGGGAAACACGGGACTTGAAGCTTATACCGTATCGACAATGTCTGCATGAGCTTTGCCAGCGTTTTCAGGCCATAGAATTCAGACACATTCCAAGGATTCATAATGAGGTTGCTGACGCTTTGGCTACTTTGGCGTCAATGTTGCACCATCCAGATAAGGCCTATGTTGATCCATTGCAGATTCAAGTCCGTGATCAGCATGCTTACTGCAATGTGATAGAAGAGGAAATCGATGGAGAGCCATGGTTCCATGATATCAAAGAGTACATCAAAGCGGGAGTGTATCCAACGCAGGCCACCGGTGATCAGAAAAGAACAATTCGACGGTTGGCAAGTGGGTTTTTCCTTAGTGGAGGAGTACTGTACAAAAGAACGCCAGAGCTCGGTTTGTTGAGATGTATAGATGCACGGCAGGCCACAACTATCATGACTGAGGTGCATTCCGGAGTTTGCGGACCGCATATGAGTGGGTATGTTCTAGCAAAGAAGATTCTCCGAGCAGGTTATTATTGGCTCACGATGGAGCGAGATTGTATCAGTTTTGTGCGTAAGTGTCATCAATGCCAAATACATGGAGATTTGATTCATGCTCCACCATCAGAATTACATACGATGTCCGCGCCATGGCCTTTTGTTGCATGGGGCATGGATGTTATTGGGCCAATTGATCCAGCAGCATCAAATGGGCACAGGTTTATCTTGGTAGCTATAGATTATTTTACCAAATGGGTGGAAGCGAAGACATTCAAGTCTGTGACCAAGAAGGCTGTAGTTGACTTCGTGCATGCAAATATCATCTGTCGGTTTGGGATCCCAAAGGTAATCATCACAGATAATGGGGCTAATCTTAATAGTCATTTGATGAAGGAGACATGTGAGCAGTTTAAGATTGCTCACAGGCACTCTACTCCGTACCGTCCCAAGGCAAATGGTGCGGTTGAAGCGGCCAATAAGAACATAAAGAAAATACTCCGGAAGATGGTTGAAGGATCTAGACAATGGCACGAGAAATTGCCTTTTGCATTGTTAGGATATCGCACCACCGTGCGCACCTCGGTAGGGGCGACTCCTTACTCATTGGTATACGGTACCGAGGCAGTAATACCCGCAGAAGTGGAAATCCCATCTCTGCGAATCATTGCAGAGGCTGAGATCGATGATGATGAATGGGTGAAAAGCCGTCTTGAGCAGTTGAGTTTGATCGATGAGAAAAGATTGGCATCAGTGTGTCATGGCCAACTGTACCAACGAAGAATGGCAAGAGCATACAACAAAAAGGTACGTCCAAGGAAATTTGAAGTCGGGCAATTAGTACTGAGGCGGATCTTGCCTCATTGGGCTGAGGCAAAAGGAAAATTTGCCCCAAACTGGCAGGGACCATTTGTGGTAACCAGAGTGTTGTCTAATGGAGCATTGTATTTGACAGATGTGGAAGGAAAATGTGTAGAAATGACCATCAATTCCGATGTGGTCAAGAGATATTATGTATGATTTCTTTATTTTCTGAATGTATCTGTTCGTATTTGGCATATCGTAAAGATTGAAATGATGAAGGCATTTTGTTCTGCTATCCAAACACTCATATCCCTTGTTATCCCCTTTGAGCCTTACTTATTTTTCATACACCTCTTTCGGAATCAGCGGCATTATCAGAGAACACAAGTGCCGAACATAAAGAAAAGAAGGAAAGAAAAGAAAAAAAAAAGAAAAAGAAAAGAAGAAAAAAAAGAAAGAAAAGTGAAAAAAAGGAAAGAAGAGAAACATAACAACGTAGTCTCTATGAAGTGAACTACGTTTGACTTGATCCCGAAAGGGTACGTAGGCAGCCTTACTCCGAGGTTCAGTCATACCAAATAGAAATCCAAAAATCCCCAAGCAAGAAACTGGGGCAGAAGTGGTGATTGTTATGAAAGTGGGATTCCGAAAGTTGTAATTTGAACCCATTTGAATTGTTTTGAGCCTTTTATACCTTTCTTTCTAGCTTAATCTAAAAGCCTACATTACGGACCGAAGAAAGACCTTATGATCAGTTTTGAGAAATGCCAAGATGAACAGGTAGGAATAACCCACGATAGGGGCAACACTCTGGTTCGAGCAAGAAGAACAAAAATAAATGAGAGAGTCTTATGGGTGAAAACCCTCACGGGCACCGTAAGGCGACGGGAGCTGAGAGAAAAATAAATGAGAGAGTCTTGTTGGTGAAAACCTTTACGGGCACCTCAAGGCGAAGGTGAGATAAGAAATGGAAAACTGAGAAAGGTCTGTTGATAGAAACCGTTTCGCGGTACCGCAGGGAAACAAGGTTAAGGTCTGGATAAATCAAACAAGTGATGGAAGTTCTGGGCAATGAGGTACGACAATTGAGAGTTTGTTTGGTTGGACAGATTGGGCTGATTAATCCAAAATGCATGTCATGACCATTGGTACTAGTTTGTCTCGCTCAGATAAGTTTCTTTTCCTTCTCTTTTCAAACAGTCATCTGGTTTTGGATTCTTCTTATCCTTAACTCAAGAATCATTGCATTTCATTTTCTTTTGAGGGTTTTATCTAGCTGAGATGTTTCAGTGCCAGTTTTGTTCAATGCAAGCAGAAAGGACTTCAAAGTTCACTACCAGCTTCTAGAATTGTAAAGCACAACGTGGTCAGAGCATGTCAAAAACAACTTGATGTCAAGTGGAATACAGGGAATTAACGGAAGTTTCATCGGTGAAATGATTGGGAAATGTCGTGGGAAAGGCGAAAGCTCAAACAAAAAGGTCAGAAAAGTGAAATAACAGCAGGGGTGTAAAACATTTAGGTCGCCAGAGGTTGGGAAATTTAAAAGTTGGTCAGAAAGTCAAGCGGTTCAGGGTCAGTGCGTGGAAATTAGTCAACACAAAGCAAGGCAGTGGAAGGATTTTTCAGCAAGAATGCCATCAACTAACCACCGTTTTAAACTGACAAAATTTTCTTTGATTGAGCAGGGGGAGAAAAGTTAGTTGTTGAAGAGGAATTCTCCAGGAGGGAAAAACAAGCACTAATCAGGATAAATGCAAGTTGTCAGGAGTCCGCCTGGAGAACAGAGACGTATTTTTCAAGTTTGACGTCAGGAGTCCGCCTGAAGAACGGAGACATACAGCTTAAATTTTAAAAATCAGGAGTCCGCCTGGAGAATAGAGACATTCATTTCAAATTTAGCAATCAGGAGTCCGCCTGGAGAACAGAGACATACTTTTCAAGTTTGACATCAGGAGTCCGCCTGAAGAACGGAGACATACAGCTTAAATTTTAAAAGTCAGGAGTCCGCCTGGAGAACAGAGACATACTTTTCAAGTTTGACATCAGGAGTCCGCCTGAAGAACGGAGACACATAGTTTAAATTTTAAAAGTCAGGAGTCCGCCTGGAGAACAGAGACATACTTTTCAAGATTGATGTCAGGAGTCCGCCTGAAGAACAGAGACACATAGTTTAAATTTTAAAAGTCAGGAGTCCGCCTGGAGAACAGAGACATACTTTTCAAGCATTGAAGTGGGGAGCCCGCCCAGATAACAGAGGCATACATTTCAGTCTTTTCATTTCAAGCATTGAAGTTGGGAGCCCGCCCAGATAACAGAGGCATACATTCAGTCTTTACATTTCAAGAGTTGAAGTTGGGAGCCCGCCCAGATAACAGAGGAATACATTTCAGTCTTTTCATTTCAAGCATTGAAGTTGGGAGCCCGCCCAGATAACAGAGGCATACATTTCAGTCTTTTCATTTCAAGTGTTGAAGTTGGGAGCCCGCCCAGATAACAGAGGCATACATTTCAGTCTTTACATTTCAAGCGTTGAAGTTGGGAGCCCGCCCAAATAACAGAGGCATACATTTCAGTCTTTAATTTCAAGTATTGAAGTTGGGAGCCCGCCCATAGAACAGAGGCATACATTTTAAGATCAAGTCAGAGGACAATAAAACAGAGGGTTACAATAGGAATCCCCAGCAGGAAACAACAAAATTCCCTGGCACCGGGAAACAGAAGGTTGCAACAAGAGGTCACAGTACAAACTCAAGTACATGTGTCAAAAGAAGAAAAGCACCGGAAGAAATGCAAGCAGACAAGGAAGCAAGGCAACAAAAACAAATTGTACTCTAGCCTAGCTTCTTGTTTTCTTTTAAGCATGGTGTAACAAGGAGATCGGTAAGCAGTGGTAATAGCATGCAACAACAGTAACAATGCAGTCCCACGGTAGTCCCAGCTACCAAAATTTCCCGAACTACATTGACCTGATTCCTGTTTAGCCCAGGATATGTAGGAAACCTTTGAAGCAAAGGTTCGGTCAAATCTTTTTCAAAAATGCTTCAACGGAGTACTCGGATGGGCAAAAATCGCTCGCTTTATCTTTGCACGAAAACCCTTCGTGTCTTCGGGCAAAGAGGGGCAACTGTAAGCACGTGATTTTTGCCCTATATGAGAATTACTCCCAAAAAATTCAAAAATAAAATAATTTTTCTTGGTGTGCCATTTTTGTGATATTTTGTGATATTTTGAATAATTATTTGTATTTGTTTGTGCATGTTTATTTGCTAAATTAATAAAAAATACAAAAATATGTCGCCTTTCGCATGTAGGATTTAATTCTACAATTGTTAGTAATTAAATTTGTTTTACAAAAAATAAAAATTACAAAAATAGGCATCGTTTGCATTTTTAGCATTTAATGTCCAAATATACAATTTTATGCTTAATTATTACTTAATTGTGCGTTAATTGTTATTGGGAGTTAATTTGCGCTTTTATAACTTAATTTAGTTCTTAATAATAGTTTAAGTATTTTTATAATTTAGTTTTAGAAAAATAAAAGAAGAAAAAAGAAAACAAAAATATAAAGAAAGTCGGAATTGGGCCTCTTCTTCGATTTCAAGCCACAGGCCCGAAAAATGGCCCAATCTTCCCTATGACCCAGTCTATTTCGAACTGGGTCGACCCAGTCCATAACCCAAAAGACCCAAACCCCTTTGTCTTACATTTTACAAAACAAAAACAAAACAAAAAGAAGACAAAAACCCTAAAAGACCTAAACCATCCGCCCCCTCCTATCTTCTTCTTCTTCTTCCTCAAGCCTCCTCAAGCACACATCCATGGCTGCCCCTCCATCCTCCTCACCCTCACTGCACACACACAGTGCACGCAGCAGCCATTCATGGCTGCTACGACCCCGTTGCCTCCGTCTCCTTCAAACCAAGCGATGACCCCTTCGCCGAACACCTTCGTTATTTCTTCTTCTTCGTCCAGCATCCATCGACTCCTCCACCTCGCTCCAGCTGCTATTGTCCGTCGACCTCTAGCAGCCCCACGCGGACACCACCCAAACTCAATCAACAACCCCGTCGCCATCTTCTCCACGCTGCTGCGTCAACTGCTCGCACTGCTGCGTCGACTGCTGCTGTTGTGTGGAGTCGCCGCTGCTGCTGCCTGTCGCCGCCGCTGCTTCTACTTCTCGACGTCGTGCTGCTGCTGCTCGTCGCAGCAGGTGTTGGACGGACTGCTGCTGCTGCTCGTCGCGGTAGTAGCTGCGGGCTGCTTCTACTTCTTCTTCGTCTTCGTCATTCTTCGTTCGAGCTTTGGTCGAGGCTCGGACAGATTTGTTTACAATCAAAGTTCGTCGTTGATTCATCTCTGGTTAGTTGTTTTGAATTTTATTTTGTCCATTTTCGTTTTTATATTTCTCAAAGTTAAAATCGTTAAATATTTGATTCTTGTTTTGTTCGTTGTTCATCGTTGAAATCGTTTTTCTAGTTTGTTCATGTTCATGTGCTTTGTTAAAATTAATTTTCAGATTTCAAAATAGAAGTTTAATTAGTTGTTTTCATGTTTATTTCATGTTTGTATTATTGTTTAAGTGAATATTTGTTAGTTTAATATTAGTTAGATACAAATTGAAGTTTAATTAATTGTTTCTTCAATTTGTTTAATGTATTTTATGTATTTTCCGGAAATTGTTAATATTGTTAAGTTCAAGTTTAAATTCATAATTATTTCTTCTTAGTTTTTGTTTTGTCATTTGCCTAAAAGAATTTAGTTGTAATAAGGGAAGTATGTTGGTTTTAGTCATTTGAATCCGTCGTTTTTATTTTTAGATTTAATTCATGTTCATATTATGTTTGTTTGATTTTGAATCCGAAATGTGTATAGTTTGATTTCTTGTTTACCATTTGTGATTATTTCTTGAATTGGTCTCATAATCTTGTTTAAAGTTTAATATAAGAATTGTTTGTTGTAATGTTGTTAGAGTGGATTTTAAGTTCAATATGATTGAATTTAGAAATCTAAATATACTTGTTTGTTGTTGTTGTTGAATCCGAAAATAGGATTGTTTGTTGCTAAAATATTGTTCAATCAAATTTTAGTTGTTCTTTGTTGTTCAATTTGTGTTCATGTGATTTGTTGTTGAAATGTTGAAGAATTCATGTTCATGAAATTTGTTGTTTGAACATTGTTAGAAATTAATCATATTGTCTATATTTTGGTTAAGTTTGATTAATTGATGTGTTATAGTTGATGGGTAGTTTGGTAATTTATAGTACTTTCGGGGGTAAAATAGTAATTTGCAATAGGGTCGGAGGGGTAGTTTAGGAATTGTACATTTTGTAATTGTTTATTTGAAGCATGGGGGACAAAATGAAATGGGGTGGGTTGTGATATGGTTATTTAATATAAAGGGGGGACAAGACAAAATTAAGTTGGGGGAATCTTGCATTATTTTATGTTAGGCATGTGGGACAAAATATAATGGGGTGGTGTGATATGTTTATTTAATGTAATGGGGATGAGTGGGAAGATAATGGGTTTGATAGAGAAAATGGGTTGATTTTAATTGATTAAAAGATTTATGGGATGAGATATAAGTAGAAGTCTTGAAATCATATACAGAGAGAGAAAAAAAACGGGAGAGAGAAACAAATCTGAAAATAAGAGAGAGAAAAAAGGGCTGAACATTTAGGAGAGAGAAAATTCCGAAAAATATTTAAACTTAAAAAATAAAAAAGAATAAAAAAATCTTCTGCTTTCTTTCATTGTTTGAAATCAGAATTAATTGTTGTTTCATCAAAGCTTGAAGCTTTTGTTTTTTTTTGGGATTACTGCTCCACTGATTTGCAAACTCTGTTCCTGGGTTGTTACTGTTGCTGGACTGTTGTTGATGTGCTGTATTGTTATTACTGCTGCTGATTCTCATCTTCATCTTCTTTTGTTTCCAATATCAGGTACACAACTGTAATTTTGGCATTTTGTAAGCCGAAATGAAGAATGGAGTGTTAAATTTTTAATTTAGTTTTAATTTTTTTTTGTATTGTATTTAGATTATTCATGTATTATTATTCTGTAAATCACTGTCATTTGGCATAATTAGGCATGCTATAGCGATATATTAAATAACGCCTTAACCGGATTATTAGGAAATATATTTAAGCCTGATTACTAATTAAAACTGTTTAATAATCAAAATAGAAGAAATAACGTAAAAAATGGCGTTATTGAATCAGTTTGGCAAAAATTGACTGAGTTCCTTATTCATAAGGTTTTTTGTCAACGTAAGGTTTTTTGTCAACGTTAAGTTAATCAGAATCATGTAGTTAATTTCAGTTAAAACATGAATTAGTTTGTCAATCAAGTATTAGGACATGATGTGAATTAAAACAAGGTTAGTTAAGGTTAAATTGTTTAATTTTTAGAAATATGGTTTAGTAACCAAGCTTTTTTCCAATTTTCAGTATTTATAAATAATTAATTTCAATAAGCTTAAGTCATACTAACAATATGAATTTTAATCCAACTATGGGATAATTAGTTTTTTTTTATTTTTTGACAATTCCATGTTGTTTGTAATTATTATTTTAGTAATATTACTTTCCATTAATATTTGTTTTAAATTAGTAATTAATATGTTATTTTTAAGTATGTAGAGATTGACTTCATAATTATATACAAACTTACTAATAATAAAGATGTAGTCATTAAAGGGTATTCCTAAAAATAAGGGAGGATCTCGCTAAAAAATAAATAAATATAAATAATACAAAAAATTGCAGTCCTCCAATCTTATTTTTTTTAATATAAGAAAATACCTAGATTCCGAGATGGGCGATTTAGTAAAATTCACAGTCCTACATAATAGTATCATAACGCGTAGTATTTTGGCGCATATTTAATAAGGTTATTTTCTTAAATACGGGTGTACATTTATGTAACCCAAATCACGATCTTGACGAAGTCAAAATGCGTCAAAAAATCACGTGTGCACTGGTTGTGGCGTGGTTCGAGATGCGTTTTCACGACGTTGCAATTTTGTATAAAATAAATAATGATAAAAGCGGTTTTAAAAGTTAAATTTGCATATAAGTTCTTAATTGTTTAAAAATCAGATAAATGAGCCAAATATGACAATTGAGCGACCGTGCTAAAACCACGGAATTCGGGAATGCCTAATACCTTCTCCCGGGTTAACAGAATTCCTTATCCGGATTTCTGGTTCGCGGACTGTAATATAGAGTCATTATTTTCCTCGATTCGGGATTAAAATTGGTGACTTGGGACACCCTAAATCTCCCAAGTGGCGACTCTGAAATAAATAAATAAATCCCGTTTCGATTGTCCTTTAATTGGAAAAAACTCCCTTGCATCCCCCCGCGGGGGCGGAAAAAGGAGGTGTGACATGTGTCTGTGTTAATGAAAGATTTAGTTATAGTTGAAAGTAGGTAGTGAAATAAGGTAAGAATCATAGTAGCATAATGATTGAAGAACTCTGAATCAATCAATTAGAGAATCAAGGAAGTATTCCCTTAAGTTAAAGGAATCAAATCAAACGGGAAGATTCAGTATCATATAAGGCAAGAAGAAAAATCAGTGCATAACTAAATAAGGAAGGAGTCAAGGTTCAGTAAGCATAGAGTAGTCAATTAAGACTAAATTCATAAAGCCTTAATTAAGGACATGACTCAGTAGAAATAAAGTATCATAGCAAATATGGTAACGAAATCAGTCAGCTTAAATAGATGGGGTAAAGCTTTTAGGGCTTTTAAAAGAAAATCCTTCAATCACCATCAATTAAGGAAATCAAAATCAATCAAGAGGGAGTCATGATTCTGTATTTTCAACATATAAATAGAGAAGATCAAACAGGCGTAGCAAACATGCAAGGTTAGCCATAATGACAGAAAGAAGCAAGAGATGAACAAACAAAAGGAGCATAGTCATACAGTAGTGACATAAGCAGGATAAGGATTCAGTAAAACACATTCGAAGCATGGTAACCACAGAAGATTAACAAGAATCAAGTAAACAGGCTAACACACAGAACCAAAGCAAAGAAAATCATAGAAATTAGGGCTTTTGAGATAGGAGAATTAAAAAGCAGTAAGAACATAAGATTAGTCAAGATAAGCAAGGAAAGATGTTTGAACATAAATAAAAGGTCGGTTAAAACAAGTGTAGAAGAAACTCCGAGAGACCCTAATTTTAAAGAAAGGAAAACTGTTTAAAGTTGAGGATCTTTCAGAAGAAGTTCGAGAATAGTGTAAATCATAGGAAGAAACAGACTTAAAGCGTTAAAAATAACACAGATCTAAGAGATTCAAACGAGAGTTAGGGTTTCAAAGGGAACCCAGATAGAAACGAAAGAACTTGTTGTAAACTTCACTGATCGTAACATATAAGGTGTGATTTTGCCTAAAATCACATCGGAGAAGCCATGAGTAATAGAAACAGAAACCCTAGATCCAAATAGACATGGCCCAGGACCCTTGAAGGCCTTAGAGATAATGAGCAAGGCGGTGGAGTGACCATTGAAGGCTTGGGGTTGAAAGGTAGTCGCCGGAGATGACCGGAGAAGGGAGGTGATTGACAAAGTCTAGGGTTAGGTTGAGAGAAGATGAGAGGATTTGAAGGCAGCGGATTTAGAAAATGGTTTAGGGTTTGGGGGGTGTATGAATTAAAAAAGGAAAGAGCAAAGGAGGGTCGTTAATCTTTTAGATCAACGGCCAAGATCTGCTGGGTTTGGGTTGGGTAGGAAGTTTTTGGGGCCTGGGTCGGGTTATTTAATAGGAGATTAGGCGGGTGAGGTGTCCGAATTAGGCTAAAATTGAAAGCCAAATCTGGCTATGATTTAAATAGCTAATTTTCCCTATTTTAATTTATAATAAATAATAGGTAATTTCTGAAAAATAATTTAAGGAGCAAAAATGATTTAAAATACATAATTATCATTTGAAAAATATAGGGACCAATTGTATGCATTTAAAATATAATTATACCTTAAAATGGGCTAACATCGCAATTATATGCAATTTAGCTTAAAAATACTAAATGTAATTATAAAAATGCATGAAAAATATATTAGCTATATTTTGGCATAGGTATAGAAATTAGATGAACAAATCACCATAACTATAATTTAGGAAATAATTATTGGGGATTTTATGAATAAAAGGGGAGAAAATGAATCAATTTAAACCCTTAAAATTATGGAAAAAATAATAAAAACCTTGTGCATGCTTATATATGCATATATATGCTATTTTGAAGGTATATATGCATATTTAAAATATATAGGGAAAAATTGGGTATCAACACCCCCACAGTGGGCGCCAAACTGTTTACCTCGAAAATACGAGTAACAATTAAATTTGATATTTGGTTTTAAAGATACGTGATTTAGTTCAATACTAATTAATAATCAAGAAGTATGACATGTAAATGAAACAAATGAGTAAATGATACCAATGTTGCTAGACAATATCGACCTTGAGCCAATGTGACCTCGAGATGGATCAAGAACAATAAAAACATAATCCCACTAGTGGGGTCTGGGGAGGGTAGTGTGTACGCAAACCTTACCCCTACCATGGGGTAGAGGGAATGTTTCCAAATAGACCCTCGACATCCTTCCCTCCAAGAACTCTCCACTTTGCTCTTGGGGTTACTCGAACTCACAATCTCTTAGTTGGAAGTGGAGGTTGCTTATCATCAAGAACAATAAAGCAAGAATAATAAAGCTAAAGGAAAATTCTAATGAATAATGAGTGAAATATTTAGAGAGTATATTCTTTTCTAATGATTGGATCCTGTTTACAAATGATTGGGGTCTCCTTTATATAATAAGGGAACCCTAAATAAGGTACATTTCTATTTACATTAAAGAATCTTATTAGGACAGTTGTCTAACCGCCTAGTGATCACGCCCAACTATGCCTTATAAAAAGGACAAGCGGTCGTTGCAAATATAATCCGTCTATTTAGCCCAGAGTCGAATCTCACAGGGAATTAACCTACCACTTTTATCAGACTCACTGAATTCTCCGTAATCAACTACCTAGAAATTTTGAATAGCACTTGGTGATATTTCTACTAACTATAACTGAATAAAATTAAGTAAACTAAAAGCTAACTATGACTGAGTTGTAAACAGATAAGAGAAGGATCTAAGGTTGTGATTTCCCCTATTGATGGAATCTCTTCCTGTTATATTTTGTATAGATTTGCCTAATCGTCTCTATCGATCATGAGCACTCTTACTACCATAACTCTCTCCCGAGTAATTACGAAAATTACTAGACGCACTCTCCCGAATTACGCTAGCTGGCTTTTATTACAGCTCACTTAGATCGCACCCAAAATTTCGTTATTCTTAATCCCATCTTTAAACCCTCGGTTATTGATTCCTCATATACTTTGGGAGTGGTGTTGGTCAACAACTACCTAAATATGTACTCTCTCTTGAGTAATACATATTAAATAGGCGCAGCTAATTGAGGATCCTATCAATTAACTACAACAAGAACATAGTTAAACAAATAGAGATTAAACTGGGGAAACTATATTAACACAACAAGAAGTTCATCTCTCAATAGGTTCCATCAAAACCCTAGACCAAATAACTAGCTACTCATCATCGTGTTCATAATAACAACAGCAAAATCATCATGAATGATAAAAACAAAATGAATAAAGGTAGAACTCGTTGCCGAATTATCCTCCTTGCCTCTTGCCTCTTCTTGCCTTGAACAAAACTATAAAAACCTTGATATCCTCTTTTTGGGCAAGCTGGACCTCTTATAGGTTAAGTGAAATTTTCCCCAAACTTCCCAGTTAACCCCTAAAATTTCTGCATTTCGGAATGACTAGCGCGGCTGCGCTCGAACCGCGCATGGGCCACGCAAATGGCAAACTACATTGTCACTGCATCCTGGACTAGCGCAGCTGTGCTCGTGACCGCGCTTGGGCCGCGCTAATTGACTTCAACACTGCCCCAGTTCTTCTGCTCTAGTGTGGTCGCGCTAAGGCCGCGCTTGGCCCACGCTAGAGTGGATCAGCTGTTTATCTCTTCTTTTCTTTCTTCTTTCACACGTACTCAACTCCGAGGGGCTTTCTTTGCTTTAATTTAGCCCCAAACACTGTCTTAAGTCCTCATAAGCATGACTTGCTCCTGCAAAACATAAAATTCACAATTAAAGCCATTTTATCGTCATTTAACCTTCCTAGAATAGTGAAGCATAGTCAAGTTGGGGCATAAATATTCGCCAAACTACATGAATCTAGCCTATTATCACCTAGCTAGTACGGATTCGTACAAATCTATTCCGGAATTTACGCCATGATCATGGGGACGTGGCAGGAATCTTTCTCATTCTATTACAAATTCATAACGGCATTATCTCGAGGCCAGTCATATTAGGCTCCGACGTTCCTCGAACACTTGATTCTTCGAGCCTCATACTTTATCGTTGAGCTCGAACTCGATCCATCCCGAACTCAGGCTTAAGGTAACCCCTCGAACCCGGAAAATCAGGCATACCTGATTTCGACCGTATACATCTTGAAAATATAGTAGTACTATATTTCACACAGTACCCGTGATCCGAAATAGGAAGAATGTTTTATTGGTGACTGTATCATTTTAAAAAAAATCAAATTAACGTCAATTTGTTTTTAATTTATTGCGAGAAATTACTCGTTTTGCAGTATTGGCCATTACCACTAAACCTTTTCGTGATATTACCAACACCACTTTCCACTTCCAGATAGTGGGTTTTCTATGGACTGTAAGGTTAGGCCAAAACTGTTATGTATCCATTAATGTTTTAAAAAATGTACAATATATAACAAAAAGTTCTGAATTCAAGGAAGAAAGATGAATATGTATAAAGAGAAGTGGTGGCCCTGTAATTTTTTAAGGCTCTTAGCCTTCAATTCGATGAATATTCGCCAAAGTGACAAAGCTGAGATCGACTTGAAGATTTTTAAGGTACTAGGATCGAATTTCTTAAAATAAATCAACTTTATTTAGTGCTACATCCGAAAAAGTTATAAATATATTAACCTGAAAGTTATACGTCCTTTGAATACCGCCTTTAATTTCTTGGATATGACTTCACGTTTCTTCTCATACCTATCTTATTCAGAAGTTTACTTTATTCAGTTATTCATTTTTTGTCGTACATACAAAAATTCAAATTAAAAAACAAAAGAAAAAGAAAATAGGTCTCACCAACCTGCACTGGAAAATTACCTTGTATGGAAATAGCAATTGAAAAGGAAATTTGGAAAAACTAAATTATGATATTACTATGAGCTAGGAACATTTTTTTTTAAAATTCTTAATCCTAACAGCACCATGCATGGGATGCAACTCATTTTATGCTTTTGATAATGGAGAATATTTTTCCCTTTTACTTTCTTGAAATTAAGAGGGGAAAAAGTAGTGAATAATTTGCTGGAAGGGGAATTAAGTTTTTTTTAGCTACTTCGGCTTTGAATTTTGATTTATTGTTTTCCAGAATTTGGGTTTATTTTTTGATGATTTTTTTTCATGTTTCGTGTGTGGTTCCTTAGTGCTAGCTAGGGTTCACTCAAACGGATAGTTTATTTATCCCAATAAATTTTCAACGTAATGTAAATAGTAGAATTTTCTACCTTAAATCATTCGCACCTGTTTGAGTATGTCAATATAAATTCAAGTAACATTTGGTCCAGTCTTATTGAGTGATTTAAAGATAATACTGGAAGAATATCAGGTGTATTAAATATTTGAAATTTGAAATTTGAAATCCTCCATTAAACAATTAAAGTTTCCTCAATTTAAATTGATCGCGATGGTAGATGTAAATACAAAATCCATATATTTGAAACAACAAATGTAGCAAATATTTGTTGCAGTAGTGCCACTACTATTAGCATGATCTAAACCGACCATTCTCAATGGATGTCAAAATTCTTTACATATATATATGTTTCATTTGAAACTATTACTACTAAATTGAGATCTTTTTCTATATCAGATCGATCTATAAATGAATACGAGAATTGGCAAGTTATAAATTTTCAAATTTCTTCAACTGTAAGAAATCCATCAAAAAGAGCACCTGGTATAACTGTTTGATAAACATTATCCTAGTATAGCCAAACAAATACGATAACAACCCAATGTAACGATTCTTAAGAGAGCGCTAACTTCCAAAAAATAAAGAAATTTCCTTTTCGGATAGTAAAACAAATTTCATCATGCTGTAAATGTAATTCCTCACGAGATAAAAAAAGATAACTGCATCTAACAAATTCAGGTGCAAGCTGTACATTGCATTTGCATTCCACACTCATCCCTCCCCAAACAAATATTTCTCAAATAAGTTTAACTTCTATACACATAAAAGTAATTTTACACTTTCAACTCTTAGCCATCTAAAAGATAATTAAAGTTAATTGTTCATTATAATTAATGAATTAGTAACATGAAAAATGAGATAGGTTACCTGCTACAAAATATTAAAGACTATCAGTATAATAAATTAAATCCTTTTAAAATTATTTTCCTTGCTCTACTCCAAGAAAAGAAACAACAAATGAAGAAACAAAAATTCTGTATATCCAAATTATGGAAGACGGCCTTACTTACTAGTCATCCAGGATCATACATTTGATCTTCAATTCATTAGCCATTGCCTATAAATACACGTCGATATTTGTAATATTTCCAACAATAAGCACCAAGAAAAAGCTAGTACACAATTTACGTACTCAAAGACCATAGCTGAAACATAGGGAAAAAAACAAAGCTAAAGACCATAGTTGAAACAGCAGTATTATGAGTTATAATCCCCCCAGCAAACTAACCATGATTATGGTTCTTGTCATGCTATCCATGTCTCTGACTATGGTACAAGGCCAAGGGACTCGTGTTGGATTTTATTCCAGTACGTGCCCTAGAGTCGAATCCATCGTTCAATCAACAGTGAAGTCTCATTTTCAGTCTGATCAAACGTTGGCACCAGGACTGCTGAGATTGCACTTCCACGATTGTTTTATACAAGGTTGTGATGGTTCTATCCTCGTTGATGGTTCAGACGCTGAGAAAAATGCCCCCGAGAATGGCGGGTTGAGAGGATTCGAGGTTATTGACGATGCTAAGAAACAGATTGAAGCTGTTTGTCCTGGAGTTGTCTCTTGTGCTGACATTCTCGCTCTTGCTGCCCGTGATGCTGTTGTCTTGGTAAATTGTTATTATCTTCCTACACTTTTAATATTGGTCCTCTCCCTTTGGAATTTTTCTTTCAAATTTTTTGCTTCAAGTTAAAAGATAGACTGATATATATATATATGTACTACTATATGTTTCGTATTACATTAAGGGACATTTCTAGTGAAATTTAATCTCCCTTCAAATTCTAGCTAGTACTACATGATATTTTGTGTGCGTCTTTAGTTTGAGTTCACCTGCGCTTAATGGTTCATGAGCAATATATACTTCGTGTTATAACGAAGTAGCACACTGTACGTAAAACATTTACTAAGTGAACGGCAGTAAGTTCGATCTATTAGTTAGCTTATAAGAATGAAACTGATCACATCATTAGTACCCTCTGATGCTCGGGGCAGCCACGATTTCTTCTAGGTCTAGACCATTGGAAGATAATCAAAACTATAGCATGGTGTGAAAGAAGCAGTACATTACATGGGTATAAATGAATAATAATTTATTTCCCGTTAATGCAAGTAGACCTAGGAACACAAGAGGAAAAATTAATGTTATGATTTTTTGTAATGTCTATGAATGGTAATTGCATAATTGTGGTGTGGTGAATTAATATTGATGCTTACAGTGCTAATTTTGGATTATTAATGAATATTGGTGCAGACCAACGGGGCAAGTTGGGCTGTACCAATGGGACGAAGAGATGGGCGAGTTTCATCAGCATCTGATGTTAATAACTTTCCAAGTCCTTCTGATTCCGTTGATGTTCAAAAGCAAAAGTTTGCTGATAAGGGTCTCACCACTCAAGATCTTGTCACCCTTCTTGGTAAGCATAACGTAACATTCTTTTATTAGTTCTCGAATAAAAGAACTATAATAAATCTGTATATATATTTTACGGGCAGGTGGGCACACTATTGGAACAACAGCTTGCTTTTTCTTCAGCGACAGGCTATATAACTTCAACGGCACTGGTCGTCCTGACCCATCCATAGACCCAACCTTCCTTCCTCAACTTAAATCAATGTGCCCTAATGGCAGCGGTAGCTCGAACCGAGTGGCACTAGACAATGGCAGTGAGAAGAGTTTTGACAACTCATGGTTCTCCAACCTGAGGAATGGTCGCGGAATTCTGGAATCAGACCAGCTGCTATGGACCGATAGTGATGATGTCCATCTCATTGAAGAAGTATTAGGCATGTGCCTAATAAGAGTTTTCTTTGGTTTGGTAGCCAACCTTGTTGACTTGGTTTGGTTGGTAGCCAACCTTGTTGAATTAGTTTGGTTTGGTAGCCAACCTTGTTGAATTTCTTTGGTTTGGTAGCCAACTTTGTTGAATTGTGAAAAGTGTGTGTAAATTGTCAAATATTGTAGGCTTTAGAGGGTGAAGCTTTGGCTATAAAAGGAGAGCTTCAACTCTCATTTCTTCACACCAACAAAGAGAGAAAGAAAGAGTAAGGTTTCACAGACAAGGTATAAGAAAATAGTCTGTGAGGAAAATAGAGAGTGAGCGATATTGTAGTGAGGTGGGAATATCAAAAGAGGGTTATTTCTTTTGAGTGTTGTAGTGGTCTTTGGAGTATTTACCTCCGACCTACAAAGTTGTAAAATTCCTTACTATAGTGATATCAGTTGCTCCTCTCGGGGTCGTGGTTTTTTTCCCTTATTCAGAAGGGTTTTCCACGTAAAAATTTTGGTGTCATTGTTACTCTTTTATTCTTGTTAATTACCGTATCTCGGTGCTACATTATTATTCCGCTTTATTACCGTGAATATTATTTTGGTAAGGGGTTTATTCCCAACAACTGGTATCAGAGCACAGGTTCTGCTCGTTCACTGAAATACTATTCACTGTCGGTAGTACTATACTTGGTGAAAAATAAAAATGTCCGGAGTAAAGTACGAGGTAGCAAAATTCAATGGAGATAACGGTTTCTCAACATGGCAAAGAAGGATGAGAGATCTGCTCATCCAACAAGGATTACACAAGGTTCTAGATGTTGATTCCAAAAAGCCTGATACCATGAAAGCTGAGGATTGGGCTGACTTGGATGAAAGAGCTGCTAGTGCAATCAGGTTGCACTTATCAGATGATGTGGTAAATAACATCATTGATGAAGACACTGCACGTGGAATTTGGACAAGGTTGGAAAGCCTATACATGTCCAAAACGCTGACAAATAAATTGTACCTGAAGAAGCAGTTATACGCCCTACACATGAGTGAAGGTACGAATTTTTTGTCACATTTAAATGTGTTTAACGGACTAATCACACAGCTTGCCAACCTCGGAGTGAAAATCGAGGAAGAAGATAAAGCCATCTTGCTATTGAACTCGTTGCCATCTTCGTACGATAATTTGGCAACAACCATCCTGCACGGTAAGACTACTATTGAGTTGAAAGATGTCACATCGGCTCTTCTACTCAATGAGAAGATGAGAAAGAAGCCTGAAAATCAAGGACAGGCTCTCATCACAGAAGGTAGAGGCAGGAGTTATCAAAGGAGTTCGAACAACTATGGTAGATCCGGAGCTCGTGGGAAGTCAAAGAACCGATCCAAATCAAGAGTCAGAAATTGCTACAACTGTAATCAACCAGGTCACTTCAAAAGAGATTGCCCAAATCCAAGGAAGGGCAAAGGTGAAACCAGTGGCCAGAAGAATGACGACAACACAGCCGCCATGGTGCAAAATAATGATAATGTTGTCCTCTTTATAAATGAGGAAGAGGAATGCATGCACCTGTCAGGTTCAGAGTCGGAATGGGTGGTTGACACAGCGGCATCTCACCATGCCACACCGGTAAGAGATCTTTTTTGCAGATATGTAGCAGGTGATTTCGGCACAGTGAAAATGGGTAACACAAGTTACTCAAAGATTGCGGGGATTGGTGACATTTGTATCAAGACAAATGTCGGATGCACATTGGTTCTAAAGGATGTGCGGCATGTACCTGATTTGCGGATGAACTTGATCTCGGGAATTGCTTTAGACCGAGATGGATACGAGAGTTATTTTGCAAATCAAAAGTGGAGACTCACTAAGGGATCATTGGTGATTGCAAAGGGAGTTGCTCGTGGCACGTTGTACAGGACAAATGCAGAAATATGCCAAGGTGAATTGAACGCGGCACAAGATGAGATTTCTGTAGATTTATGGCACAAAAGAATGGGTCATATGAGCGAGAAGGGATTGCAGATTCTTGCCAAGAAATCACTCATTTCTTATGCCAAAGGTACAACTGTAAAACCTTGTGACTACTGTTTATTTGGTAAGCAGCATAGAGTCTCATTTCAGACATCGTCTGAAAGAAAATTGAATATACTTGATTTAGTATATTCTGATGTTTGCGGCCCAATGGAAATTGAATCAATGGGCGGTAACAAATATTTTGTTACTTTTATTGATGATGCTTCACGAAAATTATGGGTTTATATTTTGAAAACCAAAGATCAGGTGTTTCAAGTTTTCCAGAAGTTTCATGCTCTAGTAGAAAGGGAGACGGGTCGAAAGCTAAAGCGTCTCCGAAGTGACAATGGAGGTGAGTACACTTCAAGGGAATTTGAAGAGTATTGTTCAAGTCATGGGATCAGACATGAAAAGACAGTTCCTGGAACCCCACAGCACAATGGCGTAGCCGAGAGGATGAACCGCACCATTGTGGAGAAGGTGAGAAGCATGCTCAGAATGGCTAAACTGCCTAAGTCATTCTGGGGTGAAGCAGTTCAGACAGCCTGTTACCTGATCAATAGGAGTCCATCAGTTCCGTTGGCGTTTGAAATCCCAGAGAGAGTCTGGACCAACAAGGAGGTGTCCTACTCGCATCTGAAGGTGTTCGGTTGCAGAGCTTTTGCACATGTACCAAAAGAGCAGAGAACAAAGCTGGATGATAAATCTATTCTCTGCATATTTATCGGATATGGAGATGAAGAGTTCGGGTACAGACTGTGGGATCCTGTAAAGAAGAAGGTCATCAGAAGTAGAGATGTAGTCTTCCGAGAAAGTGAAGTTGGAACTGCTGCTGATATGTCAGAAAAGGCGAAGAATGGTATAATTCCTAACTTTGTTACTATTCCTTCTACTTCTAACAATCCCACAAGTGCAGAAAGTACGACCGACGAGGTTGCCGAGCAGGGGGAGCAACCTGGTGAGGTTATTGAGCAGGGGGAGCAACTTGATGAAGGTGTCGAGGAAGTGGAGCACCCCACTCAGGGAGAAGAACAACCTCAACCTCTGAGGAGATCAGAGAGGCCAAGGGTAGAGTCATGCAGGTACCCTTCCACAGAGTATGTCCTCATCAGTGATGAGGGGGAGCCAGAAAGTCTTAAGGAGGTGTTGTCCCATCCAGAAAAGAACCAGTGGATGAAAGCTATGCAAGAAGAGATGGAATCTCTACAGAAAAATGGCACATACAAGCTGGTTGAACTTCCAAAGGGTAAAAGATCACTCAAATGCAAATGGATCTTTAAACTCAAGAAAGATGGAAATGGCAAGCTGGTCAGATACAAAGCTCGATTGGTGGTTAAAGGCTTCGAACAAAAGAAAGGTATTGATTTTGACGAAATTTTCTCACCTGTTGTCAAAATGACTTCTATTCGAACAATTTTGAGCTTAGCAGCTAGCCTAGATCTTGAAGTGGAGCAGTTGGATGTGAAAACTGCATTTCTTCATGGAGATTTGGAAGAGGAGATTTATATGGAGCAGCCAGAAGGATTTGAAGTAGCTGGAAAGAAACACATGGTGTGCAAATTGAATAAGAGTCTTTATGGATTGAAGCAGGCACCAAGGCAGTGGTACATGAAGTTTGATTCATTCATGAAAAGTCAAACATACCTAAAGACCTATTCTGATCCATGTGTATACTTCAAAAGATTTTCTGAGAATAACTTTATTATATTGTTGTTGTATGTGGATGACATGTTAATTGTAGGAAAAGACAAGGGGTTGATAGCAAAGTTGAAAGGAGATCTGTCCAAGTCATTTGATATGAAGGACTTGGGCCCAGCACAACAAATTCTAGGGATGAAGATAGTTCGAGAGAGAACAAGTAGAAAGTTGTGGCTATCTCAGGAGAAGTACATTGAACGTGTACTAGAACGCTTCAACATGAAGAATGCTAAGCCAGTCAGCACACCTCTTGCTGGTCATCTAAAGTTGAGTAAGAAGATGTTGTCCTACAACAGTGGAGGAGAAAGGGAACATGGCTAAAGTTCCTTATGCTTCAGCAGTCGGAAGCTTGATGTATGCAATGGTATGTACTAGACCTGATATTGCTCACGCAGTTGGTGTTGTCAGCAGGTTTCTTGAAAATCCTGGAAAGGAACATTGGGAAGCAGTCAAGTGGATACTCAGGTACCTGAGAGGTACCACGGGAGATTGTTTGTGCTTTGGAGGATCTGATCCAATCTTGAAGGGCTATACAGATGCTGATATGGCAGGTGACATTGACAACAGAAAATCTACTACTGGATATTTATTTACATTTTCAGGGGGAGCTATATCATGGCAGTCTAAGTTGCAGAAGTGCGTTGCACTTTCAACAACTGAAGCAGAGTACATTGCCGCTACAGAAACTGGCAAGGAGATGATATGGCTCAAGCGATTCCTTCAAGAGCTTGGATTGCATCAGAAGGAGTATGTCGTCTATTGTGACAGTCAAAGTGCAATAGACCTTAGCAAGAACTCTATGTACCATGCAAGGACCAAACACATTGATGTGAGATATCATTGGATTCGAGAAATGGTAGATGATGAATCTCTAAAAGTCTTGAAGATTTCTACAAGTGAGAATCCCGCAGATATGCTGACCAAGGTGGTACCAAGGAACAAGTTCGAGCTATGCAAAGAACTTGTCGGCATGCATTCAAACTAGAAGACAGTGCTACCTCCTCTGGATGAATGAGACTGGAGGGGGAGATTGATGATGTCCATCTCATTGAAGAAGTATTAGGCATGTGCCTAATAAGAGTTTTCTTTGGTTTGGTAGCCAACCTTGTTGACTTGGTTTGGTTGGTAGCCAACCTTGTTGAATTAGTTTGGTTTGGTAGCCAACCTTGTTGAATTTCTTTGGTTTGGTAGCCAACTTTGTTGAATTGTGAAAAGTGTGTGTAAATTGTCAAATATGGTAGGCTTTAGAGAGTGAAACTTTGGCTATAAAAGGAGAGCTTCAACCAACACTTTCGTCCAAAGGTTCTTGAATTCTGGAATCAGACCAGCTGCTATGGACCGATAGTTCCACCAACACTTTCGTCCAAAGGTTCTTGGGTGTGAGGGGATTGCTTGGGTTGACATTCAGCGTGGAGTTTGGCAAGTCCATGGTTAAAATGAGTAATATTGGTGTTAAGACTGGTTCTGATGGTGAAATTCGTAAAGTTTGCTCTGCCTTTAACTGACATAGACTATGTCCTTTTAGGATTACCAACAATGAAAAAAACATTTAGTAGAGAACTATATATGTGGTGTTTTGTGATGATTCTGAGTGTCCAATAGTCAATTGTATCACCAAAATTATGCTCTGATCCAAGTATGTATAATGAAGGTTAGATTTAAATGATGTCACACACCGTTCGATCTCCTGATCATGAAGCCAGCTTCAATCCAATCTGAATCATTTCTTATAATGTTTGCAACATGATCATACCTTACGCAGGAAATCTGCCAATTAACATGGATTTAATTACTAATATAAGAAACTAGATGATTAATAACTATTCAAAAAATAATTAGCTGGTACAAGTTTGATTTTTCTGTTATATTGATGAAACACTAGCAAGGTAGGATCGAATGGTACCGCAAGCAACACGGTTGATAATTCTCCAATCTTCTTCTCCAATAACATCTGGTTTCTTTTCTTCAATGGCCAGATCTAGCCCTTGTTGAAAAAGGACATCTAGAACCTCGCCTTGCCACATCCCAAAATGTCCGGACCCGTCAAAAATTTCTACCGCAAATTTCGCATTTGACACAATTCTTGTCATAAGCGAAGATGCCAATGATGACGTATTGTTGACACTTGATGTAGATTCTTCTTGTTTATTGTCCCCCATATTTGACACAAATATTATTTAATAGCTGACGACACAAATCAAGATTATTTCCTTTCTGATGTAGAAGATCAGACTAAGCTGCAACTACAGAGCATACTCAGACAGAACCTTGACTCAGTTACCAAGATAAATCTTTTCTGATGTGGAAGATCAGACTATGCTGCAACCACAGAGCATACTTAGACAGTACCTTGGCTCTGATACCAATTGTTGCGGAAGCCAAATGTATATAGTGTGAATAAGTCACAACTACTATACCAAAAATTATGACAGCCACCAAATAATAAATAAGACAATAAAACAACAATAAAGGGAACACCAGAATTTACGAGGTTCGGCTAATTTTGCCTACTCCTCGGACACAACCAATATTTTATTTCACTCCAAAAATACAAGTGAAATAATACTAAAGAGAGAAGATACAAATGCCTTAAACAGATGAGAAGGCAAATGAGAGGTGTATTTAAATCCTAAACATTAGACCTTCTTTTATAGGGGGAAAATCCCCCCAAAACTCAAGAGCCCACCGATGTGGGACAAAAATTTGCCAAATTCAACAAATCTCCACCTTGGCAAAATTCCACATCTTCAATTTTCTCTCAATAACAAATTTTGATTGTGTCTTCATCTTCAATCTTCAGTTTTCAACAATGTTGAAACTTGACCGCAGTCACCACCTTTGTCAGCATATCAGCAGGATTCTCCGTAGTATGAATTTTCTTCACTGTGACTCCACCTTCTTCTATGATTTCTCGTACGAAATGATACCGAACATCAATGTGCTTCGTCCTTGCATGATAAACTTGGTTCTTCGCTAATTGAATAGCACTTTGACTATCACAAAAAATTGTGATACCTTTTTGTTCAACACCAAGCTCCTTTAGCAATCCTTGAAGCCAAATTGCCTCTTTCACAGCCTCTGTAATAGCCATGTACTCTGCCTCTGTTGTAGACAAAGCAACTGTTGACTGCAAAGTAGACTTCCAACTAACTGGTGCCTTTGCAAAAGTAAACACATAACCAGTAGTTGATCTTCGTTTGTCCAGATCACCCGCAAAATCTGAGTCACAATATCCAACTACAGACTGATTGTCTTCCTGCTCAAAAACTAACCCGACATCTACAGTATTATGAATATACCGTAGAATCCACTTCACAGCTTGCCAATGCTCCTTCCCTGGATTGTGCATATATCTGCTAATAACTCCAACAGCTTGTGAAATGTCAGGCCTTGTGCAAACCATTGCATACATCAAGCTACCAACAGCATTTGCGTATGGTACCTTTGACATATACTTTCGTTCAGCTTCATCCATTGGCGACATAGTAGTACTTAGCTTAAAATGGGAAGCAAGTGGAGTACTAACTGGCTTAGTCTTGTCATCTATGCCAAAACGTTGAAGTACTCTCTTCAAATATTCCTTTTGAGATAAACAGAGTTTCTTTGAACGTCTATCTCTAATTATCTCCATGCCAAGAATTTTCTTTGCCTCACCCAAATCCTTCATCTCGAACTCCTTCTTCAGTTGAATCTTCAACTTATCAATTTCTTCCAAATTCTTGGAAGCTATCAACATATCATCAACATATAGGAGAAGATATACAAAGGAACCATCTTTAAGCTTGTGCAAATACACACAATGATCGTATTTGCTTCTCTTGTACCCTTGCCGCAACATAAACTCGTCAAATCGCTTGTACCATTGTCTAGAAGATTGTTTCAATCCGTACAACGATTTTTCAAGTTTGCACACCATATTTTCTTTTCCAGCAACTTTGAATCCTTCTGGCTGAGTCATGTAGATTTCCTCCTCCAAGTTTCCATGTAAAAACGCAGTTTTTACATCCATCTGAACTAGTTCCAAATCCAATTGTGCTACCAAAGCCAACATAATTCTAATGGAGGAATGTTTTACAACTGGAGAAAATACTTCATTGTAATCAATTCCCTCCTTTTGAGCATATCCTTTGGCCACCAATCTTGCTTTGTAGCGAACATCTACTTGGTTAGGAAATCCTTCCTTCTTTGCAAATACCCATTTGCACCCAATTGCTTTCTTTCCCTTCGGGAGATTGGCCAATCTCCATGTATGATTCTGATGAAGGGACTGTATTTCATCATTCATGGCAATCCTCCACTTATCTTCTTCTGAACTTTGGACTGCGTCTTTATAAGTGGTAGGAACATCATCAGCTACAATTGAGGTTGCACAAGCAACTGTCTCTATGAGACGAACAGGTTTCGTTATTGTTCTTTTTGGCCTGCTGGTTGCTATTGATTCAAGTTGTTGTTGAGGTTCCTGAGTTGGAATCTCCTCTACTGGCTCTCCTTCCAGAGGGTAATCTTCATTTGTTTCCTCCTCTGCTTCTTGTGTAGGAAAAATAAATTTTCCCTCAAACTCCACCTGCTTAGAAGCACCTTTATTTTGTTTGGTATCTTCTGTTACCTTATTTACCATAGATTCATCAAAGGTAACATCCCTGCTGAATATTACTTTCTTTGTCATAGGACACCATAAGCGATATCCTTTGACTCCAGAAGTAATTCCCATAAAAATAGCCTTCTTTGCCCTTGGATCCAATTTTGACTCTGTCACATGATAATATGCAGTTGAGCCAAACACGTGCAAAGAGTTATAATCTACAGCAGGTTTTCCGTACCATTTTTCAAATGGTGTTTTGCCATCAATAGCAGCAGATGGTAGACGATTAATGAGGTGGCATGCATATGTAATTGCCTCAGCCCAAAATTCTTTGCCCAAGCCAGCATTGGACAACATACACCGTACCTTCTCCAGCAAGGTCCGGTTCATACGTTCTGCCACTCCATTCTGTTGTGGTGTATGTCTAACAGTGAAGTGTCGGACGATGCCATCATTTTCACAGACCTTATTGAAATGATCATTTTTGTATTCACCTCCATTGTCTGTGCGAATACACTTGATCCTCCTGCCTGTTTGATTCTCCACCATCGTCTTCCATTTGAGAAAAATTCCCAGCACTTCATCTTTGTTTTTCATTGTATACACCCACACTCTTCGAGAAAAATCATCAACAAAGGTTACAAAATAGTGCTTCCCACCCAATGAAGGTGTTTTGGAAGGACCCCAAACATCAGAGTGTACATAATCCAAAATGCCTTTAGTATTATGGATCGCTGTACCAAATTTAACCCTTGTCTGTTTCCCTTTGACACAATGCTCACAAAACTCCAAGTTGCAAGCCTTTACTCCTTTTAACAATCCTTGATCTGATAGAGTTTTCAAGGATTTTCCTCCAGCATGTCCCAAGCGCATGTGCCATAGCTTGGTTGCTTCTGCCTCTTTGTCGTCACTGGATGTCACTGTCACTGTCCCAATAACTGTACTGCCACGATAGCGGTACATATTATTATTCTTCCGATTAGCCTTCATTACCACTAGTGCACCGGAGCATACTCTCATCACTCCATTTTCTGCAATGATTTTGAACCCTTTTGATTCCAGGGCTCCCACAGAGATGAGATTCTTCTTCAAATCCAGTACATATCGAACATCTGTTAATGTTCTGATCATTCCATCATGGTTCCTTAATCGTATTGAACCAATGCCATATGAGGTAAGAGGGTTGTTATCCGCTGTGTGGATGACTCCATATTCTCCTTCTTGAAATTCCACAAACCAGTCCCTGTTGGGACATATATGATGGCTACAAGCCGAGTCCATCAACCATATGTCTGATGATGTTAATGACTCTGTTGTAACTAATGAGAAGTCTGAATCATCACAATCAGCTACATTTGAATCCATAATGGCCTTTCCATTATTATATTTGGCCTTATTCTTCAACTTCGGACAGTCTTTCTTCCAGTGCCCTTTTTCTCGACAAAAGGCACATTCATCTTTGCTGGGTCTGGATTTTGACTTGGATCTTCCCTTCTTTGTCCTCGTTTGATTTTGAGGACGACCCCTCACAAATAGTGCTTCTCCTTCTCCGCCCTTCTGTTTTTCTCGCTTTCTTTGTTCATAGCTGTACAAAGCCGAACAAACTTCTCTGAGAGAAATTTCGTCATTTCCATGGAGTAGAGTAGTTTCAAGGTGCTCGTACTCATCAGGAAGTGACGCCAACAACATTAAGGCCAAGTCACCATCATCATAAGTTGTATCCATATTTTGCAAATCTGTGACCAACTTATTGAAACTGGTGATATGTTCATTCATCGTGGTACCAGGAACATAGGTGAAGTGAAACAGTCTCTTCTTCATGTACAATTTATTTTGACTGTTTTTCTTCAAAAATTTATCCTCCAGTGCTTTCCATAATTTACTTGCAGAAGTTTCCTTTGTGTATGGATATTTCTGCTCTCTAGCAAGGTAGGATCGAATGGTACCGCAAGCAACACGGTTGAGAATCTTCCAATCTTCTTCTCCAATAACATCTGGTTTCTTTTCTTCAATGGCCAGATCTAGCCCTTGTTGAAAAAGGACATCTAGAACCTCGCCTTGCCACATCCCAAAATGTCCGGACCCGTCAAAAATTTCTACCGCAAATTTCGCATTTGACACAATTCTTGTCATAAGCGAAGATGCCAATGATGACGTATTGTTGACACTTGATGTAGATTCTTCTTGTTTATTGTCTCCCATATTTGACACAAATATTATTTAATAGCTGACGACACAAATCAAGATTATTTCCTTTCTGATGTAGAAGATCAGACTAAGCTGCAACCACAGAGCATACTCAGACAGAACCTTGACTCAGTTACCAAGATAAATCTTTTCTGATGTGGAAGATCAGACTATGCTGCAACCACAGAGCATACTTAGACAGTACCTTGGCTCTGATACCAATTGTTGCGGAAGCCAAATGTATATAGTGTGAATAAGTCACAACTACTATACCAAAAATTATGACAGCCACCAAATAATAAATAAGACAATAAAACAACAATAAAGGGAACACCAGAATTTACGAGGTTCGGCTAATTTTGCCTACTCCTCGGACACAACCAATATTTTATTTCACTCCAAAAATACAAGTGAAATAATACTAAAGAGAGAAGATACAAATGCCTTAAACAGATGAGAAGGCAAATGAGAGGTGTATTTAAATCCTAAACATTAGACCTTCTTTTATAGGGGGAAAATCCCCCCAAAACTCAAGAGCCCACCGATGTGGGACAAAAATTTGCCAAATTCAACAATCGGGGTAATGGTTGGTAAATGGTTTGAAATTTTAAATTAACGTCTTAACGGTTTGTGAACGGATTACTCAATTTCCTTATCAGTTAAATTTTTTTATATTTATACTTTATCCCTATGTATATAAAGTACTATTTGAAACCTCAATTCCTAATTTCTCAATTCAACATCGGCAGCAGTCGTCTCCCTCAACAGTCAGCTCTTCAAAGTTCAAATATGAATTTGGTGAGACATGGATTGCATGTCACGTGGATTTTTCTATGAGATAAGATGGAGATTTGTTTGTGTATTGCAAAAAATATCTTTTCTTTCAATTGAGTAGTCAATTTTGTTTTATCCATACCACATACTTATTTACTCTCCTTTGTACTGAAGTTTGCATGTCACATGGATTAGAAAATATTATATAAATAAATATGGACCTAAATTTTCCCTAATCTCTAGTTCTTTACTTTTTTTTATTGTTTAATTGATTTGGCCAATATTCGATAGCTGTCTGTCGTTAATCCGATATCAATCTGCCTGATGTTTTATAGGTTGGCTAGAGGATTACTATATTTATAAATCGATAGCCGATAACCGATAAACCAAACCATTAAATGTAAATATCTGTCCAATCCGCCCGATAAGCACCTATGTGGCTTCCGAAAACTTCAGATATATCCACTTTGATTTTAGGTAAAACTAAAAGAATAACTATTCCGTCAACTTATAGAACTAACATATCAGTTAAATGTTACTTAAAGAATAATAAATTACATTGGATGTCCATCCGATATAACTTAAAGAATAATTATTCAGTCACAATTTTCTTTTTCATGAACTTCTCCAGCTAATATGTTGAAAGATATTTCTAGAAAACTATCTAAAGTTTAGGGAAGGAGAGAAGTGCTTGTCTTTTTAATGAGGATCTGATATCAGCTCTATAGAAAGAAAAGAGAAAATGAACGAGAAGATTCTAGAACGAGAGCTCCATTTAATAGCAAAAGTGAGCTAAGATAATTTCTCAAATTCTGCTGAATACAATGACTAATGGTCTATATATATAGACTTTAACTAAGGCTAACTAACTCTACTCCTTCTGTTAATTCTCTAAATATCAATCACATAATTAGTTATAACTAACTATCCTACTAATCTCACTGGCTCACATGGCAGTCACGTGACACTCCTATCTTCAATACTCCCCCTTAAGCTAGGTGGTGCAAATAGATTAAGCACTCCTAGCTTGCTCATCAAGTACTCATGCTGTGATCTTCTCGGAGGCTTTGTAAACAGATCTGCTTCTTGATATTTAGACATCACATATTTGATTCTGATAATCCCTTGCTGAATCCTCTCCCTGATGCAATGCAAATCTATCTCAATGTGCTTCGTATGCTCGTGAAATATAGGATTGGAAGCAATTTGAATTGCTTTTTTGCTGTCACAATGCAACTCTACTGGCAAATCAATCTCTGCACCTAATTCTTTGCATAATCCTGTCAGCCATAAGATTTCTGAAACTCCTACTGCCATGCTCATATACTCTGCCTCTACTGAGCTTTTTGAAAATGTACATTGCTTCTTTGATTTCCAGTACACTAGATAACTTCCTAGCTTCATCACATATCCTGTCACTGATCTTCTAAAGGCTGTGAGCTTTGTAGACTGCTTAGAGCTAATTGGCAAGCCTAAACCTGGGACACCTTTGATGTATCTAACAACTCTAGTTGTTGCTTCCATGTGTGATTTTTTTGGGCAATGCATGAACTGGCTTAACACATAAACTGCATATCATATGTCTGGCCTTGTCTCATCTTCCTTCCAGTTTGTATGTTGATCATATTCCATAGTAGTGAATCTCTGATTGCATTCCATTAGTATAGTTGTTGTTTTATAATCTGCCAGTCCAAGTTCGGTGATCAACTCCATTGCAAACTTCCTTTGGTTCATCAATACTCCTTCCTTGGATCTTGTTATCCCAATTCCAAGAAAGAACTTTAAGTCCCCTAGGTCTTTGATTTTTAAATTGCTTTGCAATATGGACTTTGTCTTAGAATCATGCATTGAGCATTCCCAGTTATGAGAAAATCATCTACATATACTAGGATGATTACTAGCCTTGTATAATATTTCTTTGTGAATAAAAAGTAGTCAAAATGGCTTTGCACAAAGCCTGATTTGAGTAGTGCCTCAGTCAACTTTAGATTCCATTGTCTTGAATCTTGCTTCAATCCATAAAGAGATTTGTGCAGCCTGCATGCTCCCCTCCCCTTCCCCCCTCCCCCCTCCCTCGAGCTGGAAAATCCCTTTAGTATGCATATGTAAACTTCTTCAGTGAGATTTTTTTTGGAGAAATGCTTTGTAAACATCCATCTGATGCAAATGCCTATTATTTGATGCTACCAAAGCTAGCACAACTCTAACTGTCACCATCTTGATTATAGGAGAGAAAGTATCATGGTAGTCCAACCCTTCTACTTGATTGAACCCTTTGGCCACTAGTCGTTCGTTATACCTTTCAATCTCTCCACCAGCTCTATATTTTATCTTGAATACTCATTTACATCTAATAGGCACCTTTCATATTGGCAAGTCAACCAGGGTCCAAGTGTCATTGTCTTTGAGTGCAGCCAGTTCTTGATGCATTGCTTCAACCCATTTGGGATCAGTTGCAACTTCCTCATAGCTCAAAGGTTCCCTGATGTTGGTAATATTGGATAGGTAAGACTGATATTTAGCTGAGACGTCTGCATGACTGATATAGCTTTGCATAGGGTACTTGCAAAGATGCTTCTCAACAGAACCTATCAAAGAGCCATTACAGACATAATCATGCATCCACACAGGTTCTTTGGCAGTCCTAGCTAATTTTCTAAGCTGAATATTTGCATTATTGAGTGTGGTTTGTTCTGAAAAGAGCTATGGATAAGACTGTTTATCTTCAATAGACACTGAAATATGGTGACAATGTTTGTGCATCTAAATAGATTTTGCTTCTGGAAAAACAAGTCCCTCATCTGGTGGCCTTCCTGAGCCTAGGACAACATCATTTTTAGTTGAGGCTACATCATTGTGATCAACAACTGGAGAATCTAATACACCATTAGGGAATAACTGTAATTTCCCTTTCTTTAACAGCTGGAAAGGGAATATGTGTTCCATAAATTTAACATCCCTTCTAACAAAGAAAGAGTTATTTGAGATATTATATAATCTGTAAGCTTTTTGGGATGATGAATATCCCATCAATACAACTCCAACTGATCTGGCTGCAAATTTATCTCCTTCTCCTATTGTTTTAGCAAAACACAAGCAACCTATAGTTCTCATGTGTTGCAGTGATGGTAGTATCCCATATAACACTTCAAAAGATTATTTTTCTGATAAGACTGATAAAGGAAGTCTGTTAATCACATAAATAATTTCTTGCACACATTCTCCCCAAAACTTGAGAGGTAGATGTCCTTGTAGTCTGATGGCTCTAGCCACCTCCACTATGTGTTTGTGCTTTCTTTTCACCATCCCATTTTGCTGTGGGGTGTGGACACAAGAGATTTGATGGATCATTCCATAAGACTGAAACAGACTATTGAAGTCAGAATTGAAAAACTCAAAACCATTATCACTTCTTAAAATTTTCACAGTTACATCAAATCGAGTCTTTGTTAAGGCTAGAAAATGTCTCAAACATACAATCACATTACTTTTGAGCCTCGGTTAGTAAATCCATATCATTCTACTACAGTCATTTACTATAGTGAGAAAAAATTTGTGATTATGAGTTGAAACTCTATATGGACTCCATATATCCACATGTATCAATTGAAAGGGTTTATGTGATCTATTTATACTTTTAGAAAAAGACAGTCTTCCTTGCCTAGCTAGAGGACAAATTGTGCACTTTTTAATTCTATCATCACTAGTCTTAAATTTTATATTGAGAATTTTCTTTACTATTCTATCTGGACCATATCCAAGCCTTCCATGCCATACTCTCAAGTATTCCTCCTTTGCAAAGTCATTGTGTAAATATACAGTTGCAGCATTCGCTTTAGCTTTCTGGTGCTGCAAGTTATACAGAACATCTAGTTCCTTACCAATCCCCTTAATTTTCTCACTGTGAAGGTCTTGCATTATTCAAAAATCAAAATAAAAGATATAAAGCATCTTAAGTCCCTTGTAAGCTTAGATACAAACAACAAGTTGTATTTAAAATCTAGAATGTACAATACATTCTTAATGATGCCACTGTCACCAATTTACTTTTTCATGTGCATGCAATGTTAAGTGATGTGCCATCAGGTAAATACACCTTTGGTTCATTTCTTAAAGTACTGGTGTTTATCATATCAAGCAATTCTCTGGGGTGAACTATATGATTGGTTGCACCAGAATTTACTATCCAATTTTCACCTTTAGCCTTGTCATTTGTGACAGAAGTATTAGTTGTACCTGCAAATTTCTTCATGTTTTCACCTATATCATTATTGATTAGTTTTGGAATCTCATCATACTGCTCCTAAGTGAACATGATTGGCATTCCATGTGCTGGATTACCTGCTGGTGCATTCATCATGTGTTGCCCTTCTTGTGATACTGCATTGGCTATTGGTTGTGTAACTGAATGTTGTCCCTCTCGTGTTGTAGCATTAGCCATAAGTTATTGAGGAAGGCCTCCTTCTCTCTTCCTCATTTTGAAGTTAGCTGGATAACCATGTAGCTTGAAACAAGTCATAAAATAAATTGCTTCTTCTAGGCTTAAAGTTATTTCCTGAGTTCATTCCTTATGAATGAATAGTGTTGTTTCATCTCCTATGTCAACTGCTTGTGAAAACTTTCCCAGAGATCTTTGGCTTTCTTCAGAAACTATCAAAGAAAAGTCCTTATTGACAGTAGGCACTAGGCTCATCATCAAAATTTGGCTTCTAGGTTGTACATACGACTCATTAAGCCCCATTAAGAATTGCAACAACTTTTGGTACTCAAAATAGTTCTTAGATTATGGGCAATCACAACTAGGACATGGCATCATACTCCTCCCAAAGATCTGTCAACTTTGAGAAGTATGAAGAAACGAAAGAAATTCCCCGCGGCAGAGTAGCTATCTCTTTGTGCAAAAAGAAAATGTGAGATCCATCAACTTTATCATATTTATCCGTCAAATCTATTCAGACCTTATGTGCACTCGACTTATACATAATTCCACTGAGCAATTCCTTGCTCACAACATTCATAATCCACGATAAAACTATAGCATTACATTTCTCCCAAAGCTCATGTAGAGATCGATCAAATTTGTCTTTAGCACAACGACCATCAACAAAACCTATCTTACTCTTACCAACTAGGCCGATTTTCATAGATCTACACCACATCACATACTTTTCAGTTTCATTCAGCTGAATCGGAATCAAGGAGCTACCTAAAGTTTCTTCTCCAATTGCCATGATTGACAAATTCAATTGAGTTAATTCTTCGTTTGAGCGAATTACAAGCTAATTGCATATCAAAAGAGAAAAGCAAACTCTAGCTCAATCGATCAGAAACAAAAATACAAACAATCCGTAGCAGAATACAAATCAGTTGCCAATGCACTTTTGGAGCTCACTTGGGTGCGAAACTTACTCCGTGAGTTACATGTCACCATTCCGAAGACGGCAACAATTATCTCTCTCTATATATATAGACTTTAACTAAGGCTAACTAATTCTACTCCTTCTGTTAATTCTCTAACCACCAATTCCATAATTATTTATAACTAACTATACTACTAATCTCACTGGCTCATATCATTACTTTTGTATATCTTATGTAGGTAAAAGATCAAACTTTTGTAGGACGCATAATTTAATGTGAGAAAACTATATAAATGCCTAAAAACTATTTAAATAAAGCTTTTAAGAAAATTATTTAGTTAATAGAATTGTATTTGTTGAATCAAAATATAGTAGTAGTAGAATTTTATTCAATCTATATAGGCAAAATACATAAGTTGTCACCTGACCTATGACCCAAATTCCCCTTACACACTTTTGCCTAACTTTAAAAAGATTGCATGTGTAATATTATTATTGTCCACAGAAAGTGTGTAAGGGGGATTTGGGCCATAGATTAAGTGGGTACTTATGTATTTTGCCATCTATATACTTAGAAACTATAAAGGAAATCAAATAAATCGGGAAGCAAAAAAAAGTAAATTTAGAGTAGATGGAAAATTCGAGTAATTAAATATACATTCACTATGTGAAAATTGAAAATATTCATGAAATAAAATAATCAAAATCATTAGTTTATCTCTCTAAACTCTAAAGGAGCAGTCTAGTTACCAGTTATAATCTAAATTAAATAGTACTACTAATTAATTATGAAAAAAGGATCATTAATTTGAAATAGAACAGTGGTCAAACAAGTGTGGTAGTTGCATTGGATGAACCTCCCACAATAATAAGGTTGTTTAACAGAATTCTCCAGTTCATACTTCATATAGTATCAGCAACGTTGTTAGCTCCGCCTCCACTCCATACTCTGTCCTTCAAATCTCAACTCTACAGTCGAATATTCATCAATGGCTTCTATGGCTGTATCACAATCTATCTTCTCCACTCTTACTTCTCAAAGGGGCTTTGAGAATGCGTCTTTACCTTGGCCCAGTTCAATGCTCAAACACTCTCTTGTTGTCTCTAGATCTAATTCACTGTCGACCCATTTCAACAAGACCCGCAATACTAGTTTCATCACCAACTGTGCTTCTCCAGAAAAAAATGATACCCCAATTGAATTGAGTATGCCTTTATTTGCTTCTTTGTTTCGATAATTTTTTGCTTTAGCCCCTTTCAAATGTTTGAAATCTTCATTTGTTTATAGGGTACCCAGCATTTCCTACTGTGATGGATATAAATCAGATTCGTGAGATTCTGCCCCATCGGTATGCATTTCTTATCTCTTTTTATAAATGTGTTTATTTGGAATGAAATGGACTCGAATAGTGTGGAATTAATATTAGGACTTGTATGGCTGACACCAACTAGTTTGGGATATTTGAGGCATAGTTGATTGATTCATTTGTTTCAGTAATATGATATGGGATTACTGATTAGGGCTGCATTGTTTTCAGTTTTCCGTTTCTTCTAGTGGATAGAGTGATTGAATACAATCCAGGAGTGTCAGTCGTGGCAATAAAGAATGTGACAATAAATGATAACTTCTTTCCTGGGCATTTCCCTGAGAGGCCGATCATGCCTGGTGTCCTCATGGTTGAGGTATGTTTATGACTCCTCTTTTGTTTCAGATTTTTGTGTCAATCTAATGTAACTCATGGTTGTCTGAACTTTTCCATATAGCATGTTGGTTCATGTTGTTATTAAACAAATAGGTGAAGTCCTTACTTTGCAAGAGTTACTCTTATTGTCACTTGGTTTCCGATATTACTTGGAAGAGTGCTTCAATTCAGTTATGAAAGTGAAATCAGTTAATTGACTCGTCTTGGAAATTTCTTCAACAGTCGATTATGAGTGTTCTAAATCTCTGGCTGACCTATTCAGAAAGTAGGGCTGACTGGCTGAATTGGACTTAAGAGTTTTTTAACATATTCATTAAATAGGAATTTTCTTTTACCTCTTAGGTATCCACTTAAAGCTTGGTTATCATTTCAGAATTTCTTCTACCTGAAGTAGTTAACTTTTTTCTCACCTTGGTTATTTGTCCGAGTGAAAATGTGAGATCAAGAAGATAACTGAAGTTAATCCTCAATTTAAAAGAACATAGAAAACCAATAGGATTTGCTGCTCTGCTGAGTGAACTGTTTTCTTATAAAATAATGACTCTCTTACTGATTTTTTCACTAAGACCAAATAGTTCAGTTAAGAAGAATCTCCTGCAATTTTTGTGAAATTGGAACTCAAGTGATATGCTATTTATAATAGTAGATCTTTTGGGGAAGCTTTTAAAGCAATGCACACTATGTACTCATTAAAAAAAACACATCACTTAATATGTCCTAACCTTTTGGTCATTTCCCTTTTTTTCTTTCTCTTTTGATTTTGAACATGTAGAGTTAGCTCCGGCAAATGTTTGATCATCCATCAGCATTTGACTCTTCTGGTTCAGAAACAAAGTCTCCTTTTTTCTTGGTACCCACTCCAAGCTTTTGGGAGATGGTTATGCACTACTAAAAATAGTCATACTCGTACCATAGTTCAGCATTAGATCATATAGTAGTGTACCCCACTAATCTTTGGAGAACATTTGGAAGCGACAAGTTATTTGCAATATCTATGACAGAGTGCTAAAGAGCCATGAGCTCTGATTGATTATCTCTTTCAGGTTCTGTCTTAGGCTGAACTCTTTGTCGCTTGTCGTCCCCATGACATGTAGGGCTTTACTGCTTTAGAGCTGAGGATATGACACGTTTAAACACACACTCACACTCTCATACACACACAAAGAAGGGGGGGGGGAGAGAGATAGGTAAAACTTCTACACCGTCATTTATAGCTGGCTCAGAAACAATAGGACTAAGAGTCAATGCTGAGAATTTTATGTTGCTTGAAAATAACAAGATCACATTGCAGTAGTTTACAAATGACAGAATGATTTTTTGTATAAGAATGGTGACTTGTTGTACAATATAATAGAAATTTAATGAAGTTCTAGAAGATTTAGAACAACAGCAATTCATTGCTCGAAGAAGAGTCCTGGTCAACACTTTTCAAGTGATAGCTCAGACATTTGTTTGGCATATAAATGTTCTTGGGTGGTTCGTGGGTTATCAAAAAATTTCTTGTTCTCGTTTGGTTGGTGATATTGGGCATTTGAACCCTTTAAAAATACTTGTCATACGCACAGTTTCTGATTTGCCCTTTTATGAAACATTTGTGATTGTTTGAGAGAAATTAGTGGTTGTATTGATGCATATTTCATCCACGGGTAAATATGCTACCCTTCTGGATGGAAGATAAAACTATAATACGGCGATAGTTTTCGAATTTTTATACTGCCATAAAATGCTAAGATATGTTCTATAGTGTAATGCCTGCTTACCGTGATTTGTTAATCAATGAAAAATGTGTGCCTGACCTGATTTTTTTTATAAAAAAAAAACTGATCAAAAAGTGAAAAATGTGTGCCTACTATTTTGGTGGGACAACCAATTGTTATATGGACCCCAGATTCCTCCGTTGACAACTATTATGATATATCATTCTTGGAAACCTCATCTAGTGGAGCTTCTTGTATCTATTGTCATTATAACATGGAAGATTATCTGTGATAACTAGCAATGTACAGGCTGTTTTGAAATTTTAAAACTTATTCCTCTCGTCAAAATGCTTTCAACAGTGTGATAACTTTAATTATCTTCTTTATAGTTTTTCATAATATAAGTGGAAGTAGAGTTACTTTTGAATGAAAAGGTGATATCCGGACTCCATTGTTATCGTACAAAAAACATGGAGGACCACACCCTGATGGCCTCTGAGAATACTAACTAAATCACTTTAGTTACTGCTAAGGCTGTAATCAGCCGCTTTTTTTTTTTATCAGGTAATCACCCTGGATTTAGATACACCTATTTCTCTATGACATTGAGGAAGTCCAAATATCCAGCCTTTCGGATTTGTTCCTAACACATCAGTCTATCCCAGACCCTAGAGTATTGCATTATCAGTATGCTGTATACCAAATACAGGCAGAACTACAAGGTGAATCTTTCTTTTTTAAAAGAGAGTTCTAGAATTCAGTTTAAAATGAAAAAGTATTACAACAATTCACGGGGAAAGAGGAAGGAAGTTAATAGTATGTGTAGGTAGGACAAGTAGTTGCAGGATCATGCAACATTGAATGCAAAGCTTATCACTTATTTTCATCTTCTTTTTAAATTATTTATTTGAAGTTGTCTAAATTTTGACTTCTTTGGTTACCTTTCTGCTGTATGATTTTAGTTTTATCAAACTTTGATGGGTGTCTATTTCTGTCAATTCAGGCAATGGCCCAAGTTGGTGGCCTGGTCATGCTACAACCTGAAGTGGGAGGCTCCAGAGAGAACTTCTTCTTTGCTGGAATAGACAAAGTAAGGTTTAGGAAGCCAGTGATCGCTGGAGATACTTTAGTAATGAGAATGACGCTGATCAAGCTGCAGAAACGGTTTGGAATAGCAAAGATGGAAGGAAAGGCATATGTAGGAGGGGATGTGGTCTGCGAGGGTGAGTTCTTGATGGCTACAGGCAGTGAGTAATGATGTGAAGCTATTACTAGGAAACTTTCTTGCACCTTGATTAGTTTTTCTCCCTCCATCTGCCCCTATAAATGTTAAACTAGGGAATCTCATAAATTTCTTTTTCATCTGAAGAGTTATTGCAATCTATGAGCTTTTGGTTTCTGTCCTTGCCAAAGATAAACCAAATAGTATGTTACATTCAGGATGAATGCGAAATTTCTATGTCTGTGACTGAGGGTTCTTTGTCTTTGCGTGCATTGATATGAGAATCCTGATTCTGATTGTATGATATTTTGATCTTATAACCTGGAAGGCAGCAAGACAATACTGCCATCCTGGCTAAATTATGTGGTTGCTGAAGGTTTGTGCAGCATTTTGTTCAAATTCATCTGTGACTGCAAATTATGCTCATTCTTGGACTAGCTTCGTCAGATTAATTCATGATTCGTGAATCATTTACTTGGGATTTTTACTACCATAGCACTGCCTCTGCATTGTTACACTTTATATACTCTCCCGCTTGGGCCAAATCAAACTTAAATCTTTCTTGAACTAAAGTTTTTGTAAGATGATAAACTGTTTCAAGGGGGAAGGATTTAAATTATCACAAGGGGGAAAGCATGAAGTGACTAGCCCATGCTTTGGTTTCTTCTTTCTACATCCAATTCTTTACAGCAAATTTTAATAATATGAAGTTCCTTACAAACCAAGAGCTCCAAGGGGTGTCTTCCCTTGCCCGGCCTCAAAGTAGAAAATTAACATGGCTAACATAGCAAGTCTAGCATGCTTGATCTCAGCAACCTTTAGTCTCTCAAGTTTCTCTGTGTCAGGGATGTAAACACCGTCCTGAAGTGTACCAGCTAAGGACAAGGGATCAAAGAATTTGCCACCAGGGTAACCCTGTTCTCCAGTGAAGTTGGCAAAGTTCTCCGCAGTCTTGGACCATGGAGTTGCCCACTCTACTGACTGAGATTCAGGGTTGAAGAAGTCCACCCACCTTTTGCTCTCAACCCACCCCATGAGTAGAAGTTGAGTGCCAAGAAGTGAGCCAAAAGAGAAAGGTGCAATAGCACCTGGGTCAGCACCAGCCTCGAACCATGGAATGCCACTCCAGGCTTGACCAACAAAGATGCCTAATACTGCAGCCATTGCCCATCTGCCGTGAATGAGCTCTGCTTCTCTGTACCATTTCAAGAATGCAGGGTCCTTGCCAAGACCAAGTGGGTCAAAACCATAGTCACCAGGGAGCCTGCAAGTTCAAATGCAGTTAAGCCTTTGCGAAAAATGAAGAATTAGAAGAGGGGGGAGGAGCAGAGACGAATCTAGAGCAAGTTCAGGGTTCAGGCTTTCAGCTCGAACCATCTATATATATGTTCTGAATACACTAATTTTAAATCATAGATTCGTCTCCAGTGGATGAAGGTTGAAGGTAGGAGATATAAAGTGAACTTACGAGCCATCGAGCCACTCAGGGTCAAGCAAATTGCCACCACCTTTAACAGCAGGAATCCAAGATTTCTTGGGAGCAGCTGCTGCCGCCACAATGCACCTCTTGGGAGTGGCAAGACCACCAATTCTGGCGGCAACTGGAGCACCCAACAATGCCTGACTGTTCTTGCCACCAGTCAAGAAAGAGGAGCTCAAGCCATTAAGCACTGCGGCAGATGTGGTGGCCATGTTTCTCTCTACACGCTTATGGGGTTTGTTTGTGTAAAATAAGCTGTGTGGATGGTTGTTTCTTGTTTGAATGTAGAAGTGAGATTCCTGGTTATATGGGTTATGAGATCAAAAGGCCAGATTGTAAGGAGCCAAGTAGGATAAATGAAATCTACAGATGAAATCTATGATCTCCAGTGGATAGATTTCGGACCAATAAGATGTTCAGCTCCATCTCTATCTCCCTTATTTAATTTGTGCCATCCACGTGGACACTTCCTTCCCCTATAGTATATGCATCTGCATGGTCTGTAATGCCCCACTCTCCCACCTCTCAAATGCTTGAACAACCAGATTCTCTTGATAAGAAATTCTCGTGTATCACATAGCTTCTACTTTGTTCTTTGAAGCTATCATGCGGTTGCTAATGTTTATGTAGTACCACTACTTGAAATTTGTGAACAACAACTAGGGGGTAAATAGATCTTTAAAAATCAATTAAACTAATCGAACCGAACCGTATCGAACCAGAGTATGAGGTTTATGTTAATAAAATCATAGGTTTTTATATTAACTTATAACCATACCGAATAATCGGGTCGGTTTTTTATTTTACAAAAATAAACTGAAAAAATATCGAACTGTACCAAATAAATTTATATATGAAAAATATAGTTTATATTCTAAGTTTAAAACTAACAAAGAAGCTCCTTTTCTTGAGTCTTGGAATTATGGAAATGACTACAAATACCAAATAATTAATATCCAAGGTCCCATATTCCAAACCTATTCTACTACTCATATCGAAACTAAAGTAGTTCTAACATCTTGAGTAGCAAGCCACTAGGTATTCCAGTGATCTTCAGTAGCAAGCCACAAGATATTGGGCATTTTTCCTCTTGTATAATTTAGACTTCTCTTGCTGGATATTAATCTTTTAATAAGCTCTATTCTTTAGTCCCAACTTCATTAGTATCTTTCCACTCGTATGAGTTATATTTCTCTTGTCTTTGCTTAATTTGTTTTACACTACCATAGAATAGTGTGATGAATTTCTATTCTGGACATCTTTTGTGTTCCTTTGATCATCACTTTTAAAATAGTAAAAATGTCTAGAGAGTTTTTGCCAAAGTCATGCAGTTACACATTATTGCATTCTAATTTTAACTAGCAACTCTTGCGTGACATTTTTAGAAAAATACCAAAAAACCGAGATGATTGGGATGGTTTTGAAAAGTCTAATTTTAGTTATACAAAATGGAATAACCGAAAATTTGGTGTGGTATAAATTTTATAAAATAACCGGCCGAATCGAACCATTAATGCCCCTAATAGCAACCAAAGTTTTTCGTTCGAGTTAGGGTAAAAGATACCTATACTATCAATGTGGTTTAACCTGTCATACCATGTAATTTGCCATTTTATTAGGTTATCAATTAATGGATAATTAGCTTATAACTAACCTAATTGTGAAAATATTACACGAAAGCGTACTAGCTATTGTATAAGGTAAAATCGGTTCATATTAAATACTCGTACAATAGAGCAACACGTGAAACTAGAGATAGAAGAAAAGTGAGATAGGTGAAAACCAAGACCGGGGGAAGCAACTTTGGTTACCACCGGAGAGCCCCCGAAGGGAAGTTTGCTAATGAAGACAGATGAGTGCCTGCCACCTGATGATATTCATTGAAAAATATTCTGCAATATTAAATACATAGTCTGTTATAGAGAATTATGGAATTCATAGCCTGCCGTTATACATTCTTCAATGACCCTCATAATTGTCATTTAAGAGGGGCTTGATCCTAGGACCTTGTTCCCTAGGTGCAACTATAAATAGTGATTTCAACAATCATTGTAAGGACACGAATTTTCTGACAAACTTATGTTATATACTATTCAAAAGCTCAATAACATTTCATTTCTTGCTTGTTAATATTGTTATACTGCCTTCGGAAGCTCCGCTCCCGGAATCAGGCTATTCATTGTCTTATCTCGATTTCAACGCTAAGTCTTACATTTTATTTAATTTATTTATCATTTTGGGATCAAATTGATTCTCTTGTCTATAAATCACGTTACAAATTCAACTGTACCATTTTACAGGTAAACAGTTCGGCGCCCACCGTGGGGCTTATACAATTGCGCAATTGGGTTGATACTTGCATCTATTACTAACCTGTTTAATTCTTTATTTCTTAGCAAAAAATCATAAAAAAATGGCAGATAACGTTGTCAACATCACGCACAACATTGAAGTCCAAGGAAATCAACCTCAACATGAATATTTGATCAACGATACCTGCAACGAGGAGGACGTAGCCACTCCGGTCCATGGCGGACAATATCCACAACACGTATGAGAGGAAACTCATGATGATGCTGAAGATGAGCACGTAGTGGAAACAGTGAGAATCTACAAAGGGCTATTATGGCCCATCTCTCGCAACAAGATCAGGTCATGACGGAGTTGAAGCAAGCGTTGTCAGGTGCCTCCAACAACGCGAATGGTAGAGGTCCAGTTCCTCCCGGTGCTCCCATAAACCAAACAACATAGAGGGTTGATAACAACACCCCGATGGGTGAAGTCGATTTCAGCAGGGCCGGGGGAAACGACGACGGATTCGGTAACAACAACAAGAATGATCCATTTAAAACCGAACTCATGCGGTTTATGAGGGAGATAAACTCCCGAATGGATCAAATCCTGGGCGCACCGCCAGTGTTGAAAGGACCTAACTCAAAGAAGTACACCCAATCGTCGTTCAAACCAAGCGCGACACCGGAGTTGATCTCGGGGTAGTTCAAAATGCCAGACGTGCCAAAATATGATGGGAATTTGGATCCTCAGAAGCACATCACATATACAGCGGGGTGAAAGGAAACGACTTAGCTCAGCACAAGATTGAATTGGTCTTGTTGAAGAAGTTTGTGGAGACCCTCAGGAAAGGGCCCTGACATAGTATTCACTTTTATCCGAGCACTCAATGGATTCCTTCAAGATGCTTGCGGATTCTTTTATCAAGGCCCATGCCGGGGCCAAGAAGGTACATGCCCAAAAGGCAAAAATATGAAGAACTGCACAATGAGAGTCCGAATTGCTGCGGGAGTTTGTGACCAAATTTCAGAAGGAAAAGACGCTGCTATCGATCGTGTCGTATGAATGGGTAGATGAGGCATTTACAAAAAGGCTGAATCCGAGGAGTTCGAATGCTACCCAAAAATTGAAAGAAAGTCTTCTCAAGTTTTAGGAAACAACATGGGTGGATATCCACACCCTCTATGAGTCGAAGATAAGAATAGAGGATGACCAGCTCGGTTTCCCGGCATCAACCAAGGGTCGGGATCGAGAGAAGAATAAGGAGAAGTTGAAGGATGATTTCGACGCAGATCAACTGTCTTCTAGATGTCGATTTTTGCCCTACAAAAGGGCCGAAGGAAGTGGAAGAGGTTTTCGGTCGGTGGATAGAATCTCTACCGATAGGAGAGCTGATCGCAGATGGAATAATAGATCGTTGTAAGAAAAAGAGATGTCGAGCTCCCGGGACTCCACCTACCTAGGTTGTCTGATTACAATTTTAATGTCAGTGTGGTGGAACTGGTATCGACAATGAGAAACAATAAAGAAGCTCAGTTCCCTAGGCTGATAAGATCCGAACCCAGTTAGAGGGATCCCAGTTTATGGTGCGAGTATTATGGGACTAACGACCATCGGACAGGGGACTGCCGTCATTTGCACGAGGAGGTGGAGACATTACTGAAAATGGTCATCTCAGAGAATTCTTGAGTGATCGTACTAAGAATAACTACAGTCGCAACCGGGATAAACGGAACCCTCAAAAGTAGGAGAAGATCCCCCTCGTCCAACAATCAACATGATTTTCGGGGAGGGGGAATACAATATTAATGGTGTAACCTTTTCGACAGCAAAAAAGACAAAGGTATCATAGACCCATAGCAAGAGACTCTGGGAAGTTGCCGATGACGACATCACCTTCATAAAAGAGGTCGCTGATGGATTCTTACTAATGCACAATGATGCCCTAGTAATTTCTCTTAATGTTTTACATTTTAAAATTAAACGTGTTTCGGTTGAACCAGGAAGTTCAGCCAATATTATCTAATGGAGAGTTAATGAACAAGCCAAGCTAACCGGAAGCGTTATTCCAACCACAAAGCTCCTCGTCAGGTTCAATTTAGCGAGTGTGACAACCCGAGGAGAAATTCTGCCGCCTACAAATATTGAAGGGGTAATGAAGATGACACTTTTTGAAGTAGTAGACGGTGATATGGGCTACGATATTATTCTTGGAAGACCATGGCTACACGAGATGAAAGCTGTGCTGTAAACATATCATCAACTTCTGAAATTCCTAACTCCTAAGGGAATTAAGCAAATAAGAGGAGATCAACTAGCGGCAAGGGAGATGAACGCAATCTTAGTTTTTAGTAGCAAAGGGAAGGAACATGCATCATAGCAATTACAGGAACCGACACCTGCTCCCGAACCAAACGAAGTAAGCAAGGGGGAGGAGTCATCGGAATCCTATCAGGTACCAAGATACTTCCAGGTACCAAAAGAAACGGACGTAACCAAATCCACAATGGAAGAACTCGAGCAAGTCGCATTGTTCGAAAAATTCTTGGAGAGGAAGTTCCACTTGGGGATAGGGTTAAACCCTGATCTAGGTCAGGATTTGTAGAATTTCTTAAATTTAACGTTGACTATTTTGCATGGTCGAATGCAGATATGATAGGTATCCCGCCAGAGGTGGTCATGCATAAGTTAAGCCTGGATCTTAACATCCCTCCGGTAAGGCAGAAGAAACGTCATATTGCTGAGGTCAGAAACAAATTTGTCAATGAAGAGGTAACTCGGTTACTTGATATTGGTTCAATCCGGGAGGTAAATATCCTGACTGGCTAGATATTGTAGTAGTAGTTCCAAAAAAGAATAATAATTTTTGCATGTGCATAGATTATAAGGATCTAAATAAGGCATGCAAAAAACGCGTTCCCATTGCCAAACATTGATCAAATGATTGATGCGACGGCCGAGTATGAGTTGATGAGTTTCCTCGATGCGTATTCCGGGTACAACCAAATCAAAATGAACCCGGAGGATCAGGAAAAAACTTCGTTCATAACAAACTCTGGTAGATATTGCTATAATGTGACGCCTTTCAGACTTAAGAATGCTGGAGCCACTTATTAGAGGCTCGTGAACAAAATGTTTGAAAAACAAATAGGGAAAACAATGGAAGTTTATACATGATATACTAGTTAAGTCTTTGAACACAGGTGATCATCTGAAACACCTCCAACAAACCTTTGACATCCTAAGGAAGCACAACATGAAGCTTAACCCCAAAAAATATGCATTCGGAGTCGACTTCAATAAGTTCTTAAGGTCACAAAGGGGGATCGAGGTCAATCCTGATAAAATTAATGCCATAGAAGACATTCCCGACAAGTTATCAAATGTGAAAGAGGTTTAGAGGTTAACAGGAAGACTAGCTGCTTTACGTAGGTTCATTTCCAGTCTTCAGGAAAGTGCCAACACTTCTTCTCACTTGTGAAGAAGAAGAACAACATCGAATGCACTTCGAAATGCCAGCATGCTCTGAAAAATTTGAAAAGGTATTTATCAAGCCCTCAATTACTATCGAAACTAGAGGAAGGCGAACAAGTGCTGATTTACTTAGCGGTCTCGAAAGTAGCGATAAGTGTCATTTTAGTCCGTGAAGATGAACGTACGCAATCCCCTATTTATTATGCTAGTAAAATTTTAACGGGAGCGGAAACTCGCTACTTACAACTTGAAAACTATCCCTAACTCTCGTTGTCGCTACTCGAAAGCTTAGGACTTATTTCTAATGCCACTTTATAGTCACGGTGACAAATTTCCCTTATGGAATATCCTTCACAAACCTGAAATTTTAGGTCAGTTGGCCAAGTGGACAGTCTAAATGAGTGAATTTGACATAGAGTATAAACATAGGACTGCGATCAAGCCATAAGTTTTGGCTGACTTTGTGGCTGATTTTAGTCCTGGATTGTTGCCTTTGGCCACCAAAGAAGCGGTGATGGCGTCGGAGGTGACATCGGGAGTCTGGACCTTGTTCACGAATGGCACTTACAACATGAAAGGGTCCGAGGTCGGTGTACTGTTAATCACACTCTTGGGAGAAACCCTGAGGCAGGCCATAAGAACTATTCCCTTGACTAACAATGAGGTGGAGTATGAGGCCTTGATTACATGACTCGAGTTGGCCCAAAGATTGGACTCTGAGGTCATAGAAATCAAATGTGATTCCTAACTGGTAGCAAATCAGGTCTACAAAATCTTCGATGCCAAAGAGGAACGCATGCAACAATATGTAGTAAAAGTCCAAGCTCTGCTTTCATGGTTCAATGAATGGTCAATAACCCATATTTCGAGGCAGGAAAATGCGAAAGCAGATGTACTGGCCAATCTGTGCTCGTCCACAGAAATGAAGGGATTAGACTCTGGTGCGGTCGTGCAGCTTATGCATTCATTATTGGATGTGGACGGCTATTATGAAGTAAATGCAACCAATTTGGTTCGGGACTGGAGGAATGAGATCATAGACTATCTGAGCACGGAAAACTACCCGAAGATCCCAAGGCATCCCGGGCGTTGCGCACTAAAGCAGCCCGATACTGCTTTAGGGGAGGTCAATTGTATAGAAAGTCTTTCCAAGTCCCGTTGGCCCGATGTTTAGGAGCCTCCGAATCTAATTACGTCATGAGAGAAGTTCACGAAGGAGTCTGCAAAAATCACTCGGGTGCATAATCCTTAGTATTAAAGCTAATTAGGGCAGGATATTACTGGACACAGATGGAACATGTCACGACCCCAAACTGGAGGGCCATGACTAGCACCCGACTACACTTGCCGAGCACCAACGTACATTTCATCTAACCTTCATTATTATCTTTTAGGCTGACGAATCAATATAAATGGTAGACCTGGATCATGGACAACCAGCAATAAAATATGATGGCATGAACATACATAGCAGAGGATGACCAGACAATCAAGAAACTACATATAAGGTATGAGCTACCACGCTACTATGAAAGACTATACAACAAAAACTAGCCGACAAGGCATACCAAACTATACATGAGCCGACACCTGTCTATGAGCCTCTAAAGGAACATAAGTGCTGCAACATAGCCGGAACAGGGCCCCGACATACCCATAATGTCTATAACAAAAATGCATACCAAGACCAAGGCAAGTCCGGAGAAGGGATCTCGCCAATCACCGCTGAACTGGACAGCCTACTGTGGTGGGGGAGCTGCACCTGCCTGTCTATCAGGACCTGCAACACGACATGCAGCGTCCACAAATAAAAGGACGTTAGTACGAATAAAGTACTGAACCATAAATACGATCAGTAATGTAAGCAAGGATAGAGAATATACAACCTGTAACATCTTAGTACCTTTGAGGGCTACTTACATGAAATGCATGATATATATGTATAAATACATAAACCTTTAAAACATTCGCCTCTGTGGGCATCATCATCATCATATCGTACCCGGCCATAATAGGCTCGGTAAAAAAACGTACCGGCCATCATAAGGCTCGGTAGAATCGTACCCGGCCACGTGGAGCTCGGTAAAACCCAACTGATCAGTGGTTTCAAAATAGGTATCGTACCCGGCCAACTATAGCGTGGCTTGGTAGAGTAAAATAGATACATATATATAATGCATGCTCGACTCATGGAATCACATTCTAAACCTTTCGGAGTGACGTAAGGTCGGTATCCTCTGTACACGTTATTAGGACTAACTCTTCACTATGAACCTTATAAGAATCAGGAAGTACCAACAACATTGATAACATAAGAATAAGAGAAGCAACATTAACATCAATCATTCCATAAGAGGGAAAACAATGTAAGTACTGCTAGCTTCTAAGAGTAGAGTATCTTGGAAGCTCGTTCATTACATTATGTACAATCGGAGTCGTGCAAAAGAAGGAAAGGGATAGCCTCACATACCTTGTATATACTGCCCCAATCTCAAGCTATGCAATTGTCAAAACTCCTTAGTCTACAATAAGAGAAACGATACTATCGTTATCATTTAAGCGTCATAACTATTATGTATCGACCACAACCTATTTTACGATGAAACGGACAACACCTCCCCTATATATATGACCTCACACCATTCAAAACAATCACCAAACAGCCCAAACAACATCAATAATAAACATATTGAGCCTCCCAAAATAGTCCACACACAGCCTAATCACTCCATACATACGACGACCACCGTAGTCGTGTCAAACAACCTGGAAATGTTACGAATAACTATCAGCCCATAACCCTACATATATATGGTGTTTCTCCACACCCTTCCTCCTCCAAAACTCCACAAAACAGTAGTAAAATACGCAGCCCAACAGCAACGCAAAACAGTCCACAAAACAATAACATTACTACCAAGCCTTTCGATATATATTTCACAAGTTCTAGCTTCAATGGCTTAGCCGCAACTTGGATAATCTTAAATACATATAGAGTAAGAGGTTCCTTACCTTTATACAGAAATAACAACTCCAATTTGACCTTAAATTTCCATGAAATATCCCTCCAATGCTGCCACAACAACAAAAAAGCGAAACTAGCGATCAATTAGTGTTTTTCGGCACTAGAATCACTTTAGAAGGCTTGAAATCACCTAGGATTGATGTTAAGAACATGAGGGAGTATTTACAGAACATAAACCCTTTAAAACAACCTCCCACACGAGCTGGAACGACACAAAAATGAGCAACAACAAGAAGAACAAGAGACTTACTAGCGCCACAGAATTCCCGACACTTGATTTATGTTGTTTGCCCCTTTTTTGGGTCTTGAATCTTGAGAGAACCTTGAGAGGATGTTCCTAGGGTTCTAAGGTATGAAAATAGTGAGAAGAAATGACTTAAAACGGGTTGGAGGCATCCTATATAGGTCCAAATATCTTAAACCGCCTTAGTGGGCCCCATAGAGAGGTGCTTGGCGCAGTCTCGCAAAAACGCGAATATTTCTCTACTCCGAGATCGTATAGATGAACGGTTTAATACGTTGGAAACTAGACTCATAGATCTTTAATTTGGTTTGTATATCACCCCGTAATTCCTTGTAAATTAGGAGAAAAAATTAGAAATATTTGACCTAATGTTTAAGTAAAATTATGAACCTAAGTTGCGACAACTTTTGTCGACTTTTGTTTCATAACTCGTTTGAGACTTATGATGCGGATATTATATGATTAAAATACCTTAATAAATGACATCTTGAGTGTATTAAGCACCGCTAGATTACCTGAAAATACGAGTTACAACATCCTTGATTCATTTAACTTCTAATACTTGTTAATCACCCTTATACACTCTTGTATCACTTAAGACCAATAGGATTGACTTCGTATCATCTCAAAGATAATTCCTTATTGGATTTATGTTAACTAATATATGGCATGAACTAACACATGTGGATATGGGTTGTAACACCCTCCCCCTTAGGAACATTCGTCCTCAAATGTAATGGTTTATGGGGAGTTTAAATCATCGTGGATTCCATTGGAAATTTCCGATCAATTTTCCCCTATAAAATGGTCACTAGCAAAACTTGCAAGTAATTATGCCCAACATATGGCTTCACAAGGCTACACAAAGCATTATGCGTATTTACATTATCTACATATCACCATTTTGTATTAAGGAGGAGTATTCTCAAATTATTGCTTACCTCATAGAACCGTTTCACCTTCCAATGTATCCTGTCTTCCACCAGCATCCTTGTTATCTTTATTCTGGAATAAGTAAGGGTATTTAGACTTCATCTCCTCTTCTTCTTCCCATGTCATTTCTTCTATATTTTTGTTCCTCCACAATACTTTGACGGAAGCTACATCTTTTATTCTCAGCTTGCAAACTTGCCGATCTAATATCGCCACTGGCACTTCTTCATATGATAGGTCCTCTGTAACTTGTACATCTTTGATAGGGACGACTCAAGAAGGGTCTCCAATACATTTTCTCAACATAGATACATGGAATACCGGGTGGACAAATTCCAATTCGGATGGCAATTCTAACTCATAAGCAACCTGTCCAATTCGTCGAAGAATTTTATACGGCCCGATATACCTTGGACTCAGCTTACCTTTCTTCCCAAAACGCATAATACCCTTCATTGGTGAGATCCTCAGGAAAACCCAATCACCAACCTCAAACTCTAGATCACGATGTCGGACATCAGAATAAGATTTTTGCCTGCTTTGTGTCGTCCTCAATCGCTCCTGTATCACTTTCACCTTCTCAATAGCTTGGTGAATCAAATCTGGCCCATATAATTCTGTTTCACCGACTTCGAACCATCCAACTGGTGATCTACATCTCCTCCCGTATAGTGCCTCGTATGGGGCCATTTTAATACTGGAATGGTAGCTATTGTTATAGGCGAATTCTATGAGTGGAAGATGATCATCCCAATTCCCCTTAAAATCTAGAACACATGCTCGTAGCATATCTTCCAGTGTCTGAATGGTACGTTCAGCCTGTCCGTCAGTCTGCGGATGAAATGCAGTGCTGAGATTTACTTGTGTGCCTAAACCCTTCTGGAAAGACCTCCAAAAGTTAGCCGTAAATTGAGCTCCTCGGTCTGATATAATAGATATGGGCACACCATGAAGCCTAACAATCTCCTTGATATACAACTTTGCATAATCTTCAGCCGTGTAAGTTGTCTTCACTGGCAGAAAATGGGCACATTTTGTAAGTCGATCAATTATCACCCAGATGGAGTCAAACTTATGATAAGAGCGAGGTAATCCAATAATGAAGTCCATATTAATCACCTCCCACTTCCAGGTCGGAATCTCTATATTTTGAAGCAATCCACCGGGTTTCTGATGTTCTATCTTTACTTGTTGACAATTGGGACACTGGGCTACAAATTCTACAATAGACTTCTTCATATTATCCCACCAATACTGCTCCTTGACATCATGATACATCTTTGTTGAGCCGGGATGGACGGAATATCGGGATTGATGAATCTCATTCATAATCTTCTCTCGCAACCCTGCCACATTAGGCACACACAATCGGCTCTGGTATCTCAGTGCCCCATCTTTTCCGATCCCAAAAGCCATACTTTTACACTGTTGAATGCTTTCTCTTAATCGTACTAAGATAGGATCTTCATATTGTCGTGCTTTTACCTCGGCTACCAAAGATGATTCTGATGTATTCTGTACAGTAACACCTCCGTCATCAGAGTCTAACAATCTGATTCTCATATTGGCTAGCTGATGAAGCTCTTTAATCAACCCCCATCTACCTGCCTCAATATGTACTAAGCTTCCCATTGATTTACGGCTGAGAGCATCTGCCACAACATTGGCTTTACCGGGATGATACAATATCTCGACGTCGTAGTCTTTCAATAATTCAAGCCACCTACGCTGCCTCAAATTCAACTCTTTCTGCTTGAAGATGTATTGTAAACTCTTGTGATCTGTGTAGATGTCAACATGGATGCCGTATAAGTAGTGCCGCCATATCTTCAAAGCATATATTACTGCAGCCAATTCCAAATCATGGGTTGGATAATTCTTTTCATGCTTCTTCAATTGTCTTGATGCATAAGCAATCACATTCCCACGCTGCATCAATACGCACCCCAAACCTATACCTGAGGCATCACAATATACCACATAACCTTCTGTTCCTTCAGGAAGAGTGAGCACTGGTGCAGATGTCAATCGATTCTTCAGCTCCTGAAAACTACGTTCACAAGTGTCAGACCACTGGAATTTGGTAGCTTTTTGTGTTAACTTAGTCAATGGTGATGATATAGAGGAAAATCCTTCTACAAACCGCCTATAATATCCTGCTAGCCCTAGGAAGCTGCGGACTTCTGATGGTGTTGTAGGTCTCGGCCAATTCTTTACTGCATCGATCTTCTGAGTGTCGACACTAATACCCTCATCAGATATCACATGGCCAAGGAATGCTACTGAGTTCAGCCAGAATTCACATTTGGAGAGCTTAGCATATAACTTACGATCCTGAAGCGTCTGTAATACTATCCGCAAGTGGCCCGCATGTTCCGCCTCCGAACGAGAATACACTAGAATGTCATCAATGAATACAATCACGAACACATCAAGATAGGGCCTGAATATAGTATTCATGAGATCCATAAAAGCTGCTGGGGCATTTGTTAGCCCGAACGACATCACCAAGAACTCAAAGTGCCCATATCTTGTCCGGAAGGCCGTCTTTGGAATATCCTTCTCCTTAACCCTCACCTGATGATACCCTGAACGTAAATCAATCTTGGAGAAATACTTGGCACCCTGGAGTTGGTCAAACATGTCATCAATTCTTGGAAGTGGATACTTGTTCTTTATAGTAGACTTATTCAACTGTCGATAGTCGATACACATCCGTAATGACCCGTCTTTCTTCCACACGAATAGGACTGGTGCACCCCAAGGTGAAGTGCTAGGCCTAATAAAGACCTTATCCAGCAAGTCCTTCAACTGCACCTTCAATTCTCGCAACTCTGCCGGGGCCATTCTGTATGGAGGAATAGAGATCGGTTGAGTGTCAGGCAACACATCAATGCTAAATTCAATCTCCCTTTCAGGAGGAAGGCTTGGGAGTTCATCTGGGAAAACATCTGGGAATTCGTTGACCACGGGGATTGATTGTAAAGTAGGCAGTTTCGCCTCCGCATCCCTAACGCGAATGAGATGATAAATGTAACCTTTTGAGATCATTTTCCTTGCCTTAAGATAGGAAATAAACCTACCTTTTGGTGTAGCAATATTCCCTTTCCATTCAATGATGGGTTCACCAGGAAATTGAAACCTAACCATCTTCGTACGACAGTCAACATTTGCATAGCATGAGGCCAACCAGTCCATTCCCATTATCACATCAAAATCAACCATTTCTAACTCAAATAAATTTGCCGAGGTTTGACGACTACAAATAATCACAGTGCAACCTCCATATACCCTTCTAGCAATCACAGAATCTCCTATCGGATTAGATACCGCAAGGGGTTTACTTATCAATTCAGGTTCAATGCCAAACTTATTAGCCACAAAGGGTGTAACATATGATAATGTAGATCCCGGATCAATCAGCGCATATACATCATAAGAAAACACAGATATAATACCTGTAACAACATCTGGAGACGACTCGAGATCCTGTCGACCTACTAGAGCATAGGTTCGATTTTGAGCACCACTCGAACTCGGCACTGCACCTCTACCCCTACCACGACCTGTCGACTGCTGAAAACCCCGTGCTGGAGGTCGAACTGATGAGGAAGAACCAGACACAGATCCAGTCGGCTGAGCCATACCATCACCTCCTCTATTAGGACAATCCCGCATCATATGGCCAGGCTGCCCGCACGAATAGCATGCATCAGAACCTCGACGACACAGTCCAAAGTGGGCCTTGCCGCACTGATCACAATGTGGTGTTGGGGGTCTCATCTGACTAGTATCCCTGTGATGTTGCGAGCCAGATGCCCGCGAACTCTGACCTGGACCAGAATAGGATCGATCATATCGAGGCCTCTGAAACTGTGGAGGAGCACTAGCTACAGGTGGCGCCGAACTCCTCGAAAACTGTGGCCTGATGCGGCCTCTGAAGTCATCAGAATACCCTGCAAATCTCGCCCTCTTATGCTGGCCCCTATCCTGCTCCCTAACTGCCCTCTGCTGGCGCTTACGATCCTCTAGGGTCTGGGCATAAGCTTGAATACGGGAAATATCCATGCCCTCCACCAAGGAGGCTGTCGTACACTCATTTATCAGATGTGGTCCCAACCCATTCACGAACATATGCACCCTATCACTCATCTCGGCCACCATATGGGGAGCATACCTTGCCAAAGAATCAAACTGCATACTGTACTCTCGCACACTCATATTACCTTGTCTAAGGTTCAAGAACTTATCAGCTCTAGCTCGTCGTATCTCAACTGGCAAGTAGTGACGAAGAAAGGCCTCAGAAAATTCCTTCCACACAGCTGGAGGAGGGTTCGGACCCCTGGATCTCTCCCAACTATCATACCAGAGAACCGCTAAATCCCGTAGCCGATAAGAAGCCAACTCTACTGCCTCTGTATCACTAACATGCATAACCCGAAGTGTACGATGAACCTGGTCAATAAAAGTCTGTGGGTCCTCCTTGGGGTCTGATCCGGTAAACACTGGAGGGTCTAAATTAATAAAATCACGAACTCTTGTACTAACTGGTTTCTCAGCAGCACCTGTATTCTGCCTCTGAGCCTGAGCAGCTACCAAGCTAGTCAATAACTGCAAAGCACTCCGCATATCCTGGTCTGGAGTGCCAGACGGAGGAACTGGAGGCGCTGGGTGCCTTCTAATATCCTCTGGAGGAGATGGAGTAGATGAGGTATGAGAGGGCATCTCACTCTGAGCCTCACTTTGTCCTACTCTGACTTGGGGCACCTGACTGGTACCCTCTCCCGTTGCTGTATCAAGCTGTCTACTAATCGTTTTCTTCCTAGTGTGAGCACGTGATTTTTGCCTCACGAAAACTACTCCAAAATAAATCAAAAAATAAAATAAATTTCTTTTACTGTACAATTTTTTAATTTGCGTGGTGTTTGTTAAATATTTGTGTTATATCCGTAAATGTTTACATTGTCATAATAAAATGAAAATAAAAATAAAAATATATGTTTCATGCATATCTAGGATTTAATTATGCATTTAATAATTGATTCAAAATAAAATCACAAAAATATGCATTTTTATTTTTATTTTTCGTCATATTAATTGTGTCATTGTGTGATTAATGTTTTATCTACGTGTTAATGGTTATTAAAAGGTATTTAGTATTATTGTAATGATAATTTTTGTTTTTATAATTTTGATTAGGATTTTATTAATTAAGAATAAATTTAGGAAATAAAAAATAGGTTGAAAATATATATATAAAATCAGACCTGGATTAAAATCCAGGCCCAAATCAAGTTAACCCCCCCACAGCCCAAATCAAACGACCCCAGGTCCGGTCCAATCCAGACGAGTCAAAACGACAGCGTTTGGTCATAGCTTCTCAGGGACCGTTGGATCAAATCCAACCAACGGTTGAGATCTCATCACCCTAACCCATAATCCTTACCCGATCCAATACTCGGTTCAACCCGTCCCCCCAAACTTAAGCCAAACGACACCGTTTGGTTAAGTGGATAAATCATGGCCTTCCATTCTGTTAGATCTAACGGCCAGAATCAACCCACCCCGTCCCTATATAAGGCCAAACCCCTACCCCGACCCCTAGCTAAACACCCCCCTCCTCTCCTGTTCATCATCTTCCCAAACCAAACCCCTAACCCTAGCCGCCCTTATTCCCCACCGCCTGAAACCCGGCGGCATCGCCGGTCACGACCTTAACACCCCAGAACCCACTGAACACCCTCTATCCGAATATGTTAGCCTCTTGGCTCGAATCTTTCTGAAGGTTCTCGAATCTTCATTTGAAGATTCGAGCCAAGCTCAGATCTAAACCAAACAGCCCCAAATCGACACCATAGCTTCCCCTAACCACCCTAGGTATGGATCTATTGTTTGTTTGGTTCGAATCCCCTCAGAACTCTTCGAATCTTCTTTTGAAGGTTCGGACCAAACAAGAACTTACCCAGATTTGTTCTAAACTGACACCAAATGACCCCTAGGCTTCCCTCGCCCTTGTGTCATTGTTTGTTCCCCTTGAATCTAACCATAAATGGTTAAACCCCAAATCGAACCTTCAGAAACCCTAAATTTTCCAAGATTGGAATCATTTTCACTTCAGACGAAAGATTGAGGTTTAATCGACCTTAGTCAAAGTATTTTCAGTAGAAAATACTTCGACTAAGGTCTGTTTGATTTCAAACAAAGTCCAAATCCAAGTTGAGTTTGAGTCCGGTTGAATTTGAAGGTTCAGAGGTAATTTTTCTGTTTCTTATGTGTATTCTACGTATATTCTATGTTTGTTTCATTAGTCTGTTTAATTTTTCATAATTTTCTAGTCAATTCTGTTATACTGTCTCCTACCCGTCTACTTGATTCTAAATGTGAATTGTTTCTGTTGATTGTGATTATGTACAATGTGTGTAATCGACTCGATTAAGTTCGTCGATTAGTTGTATTGTGAATCTTGTTTCTAAAAATGTTGACTGAAGCAACCTATTTCGGATGGATTATTTTGTTGTAATCAGTTGTTTCTTATTTGATAATCAGTTTGATTAATACTCGTTAATTAAGTCATCTTTGTTTATAGTTCAATAAAATCCATCAAATGGATGTTGTATGTGTGTTGATTTCTGAGCATTAAGTTTCAGGGCATTGTCAGTATATTGACAATGCTCCTGTATCTGTTTGATCCTAACTCAATGTTGAAGTTCTGTTTAAATTGTTATGTTGAATTCAGTGTGATTTTACAAATGTTGATTAGATGTAATTGTGTTAGAAGGTTACATTCTTAGTTAGGATTCAGTCCAAAACTTTAGGATTGGTTGTAGCTGTCTTAAATCAGATTAATAATTAGGTTTGAACAGATTTTTAAAAAAAAATCTGTATTGTTAGATATTAAGTTTGACAGCAGTAATAATAGTAATCACAGTAGGATTTCTGAGGGTATTTCTGGGACAGAATAGTGAGGGTAATATGATATCATAATGGGCTGAAAGTGGAAAGTTATTGGCTATTATTTAAGGTGATAATGGGAAACAAAGGGTAATGGAACTGCTTAGAATCAGGACAAGATCACTTAAAGTATTCAAAAGCAAATGTTAATGGAACTTTCTGATTTTTAAAAGAGAAAAGGGTCCAGGCAACACTTAAAAAAGATGGGGCAGACCTGTATAAAAGAGGGGATTTGGGACTGACTTGAGAGAGCCTTTCAGTGAGAAAAAAATCAGATTTTAAAAAAAAAATAAGGAGAGATTAGGAGAAAGTTCAGATTTTGGACAGATTTTGAAGAAAAACTGATCAGATTTTGAGATAGATTTTAAGAAAAAATACATCTAGAGTGAGATAAAAGAAAGAGAATCAAGCAGAAATCAGAAAAATGAAAAATCAAAAATAGGAATTGGAAACAGAAAGAAACTGAAATCTGAAGTATTGTTTTTTCGTTGAATCTATTCGGATTTATCTGATTCCATTGTTCAGTTAAAATCTGAAATTTCTTTAAAAATACTGTCACTGTTCATCTGGGTTAACGGGTCTTGTTCAGACTTGCTGTATACTGCTATTCTGCTGATTTTGTTACTGCTGCTACTGCTGAAATTTACTCCTTCTACCTTCATTTTCAGGTACATATCTTTTAAATTCTATGTTGGAAAGAGATTCAACATGACAAATAAATAGAGTTTGAATTGTAATACTATTCATTTGAGCTCTTTAGTTAAAAAATTTCAGCTTTGGTTTCATGTTGGTTAACCAGTAGTGAGTTCGACTCGATGGCTACAAGTTAATTGTCTTGTTTTGAAATTCATATAAAACTTTGTAATAATGTTATCCATGTCAAAATTTCATTAGTTTAGTTATCTTTGAGTTGTGTAAATAGGAAGCATGGCAGCAAGTTGGCTTTTATTTTACACTTTATGGTATTGTTAGCTAGGTATAGTATAATATGGAAATATCAAGGAAAAATATGCTATTAGTTTATTTTGTCAGTTAGTTAGTTGTTGTTTAAGGCTAGATGATGATTGGTTGCATTTTATTCATATATGGTGTAATAGGGATTATGGTTAACATCAATAGTCGGAAGTTGCATTAGTATCCTCCGCTATATTTGCAAACGTCAAAATATGGCGAATAATGTTGTATGTAATATCACTTTATTAAATCAATTAGGTAGATTTGTTCTCTTTCTTAAAATAACAAATGACCTAGGAATGGTATAATGTGAAAGTTAGTAACAATGGTTCACATAAGTTGAGAATCCAATCGGTTTGATTATATATATTTTACGTTCAACCATAAGCAGAATTAACAAAATAATTAGGCCTATTAGATTAAATGCAAGTATATGAGAATAAGATGAGATATACAAATTGCAACACTTTATATCAATGGCAATTAGAAAATAGAATTTGCACTAAGTAAATAATGAAAAATTGTTCAAAAGTACTTCTTCCCTTCATAAATCATTTTTGTTAGTTTCATATACAATTCATTCTTTGGCATATATATAATGTTGTATTTGCTAAAAATCATATTTTTATTCTTTTCTTTGAATTTGAATAGTTGGGATGAATATAATTTATATTCGGAAATTATAATTCGACGGGCAACATTTGATAAATTGTGAATTCCTTTTAAAAGAATTCAAAGACATCCCTTAAATATGAATTTCTCAGGATTTTCATATAAAATGTGTAGATATAACAAACAATTCGTGGAAAATTCATAATACCATTAAGAATAGCTTGCGTAATTAGGGATACGTTCGCGTAACCTTATTATATTGATAAAAGCAATTCGAATTATGCGTACGCGCAATTTCGAGCGAATGTTTAATAAAAGGGATTTCTTCAAGGATGTAAAAAAATAATTTCATATAACCCGGGATGTGCAGTTCACTGTTTAAATATAAGGGTGGTAACATTCTTAATTCTATTTTAAATCACGAACATATGAATTTGTAATAAAGGATATAATATGATCAATTATATTGTGTACACGATGCGTGACATGATCCCCGTAATTATGAAAGGTATATGATACGAATATACGTACACGTAATTCGTTTATATAATTGTAAACAATAAGTAAAAGCGGTAGTAAAAATCATGCAATAAGAACATATTTAGTAAAAATCAAGATAATTAAGCCAATAATAAAAACAGTTGAGCGACCGTGCTAGAACCACGGAATTCGGAAATGCCTAACACCTTCTTCCGGATTAACAAAATTCCTTACTCAGGATTTCTGGTTCGCAGAATAATAAACAGAGTCATATTCTCCTTGATTCAGGGATTAAAACCGGTGACTTGGGACGCCTTAAAATTCTCAGGTGGTGACTCTGAAATAATTAAATAAATCCCGTTTCGACTGTCCTTCAATTGGAGAAAACTCCCAACGCGCCCCGCGGGCGCAGTAAAAAGGAGGTGCGACAGCTCTGGCGACTCCGCTGGGGACCCGAACCCAGAATCTCTGGTTCAGGGTTCAAGAATTCGAGCTTAAAATAACTGTTATAGTTGGCTTTATTTATTATCTGATTTTTACATGATATATGCTTAATGTGCTAAATGATGTTTTTACCGCTTTAATATTATTTGAATTGTGAATATATACAACTGCTACGAAACCCCCTTCTTTCTGAGTCTTCTGAATTTATGGAGTACACGTGCGCGTGGCCCACCTTTCTGTTAAAGTCATACCAAGTAAGACGGAGTTGGGACAAGTAACTAGGCCGGGTAGACTTTCGTGCTCCCGGTACGTTGCCCCCACTTCGGCTCAAACTGTCCGTTTGGGTAAGCCAGGTTTAGAACAATCAACCTCAGGTTTTTCACTTAGAATAACTCAGCCATGTACCGGATCCCTAGTAGGAACGTCTATTTGCATCATGTACATTTGGCCTTGGAGACTCAACACAGGGGTTGGGTCTGTCTAGGACAGGTGAACCCGAAACAAAAAGACCATCCTGATGCATCCTACTTGCTATTTGTGCATTCATTTGCCTCGAACATGCTTGTTGACCAGCTTAAAAGAAATCATGGTAAGAACCGAGGAATAAAGTGGGCTGTTTTAAAAATTTCAAAAAAAAAAAATAGTTTTAAATCTTGAAATAAAGGTATTTAATAAATAAAATGATTTTTTTAGTGTATATTTTCAAAATGAGTCTTGACTTTATTAAATTAAATTTCAGATACAAAATGAGCACCACACAAAACCCCCCATCCACGAATACAGAAGAGTTTCAATTTCAGCTTCAAATGTGGTGGTATGATTTAGGCGAAGATGGTCAAAAATGGGTCGTCAAGCATTTGGGAAATCTCACGGACATTATGAAAGTTAAACCCCGTGATGATCTGATTGCGGCGTTAGTAACTTTTTGGGACCCTGTTCACAATGTCTTTCGTTTCTCTGACTTCGAGCTTACTCCTACATTAGAGGAGATAGCTGGATATGCTGGTTTTGACGGAAGTCTAAGAAATCAAAGCCTGATATTCACAAAGGCTCCTTCGGTACATCGATTCTTCGGTCTTCTGAACATCAGCAGTCAAATCAGGAAAAACAATGTCATCAATGGATGTTGTTCCTTCAACTTTTTGTATTCAAGGTTCGGAAAGTCAGATGGGTTCGAAATTCATGAGAAAGGCCTTACTAACAAGCAAAACAAAGACACTTGGCAGATTCACCGTCGCTTTGCCTTCATGGTGGCTTTTCTAGGAGTCATGGTCTTCCCGAACAAAGAGCGAACAATTGATATTCGCACCGCGAAAGTTGTGCAAATCCTCACCACCAAAGAAAATCACACCCTTGTCCCCATCATTCTATCAGACATTTATCGGGCTTTGACTTTATGTAAATCAGGAGCAAAAGTCTTCGAAGGATGCAAAATTTTGTTGCAAATGTGGGTGATTGAACATCTCCAACAACAGCCCAAGATCATACAGTATGGGCCAAACAATGATAATTACATTGAGAGTTATGAGGAAAGAATAAAAAATTATCAGGCTCCAGAAGGGATAGAAGCATGGGTATCTCATCTAAGGGCTTTAACGGCAAATCAGATTGAATGGACTTTGGGATGGCTCCCGATGAGGGAAGTGATACACATGTCAACCTCAAATAGTTATCTGCTACTATTGGGATTGAGAAGCATCCAGCCGTATGCGCCACTAAGAGTCCTAAGACAACTAGGGAGATATCAAGTAGTTCCTGATGATGAAGATTTGAGTATGCAAGTAATCGAATTACACCCAGAAGCCACTATTCCCGAGGCTCTACTTCAGCAGATGTGGAATGGATGTCGATACTTGAAAAGTGATACTCAAGTCCCAGACACTACAAAGGGTGAGATAAATCCTGGATATGCAAGGTGGTTTGAAAAACGGTCTCGCGTGGATGATGTACCAGAGCCTGAGCTAAGAAGGCCAACAAAAAGACCCCATGTTCAAAACTTCAATGATAAAATCCAAGAGCGGTTGATCTGGGGAGAAAAGGAAAAAGGGTACAAAGCAACTATCCATGCCCTAAAAGAAAATCTGAGAAGCCTCAGTCTGGAGAAAGATTTGCAAGCACAAGAAGCCGAAGGCGAGAAGAAGAGTCTAGCTTGTGAGAATGAAAATCTTCATGCTCGATTCCAAAAAATGAAAAGAGTTTCTGAAACACCAAAGAGGAGCTGGAAGGATCAAAAAACCATCGCCAATCTTTTTGAAAGAATGCAAGATTATGATTCCATTCTTGCAGAAAACGAAAGGGCGTTGAGCAAAGCAAAAGAAAGGATCCAACGATTAAACGAAGAAGCCAGATCTAATAAGGAACGCCAAGATAGGCAGTCCAAAAATGACAGGACACAATTCAAGAAGAAAAAAGACCATTGGATATGATCAGAAGACCAGCTTAGTGCACAACTAGAAGAGGCAAGAAGATGCAACAGAGAACATCAACAAGCAGACATCGACATGGAAAAAGTGCATGCAAGATTAGAGCAGGCCAGACTCCGAGCTCTATTAGAATCAGCTCTAGATCGTGAAAACCGTGTCAGAGATATAGCCACCACTCATCAGCAGCAATTGCAGAACCAAGACCAACGTCTCCAAGATTTCAGGGCATAAATCCATGACCTGGCGGTCTACACTTCTCAAAGTTACGTAAATTGCCAAGGAATGGATTACGAAAGGTTTACAGAGCATGCACCCACTTTTTCCCGTCATCTAGCAATGGAGTTGGAAAGGATGTATCGTACGCTGGGAGGTCATCCAGGTCAAGCCCCACATTGAGCAAATAATCTAATAATCTATAACACAAATGGAAAGTGGGGCACGTTGTGAGATGTTAAGAATTGTATCTTTTATTTTGATTTAAGTGTGTGTGTTTCAAGCCATTTTCTTACAAAGTTTTCAAATGTAATGTCTCATCTTTGTATAATGAATAAAAGTGTTTGCCTCATGTCCGAACTACGCAAGGTCTAATTCATGCGGGGGCATGATACGTAGGCAATCTCTATAAAATTCGACCACCACGATAAAAGATATATATAATAAATAAAAGTGAATAACAATAAAAATTTCAAGAAAGCTGGGACGACACAAGCAGCCGAGCAAATGCATAATAGAAAGGGATTATTTGTCTAGGAGCATTGCATCTCAACGTGTGATTATATATGTGTTAAACTCTCAAAACTAACAAGTTTGTTCATTTTCAGAATTCAAGCAGTTAGTTTCTCTAAAGAGTATACTGGCATATTATCATTATCACACAAGATCAAAAGGACCAATACCCGAAAGTATGTCTATCCCAGATGTTGACACAGGTATGGAGCTAGAGGAGATGGATGTCGGGAAAATGAAAGAAGAGATGTTTAAACTCAAGCAGCAAATGGCTGAGATGTACCAAGCCTGGTCTACAGGACAGTTACCCCCATCTTACCCAAATAACCCTGCTCCATCAATGACCCAAACTCAGGATAATATTACCACTGAATTATCCCCAAATTTCCCCATTTACCAGCACTACCGAGGCACCACCTCTCAGACACCGCAGTCTCCACCTCCAAAACCAGTTTCATACTTTCCTCCACCTGTGACTCCTGTTTTCGTAGCACCTCCCCCGGCTACATTCCACAAATCTCCTAGTGAGCCTACATTCCAGGCCCAGGACAACCAATATTACCCCCCGGAGCCCACCCTCAAAGCCTCCGAAATCCATTCAACTGCTCCTCGTTTTGATCTCCCAACCGAAATTGACAAGCCAGCCAAAAATGCTGAACAAGAAGAGATGTTCAGGAAGGTCAAGAGTCTAGAACAATCGTTCAGAGACATGCGAGGATTAGGTGGGCAAGTCAGTGTAGCATACAAAGATTTGTGCTTATTCCCCAATGTACAATTACCAGTTGGCTTCAAGATGCCCAAATTTGACCTATACAACGGGCACGGCGACCCAGTAGCCCACTTAAGGGGTTTCTGTAGCAAGATGCAAGGAGCTGGGGGAAAGGATGAATTATTGATGGCTTACTTCAGTCAAAGTTTAAGCGGATCAGCTTTGGAGTGGTATACACGCCAGGACCATGGGAGATGGTACACCTGGGATGACCTGGCACAGGCATTCGCATACCATTTCCAATACAATCTGGAAATCATCCCAGATCGACTATCTTTGACAAAATTTGAGAAGAAACACAATGAAAGTTTCAGAGAGTATGGCTTCCGGTGGAGAGAACAGGCAGCAAGAGTGGATCCTCCTATGAAGGAGAGTGAAATGGTAGACTACTTCCTCCAAGCCTTGGAACCAACTTACTATGCCCATTTGGTTTCAGCGGTAGGGAAATCATTCAACGAAGTAGTGAAGATGGGAGGTATGGTGGAAGAAGGCCTCAAGACAAATAAAATCATGAGCTATTCAGCAATTAAGGCAACTACTCAAGCTATTCAAGGCGGGGTAGGAGGAATCGGAAGAAAGAAGAGGGAGGAAGCAGCAGTAGTTGATTCAGGAATTTGGCCGGGACCCAGAGGTTCACCGCTTTACTATAATCAACAACGACCTCGCCAATCAGCTTACCACCATGATTCATCCCAACACTACTATCACCCTTCAGAGCCTCATTTTTCCATTAACCATGCTCAAGCATACAATCAGCCACCTGTTCACACCAATTGGCGTGCTCCTGTCACACCAAATACTTACCCACGAGCCTATCCCGGACCAGGTTTCAGGCCTAGGCCAGCATTCAGGGGAGAAAGGGAACAGAAAAAGAAAACTTACACTCCATTGGGAGAGTCTTACACTAGTCTGTTCCACAGGCTGAGACAGCTAGACATGCTAAGACCAATACAATCCAAGCTACCCAATCCTCCTCCAAAGAATCTGGATTACACCATTAGCTGTGAATATTGCTCTGGTACACCAGGCCATGATACGGAGAAATGCTGGCATTTGAAAAATGCAATACAAGAGTTGATTGATACTAATAAAATCGAGGTTCAAACCCCCGAAGCTCCCAATATCAATAGAAATCCAATGCCAGCCCATCAAGAGGCCAATATGATTGAAATAATACAAGATGATGGGGAGACAAAGAAGCCGTCACAAACTGTCATGATGATCAAGTCTCATGAAGCCAAGCCAGATAAGCAGTTAACAGAGGAGAAGCCGGTACCTAAGCAGAACAGAAATGGTGATGAACCATCTATGATAGTCGAGGAGGGATCATCGAGCAAAGTTGCCACAAAACAAGAAAGGCCGAAAGTGATAGTACCAGGGGTTGCTAACAAACCCATTGTATTCGTGGAAGGAGCCCGTACAGATCGGGTTATTATCACACCTGTAACCCAGCTGCCAGTCATCAACAACAAAGCCATCCCATGGAACTATGAACGGGTGACTGTAATGTACAAGGGAAAAGAAGTCAAGGAAGAAGTGTGTGAGGTGCAAGGCTTGACTCGTTCGGGAAGATGTTTTACGCCCGAAGAGTTAAGAAAAACTAAAAATAATCCAACACCAATAAAGAGAGCTGTGACGGAAGAAGAGGCGGAAGAGTTTTTAAGAAAAATGAAACTCCATGACTATTCTGTTGTGGATCAATTGAAGAAGACGCCCGCTCAAATTTCATTGTTGTCATTACTGATCCATTCAGAGGAGCACCGTCTGGCTTTGATGAAAATCCTGAATGAAGCTCATGTTCCTGAAAAAATCTCTGTAAATCATTTGGGAAGAATAGCCAACAGAATCTTTGAGGCAAACAGAATTACATTTTCTGATGATGAATTGCCTATGGAAGGTACTGAGCACAACAAAGCTCTTTACCTCATAGTGAAATGTGAAAACTCCGTAGTAACCCGGGTATTGGTTGACAGGTCAAGTGCAAACATATGCCTTCTCTCCACGTTAAGCAAATTGAAAATCAAAGAAGAGAGGATCCAGAAAAATAGTATTTGCGTACGGGGGTTTGACGGTGGAAGCAGAGATTCATGTGGCGATATAGTGTTGGAACTAACAATAGGGCTAGTTGAATTCACAATGGAATTTCAAGTACTAGACATAACTGTTTCTTATAATTTGCTGTTGGGTAGACCATGGATCCATGCTGCTAAAGCAGTCCCGTCAACACTACACCATGCGGTCAAGTTCGAATGGGATCATCAAGAAATAGTTGTGTATGGAGAAGAAAGTCTAAATGCTCACAGCAGGGCCATTGTACCGGTCGAGGGAACAGAAATGACCAGGGACCATGGGTATACCAAGTATCCGACACAGTGTCGGTAGAGAAAATTCCAGAGGGGAAGTACCTTCCGAATCCAAAGATATCCTCTACATCAGTCATGGTAGCTTATGAAATGTTAAAAAATGGTTTTATACCCGGCAAAGGTCTGGGATCATCTTTGCAAGGAATTATACAACCAGTATCTCTCCCCGAGAACTGGGGAACATTCGGTTTGGGGTTCATACCCACTGTCAATGACGTGATAAAGGCCAGAAAGTTGAAACACAAGGCATGGGTTCTTCCAAAACCGGTCCCACATCTGTCAAAGTCTTTTGTCAAGACTGGTGCTAAAAATCGCCCGATAACAACAATTCCTAAATCCGGGGTCAATCCTGAGGAAGAATTAATTGAAAGGTTCGAGAAATTGTTTGATGATGTGAATATGTTGGAAAGCGGAGAAGGGTGTAGCAACGCAGAAGTTCAATTCGTTGGGCCAGAAACAAAGCTTAATAATTGGAAAGCCACTCCTCTCCCCATTCGAAAGGAGTCTTGGTAGTTTATTTTGATTTTCTTTCAAGTTTGTTTGGGTTACTTCAGGGTTGTAATCCCAAAGCTTATCTTACAGTTTGTTTGAAGTGTGCAAACCTTGTTATCTTTCATCATCCAATAAAAAGCAGTTTCCTTTTTATTATCATTCCTGATAGTTTTCTTTTCTTTTTCTTCTTTTTTCTGTACAGTTCTTTTTACGCCGGCTCTAGTGATATGGCATGCATGAGGAATCCTCAGCCCAGTCTTAAAAATCAATCTGGTTCCGAAGTAATAATTCAAGAAATATATTGTGATTATGAATCAGAATACGATGAAGATGGGGTTTTTAAAGAGATTTGTAAAGAGTTAATTCACTTTGAGGAAAAAATCAAACCTAACTTGAGTGATACCGAGGACATCAATATAGGGGACACGAGTAATATCCGGTAAACTAAAATAAGTGTCCATCTCGAACCAAAGATCCGAGAAGAGTTAATTAAAGCACTCATAGAATTTAAAGATGTTTTTGCATGGTCATATGACGACATGCCGGGCCTGAGCACTGATTTAGTGGTTCACAAATTGCCCACCGATCCAACGGTGCCTCCTGTCAAGCAAAGGCTGAGAAAATTCAAGCCTGATATGAGTGTGAGAATTAAGGAAGAAATCACCAAACAATTGGAAGCAAAGGTTATTCGAGTCACTCGATATCCTGTTTGGTTAGCTAATATCGTTCCTGTGCCAAAGAAAGACGGTAAAATTAGAGTATGCGTCGACTACCGCAATCTCAACAAAGCCAGTCCGAAGGATAATTTCCCATTACCCAATATCCATATTTTGATCGATAATTGTGCCAAGCACGATATAGGATCTTTCGTGGATTGTTATGCCGGGTATCATCAAATTTTGATGGATGAAGAAGACGCAGAAAAGACGACATTCATCACACCATGGGGAACTTATTGCTACCGGGTAATGCCATTCGGTTTGAAGAACGCCGGAGCAACCTATATGAGAGCAATGACCACAATGTTTCATGATATGATACACAAGGAGATTGAGGTATACGTGGACGATGTAATCATAAAATCAAAGCATCAGACCAACCACGTTGGGGATTTGAGGAAATTCTTCTTAAGACTTCGAAGGTACAACCTCAAGCTTAACCCTGCCAAATGCGCATTTGGAGTTCCATCTGGAAAGTTGCTGGGATTCATAGTCAGTCGACGAGGCATCGAGCTAGACCCATCAAAAATCAAAGCCATCCAAGAATTGCCACCTCCAAGGAACAAAACTGAAGTAATGAGTTTGCTGGGAAGGTTAAATTACATCAGCAGGTTTATTGCTCAGCTCACAACAACCTGTGAGCCAATTTTCAAATTGTTGAAAAAGGATGCTGCGGTCAAATGGACCGATGAGTGTCAAGAAGCATTCGATAAGATAAAAGGGTACTTGTCGAACCCACCCTTGTTGGTCCCGCCAGAGCCAGGAAGACCTTTGATTCTTTACTTGACGGTCTTGGAAAATTCATTTGGTTGTGTATTGGGGCAACATGACCTCACTGGCAGAAAAGAACAGGCCATCTATTACCTTAGCAAGAAATTCACAGCTTATGAGGTTAAGTATACTCATCTGGAGAAGACATGTTGCGCCCTGACTTGGGTAGCTCAAAAATTGAAACACTACTTGTCATCCTACACTACTTACCTCATTTATCGTCTGGATCCATTGAAATATATTTTTCAAAAGCCTATGCCAACGGGAAGACTTGCAAAGTGGTAGATATTGCTCACAGAATTTGACATCATCTATGTGACTCGAACTGCAATGAAGGCCCAAGCACTGGCCGATCATTTAGCCGAAAACCCGGTCGATGAGGAATACGAACCATTGAAAACCTATTTTCCTGATGAAGAAATAATGCACATCGACGAGGTGGAGCGAATTGAAAAACCTGGCTGGAAACTTTTCTTTGATGGAGCCGCTAACATGAAAGGAGTCGGGATAGGAGCTGTAATCATCTCTGAAATAGGGCATCACTATCCTGTTACGGCTCAACTGCGATTTTATTGCACCAATAATATGGCTGAATATGAAGCTTGTATTATGGGTTTAAGGCTAGCCGCAGACATGGGTATCCAAGAAATCTTAGTCATGGGAGATTCGGATCTTCTGGTACATCAAATTCAAGGAGAATGGGAAACCCGAGACTTAAAGCTCATACCATACCGACAATGTCTACATGATCTTTGTCAGCAGTTTCAATCAGTGGAATTCCGGCATATTCCAAGGATTCGTAATGAGGTTGCCGATGCATTAGCTACCTTGGCATCAATGTTGCACCATCCAGACAAAGCTTATGTGGATCCACTACATATTCGAGTCCACGATCAGCACGCTTATTGCAATATGGTTGAAGAAGAATTTGATGGTGAACCATGGTTCCACGACATCAAGGAGTATATCAGGATGGGGATATATCCCGCACAAGCCACAGGAGATCAAAAGAGGACCATTAGGCGATTGGCAAATGGATTCTTCTTAAGCGGAGGAGTTTTGTATAAAAGAACACCAGATCTTGGATTATTAAGATGCATAGATGCCAGACAAGCTACAGCTGTCATGTCTGAAGTACATTCGGGAGTTTGCGGACCCCACATGAGTGGATATGTGTTGGCAAAGAAAATCCTCCGAGCTGGTTACTATTGGCTTACCATGGAGCGAGATTGTATCAGTTTTGTGCGCAAGTGTCATCAATGCCAGATACACGGAGATTTGATTCATTCTCCACCATCCGAGTTGCACACAATGTCGGCACCATGGCCCTTCGTTGCCTGGGGCATGGATGTGATTGGACCAATTGAGCCGGCAGCATCCAATGGGCACAGGTTCATTCTGGTAGCCATTGATTATTTTACCAAATGGGTTGAGGCCAAGACATTCAAATCAGTGACCAAGAAAGCTGTGGTCGATTTTGTCCACTCAAATATCATATGTCGATTCGGAATCCCAAAGGTGATCATCACAGATAACGGTGCTAATCTTAACAGCAACTTAATGAAGGAAGTATGTCAACAGTTTAAGATTACGCATCGCAACTCTACCCCATATCGGCCCAAGGCGAATGGAGCAGTCGAGGCAGCCAACAAAAACATAAAGAAGATACTTCGGAAAATAATAGAAGGTTCAAGACAATGGCACGAAAAACTACCATTTGCGTTATTGGGATACCGCACTACTGTTCGCACTTCAGTAGGAGCAACTCCTTATTTGTTGGTATATGGCACTGAAGTAGTAATTCCTGCAGAAGTTGAGATTCCTTCCCTTCGGATCATCGCCAAAGCAAAGATTGATGATGATGAATGGGTCAAAACCCGTCTAGAACAGTTAAACTTGATTGATGAAAAACGATTGGCCGCAGTATGTCATGGTCAATTATATCAATGAAGAATAGCAAGAGCATACAACAAAAAAGTGCATCCACGGAAGTTCGAAGTGGGCCAACATGTGTTGAAACGTATTCTTCCACATCAGGTTGAGGCAAAAGGCAAATTTGCCCCGAATTGGCAAGGACCATTCATTGTGACCAGAGTATTATCGAATGGTGCACTATGCTTAACAGATATTGAAGGCAAATGCATAGATATGGCAATCAATTCTGACGCGGTAAAAAGATATTATGCATAACTTTTGAATGTTTGTATTTAGCATTATTTCGAAGATTGGAATGACAAAGACAATTTATTCTTCTATCCAAACACTATACCCTTTGCTTCCCCTTTTGAGCCATATTTGTTTCGTTCCTACCCTCTCTTGGAATCGATGAAAATCAAATATGAAATAACAATAATAAAAAAATAAAAAAAAAGAAGAAAAGAAAATCACTATTATTTAGTGAACTACGTTTGACCTGATTCCTCAAAGAAGGATACGTAGGCGCCTCACGGCTCGGTCATAGGGTGCACAAAATGCATAATATGCACAAAAGAAACATCAAGAGACCCCAATCAAGAAAACTGGGGCAGGAGTTGTATTGGAAATAAGAAATAGATTCCAAGAGTTGTAACTTTAAACCCATACCAAAACTGTTTAGTTTTTGATACTTTTCCATTTCCCACCACATACCAAAAAGACCTTTCGACCAATCTTAGAAAAATGCTGAGTCAAGCAAATGAAGATGGTTTATAACACTCTGGTACAAACAAGAAAAGAAAGTAAAAATGAAAGAGTCTTATAGGTGAAAACCCACACGGGCACCATAAGGCGACTGAAGTTGAGAGAAAGTAAAATGAGAGAGTCTTATTGGTGAAAACCTTCGTAGGCACCATAAGGAGAAAAGGAAGTAAGAAATGAACAAATGAGGAAGGTTTATCGGTGAAAACTCTTTGAGATATTGCAAGTCCAACAGGTCTGTAAAATGAAAAATGAAGTTGGATTACGGAAATTTTGGGGAAAACAAAAATGAGACAATTGAAAGGAGATTGATTAAAAGACTGGGTTGATTAATCCAAATTGCATACCATGATCATTGGCGCCAGTGACTCCAATCAGATAAGTCCTTTATTCCTTCGTCAACGATCATCCAAATTTGGATTTTTCTTTTCATTCTATAATTGTCGAAATCAGCGTGTTTCGTCACTAATAATCTTACTTTTCTAAAGCTTTGAGATAAGTTTTATTCCAAACAAATAAGAAGGAATGTCAAGGTATACTACCAAGATTCAAGATTACATGATGCAAAATACGGCCATGAAAGGCGGGAGATAAAAATAATAAGATATGGGTGTAAGAAAAGTGGAATCAAAAGTGGATCAGCAATGTCAGGAGAACATATGATTACGGTTAAAAGGGTTTGAAGGAAAACATACAGAGGGGAATCCTATAGTTAAGGATCAATTACAAGGACAAAGAATTAAAGAAGAAATCAGGCGTCCACCTGGAGAATGAGGATGAATTGAAGAAGAAGTCAGGCGTCCACCTGGAGAATGAGGATGATAATTAAAGAAGTCAGGCGTCCACCTGGAGAATGAGGACAAAGAAAAGAAGAAGTCAGGCGTCCACCTGGAGAATGAGGATGAGAATTGAAGAAGTCAGGCGTCCACCTGGAGAATGAGGATGAGAATTGAAGAAGTCAGGCGTCCACCTGGAGAATGAGGATGAAGAAGTTAAAAAGAAGTCAGGCGTCCACCTGGAGAATGAGGATGAGAATTGAAGAAGTCAGGCGTCCACCTGGAGAATGAGGATGAGAATTAAAGAAGTCAGGCGTCCACCTGGAGAATGATGATGAATTGAAGAAGAAGTCAGGCGTCCACCTGGAGAATGAGGATGAGAATTAAAGAAGTCAGGCGTCCACCTGGAGAATGAGGACAAAGAATTGAAGAAGTCAGGCGTCCACCTGGAGAACGAGGATAAGAATTAAAGAAGTCAGGCGTCCACCTGGAGAATGAGGACAAAGAATTGAAGAAGTCAGGCGTCCACCTGGAGAATGAGGATGAAGAAGTTAAAAAGAAGTCAGGCGTCCACCTGGAGAATGAGGATGAGAATTGAAGAAGTCAGGCGTCCACCTGGAGAATGAGGATAAAGAAAAAAAAAAGTCAGGCGTCCACCTGGAGAATGAGGATGAAAAAAGAAGAAATCAGGCGTCCACCTGGAGAATGAGGATGAGAAAAGAAGAAGTCAGGCGTCCACCTGGAGAATGAGGATAAGAATTAAAAGAAGTCAGGCGTCAACCTGGAGAATGAGGACAAAGAGTTGAAGAAATCAGGCGAATGAGGATAAAAATTAAAAGAAGTCAGGCGTCCACCTGGAGAATGAGGATAAGAATTGAAGAAATCAGGCATCCACCTGGAGAATGAGGATGAAAATCAGAAGTCAGGCACCCACCTGGAGAACAAGGGAATACAATTGAAGTATTGAAGTCAAAAGCCCGCTCATATGAGAAAGGAGCACACTTAGAATCAATAAAGCAGAGGAGTCCAACAAAATCCCCAGCAAGAAACAACAAGAGTCCCAAACAGATGAAGAAAATACGGGACACAATGAAAAGGAAAACGGAATAAGCCAAATGCCCAAGAGTCACCAAGATATCAAGACAACAAGAAACGCAAGGGCATGATCTAGATAAGATTTTATAATTCATGTACCATAGTCTAGTTTAGCTTTTTGTATTACCTTTGAAGTAAGGTGTAATAAGGAGGTCAGCAAGCAGTAAAAACAGCACGAAGCAGCAGTAACATCACAGTCCCACGGTAGTCCCAGCTACCCAAAACTTCCTGAACTACATTGACCTGATTCCTTTATAGCCAAGGATATGTAGGAAACCTTTGAAGCAGAGGTTCGGTCAAATCTTTCAAAAAATGCTTCCAACGTAGTATTTGAACGGGCAAAAATCGCTCGTATCCGCTCACTTTATCTTTGCACGAAAACTCTTCGAGTTTCCGCACAAAGAGGGCAGCTGTGAGCACGTGATTTTTGCCTCACGAAAACTACTCCAAAATAAATCAAAAAATAAAATAAATTTCTTTTACTGTACAATTTTTTAATTTGCGTGGTGTTTGTTAAATATTTGTGTTATATCCGTAAATGTTTACATTGTCATAATAAAATGAAAATAAAAATAAAAATATATGTTTCATGCATATCTAGGATTTAATTATGCATTTAATAATTGATTCAAAATAAAATCACAAAAATATGCATTTTTATTTTTATTTTTCGTCATATTAATTGTGTCATTGTGTGATTAATGTTTTATCTACGTGTTAATGGTTATTAAAAGGTAATTAGTATTATTGTAATGATAATTTTTGTTTTTATAATTTTGATTAGGATTTTATTAATTAAGAATAAATTTAGGAAATAAAAAATAGGCTTGAAAATATATATATAAAATCGGACCTGGATTAAAATCCAGGCCCAAATCAAGTTAACCCCCCCCCCCACAGCCCAAATCAAACGACCCCAGGTCCGGTCCAATCCAGACGAGTCAAAACGACAACGTTTGGTCATAGCTTCTCAGGGACCGTTGGATCAAATCCAACCAACAGTTGAGATCTCATCACCCTAACCCATAATCCTTACCCGATCTAATACCCGGTTCAACCCGTCCCCCCAAACTTAAGCCAAACGACACCGTTTGGTTAAGTGGATAAATCCTGGCCTTCCATTCTGTTAGATCTAACGGCCAGAATCAACCCACCCCGTCCCTATATAAGGCCAAACCCCTACCCCGGCCCCCTGGCTAAACACCCCCCCTCCTCTCCTATTCATCATCTTCCCAAACCAAACCCCTAACCCTAGCCGCCCTTATTCCCCACCGCCTGAAACCCGGCGGCATCAACGCCGCCGGTCACCACCTTAACACCCCAGAACCCCTTGAACACCCTCTATCCGAATATGTTAGCCTCTTGGCTCGAATCTTCCTGAAGGTTCTCGAATCTTCATTTGAAGATTCGAGCCAAGCTCAGATCTAAACCAAACAGCCCCAAATCGACACCATAGCTTCCCCTAACCACCATAGGTATGGATCTATTGTTTGTTTGGTTTGAATCCTCTCAAAACTCTTCGAATCTTCTTTTGAAGGTTCGGACCAAACAAGAACTTACCCAGATTTGTTCTAAACTGACACCAAATGACCCCTAAGCTTCCCTCGCCCTTGTGTCATTGTTTGTTCCCCTCGAATCTAACCAGAAATGGTTAAACCCCAAATCGAACCTTCAGAAACCCTAAATTTTCCAAGATTGGAATCTTTTTCACTTCAGACGAAAGATTGAGGTTTAATCGACCTTAGTTAAGGTCTGTTTGATTTCAAACAAAGTCCAAATCCAAGTTGAGTTTGAGTCCGGTTGAATTTGAAGGTTCAGAGGTAATTTTTCTGTTTCTTATGTGTATTCTATGTATATTGTATGTTTGTTTCATTAGTCTGTTTAATTTTTCATAATTTTCTAGTCAATTCTGTTATACTGTCTCCTACCCGTCTACTTGATTCTAAATGTGAATTGTTTCTGTTGATTGTGATTATGTACAATGTGTGTAATCGACTCGATTAAGTTCGTCGATTAGTTGTATTGTGAATCTTGTTTCTGAAAATGTTGACTGAAGCAACCTATTTCGGATGGATTATTTTGTTGTAATCAGTTGTTTCTTATTTGATAATCAGTTTGATTAATACTCGTTAATTAAGTCATCTTTGTTTATAGTTCAATAAAATCCATCAAATGGATGTTGTATGTGTGTTGATTTCTGAGCATTAAGTTTCAGGGCATTGTCAGTATATTGACAATGCTCCTGTATCTGTTTGATCCTAACTCAATGTTGAAGTTCTGTTTAAATTGTTATGTTGAATTCAGTGTGATTTTACAAATGTTGATTAGATGTAATTGTGTTAGAAGGTTACATTCTTAGTTAGGATTCAGTCCAAAACTTTAGGATTGGTTGTAGCTGTCTTAAATCAGATTAATAATCAGGTTTGAACAGATTTTTAAAAAAAAATCTGTATTGTTAGATATTAAGTTTGACAGCAGTAATAATAGTAATCACAGTAGGATTTCTGAGGGTATTTCTGGGACAAAATAGTGAGGGTAATATGATATCATAATGGGCTGAAAGTGGAAAGTTATTGGCTATTATTTAAGGTGATAATGGGAAACAAAGGGTAATGGGGCTGCTTAGAATCAGGACAAGATCACTTAAAGTATTCAAAAGCAAATGTTAATGGAACTTTCTGATTTTTAAAAGAGAAAAGGGTCCAGGCAACACTTAAAAAAGATGGGGCAGACCTGTATAAAAGAGGGGATTTGGGACTGACTTGAGAGAGCCTTTTAGTGAGAAAAAAAATCAGATTTTTTTTAAAAAAAAGAAAAATAAGGAGAGATTAGGAGAAAGTTCAGATTTTTGACAGATTTTGAAGAAAAACTGATCAGATTTTGAGAGAGATTTTAAGAAAAAATACATCTAGAGTGAGATAAAAGAAAGAGAATCAAGCAGAAATCAGAAAAATGAAAAATCAAAAATAGGAATTGGAAACAGAAAGAAACTGAAATCTGAAGTATTGTTCTTTTGTTGAATCTATTCGGATTTATCTGATTCCATTGTTCAGTTAAAATTTGAAATTTCTTTAAAAATACTGTCACTGTTCATCTGGGTTAACGGGTCTTGTTCAGACTTACTGTATACTGCTATTCTGCTGATTTTGTTACTGCTGCTACTGCTGAAATTTACTCCTTCTACCTTCATTTTCAGGTACATATCTTTTAAATTCTATGTTGGAAAGAGATTCAACATGACAAATAAATAGAGTTTGAATTGTAATACTATTCATTTGAGCTCTTTAGTTAAAAAATTTCAGCTTTGGTTTCATGTTGGTTAACCAGTAGTGAGTTCGACTCGATGGCTACAAGTTAATTGTCTTGTTTTGAAATTCATATAAAACTTTGTAATAATGTTATCCATGTCAAAATTTCATTAGTTTAGTTATCTTTGAGTTGTGTAAATAGGAAGCATGGCAGCAAGTTGGCTTTTATTTTACACTTTATGGTATTGTTAGCTAGGTATAGCATAATATGGAAATATCAAGGAAAAATATGCTATTAGTTTATTTTGTCAGTTAGTTAGTTGTTGTTTAAGGCTAGATGATGATTGGTTGCATTTTATTCATATATGGTGTAATAGGGATTATGGTTAACATCAATAGTCGGAAGTTGCATTAGTATCCTCCGCTATATTTGCAAACGTCAAAATATGGCGAATAATGTTGTATGTAATATCACTTTATTAAATCAATTAGGTAGATTTGTTCTCTTTCTTAAAATAACAAATGGCCTAGGAATGTTATAATGTGAAAGTTAGTAACAATGGTTCACATAAGTTGAGAATCCAATCGGTTTGATTATATATATCTTACGTTCAACCATAAGCAGAATTAACAAAATAATTAGGCCTATTAGATTAAATGCAAGTATATGAGAATAAGATGAGATATACAAATTGCAACACTTTATATCAATGGAAATTAGAAAATAGAATTTGCACTAAGTAAATAATGAAAAATTGTTCAAAAGTACTTCTTCCCTTCATAAATTATTTTTGTTAGTTTCATATACAATTCATTCTTTGGCATATATATAATGTTGTATTTGCTAAAAATCATATTTTTATTCTTTTCTTTGAATTTGAATAGTTGGGATGAATATAATTTATATTCGGAAATTATAATCGACGGGCAACATTTGATAAATTGTGAATTCCTTTTAAAAGAATTCAAAGACATCCCTTAAATATGAATTTCTCAGGATTTTCATATAAAATGTGTAGATATAACAAACAATTCGTGGAAAATTCATAATACCATTAAGAATAGCTTGCGTAATTAGGGATACGTTCGCGTAACCTGATTATATTGATAAAAGCAATTCGAATTATGCGTACGCGCAATTTCGAGCGAATGTTTAATAAAAGGGATTTCTTCAAGGATGTAAAAAAATAATTTCATATAACCCGGGATGTGCAGTTCACTGTTTAAATATAAGGGTGGTAACATTCTTAATTCTATTTTAAATCACGAACATATGAATTTGTAATAAAGGATATAATATGATCAATTATATTGTGTACACGTATGCGTGACATGATCCCCGTAATTATGAAAGGTATATAATACGAATATACGTACGCGTAATTCGTTTATATAATTGTAAACAATAAGTAAAAGCGGTAGTAAAATCATGCAATAAAAACGTATTTAGTAAAAATCAAGATAATTAAGCCAATAATAAAAACAGTTGAGCGACCGTGCTAGAACCACGGAATTCGGAAATGCCTAACACCTTCTTCCGGATTAACAGAATTCCTTACTCAGGATTTCTGGTTCGCAGAATAATAAACAGAGTCATATTCTCCTCGATTCAGGGATTAAAACCGGTGACTTGGGACGCCTTAAAATTCCCAGGTGGCGACTCTGAAATAATTAAATAAATCCCGTTTCTGACTTGGGGCACCTGACTGGTACCCTCTCCCGCTGCTGTATCAAGCCGTCTACTAATCGTTTGCTTCCTAGTCGAAGGCATCACTGAAAAAAACAAGGTGAATATTAGAGACGAACACTTACGACTCAACTCTACGCACGATCTAGATTCAGGAAGAAGGTAACAACCCTAGATGTCATGTAGCCTCCTGATTATAAATGTGGCGCGCTACACATCCATAATCAAGACTCTACTAGACACGGCTCATAGACAACCCCTAGGATAGACTTGCTCTGATACCAAGTTTGTCACGACCCAAACTGAAGGGCCATGACTAGCACCCGACCACACTTGCCGAGCACCAACGTACATTTCATCTAACCTTCATTATTATCTTTTAAGGCTGACGAGATCAATATAAATGGTAGACCTAGATCATGGACAACCAACAATAAAATATGACGGCATGAACATACATAGCAGGGGATGACCAGACAATCAAGAAACTACATATAAGGTATGAGCTACCACGCTACTATGAAAGACTATACAACAAAAACTAGCCGACAAGGCATACCAAACTATACATGAGTCGACACCTGTCTATGAGCCTCTAAAGGAACATAAGTGCTGCAACATAGCCGGAACAGGGCCCCGACATACCCATAATGTCTATAACAAAAATGCATACCAAGACCAAGGCAAGTCCGGAGAAGGAAATGCATGAAATGCATGATACATATGTATAAATACATAAACCTTTAAAACATTCGCCTCTGTGGGCATCATCATCATCATATCGTACCCGGCCATAATAGGATCGGTAAAAAAACGTACCCGGCCATCATAAGGCTCGGTAGAATCGTACCCGGCCACGTGGAGCTCGGTAAAACCCAACTGATCAGTGGTTGCACAATAGGTGCCGTACCCGGCCAACTATAGCGTGGCTCGGTAGAGTAAAATAGATACATATATATAATGCATGCTCGACTCATGGAATCACATTCTAAACCTTTCGGAGTGACGTAAGGTCGGTATCCTCTATACACGTTATTAGGACTAACTCTTCACTATGAACCTTATAAGAATCAGGAAGTACCAACAACATTGATAACATAAGAATAAGAGAAGCAACATTAACATCAATCGTTCCATAAGAGGGAAAACAATGTAAGTACTGCTAGCTTCTAAGAGTAGAGTATCTTGGAAGCTCGTTCATTACATTATGTACAATCGGAGTCGTGCAAAAGAAGGAAAGGGATAGCCTCACATACCTTGTATATACTGCCCCAATCTCAAGCTATGCAATTGTCAAAACTCCTTAGTCTACAATAAGAGAAACGATACTATCATTATCATTTAAGCGTCATAACTATTATGTATCGACCACAACCTATTTTACGATGAAACGGACAGCACCTCCCCTATATATATGACCTCACACCATTCAAAACAATCACCAAACAGCCCAAACAACATCAATAATAAACATATTGAGCCTCCCAAAATAGTCCACACACAGCCTAATCACTCCATACATACGACGACCACCGTAGTCGTGTCAAACAACCTGGAAATGTTACGAATAACTATCAGCCCATAACCCTACATATATATGGTGTTTCTCCACACCCTTCCTCCTCCAAAACTCCACAAAACAGTAGTAAAATACGCAGCCCAACAGCAACGCAAAACAGTCCACAAAACAATAACATTACTACCAAGCCTTTCGATATATATTTCACAAGTTCTAGCTTCAATGGCTTAGCCGCAACTTGGATAATCTTAAATACATATAGAGTAAGAGGTTCCTTACCTTTATACAGAAATAAAAACTCCAATTTGACCTTAAATTTCCATGAAATATCCCTCCAATGCTGCCACAACAACAAAAAAGCGAAACTAGCGATCAATTAGTGTTTTTCGGCACTAGAATCACTTTAGAAGGCTTGAAATCACCTAGGATTGATATTAAGAACATGAGGGAGTATTTACAGAACATAAACCCTTTAAAACAACCTCCCACACGAGCTGGAACGACACAAAAATGAGCAACAACAAGAAGAACAAGAGACTTACTAGCGCCACGGAATTCCCGACACTTGATTTGTGTTGTTTGCCCTTTTTTGGGTCTTGAATCTTGAGAGAACCTTGAGAGGATGTTCCTAGGGTTCTAAGGTCTGAAAATAGTGAGAAGAAATGACTTAAAACGGGTTGGAGGCATCCTATATAGGTCCAAATATCTTAAACCGCCTTAGTGGGCCCCATAGAGAGGTGCTTGGCGCAGTCTCGCGAAAACGCGAATATCTCTCTACTCCGAGATCGTATCGATGAACGGTTTAATGCGTTGGAAACTAGACTCATAGATCTTTAATTTTGTTGGTATATCACCTCGTAATTCCTTGTAAATTAGGAGAAAAGATTAGAAACATTTGACCTAATGTTTAAGTAAAATTATGAACCTAAGTTGCGACAACTTTTGTCGACTTTTGTTTCATAACTCGTTTGACTTCAAGACTTATGATACGGATATTATATGATTAAAATACCTTAATAAATGACCTCTTGAGTGTATTAAGCACCGCTAGATTACCTGAAAATACGAGTTACAACATCCTTGATTCATTAAACTTCTAATACTTGTTAATTACCCTTATACACTTTTGTATCACTTAAGACCAATAGGATTGACTTCTTATCATTTCAAAGATAATTCCTTATTGGATTTATGTTAACTAATATATGGCATGAACTAACACATGTGGATATGGGTTGTAACAGAACATGACGCTAAGACTTATGTTTAGAAATGTGATAAGTGTAATGCCACGCACCGTTGGTGCATCAACCGGCAAAGCTATTGAACTTGGTTATGTTGCCCTGGTCATTCATGAAATGGGGGATAGACATAGTCTGTCTATTGTCATCGTCTCCGATAAGGTAAGATTTCTTTTAATTTCAGCTAACTACTTTTCTAAGTAGGTTGAAGTAGGTCCTTACTATAAAATCGGCGAGCGTGAAGTAGTCGATTTCCTATGGGAGAACATAATTTGCAGGTTCGAGATACCAAAAGAGATAGCTTGTGACAGTAGGCCACAGTTTATAAGCACAAAGGTCACAAAATTCCTTGAAGATTTGAAAATTAAAAAATAGCGCAAATGGCCAAACAAAATTGACAAACAAAGTGATTATTCAAATTCTCAAAAAGAGATTGGAAGCAGATAAAGGCTAATGGACCAAAGAGCTATCGGGAGTTCAATTAGCATACCGAACAACGGCCAAATCAAGCATGAGGGAGACACCTATCTCTCTCATATACGGAGCATAAGCCCTGATCCCCATTGAATTAGGAGAACCTACCATGAGATACTTCCGGGGGGACGAAGAAGCAAGCAACGAAGTATTATTGGGCATATTAGAGCTTCTCAATGAATGTATAGACTTGGCACATATAATGATGGCGGCCCTAAAATAAATAATGGAAAGATATTACAATGGAAGAGCCAATATCCGTTATTTCAAAGTGGAAGACTTGGTTTTAAGAAAAATGACTCAAAATACCAGTTAGGAATCATACTAAAAGTATGTGCTACACTATTTTTCCCTTCATCCAGTTTTTGTCCGAATTGAATTTTTCTGACAATGTTTTTAATGAGGAAGCAATAGAAAGTATACTATGGAGAAAGCACTAACAGAACAAATAAGTCATTTAAATTAAAAGGCATGGAAGCAATGAGCCACTACAGGACGGTTAGATAGTCTTTTGCTCGACAACAAAGTTTCTACCAGGAAATAAAGCTTGCTATTGGGCCAAAGGTTACCCGACCGTTCACGAGTGCAAGTCACTAGAGGTGGTTATGTAATATTTGGCTCTATATCAAAGTTCTTAACGGGAAGTGAATCTTGCTATCGGACCAAAGATTATCCAACCATTCACTAGGAGGATCTTCAAAGAATAAAGAACAAAACTTCCATTGTTCAAATTCACATTCTTCATATTAGAACACTAGGGGGGATTGATATGAGAATACGACAACATGACTGCCACATAAACCGGGATTACAAAATCTGAGAACAAAAATGTATCATCGGGACTAGGGCTGTATATCGGGTGGTTATTTACACTTAACGGTCCAGCTTATCGGTTATCGGCTTGTAAATATATTAATTCTCTAGCCATCCGATAATATATTTGGTGGATTGGTATCGATTTAGCTATTATCGGCTAAATTAAATAGACTATGAGTTCATATACCACTTGATATTAAATCACTAAATTTAAACCCATTTATATTAATTTGCTTGATCTAAATTGCCTAAAAGTATGATGCTTTTTTGTTACTGCAGTACCCCTATTTGACAGTACAACTATTTGTTTAACTGATGTTCCTTTTTACAAAGACACTTATAAGTTATAATCACTAATTTTAATAAAATCTAGAACTATGGAAATGGAAATTTAGAAATAAATCTAGAACAATTGGAGGAGACATCCAAAGTACAATTGATACAGCTAAAAGTTCTTAGAAGAAATTAGGAATTTAGATTTTAGGGTTTTAAAATTAGTGGAAGAGATATTTAATATACATAGGGATAAAAATATAAATATAAAAATTCTTAACGGGTTAACTATTTATCCGATAAGAAAATAGTATAATTCTCCCTCAAACCGATAGCCGTTAATTATAAAATTTCAACACCACTCGTGTCGCACCCCCTTTTTCCTCGCGGAGTCCGGGTTTCGACATTTTGGGGCAACTCCTTTCCTTTTGGAAATTGGGTATGAGATTTGAAGAGTCGCCACCTAAAGGATTAAGGTGCGTTAGGGAACCTAGAACAAATAACTTATGTACTAGTTTACATCACCAGATATTGGTAAGGGCTCGAAATTACCTTAAAGGAAAGGTGTTAGGCACTCCTCAAGGTCCATAATAGTGGGTCCCGTCCAAATTCAATTTAAGCGAATTAGTCTTTAAGGAAACAAAGCAATTTAAACAAATAGAGATTCTTTTAAAATGGGAATTAAAGGGGTCCTAAGTTTATTAGCCTATAGGATCACTTCTATGCAATACTCGGTAACCTTCCCCAAATTAAGGTGTTACACATAGCATTAGCGCACATGTCATCATCTCTTTTACTACCTAATTACCCTCCCCTGTTCAATTATTACCTAATCGTTCTAATAGAATCCTGTACGTTCCTTATGCGTGCACTACCCTTCCCTTACCTCTGGCCCTGGAGATGTTTAGGACCTCTATTTAAGGAGGTTCTAGACTCTCCTATGTTGTTTAAAAGGAAAAAACTAAGCGATAAAAAAAGTCAAGTAGGACTGTCACATAAGGGGCAATTAAATGGGCTCATGTTAACCTCCACAAATAGAGAAACAAAAGCACATTGTGCAGACAAGCAATTTTAAATAATTTTAGGACCCTATAGGCAGGATGAGCACAAAAAAAAAATATACAACAGTTTTATTAAAGCGAGCAAACGAGTACCTATCAGTTTGCATACTGATTTTGTTAATACTCTGAATCTGAGCATATTTCAAACAACAATAAATAACAATTTTTAGACCCAGAATCTTAATTAACCTACAGGATTGCTTAAGTGATAGTCGGGCAGAACCCTATAGACATGGTATCTAAGTTGTAAGCCAGTTACTAATTTTAACAGGCAGGTTTCATCTTTTTAGATCTTATAGGCATATTTTCTAAGTGATGAAACTAATTATAAGCATTATTTCTTATAGACATGATATCTAAACACAGAAACTGATTTTTTTAACTTAATTCCTATAGGCATGATGTCTAAGTGTCAAGACTGAATTTAAATGTATTTCCTATAGGCATGATATCTAAGTGTTGAAACTGTTTTTACGCTTATTTACTATAGGCATGATATCTAGGCGCAAAACCAATTTCCTATAGGCATGATAACAATATGCAAAATTGATTATTTTATTTCCTATAGGTATGGTATCTAAGTTATTTTTAGTTCCTATATGTAGGATCTCTATTAATCATGTGTAGGCATAATTCTTTAAGCACATTGCCAAAAAAATTATTATTTAAACAGACAAGATCCTATAGACATGATTACTAATGCATAAAATATGGATGGGTCCTGTGGACATGATTTCTAATGCAAAGAATCTATGAACAAAATTTCTAGCATGCGAGTGAAGTACAGAACAAAATGACTAGAAAGCCCTATAGACATGATTTCTAAACAACTATAATGCTCACATAATTATCAATAATCATATAGGTAGGATTTCTACCCAAGGTTCAAGCAAAGATATAGAATAACCCCCCTCCCCCCAGCTTTTATTAATAAACCTCATATCTGTTTATTACAAGGATTATTACATTATTACAGATCAATACGAATAAATTACATAATGAACGAAAAATTATTATACTATAGGGAGCCTTGGCAAGCCCAATGTCAACCTGGAAGCCAGGCCTTCAAGCAAGTCTGATGTCCACAGGTAGTCCACAATACATAAAATGGGCTTCTGGTGTGTCAAAGTTCCCAAGGGCCTCAGAGACTCCGGGCAATGCTCACACCAGAACCTTTTTTAAAGAAACATTTTTGTAAAGAGTTTGGAAGGCCAACCCCAGTGTGTCAAAGATTAGAGGAGTCTCATGGACCTGAGGCAGTGCTCATACTGGTGGTTGTAGGACCCTAGATAACTAAGAGTAGAAGTTTGAAAATAGTGTATAAGGGTAGGGGACTGTTTTAGAAAGAAAGTAGTTTGATTTTTTCAAAAATTTAACAGAAGCAGAACAGAACCATATTTTAGCAAATTGACTCAGATATAGTTACCGGTAGTTAAACAATCACAACAAAAACAGAGACACTGGAATCATAGACATAACAGAGTCACATTTGAGTCAAACAAGGCTTCACATTACCGGAGTTGACTTAGTCTATTAACTACTGCTAGGTGGAGTCATATAGGCATGTATTTAGCAGAGAGAAACATGTTGAAGTCAAATGACTAATCAGACAGCCATACAAAAAGATAGCAGGAATCTAAAGCACATTATTCTTGAAAGAAGTACACAGAAACCATGACTTGATCAAGAACATGCTAAGGCAAATTATCAGTTGTAACGACCCGACCGGTTATTTTGCCTTTTAGAACCCCGTTCCCCTAAATAAAACTTCTCGTGCTTGCTTTAGCTAACTTATGACTTGCGGGGGCGGTTGGTTCGGGAATTGGAAGAGTTTTGAGTGAAATATGTCCATTTGATTCTTTAGGATTCTCTTAAAAGACCAAGTTTGACTTTGGTCAACATTTTGATAAAACAGACCTGGATTCATGATTTAACGGTCCCGGAGGGTCCATGGAAAAATATGGGACCTGGGCGTATGTCTGGAATCGAATTCCGAGGTCCCTAGCCCGAGTAATGAATTTTTATTAGAAATTGTTACTTTGAAGTTTTAAAGAATTAAAGAAACTAAGTAATCATTGATTTCCTAGGTATCGGGCTCGTATTTTGGTTTCGAAGCCTGGTACAGGTCCGAAATATCATTTAAGACTTGCCCGTAAAATTTGGTGTCAATCCGAGTAGTTTAATTTGGCCCCTTAGAGGGAAATTAAGAACTTGAAGTTCATAAGTTTGATTCAATTGGTTTTAGGGGGTGAATCCTAGATTTAGCGTTGTTTTGGGTGTTCCGAGGATTCGAGTAGGTCCATCTCATGATTTCAGACTTGTCGGTATGTTCGGGCGGGGCCCGGGAGGCTCGAGCGTCAATCGGACGAGGCTCGAGTGAAGTGGAAAATTTGATAAAGGGCTGAAGGTTGCATCTTTTGTCATAACCGCATCTGTGGTTCTTGGACCACAAATGCGGGACCGCAGGTGCGTCCCTTGCATCGCAGAAGCGGCCCAGGTGGCCAGGCCAGGAAACCGCAGATGCGGCTCCCAAGCCGCAGAACCGGCCCTGAGACCGCAGATGCGGTCCCAGCTTTCTCTCCCCTTTTCGCAGATGCGGTCACATTCTCACAGATGTAGGACCGCAGATGCAGAAATCACTGGGCAGTGAGGTTCATTTAATACGAGTTCAAGGCCATTTTTTATCACATATACACTCTTCCTTTGGGCGATTTGGGAGCTTTTGGGAGAAGGTCTTCACTTAGCAATGTGAGGTAAGTTTATTCCACCCATCTTTAGTTTAAATACTTGCATATTAGGTAGATTAAACACTAAAAATTAGGTAAAATCAAAGGGTTAGAGCAAGACCTAGGGTTTTGATAAAACTTAGATATAACCACAAAATTTGTTATGAAATGAACTAGAAATCATATATTATTGATCCTTAGGTTGTAGAGAACCATTTTCTTCAAAAAATATTGGAATCCGGGCACGTGGGCCCGGGGTCGGAATTTAGGAAACTCGTGCTAATGGTTGGGAAATTGCTTAAATAGCTAAAATTCGATCTTTTGAGCCTATATTAATTAGTTCTTACTTCATTTAACTAGTTTGATATCGTTCGGCAGCGAATTGAGGGTTTGGGCTCGTTCTTGGCATTTGAAGTATATTTGAAGCGAGGTAAGTCTCCTTTCTAACCTTGTAAGAGGGAATTGTTCCCATAGGCGTAATAATTGAGTAATTGTTGCTAAATGCGGGGGCTACGTACGTACTAGGTGACTAGAGTCCGTGCGTAGTTACTATTATGTTAATTGTTCGAGTAGTTTAGGACCCACATCATGCTATATTTGTGAATATCTCTATATTATCTTGCTAATATGATCACTTACGATATGCTAGAGACTTGGAAAGTAATAAGAGCGAACATGTATACTTATTGAACTCTTGTATGACGTTATTGAATATTAATGTGCCTTCGTGTGTATTTTTGATATTGCTTGTTATTTGTGGATCAGACCGATCACCTCAGTATGAATAGATGCATCTATGGTTCACGTCGTTCGACCCTCGGCAGTGCACAATTTATTTCTATTGGATCGGGCTGTCGCCTCGGCATAATGTGCGCATGATATCTATGTGAAGTCTTATGCATGATGTGTTTTGCTAAGTATTTCAAAATGTAAATAGCTAACTGATACATTGTTAAGAACATGATTTTACCTCTTGTTATAGACTATTGATATTTGGTGATCCCCATGCTTAGCATAGCACTTTATCATATAATTTGACCCTAGTAAGTATCAAGTCGACTTCTCGTCTCTACTTCTTAGAGACTAGACAGGATACTTACTGGGTATATATTATTTATGTACTCATACTACACTTTTGTACTTAATTGTACAGGATCTGAGGCAGGTACATCTGGCTACCAGTCTGGTGCGCGCCCCTGAGTTGTAGACCGAGACTTCCTCGGTGAGCTGCTTCCTTCCTATGCCTTTCAACAGCCAGATGGAGTCTTTTCTTAATTTTGCTGTCTTTTCTATCTCAGACAGTAGGATAGAGATATTTTTTTTGTATATTCTACTAGATGCCTATTACTTGTGACCCCAGGTCTTGGCACACACATTAGGAGATATTTATTTTTGGGTTGTATAATCACTTTCGATACTTTAATGATCACTTCTGATTTTTAATTTTAATTCGAGAATGTGCTTCACTTTTTTTTTATTTTATAAAAGTAAAGTAAGAATTTAATTATGTTTTTCCGCGTCGGCTTTCCTGATAATGGTGTCGGGTGCCATCATGACCTATTTTGGAAATGGGTCGTGAAAACATGGTGTTAGAGCGCTAGGTTCATGTAGGTGTCACAAGTTATGGGCAAACCTAATAGATTCTTGTAGATCGGTACGGAGACGTCTGTATTTATCTTCGAAAGGCTATATGGTATTCGAAAAAAAAAACTACTCTTTATTCATTTCCTATCATGCAATGGTTGTTGTACTAAAATTCCCTCTTCTATTCTCTCACAGATGGTGAGGACACGCACGGCTGATGTTCTAGACCCGGGCGAAGCTGCTCCCCTCATTGCTAGAGGCCGAGGCAGAGGCCGATGGAGGGCACCGACTCGTGGTAGGGGACGAGGGCGTTCTAGAGCTATTCCAGTAGCACCACGAACAGACCCCGCGAGAGATCCTATCGTAGAGGAGCAGGGCGAGGTGCCCACAGCTGAGCCTACCTCGGTAGACTTTATGACAACACCGGGATTTCAGGAGGTCATGGGCCGTATGCAGCGGTTCATGGATACTATGACTCAGGCTGGTTTATTTCCAGCAGATCCAGCTACTTCACACTTGGGAGGGGGAGCACAGACCCCTACTACCCAGGCTCCTGGTCATGCAGCTGCAGTGTATCAGACTCCGGGTGCACTACCCACAGAGGGGGCCCGGCCAGTTGCTGCAGTGGCGCCCCAGCCTAGACCAGTTGCGGATGGTGACCCGCAGAAGCTGTTGGACAGATGGACTCGACTTCACCCTCTAGTCTTTGGGGGTGAGCTTCATGAGGATGCTCAGGACTTCATAGACAGGTGCAGGGATATACTGCACAACATGAGGATATTGGAGTCGCATGGAGTTGACTTCACTACTTTCCAGCTTGAGGGCAGGGCCCGTAGATGGTTGCAGTCCTATGTTCTTGGCAGGCCAGCAGGTTCTCCTCCTGTCACTTGGAGTCAGTTTGCACAGTTATTCTTGGATAGGTATATCCCGCCCTCTAAAAGGGAAGAGCTGCGGTATCAGTTCGAGCATCTTGAGCAGGGTCAGATGTCTATGACCGACTATGAGGTGAGGTTTCTGAGTTGTCCCACGATGCACTTATGATACTTCCCACAAATACAGAGAGATTGGGGAGGTTTGTTGCGGGATTGCACCCCGGTATTCGATCTGGTATAGCCTAAAAGGTAGAGATGGGTACAGAGTATTAGCTAGTGGTCGAGATTGCTCACCGTATTGAGGGATATTGCCAGAGGGGTAGAGAGCAGATGCAGCAGGATAAGAGAGCTAGATTCTCCAGAGAGTTCAGAGGTGCCCCGGCTAGGGGCAGAGGTTAGTTTGGGAGGGGTCAGCCCAGCAAGCCCCCATTTTTAGCACCACCACCTGCCCGGGGTGCTACAACACGCCCCTATTTAGCGCCATGCCAGAGAGTTCTTATCGCACTCCAGCTATTTTAAGGTTCCTCCACTGGGTATTCAGGTCCCTAGAGTTCTTCTAGTTCCTATTTCAGTGCCATGCCAGAGAGTTCATATCGTCCACTAGCTATCCAGGCTTCTTCTAGTGGATATACGAGTTATGAGAGTCAGCCATCAGGGCAGTAGGTTGCCACACCACGTAGCTATTTTGAGTGCGGAGATCCTAGTCAAATGAGGAGATGCTGCCCCAGACTTTGAGGCAAGGCAGTGCAACAGAGTCAGCAGCCCATGATTCCAGCACCAGCTGCCCAACCACCTAAAGGTGGAGGGCCGGATGGTAAAGGCCGTCCTAGAGGCGGAGGCCAGGCATGGAGAGGTCAGCCAGCTATTGCTCAGTTAGGTGGAGACTAGCCAGCCGGTGCTCTAGCCATATTTTATGCTCTTCCGGCCAGGCCAGATACATTGGCCTCAGATACCATCATCACAGGTATTATTTCTGTTAATGGTAAGGATGCTTCAGTATTGTTTGATCCAGGGTCTACCTATTCATATGTATCATCTCTGTTTGCTCATTTCCTGGTTATTTCTCCTGAGCCCTTGGGCACTCCTGTTCATGTGTCTATGCAAGTGGGTGATTCTGTGGTTGTGGATCGAATCTACAGGTCCTGTGTGGTCACACTCTATGGTTTTAAGAATAGAGCAGATCTTCTGTTTCTTGATATGATCGATTTTGAGGTCATCCTAGGCATAGATTGGTTGTCTCTATATCACGCCGTCCTAGATTGCCATGCCAAGACTGTTTCACTAGTGATGCCAGGGTTGCTGAAGTTAGAGTGGAAGATTTCCATAGTTGATACACCTAGTCGGGGTATTTCTTTCCTGAAGGCTCATCATATGGTCGAGAAGGGGTGTTTGGCTTATCTAGGTTATGTTCGAGACATCACCGCAGGTCTCCGACGATTGATTCAGTTCCAGTGGTTCGAGAGTTTGCTGATGTTTTTCCTTCTACTCTTCCTGGCATGCCTCGGGATCGTGATATTGATTTCTGCATTGATTTGGCTCCAGGCACCCAACCTATATCTATTCCACAGTACCGTATGGCTCCTAAAGAGTTGAAGGAGTTGAAGGGGCAGCTTGAGGAGTTGTTGGCGAAGGGGTTTGTTAGTCCCAATGTATCTCCTTGGGGTGCACCAGTGTTATTTGTTAAGAAGAAGGATGGGACTATGCAGATGTGCATTGATTACTGCCAGTTGAACAAAGTCACCATCAAGAACAAGTATCCGTTGCCTCGTATTGATGATTTGTTCAACTAGTTGTAGGGTGCTAGGGTGTTCTCTAAGATAGACCTGAGGTCAGGATATCATCATCTGAAGATTCGGGACTCGGATGTTCCGAAGACTGCGTTCTAGACTAGATATGGCCACTATGAGTTTTTGGTGATGTCCTTTGGTTTGACTAATGCCCCAGCAGCATTTATGGATTTGATGAACAAGGTATTTAGGACTTATATTGATTCGTTAGTCATCGTCTTCATTGATGACATCTTGATATACTCACGTAGCCTGGGGGAGCACGAGCAACATTTGAGAGTAGTGCTTCAGACCTTGCGAGAGCAGAAGCTATATGCTAAGTTCTCCAAGTGTGAGTTTTGGCTAGAGTCAGTGGCATTCTTAGGGCATGTGGTGTCAGGAGAGGATATTAAGGTGGATCCCAAGAAGATTGATGCAGTTTAGGGTTGACCACGTCTTACTTCAGTGACCGAGATCAGGAGTTTCCTGTGGTTAGCAGGTTATTACCGGCGATTCATGCAAGGATTTTCATCTATTGCATCACCTTTGACTATATTGACCCTGAAGGGTGCCCCATTCCGTTGGTCCGACGATTGTGAGGAGATCTTCCAGAAGCTCAAGACAGCTTTGACTACAACACCAGTTCTTGTATTGCCTTCCAGCTCAGGGATGTATACCATATATTGCGACGCTTCACACATTGGCTTGGGATGTGTATTGATGCAGGGGGCGAGTGATTACATATTCTTCGCGTCAGCTGAAGGTTCATGAGAAGAATTATCCTGTGCACGATCCAGAGTTGACAGCGATTGTTCATGCTCTTAAGATATGGAGGCATTATCTGTATGGGGGTGTCATGTGAGGTTTATACCGATCATCACAACTTGCAGCATTTGTTCAAGCAGAGGGATCTTAATTTGAGGCAGCGTAGGTGGCTTGAGTTGCTGAAGGATTACGACATCACCAATCTTTATCATCCGGGTAAGGCAAATATGGTCGCGGATGCCTTAAGCAGAAAGGCAGAGAGTATGGGTAGCTTGACATTTATTCCAGCAGAGGAGAGGCCACTAGCTTTGGACATTCAGTCCTTGGCTAACAGACTTTTGAGGTTGGATAGCCTAGTCGAGTTCTTGCATGTGTGGTTGCTCAGTCTTCTTTATCGGGGCAGATCAAGGCCCAGCAGTTCGATGATCCACATTTGGCGGTCCTCAGAGAGATGACACTTTAGGGAGGTGCCAAGGAGGTTTCTATTGGCAAGGATGGTGCTTTGCGGCCTCAGGGCCGTCTATGTGTTCCTAATGTTGATGGTCTGAGGGAGAGGATTCTACAGGAGGCCCACAGTTCATGGTATTCCATTCATCTGGGTGCCACGAAGATGTATCGTGACTTGAGGTAGCATTAGTGGTGGTGGAGAATGAAGAAGGACCTAGTGGAGTATGTGGCTAGATGTTTGAATTGCCAGCAGGTAAAGTATGAACACCAGAGGTCGGGTGGCCTACTTTAGCAGATGCCTGTTCCGGAGTGGAAGTGGGAGTGCATCACTATGGATTTCGTAGTTGGGTTGCCGCAGAATTTGCGTAAGTTTGATTCAGTATGGGTCATTATGGATAGGTTGACCAAGTCGGCTCACTTCATTCCAGTAGCGACTACTTATACAATGGAGAGGTATGCTCAGATCTACATTCGGGAGATAGTCCGATTGCACGGTGTGCCTGTTTCCATCATATCAGACAGAGGCCCTCAATTCACTTCCCATTTTTGGATAGCTATTCTAAGTGAGTTGGGGACCCGCTTAGAGCTCAACACAACATTCCATCCTTAGACCGACGGGCAGTCGGAGTGGACAGTTCAAATTTTAGAGGATATGCTTAGAGCATTTGTGATTGACTTTGGAGGGCAGTGGGATCAGTTCGTGCCTTTAGTGGAGTTTGCTTACAATAACAACTATCAGTACAACATAGAGATGGCTCCATTCGAGGCTTTATATGGTCGACGTTGTCGTTCTCCTATAGGGTGGTTCGAGCCTGGCAAGGCCAAGTTATATGGTACAAATTTGGTACAGGATGCCTTGGATAAGGTAAAGTTGATTCAGGAAAGGCTTTGTATAGCTCAGTCCAGACAGAAGAGTTACGCGGATCAGAAGGCACGTGATGTATCATTTATGGTTGGCGAGAAGGTTCTCTTGAAAGTCTCGCCAATGAAGGGTATTATGAGGTTCGAGAAGAAGGGCAAGTTGAGCCCAAGGTTTATTGGTCCATTTGAGGTGTTGAAGCGAGTTGGGGAGGTTGCCTATGAGCTTGCTTTACCCCCCAGTTTATCGGGAGTTCATCTAGTTTTTCATATATCGATGCTTCGGAAGTATCACGCCGACCTATCCCATGTGTTGGACTTCAATACTATTCAGTTGGATGAGAGTTTGGGTTATGAGGAGGATCCAATTGCCATTATTAATAGACAGGATCGCCACTTGAAGTCCAAGAGGATTTCTACGGTGAGAGTCCAGTGGAGGGACCAACCAGTCGAGGAGGCGACCTAGGAGTTCGAGGAGGACATACATAGCAGATATCCCCATTTATTTAGCAGTTTAGGTACCTTTCTATGTCTGTTTAGGACGAACGTTTGTTTAGGAGGTGGAGAATGTAACGACCCAACCGGTCGTTTTGCCTTTTAGAACCCTGTTCCCCTAAATAAAACTTCTCGTGCTTGCTTTAGCTAACTTATGACTTGCGGAGGCGGTTGGTTCGGGAATTGGAAGAGTTTTGAGTGAAATATGTCCATTTGATTCTTTTAAAAGACCAAGTTTGACTTTGGTCAACATTATGAGAAAATTGACCTGGATTCGTGATTTGACGATCCTGGAGGGTTCGTGGAAAAATATGAGACTTGGGCGTATGTCCGGAATCGAATTCCGAGGTCCCTAGCCCGAGTAATGAAGTTTTATTAGAAATTGTTAATTTGAAGTTTTAAAGAATTAAAGAAACTAAATAATCATTGATTTCCTAGGTATCGAGCTTGTATTTTAGTTCCGAAGAATGGTACAGGTCCGAAATATCATTTAAGACTTGACCGTAAAATTTGGTGTCAATACGAGTAGTTTAAGGGCGTTTTGGCCCGTTAGAGGGAAATTAAGAACTTGAAGTTCATAAGTTTGATTCAATTGGTTTTAGGGGGTGAATCCTAGATTTAGCGTTGTTTCGGGTGTTCCGAGAATTCGATCCATCTCATGATTTCAGACTTGTCGGTATGTTCGGGTGGGGGCCGGGCCCCCGAACGTCAATTGGACGAGGCTCGAGTGAAGTGGAAAATTTGATAAAGGGTAGAAGGTTGCTGCTTCTATCTTAACTGCATCTACGATTCTTGGACCGCAGATGCGGGACCGCAGGTGCGGCCCTTCCATCGCAGAAGCGACCCAGGTGGCCAGGCCAGGAAACCGCAGATGCGGCTCCCAAGCCGCAGAAGCGGCTTCGTAGATGCGGCCCTAAGACCGCAGATGCGGTCCCAACTTTCTCTCCCCTTTCCGCAGATGCGGTCACATTCTCGCAGATGCGGGACCGCAAATGTGGAAATCGCTGGGCAGTGAGGTTCATTTAATACGAGTTCAAGGCCATTTTTTATCACATATACACTCTTCCTTTGGGCGATTTGGAAGCTTTTGAGAGGTCTTCACTTAAAATTGTGAGGTAAGTTTATTCCACCCATCTTTAGTTTAAATACTTGCATATTAGGTAGATTAAACACTAAAAATTATGTAAAATTAAAGGGTTAGAGCAAGACCTGGGGTTTTAATAATACTTAGATTTAACCACGAAATTTGTTATGAAATGAACTAGAAATCATATATTATTGATCCTTAGGTTGTAGAGAACCATTTCCTTCGAAAATCTCAGAATCCGGACACGTGGGCCCGGGGTCGAAATTTAGGAAACTCGTGCTAATGGTTAGGAAATTGCTTAAATAGCTAGAATTCGATCTTGTGAGCTTATATTAATTAGTTCTTACTTCATTTAACTAGTTTGGGATCATTCGGCTCCGAATTGAGGGTTTGGGCTCGTTCTTGGTATTTGAAGTATACTTTGGAGCGAGGTAAGTCTCCTTTCTAACCTTGTAAGAGGGAATTGTCCCCATAGGCATAATAATTGAGTACTTGTTGCTAAATGCGGGGGCTACGTACGTACTAGGTGACGAGAGTCCGTACATAGCTACTATTATGTTAATTGTACGGGTAGTTTAGGACCCGCATCATGCTATATTTGTGAATATCTCTATATTATCTTGCTAATATGATCACTTAGGATATGCTAGAGACTTGGAAAGTAATAAGAGCGAACATGTATACTTGTTGAACTCTTGTATGATGTAATTGAATATTAATGTGCCTTCGTGTGTATTCTTGATATTGCTTGTTATTTGTGGATCGGGCCGATCACCTCAGTATGAATAAATGCATCTATGGTTCGCGTCGTTCGACCCTCGGCAGTGCACAGTTTATTTCTGTTGGATCGGGTCGTCGCCTCGGCATAATGTGCGCATGATATCTATGTGAAGTCTTATGCATGATGTGTTTTGCTAAGTATTTCAAAATGTAAATAGCTAACTGATACATTGTTAAGAACATGATTTTACCTCTTGTTATAGACTATTGATATTTGGTGATCCCCATGCTTAGCATAGCACTTTATCATATAATTTGACCCTAGTAAGTATCAAGTCGACTTCTCGTCTCTACTTCTTAGAGACTAGACAGGATACTTACTGGGTATATATTATTTATGTACTCATACTACGCTTTTGTACTTAATTGTACAGGATCTGAGGCAGGTACATCTGGCTACCAGTCTGGTGCGCGCCCCTGAGTTTTAGACTGAGACTTTCTTGGTGAGCTGCTTCCTTCCTATGCTGTTTAGCAACCGGATGGAGTCTTTTCTTAATTTTGTTGTCTTTTCTATCTCAGACAGTAGGATAGAGACATTCTTTTGTATATTCTACTAGATGCCTATTACTTGTGACAGTAGGTCTTGGCACATACATTAGTAGATATTTATTTTTGGGTTGTATAATCGCTTTCGATACTTTAATGATCACTTCTGATTTTTAATTTAAATTCGAGAATCTGATTCACTTATTTTTTTTTTTACTTTATAAAAGTAAAGTAAGAATTTAATTATGTTTTTCCGCGTCGGCTTGGCTAACAATGGTGTCGGGTGCCATCATGACCTATTTTGGAAATGGGTCGTGACATCAGTACATAAAAACGGGACAGGAATTGTGGCATGCTAGTTGAGAAACAGGTAAACAAGTGCCATGGATTGAACAGGAATATGCTCAAGTATACTAACCATACTAACATATAAGACAAGGCAAGTTAACAGGAACTAAGGCATGCTAATTAAGAGAGCAATAAATAGGAACACAGAGCAAACAAAGGCATGTTAAAATATAGAAGAGAGAACGATAACAGAAATTGAGGCATACCAATTAAGAGGTAGCAAATAGGAAGGTGAAGGCAAGTAGAATCGAATAGTCTAGCCTTGGCTTTCAGCCGTCTAGACAGAATAACAAATAGAATTAACAGAAAGAACTACAGTTGTGAGTGTGTGAGTAAGAGTAAGAGTTTATGTGTGTAAGTGTTTCTGTATCCTTCTGTGTGTGTCCTAAAAAAATCAGAATGACATGGTTTATATAGCATTCGACAAAGTAAAACAAGCAAGGAAAAGAAAGTTAAGAGCTCACAAATAAGGTATGCAAATCGAACTAACCAATTAATTAGGACTAGACCCAATTAATTAACACAACAGGATCTGGGAAAGACCCCTTAAATTAGGAAGAATCAATTGACAGCCATGTTAGAGGTTTAATAATACAAACAAATAAATCAGAGACCAACTAAGGGCCGGTTAAAACAATCAAATCCCAGAAATCAGGCTAGTAACCTAATTAAGGAAGGCAATACCAATTATAAGTCACATATAAGGAAAGAATAAATAAAAATCTTAGAAAGATACTAATTTGAAAAAGAAAATATAATTTCAAAACCTAATTAGGTAAATAAATCAATTAATCAATTTATTTAACCAGGCCAAACTGAACGGGCAAGAACAATGAGACAAATAATCGAATAACGGAAAACTTTAAGCATATCGAAACACAGAGATGAAACATCAAGTAAAGAAATTAGTTGAACAGTAAAGAAGAAATGCCAGAGTTGAACCTTTAAGCATTTTAAAACATTTGCAGAAACATAAAAGATGAACCCTAGTTTTAGAGAAACATTAAAATCGGTTAAATAATAAGAAAACACGGAAGATTTTAAAGAGAAATATCAGATAGACTTAGAATCACCTCAGATCTACAAAGATCTGAACAGACTCGAGTAAAAAGAGACTAGGGTTTTGAAAAATGGACCGAGGTTAGAAAAATCCAGTTTGGAACAAGAGGTTTAAGCCATAAACATGAAGATAACAACACTCACAAACATAGAAATGAACACAGGCAGGTTCATCGAGAAAAAGAAGAGTTGAAGCCAAGTCTGTGTTGAATCTCTTCGAGATTCCATCAAACAACAAAGAAATCGAACAACCAGTAGAGGTAGGAGGCCGGATGGGGCCTAAGATCGATGGGAAACCCTATGGATTGAAGGGTTTACGGTGATGGCGGGCTAGGGTAAGGGGAGAGTTGTGAGAGAGAAGAGAGGAGAAGGGATTCAAGGGCGGCGGGCGGTGGGCGGGAAATGACTAGGGTTAGGGTCGTTTGGTTATGTTAAAAAAGGAAAATTGATCCTGGACAGTTGATCTTTTGAGATCAACAACCAGGATTAAATTTTAGGCTGGGTCAGGTTAGGAAATTGGGTCATGGGCATGATTTAATTGGTTGGGGAAGAAAATTGGGCTAAGGTCCGAAATAAAACCAAATTAAAAGAGGCTATTTATTAAATACTCAATTAATTGATAAAATAATTTGTAAGAATAGTTAATAAATGATAAAATGATTTTTTTTGCATAAAAATAATTTAAAATAATTACTTATTATTATAAAAAATACAAAAGGTTATTTTCTTGTGAAATAAGGTAATTATGCACACATGGGGCTATAATTGCAAAGTTATTACAATTATAACCCTAACATGTACATATGGCTATTCAAGATATAATTTAAGCTTAATATAAATATAAATGATAAACTTAAGTAATAAAATTATCATAAAACCATTTGTGATGCAATTAGCAATTATTTGGATAATAAAATGCGAGAATAAACTAATTAAAATCCTTTTAAAATTACAAAAAATTATGGAAAAATACTGGTTGATGCTCATGCACTATTTTGAAAGTATATATGCATTTTAAAATATATGAGGGAAAAACTGGGTATCAATAGCTTCCCCTCTTTATCCGGAAAGGATGAAAGAGTTATCGGGTAAAGATATGATCGCCAATTTTGACCGAGTAGGGTGATTTGAGAGACATAGGCCGCACTTTGGTTTTTCGAGCTGCCTACATATCCCTGATTTTACAGGAATTAGGCCATGTGTAGTTCTGGACCCAACGGTGACTGAAACCTATGGAATTGTTATAGGAGTAATCGTGTGTTTTAGAACGGGTTATTTTGGTAAGGATAGTGTCGGATAACTTTATGCGTAGTTATGACGGCGAATATGAATCATAATGGATGTATCACAGGGCGGGCATCTGAACGGTCATGGAGTGAAGGCGTGTAATTGATGGGAATCGATTACATTTGAAATAATGGTGATGTATAAATGGTATGAGCGGAAACTGGAGCGAAGGTTAATCCAGTTTAAAGAATGGTTACCTCCTGGATTTCCTGCAAAACTTAAAACACAATGCATGCCAACATATAGATTACTGCGAGAATTTAAACATGATGCAAATTCCCTTTGGACCATGAAGGTTGTCTTTGGATAGTGAAGCTTGGGCCATGACATCTCGGGCCGTGAATCATGAGATAAGGGATCTATAGGCCATGAAATGACGTTGTTGGGCCATGAGAATGGTGCCTCTGAACCATAACGCATTTGAAAAATGATGTGCAGTATTGAGAGATCCTCAGGACATGACATGGTGTCTTCAGGCTATGAGGATGATGCCTTCGAACTATGATGCCTTTGGATAAGTTGGCTATACATCAGCCTATCAAGTGCAGAGACATGATACCAAAGGCAATAACAAAGCAACGCTTAGCCTCGTGCAGAGTTTGGGGGCAGAGCGTAGCCCCGAGAGAAGAAGATAATGCAAATTGAAAATGGAGCAACACTTATACAGAGGGATAGAATGCTTAGTCTCACGAGAAGGCAGTGTTTTGCCTTATGCAAGTAAGGAGGCAGGGCTTAGCCTTATGCGACATTTGATACTGGGCTTAGTCTCATGCAGAGAGAGGGAAATGCTTAGCCTTATGCAAATATGGAGGCAGGGCTTAGCCTCATGCAGGGATCGAGATAGAGCTTAGAAGGCAGTGCTTAGCCTTATGCAAATAGAGAGGCAGGGCTTAGCCTCATGCAAGATTTGAGAGAGGGCTTAGTCTCATGCAAAGAGAAGGCAATGCTTAAGCTTATGCAAATATGGAGGTAGGTCTTACCCTCATGCAAGATTTAAGACATGACTTAGTCTCATGCAAAGAGAAGGCAGTGCATAGCCTTATGCAAATAGGGAGGCAAGGCTTAGCCTTATGTAAGGATTGAGACAGAGCTTAGTCTCATGCAAAGAGATGGCAGTGCTTAGCCTTATCCAAATAGGGAGGCAGGGCTTGGCGTCATGCAAGATTTGAGATAGGGCTTAGTCTCATGCAAAGAGAAGGAAATGCTTAGTCTTATGCAAATATGGAGGCAGGGCTTAGCCTCATGCAAGATTTGAGACCGAGCTTAGTCTCATGCAAGGGAAGACAGTGCTTAGGCTTATATAGTGAACAAGTAGCAAATATGAGTAGAATATTTCTTAGCTGGAGATATATTTGCATCTGGTGGCCTGATTGATATTAATATGTGTACGTTTGCGAATACTCCAGTTGTGTTCACTGTGCCTGCATCCAAAGAAAAGTTGTGAGTTTTGTAGAGGAGGTTGGTTCGTGCCTTTGTTTGCTTGCTTTGCCTTGCTTTGCTCTAGAGGCCCTGTTGAGTTGCCCTGGGCAACACCTGGCTATCACAGAAATAAAGTTTTTGAAAATATGCACATATTTATGAAATAGGGTTATTTAGGAATATAGTGGTATATAATATCAAGTAAATTAGATGAACTAATGACTGTAACACTTTTAGAGACATTACGGCTTCCTTGCACTAGAATTTTGAGGGTCCTCCTCAAAATTTAGCCCAAGTTTGATCCTTCGGCCGTTCTGCATGCAACGAAGTTTGTTGGATCTGCCCTCTCAAAATTCTACCTCAGTTACTTAACAGATTTTTGATTGTCTGGCATATAATGGCATCGGCTGGACTTGTTCCGGAATTTTGAGGTTCCTCCTTAAAATTCTGTCCCAGTTTTTGGTTCTGAGGAAAATGAATATTTTATTAAGATATGACCGAACCCACAAGGCTGCCTATGTATCCCCTCTTAAATGGGAATCAGGTCAAGCGTAGTTCAGTTACATCAGATAAATGAACACAAACAATCTAAGCGTAGTATCTTTTGACTGCATTCGAATTGATGGGTTTTGGCCAAACTTCTCTGTCCATTTCTGCGAGTGTGAGTGCTCCTCCAGTTAGAACCCGATGAACCATGTAGGACCTCGACATTTGGGTGAGAATTTCCCTTTAGCTTCATCTTGATGTGGGAAGATCCGCTTCAGCACCAGCTTCCCCGGTGCGAATCGTCTTGGTCTGACCCTTTTGTTGAAAGCTCCAGACATTCTATTCTGATAAAGCTAATCGTGACATACTGAATTCATTCTTTTTCCATCTATGAGGGCTAATTGCTTATAGCGTCTCCTTATCCATTCTGCATCACTAAGTTTGGCTTCTCGTATGATCCTTAAAGAAGGAATTTCTACCTTAGCTGGAATGACATCTTCGGTACCATAAACCAGTAAATATGGAGTTGCCCTAGTTGATGTGCAGACCATAGTGCGGTACCCCAATAGGGCAAAGGGTGACTTCTCATGCCATTATTTGTGATTTTCTACCATCTTCCTCAGTATCTTCTTGATGTTCTTGTTGGCGACTTCTACAACTCCATTAATTTGAGGCCTGTATGTTGTAGATGCTTGATTTTGAAGGTTTCACACATGGCTTTCATTAGATCACTATTGAGATTGGCGGCATTATCAGTGATAATGGACTCGGGAACCCCGAATCGACAAACAATACAATCCTTGACAAAATCCGCGACGACTTTCTTGGTCATAACTTTGTAAGATGCAGCCTCTACCCATTTTGTGAAATAGTCGATAGCCACTAAAATGAACCGATGCCTGTTAGAAGCGGTGGGCTCGACTAGACCAATGTCATCCATTCCCCAGGTAGCAAAAGGCCAAGGTGCACTTGTTTCATTGAGCTCGTTTGGTGGTACCTTTATCATGTCTGCATGTACCTGACATTGGTGGCATTTCTGGACGTACCTAATGCAATTCGTTTCCATGGTCATCCAAAAATATCTAGCTCTAAGTATCTTTTTGGCTAGAACAAAACCGTTCATATGTGGTTCGCAAGTTTCGGCATGTATCTCCTCAAGTAATCTGGAAGCCTCCTTTGCGTCAACACACCTTAACAACCCCAGATCAAGAGTTCTTCTATATAGGGTCCCTCCACTTTGGAAGAAGTGATTGGATAGCCTCTGCAGAGTGCGCTTCTGAGTATGTTTTGCCTGTTCCGGGTATTCTCATTTTACCAAGTATTCTTCGATGTCGTGGAACCAAGGTGTCACGACTTCGGTTTGCCCTCCATGAACCATCGTGACGGCACCTAGTCTCCACAACTAGGTAAGCCTAATTTGCGGAAGAAAAACCAAAATTTGCGGAAGTAAACAATTTAAAGCAGAATAAAGCAGTAATAGTGTTTAAATGAGTCGTTCGGCATACACCATGTTTAACTCTTAATACCAAACATAAATCCAAGACCCAGAAACCCATGAATCACAAGCTAAAAAAGAAATACTACATAGCTCAAACTCCGGAATTTCTAATAAAGAACAGAAAAGTACAAAAGGGCTAAGTACTAAAGGCAGGAATAGAAAAGGGACTCATTGGTCTGCGGACGTAGCAGATATACCTCGGAGTCTCTACGTAGTCGCCTCCCTCAACAATAGTAGGCCTGATCAGCGGTATCTAGATCTGCACATGAAAAACATACGCAGAAGAGGCATGAATACACCACAATGGTACTTAGTAAGTGCCAAGCCTAACCTCGGTTGGGTAGTGACGAGGAAGGTCAGGGCCCTACTGAGATTAAATAAAATATAAAGGTTAACAGTATAGAACAGAAAAATATAAATGAGTGCAACATTAAGAAATAACATAGAATTGACAGAACAACAACAACAATTAGATCAGAGACAAATAAGCCACAGAAAGAAATACAACTCAACATAGAGATAACAACCGGGGCACCTTCTGGGATATCGTCCTGTAGTCCCAATTACAACTATCCAGTAGATCTCCCGGGATACCATCCCGTAGTCCATCATATATATGTCTGAAGGATCTCCCGGGATCCTGTCCCGTCGTCCAGCTATCAATGCATGGGGGATCTACCGAAAATCTCGATCCGTAGTCCCTAATTATAAATACCCAGTACTGGTAAAATCTACCAGGTGCATTCCCGTAGTTCCATAGAATTGTGTAGGGGGGTCTATCGGGAATCTAACCCGCAGTCCTAAAGTAGATATGCAGGGGGGTCTATCGGGAATCTAACCCGCAGTCCCAAAGTAAATGTGCAGGGGGATCTACCGGGAATCTAACCTGTAGTCCCAAAGTAAACAAACAAGGTGGGGGGGGGGGGAGCTACCGGAATCCCACATCCGTAGTCCTAATGTAAATACGTAGCAGCAACAACAAGAAGATATTCATAAATGAAATTTCATATCAAGGAAACAAGTAATTCTAGACTAACATGCTTCACGTAGTGCAATCAAGGTAATTTAAGCAAATAGGCAATTTAAGTCAACTAAAAATGCTTTCTAACTAACAACACGCTAAATTTTGCAAGTATAATAAAGCGGAATAGGAAACATGCTAATAAATACTTTAAGGAAAAAAATCGGATTTCCAACAATTTGCACAAGTACGTGCTCGTCACCTCACGCACAAGGCAATTTAGTTACACAACATACCAATACTAAAGGGAAGGTCCCCCATACAAGGTTAGACAAGCCACTTACCTCGAACCGGCTTAGAATCAACTCGAAACCACACTTTTGCCATGAGTATCTGACTCCAAATGGCCCAAATCTATTCAATTCACGTACATTATGTAAATAACACTTCAAGTAACTGATTCTATTATTAAATGCTAAGCTAATACGCAAAATCATGTAAAATGACCAAAATGCCCCTAAGGCCAACGTCTCGGAATCGGGTGAAATTTATATTTTCAGAAACCTCGTACTCTCACGAGTCTATAGTTAACAAGAACACTAAAATCGGAGTCCGAATGGCCCCTCAAATACTCAATTAAAAGTCTCTTAAACTCAAGCCATAATTACCCATTTTTTCCAAATTTCTCACCATTAATTAGGTCTTTAATCATATGAAAACGAGTTATAAAGTCAATAATGTTACCTCCAAGTGATTTCCTTAAAAACCCCTCTTAGAAGCTTCAAACTCGGATAAAAATGGTGGAAGAATAGCCAATTTTCGCAAAGGCAACTATTTATATGTTCTGCCCAGGGACTTCCGCATTTGCGGTACTGGGACCGTATCTGTGGTCCCGCTTCTACGGAAACCACGTCGCATCTGCGACTTTCATTTAGTTGCCCAGGAGCCACATCTGCAATTCCCTTTTCGCAGATGCAGAACCGCATTTGCGGTACTCCTTCCGCTTCTGCGGAATCTGAAGAAAACACCAACATCTGCTTCTGCAGCTCCGTACCTACGGAACCCAAACCGCAGGTGCGGTTATGACAGACACCAACAAATTTTTTGATGTTTCAAACTTCAAAATCTTTCCGTCAATCATCCAAAATCATCCCGAGGCCCCCTGGACCTCAACCAAAAATACCAACGTCACCTAATACCTTATTCCAACTTGTACCAATCCTTAAAACACCTAAAACAACATCGAAACCTCGGATTAATCAAGGATTTAAGCCTAAGAACTCCAAATTTCCTCAGAATACGCTTTCGATAGAAAACCTACTGCAACTCACATCCCAAATGACCTGAAATTTTGCACACACATCCCAAATGACATGACGAAACTACTGCATCTCTCGGAATTCCTTTCCAACCCTCGGATAAAATCTCACTATCGAACCGGAAACTTCAAAAATTCAAAACTTCGGCATTTCAAGCCTAAATTAGCTACGGACCTCCAAACACATTTTGATCACGCTCCTAATCCTGAAATCACCTAATAGAGCTAACGGAACCATCAGATTTCCATTCCGAGGCTGTCTTCACACTGCTCTGACTACGGTCAACTCTCCAATACTTAAGCTCTCATTTAGGGACTAAGTGTCCCAAAACTCCTCGAAACTCAAAACCGAACATCCCGGCAAATCACATTAGGAGAAATAAACTTGGGGAAAGTAGTTAATAGGGGATCGGGGCGTAAATTCTTTAGACGACCGGCCGGGTCGTCACATCCTCCTACACTTAAATATTCATCCGTCCTCGAACGAGCATAGAGACATACCTGAAGTAGTGAAAAGATGAGGGTAACGACTACGCATATCCTGCTCGGTCTCCTAGGTCGCCTCTTTGACCGGCAGACCCCACCACTGAACCTTTACTAATGCAATGTTCTTTGACCTCAACTTTCTAACCTGCTTGTCCAGTATTTCCACTGGCTCCTCAACATAAGATAGATCCTTGTCCAACTGGACTGAACTGAAATCCAACACGTGCGAAGGATCACCGTGATACCTCCGGAGCATCGAAACATGAAATACTGGATGAACTCCGGCCAAGCTGGGAGGTAAGGCAAGCTCATAAGCAACCTCCCTAACACGCATCAATATCTCAAAAGGGCCAATAAACCTCGGACTCAACTTCCCTTTCTTCCCAAATCTCATAACGCCCTTCACAGGCGAAACCCGAAGCAGAACCCGCTTTCCAACCATATAGGAAACATCACGAACCTTTCGGTCCGCGTAACTCTTCTGTCTGGACTGGGCTGTACGGAGTCTATCCTGAATCACCTTAACATTCTCTAAAGCCTCCTGAACCAAGTCTGTTCCCAATAGTCTAGCTTCACCCAGCTCAAACCAACCCACCGAAGATCTGCACCGCCTACCATATAAAGCCTCATACAGTGCCATCTGAATACTGGACTAATAGCTGTTGTTGTAAGCAAACTCCGCCAATGGCAAGAACTGATCCCAAGACCCTCCAAACTCATTCACAGAAGCACAGAGCATATCCTCAAGAATTTGAATGGTGCATTAGGACTGTCCGTCCATTTGAGGGTGAAATTTCATACTCAACTCTACCCGAGTGCCCAACTCATGCTAAACGGCCCTCCAAAACCGTGATGTAAACTGAGTACCTCTATCTGAAATGATGGAAATTGGAATACCATGCAGACGAACAATCTCCCGGATATAAATCTCCGCCAACCGCTCAGAGGAATAAGTGGTACATACAGGAATATAATGAGCAGATTTGGTCAGCCGATCCACAATCACCCAAATAGCATCGAACTTTCTCAAAGTCCGTGGGAGTCCAACTACAAAGTCCATGGTGATCCGCTCCCACTTCCACTCCGGAATCTCTATCTGCTGAAGCAACCCACTTGGTCTCTAGTGCTCAAACTTCACCTGCTGATAGTTGAGACACAAAGCTACGAATCCAACTATATCTTTCTTCATTCGCCTCCACCAATAGTGCTGCCTCAAATCCTGATACATCTTCGCAGCACCCGGATGGATGGAATACCGCGAACTATGGGCCTCCTCTAGAATCAACTCTCGTAACCCATCAACATTGGGTACACAAACCCGACCCTGCATCTTCAATACCCCATCATATCCAATAGTCACATCTCTGACATTACCGTGCTGAACCTTGTCCTTAAGGACAAGCAAATGGAGTCATCATACTGCCACTCCCTGATACGATCAAATAAGGAAGACCGAGAAACCACGCAAGCTAGAACCCGACTAGGCTCTGAAAGGTCCAATATCATAAACTGACTGGCTAAGGCCTAAACATCCATCGCCATAGGCCTCTCTGATGCTGGTAAATATGCCAAACTCCCCACACTCTCTGCCCGACGACTCAAGGCATCAACCACTACATTGTCCTTGCTCGGATGATACAAAATAGTGATGTCATAATCCTTCAACAACTCTAACCACCTCCTCTGGCACAAATTTAGGTCCTTTTGCTTGAATAAATGCTGCAAGCTCCGATGGTCAGTATAAATCTCATAGGGAACTTCGTATAAATAATGGCGCCAAATCTTCAGGGCGTGAACAATGGAAGCTAACTCAAGGTCGTGAAGAGGGTAGTTCTTCTCATGTATCTTCAACTGTCTGGACGCATAGGCATTCAACCTACCATCCTGCATCAACACTACTCCGAGGCCAACCCTTGAGGCATCACAATAGACTGTATAATACCACGAACCAGTAGGCAATATTAAAACTGGGGTTGTAGTCAAAGCTGCCTTGAGCTTCTGAAAGCTCGCCTCACACTCCTCTGTCCACTGAAATAGAGCACCCTTCTGGGTCAATCTAGTCATAGGGGCTGCAATCGATGAAAACCCCTCTACAAAATGGCGGTAGTAGCCCGCCAAGCCAAGGAAACTGCGAATCTCTGTAGCTGAGGATGATTTGGGCTAACTCTGCACGGCCTCTACCTTTTTTGGATCCACCTGAATACCCTCACTCGATACCACGTGGCCCAAGAATGCCACTAAATATAACCAAAACTCACATTTCGAGAACTTCACATATAACTTCTTCTCTCTTAGAGTCTGAATCGCGGTCCTCAGGTGCTGCTCTTGACCTTCCCGACTCCGGGAATACACCAGAATATCATCAATAAAAACAATGATGAACGAGTCAAGATAGGGCCAAAACACACTGTGCATCAGATGCATAAAAGTTGCTGGGGCATTGGTCAGCCCAAATGACATAACAAGAAACTCGTAATGACCATACCGAGTCCTGAAGGCAGTCTTCGGGATATCTGGCTCCCGAATCTTCAACTGATGGTACCCTGAGAGCAAATCAATCTTTGAAAACACCCGTGCACCCTGAAGCTGGTCAAACAGATCATCAATGCGAGGTAAATGATAACGGTTCTTCACTGTAACCTTGTTCAACTGGCGATAATCGATACACTTACGTATAGAACCATATTTTTTCTTCATAAACAATACAGGATCACCCCAAGGTGAAACACTAGGTTGAATAAAACCCTTATCAAGTAATTCCTGTAAGTTGTAACTGATCTTTCAACTTAGGAGGAGCCATACGATACAGAGGAATAGAAATGGGCTGGGTGCCCGAGAATAGATCAATGCCAAAATCAATATATCTATCAGGCGGCATGCCTAAAAGATCAGCTGGAAACACATCGGGAAAATCCCGTACTACTGGGACAAAATCACCTGAAGGGGTATCAATACTGACATCTCTCACATAAGCTAAATACGTGTCACACCCCTTCTCAACCATACGCTGAGCTTTAAGGAAAGAGATAACTCTACTGAGAGTGTGACCTAAGGCAACCCTCCACTTAACACGCGGTACACTTGGCATAGCCAGCGTCACAGTCTTAGCATGATAATCAAGAATAGCATAATGGGCTGACAACCAGTCCATGCCCAAGATATTATCAAAATCAACCATGCTGAGTAACAATAAATTGGCTTTGGTCACAAAACCACTATGAGCAACCAAACACGACCGATAAACATGGTCTACAACAAGAGAATCTCCTACAGGAGTAAAAACATAAACAGGGGAACTCAAAGAATCCCGAGGTACACCCAAATGTGGAGCAAAATAAGAAGACACATAAGAATAAATAGAGTCTGGATCGAATAGAACCAATGCATCTCTGTGGTAAACAAGTATAATACCTATGATGACAGAATCAGAGGCAACAGCCTCGGTACGGGCAGGAAAGGCATAGTATCTGGCCTGGCCTCCCTTTTTAGGGCGACCTCTACCTCTCTGACCTCCACCTCTAGTTGGATGAACAGGTGGGGTAGCAATTGGAGCTGTAACCATAGCCTGAGAACTCTGTGGAGCACGCTGTGGTTGAGAAGTCTGTGGAGGTGCACCCCTCCCAAGTGTGGGGCAATCCCTGACCATATGGTGTGTGTCACCACACTCAAAACAAGCTCTAGGAGGAGGTGGTGGTTGTGACTGGCTCGGGCCAGGTCTGCTGGACTGACCTCTGAAAGCCCCCGCGCAGGAGGTGCGCTAGATACGGATTGTGCATAATAGGGCTCTTGAGGTCTAGGAGGAGCTGGAATACTGCTGGCTGTGGGAAGAACTTAATGAACAGGGAGATTCATATAACCCCTACCATGACGACCCCTACCATGATGACCTGTTCCGACTACGGTCAACTTTCCAATACTTAAGCTCTTATTTAGGGACTAAGTGTCCCAAAACTCCTCGAAAATCAAAATCGAACATTCTGGCAAATCACATTAGCAACAATAAACTTGGGGAAAGCAGTTATTAGGGGATCGGAGCATAAATTCTTAAGACAACCGGCTGGGTCATCACACAAGGTTTTCCATCCGTTTCTTCTTCAACATGAGCACGGTAAGCTAGTTGATTATGGATCCTCATCGGGATGGGATCAATGAAATTCTTATTTGGATGTTGTATCATCGATGACAAGGTGGCCAGTGCGTCTGCAAATTCATTCTGGACTCTTGGAACATGTTTGAATTCTATCTTTGTGAACCTCTTCATTAATTCTTGCACATGATACAAGTATGGTAGTATTTTGGTGTTTTTCGTAGCCCATTCTCCTTGAACCTGATGTACCAGAAGATCCGAATCACCTATTACCAATAACTCATGTATATTCATATTGATAGCCATATTGATCCCAGAGTGCAAGCCTCATATTCTGTCATATTATTGGTGCGCGGAAACCTTAGCTTTGCGGATACTGGGTAATGTTGACTTGTTTCTGATACCAAAATTGCTCCAATGCCCACTCTTTTGAAGTTTGCAGCCCCATCAAAGAACATTCTCCAACCGTCATAGGCATCAACAATGTCCTCTCCTAGAAATGATACTTCTTCATCAGGAAAATACATTTTTAATAGTTTGTATTCTCCTCCCACATGATTTTCAGCAAGATTGTTTTCCAATGCTTGTCCTTTGACCACCTTCTTAGTTACATAGATGATATCTAACTCACTTAAACAATATCTGCAACTTGGCTAACTTCCCAGTTGGCATGGGCTTCTGAAAGATGTACTTTAGAGGGTCTATCTTGGATATGAGGTATGTGGTATAGGCACAGAAGTAATGCCTCAATTTCTGAGCTGTCCATGTCAAAGCACAGCAAGTGTGTTCCAACAGACAGTATCATGCTTCATAAGGTGTGAACTTCTTACTCAAGTAGTAGATGACTTACTCCTTTCTTCCTGTCTCGTCATGTTGTCCCAAAACACATCCGAAAGCTCCATTTAATACAGATAGATAGAGTAACAAAGGTCTCCCAGGTTTGGCAGGACTAGGACTAGCGGTGTAGACAGGTATTCCTTGATTTTGTCAAAAGCCTTCTGAAAATCCTCGGTCCAACTGGTTTACACATCTTTCCTCAACATTTTTAAGATGGGTTCACATATTACCATGGAATGTGCTATGAAGCAGCTGATGTAGTTGAGGCATCCTAGGAAGCTCATCACGTCTTCTTTGCTCTTTGGTGGTGGTAACTTTTGGATAGCCTTAACTTTGGACTGGTCCAACTCGATTCCTCGATGACTGACAATGAATCCCAACAGCTTTCCTGCAGGAACCCCAAATGCACATTTTGTGGGGTACAATTTTAGATTGTACCTCTTTAGCCTGTCAAAGAACTTTCTCAAGTCTGCTATGTGATCTGTGGCCCTCTTGGATTTGATGATGACATCGTCAACATACACCTCTATTTCCTTGTGTATCATATCATGGAAGATGGTTGTCATGGATCTCATATAGGTAGCCCCAGCATTCTTTAGACCGAATGACATTATCTGGTAGCAGTACACTCCCCATGGTGTAATGAAAGCTGTTTTCTCTGCGTCTTCTTTGTCCTTCCAGATCAGGTGATAACCTGTGAAGCAATCTACAAAGGATTGGAATTCATGCTTGGCACAATTGTCGATCGGGATATGTATATTTGGCAGTGGGAAATTGCCCTTGGGACTTGCTCTATTTAAATTCCGATAGTCAACACACACCTTGAGTTTCCCATCTTTCTTCGGAGCTGGTACGATGTTAGCTAACCAGGTTGGGTATACAACTATCCTGAGGATTTTGGCTTTGATCTGCTTAGTAACTTCTTCCTTGATCTTTAAGTTCATGTCTGGTTTGAACTTTCTGAGTTTCTACTTCACCAGCTGGCACATTGGATTGGTAGGAAACTTATGAGCCACTATGGATGTGCTCAGACCGGTCATGTTATCATATGACCATAAAAAATATCCTCATATTCTTTCAGGAAACAAGTATATTCTTCCTTTTCTGACGGTGATAGGTGAATGCTTATGCGAGTCTCTTTGACGGTTTCAGAATCTCCCAAATTGATTACCTCGGTTTCGTCCAGGTTGGACTTAGGTTTGTTCTCAAAATTCTCAACTTCTCTGACAACTTCCTCAGGTATTTCATCCTCTTCTTCTAAGTCACTATCCCTATGTTGCGTTGTCTCATTACATGTCACAGTCATCGATTCATCAGGAAAAGTAATAATAATGTTGTAGAAGAAAAATATAAAAGATAATAATAAATAATAAATAGCAATGCATTAATTAAATTTGAAAATATCCAAAACAGGTACGGCTCCATGACTCGAGCAATTATTTCAAAACGAAATGCGTCTTTGAAAACAAAATTACTGAAAATATCTTAAATGCCTAGCATGGCTATTAAAACCAGTCAGATTGATTGCCAAGCTACTCAGGAACTCAGTAGGCCCGGGATGGTGTGGCAGTCCAATTCATGAGAATAACTCCCTTCTTCCTCCTCCTCCTCCTCAACTATCACATTGCAATCTATAGTCTCGTCTTCTAGGAACAAATTTCTCAACCTAGCCAAAACTTCTTCCTCTGCAGATCCCCATATTGTATCGGCTTGGTGAAAAGTCTAACTCAGATATGGCACTGGCTGCTCGAGGGTGTAATAAGGACAGCGCCATGGTGGCGACCAATCATTATATTCTTTCCAAGTGTATGGATATCCCAACCCGAAAGTTGTGCCGTGACGTTTCAACTGTATCAGTTTGGTAATGCCCTGGAGTTTCTTCCCAAGCCATTTGCCGAATACATACCCAGACCATGCCAGTATGCTTTCTATTTTGTTACTCCACCACTTGTCCTTCTCAATTGCATTGACATGTTCAATGTGGTAATAAGTTTCTCCACCTAGCCTTCTTCTATTCTCGATAACCGAGATAGTTTGACTGGTGTAAATGGGGTTACTTCTATCTCCGTGAATGATTACCTCCTTATGGTTCCATTCGAATTTCACGACCTGGTATAGTGTGGAAGCCACAACCCCAACGGCATGTATCCAAGGTCGACCCAATAAAAGATTGTATGTAGCCGATATGTCTAGTACTTGGAACTCAACATCGAACCAAGTTGGTCCCATCTGCAGACAAAGGTTAATCTCCCCAATCATAACCCTTTGAGACCCATCAAATGCTTTCATGTTCATACTTCCTTCCCGTAACTCATGGAAATCTTTACCTAATCTTTTCAGAGTAGTTAATGGACAAATGTTGAGGCTTGAACCCCCATCTATTAAGACCCTGGCGATGAATTTGTCCTCGAACTGTATTGTGATATGTAATGCTCTGTTGTGACTTAACCCTTCAGATAGTAGTTCATCTTTGTGGAAGGTGATCTTGTGACTTTCCAGTACTTGCCCTACCATGTTGGCCATCTCTTCACTGGTGATATTGTTGGGCACATAAGCTTCATTCAACACCTTCATCAGAGCACTCCTATGTGTCTTAGAATTTTGCAATAGTGACTGGATGGATATCTGGGCGGGAACCTTGTTTAAATAATCGACGACAGAGTATTCTATCGCCTGTACTTTCCTCCAAAGATCGTATGGTCCAGTTTCAATGACATGTTTTTTGGTAGAAGCCACATTGCTTGATCCTCCCAAATTTTTGGGTGTATAGATCCTTCCCGTTCTAGTTATTCCCTGTGCGGTACAAAATTCTTCCATCTTTACTTTTTCCATTCGCCTAGCTTCGACAACGTAATCCTAAGGTATGACATTGGACTTGAAAGGAGGCATGGTTGCTACTGTCAGCGTGAAAGGTGTGGCCACTTCTATCTCAAATGGAACAGGTGTGGTTGCGGGTGATGTTACTTCTACCTCAAATGGAACCGATGCGGTTATCTCAACCTCAACTAGCGGATGTACCTGCACCACAATAGGATTGAGCGTGACTGCGGGCTTCTTAGGATTATCACCCTTTTCTATAAGTCCAATTTATCCCTCGGGATCCCACTCCTCATCTGTTTCTATCACATTGATCCCTTCGCCCCTATGATTTGGAAGATGGTTGCGGATGTTGGGTGCGACTTCCTTCGTCTGTATGACTTTATTATCAATCAATGTCTGGATATTATCTTTCAATGTCCAACACTCGTCAGTAGTATTCCCTTTCATACCGGAATGGTATACACAGATTTTGTTCGGGTTGACTTATTGAGATGAATTCTCCATTGCCACAGCGGGAATAGGGGTGAAATAACCAGCAACCTTCAATCTTTCGTACAACTGGTCCATAGGTTAAGAAATGGCGGTGTACTGTTCGGGTGGTTTGCAATCAAAATTAGGTCGGGGTTTCTGGTAATTTGGATGAGTTGAAGGTGAATGATAGTAGGCTAGCTGGGTGTTATAAGTGTGATAGGTGGCGGCGGGTTGAGAATATCTGAGAGGTGAGGGTTGGTATGTAGGTGGAGGTGTTTGGTATGTGAGTGGAGATTTTGGGCCTTGGGCCACCATTACTGCCCCTACTTCTTTCTTCTTTGATATGCCACCTGATTGCAATGCTTTGTTTGTGGCTTGAAGAGTCTCAAAATATGTCACCATCCCACTTTTGATACCCTTTTCAATCCTTTCTCTGAGTTTGATGATATCAGAGAATTTATGATTCTCAATGACTATTAGCCTTTCATAATATTGTGGGTCCTATGCGCTGACAAAGAACTTGTTCATCTGTTCCTCGTCTAATGTTGGTCTGATCTTGGCTGCTTCTGACCTCCACAGAGTAGCATACTCGCGGAAAGTCTCAGTTGAATTCTTTTTTTAGGTTCTGGATATAGAAGACATCCAGTGCATTCTCCATATTAAACCTAAACTGGTCTATAAAATATGATGCCATGCTCACCTAATTGGTCCATTTCTTAGGATTCTGGCTTATGTACCAGAACAGGGTATCTCTAGTAAGACTTCTCATGAAGAGCTTCATTCGAATCCTTTCATCTTTTCTGACCCCACGAGCTTGTCACAATAAGTTCTCAAATGAACCTTAGGATCACTCATTCCGTCAAACATTTCTAACTTGGGAGGTTTGTAACCCTCCGGCAGTTCCACATCTGGTTGTATGCATAAATTCTCATAATTCAGACCTTTTATCCCTTTACCTCCTTCAACACCCTAGACTCGACTTGTCAACTTCTTGAGCTCATCTGTCATGTTCTTGATGAGCAGGTCCTTCTCAGTGGATTATGGTATATAGGAGATTGGTTGAGTGGAGTGAGGTAGGGTCTCCACGTATATGGGGTTATTTTGGTGGGTGCTAGGGATTTGGGTGTAGTTGTGGTCGTTGGTAGAATTTTGAGGATTGGGAATAGGTTGTGGTGTGTTCTGAGGAGTGTGATAGGTAGTGGTTTGTGGGTACTGGGTTGGTTGATGATGGTATTGTTGATACTCAATTTTTCCTTATATATTTTTAAATATGCATAAATACCTTCAAAATAGCATATATATGTATATATAAGCATGCACAATGTTTTTATAATTTTTTCCATAATTTTAGGGGTTTAAATTGATTTATTTTCTCCTCTTTTACTCATAAAATCCCCAATAATTATTCCTCAAATTATTTTTATGATGATTTATTCATTTAATTTCTATACTTATACCAAAATATGGTTAATATAATTTTTATGCATTTTTATAATTGCATTTGGTATTTTTAAGCTAAATTGCACATAATTGCAACGTTAGCCCATTTAGTGTATAATTACATTTTATGTGCGTAAAATTGGTCCCTATATTTTTAAAATGATAATTACATATTTTAAATCATTTTTGTATATAAAAATTATTTTCAGAAAACTATTTATTATTTATTATAAATTAAGTAGAGAAAACTGGATATTTAAATTATAGCCAGATTTGGCTTTCAATTGTAGCCCAAATTGAACCCACTCCCCAGCCCAATTTCATACCGAATTAACCCGACCCAGACCCTATATACACCTACCCAAACCCGGAACCAATCTACCCGGTCAAATCCTAACCGTTGATCTCCCAGATCAACAGCCCATACGACCCCTTTCCTTTTTAATTCCTAAGACCACCCTAACCCTAGCCATTCTTCACAACCCGTCGCCTTCAGATGCTCTCGCTCCTTTCTTCTCTCAACCTAACCCTAATCCCTCTTCAACCGCGGTCTCCCTCTCCGGTCTTCTCTGGTGACCACCTTTCAACCCCAAGCCTCCAATGGTTCCTCCATCACCTTGCTCATCCTCTCGGAGGCCTTCAAGGGCCCTTGGCCATACTGACTTGTATTTAGGGTTACTATTTTGGTTGTTCATGGCTTCTCCGATGTGATTTTTAGCAAAATCACGCTACATTTGTTACGATCTTTGAAGTTTATAGAATGTTCTTCCGTTTCTATTTGGGTTTCCTTTGAAACCCTAACTTTCGTTTGTATCTCTTAGATCTGTGCTATTTTTAACGGTTCTAGTCTGTTTCTTTCTATGTTTTACAATATTCTCAAACCTTATTTGCAAAAATCATCGATTGCGAGTTGTTTTACTTTCTTTTAAAAGTTAGGGTTTTCTGAACTTTTTCTACACCCTGTTTAAATCGATTCTTCATATTTAAACCTTTTTCCTTTACATATCTCGACTGATTCTTGGTTTTTTCTCCTTTCTCAAGTCGTATATGTTGAAAACCCCAGTTCTTGGTCTTAACCCTGGGTTCTGAGTCTGTATTTGACGATTTGTTCGTCTAATCTATATGCTTGCTTGTTTCTCATAAGTCCCTAAGTCTTGTGTGATTTTTTTCCTACTATGCCCATTAAGGTTTCTAATTTCTGCTTCTTCCGCCTATACTATGTTTATTCTATTAACTCTTCTAATCAATGCTATGTATACAAATACCTGATTTTATGTGATTTTTACCATACTGTGCTATTAGGGTTTCCGATTTTGTCTCTTCTTGCCTATTGTGTGTTTATTCTATTTGTTCATAGAAATTTATTGTAATTTCCCTTAAAATCAGTACTATTGTCCATTAGAATCCTTGATTCCCTATGATTGATAACCTTCTAATCTCTTATGATATTCTATACTGATTTTCAACCTCTTAGTTATTTTCTTGCCTTACTTTATGGTCAATTATGCTGTCAACTGACTCTAATGTTATTTACTTAATTGGAATATTATGCACCTAGCCTTAATTGCATGTTCTATACTTGCACTACGCTGAAATTATTTCCTTATGTGTTATATTCCATGTCTTATGTGATCTTTTTCCTTATCTGTCTTTACCATTTGAAATTACCTCCCTTAATTAAGGGAGTACTTATACTAATTTATAACTAATTAAAACCTAGTTCTATAATTACTTCTTGACTTTGATTCTTACCTTATTATTCTGCCTAGTTTCAAACTATATATATGCTCTCTCATTAACACACACAACACACAAAATCTTGGGTTCAAAACTATCCATCATACTTAAAAAATGTCTGCTCTCTCTCTTGTGCTACTTGCTACTTCTCTAAGTTAGCTGACTGCAAGCCAAGGCTAACCATTGGTGTTCTCTTGTTCTTTCATTCTACTTACTATCCTCTTTACTGGTATGTCCTAGTTTCAATTCGAAGTTCCAACAACAATATGATTCTCTTATTGTTTCAGTTCCTCTTGTTTCTATTTTGCTTCTATTTGTGGTTTTGTTGTGAAACTTGTAGTTGAGGGTTACATTATTATCATGTGTTCCCCTCACCTTGAGATCAGTATATTTCCCTTTCTGTTTGTTTCTGAGCCTGTCTACACTAGTCATCTTTTACTTGTTATATGTTTACCACCATGGATCTCCCAAATCCATATTCCCTTGCATGTGAGTTTGTTCTTTATGTCTGATTTTGTGACTATGTCTAGCTAGCTAATTCTGGGCATAACTATTAATTCCCAGGTCTTGCTTAACTATTTGTCATATGTATTCCCAAACCCCTTTACCCTATTTGTGACTACCAAAGCTACCTTGATGCTATGACTCATGGCTGTGTATGAACCTATCCTAAAGTGTTTGGACTTTGTTAACTACTCCAATCTCTTTGTCAAACAATCTCTGTTGCTTTACTAAATTACTTTCAAAAAGACTTTTGTTAAATACAGTTTCAACTAAAACCTATCAACTTGTGTCCATCACTTTTCACTCTACTCTTAGTCAATAAGTTCTGCCCCCTCTAGTATGTGTACCGCCTTGGGATCCTTTTGAGAACCCTCTGAACTCTAGCATACTGAGGCTGGCCTTTCCACACTGCACTTGTTCAATCTTTGGTTACTAAGTCTAGGTGTAAGCACTGCCCGGGATCCTTCAGATCCTTAGGGAGCTTTGATGCACCTAGACTCTGATTTGTCTATGGAATTGAGGCATATGAGGCCATTTGGAGGCTTTGGTAAATCTGGGCCTGATTGAAGGCTCCCTATAGAATAGTTTCTTGATTTTCTATTTTTTACTTATGTAATTCATTCATTGGTCTGTAATAATTTGTAAATAGATATTAGGGTATTTAGTGGAATGGGTGGGTAGATATATGTTTTATGGGGTAATTTGGGTAGAAACCATGCTCCTAGGATCTTACTTTTAAATCTGTTTGCTCTACTAAGTAGAAATCATGCTCCCAGGACCTTATTTTTAAAATCTGTTTGCTGTGCTAAATAGAAAACATGCTCGTATGACTTTACTCTTTAATCTGATTGCTTTGCCAAATAGAAGTCATGTCCGTACGACTTCACTTTTAAGTTTGTTTGCTCTACCAAATAAAAACTATGTTTATAAAGTTCTACATTTTATCATGTTTAGAAACCATGCCTATAGGTTCCAAACAATCATGTCTTAAAATCAGATTAATAATACATGCCATGCATATAGGACCTAACCCAGATTCAGTTATAACAAGTGTTATGTATGTTTCCACACCTGCAAACCTTTAAAATCAGTGTCCAACATAGATATCATGCCTGTAAGGAACCATATTCACAATTCTATCTGTTAATCTAATTTAGTCTAAATAAATCAACTTGATAACACTTAGTTCATTTCTGAATTGGTTTTATTAAGTATTTCCTGAAACAAGTTCTTTCAAGCTGCCTCAATCTCATTAGATATCATGCCTATAGGTATTAAAGGAGTCTATTTCAAAACCTGCTTTATTTCTGCATTAATATAGACATCAGTATTCTGCGTATAGGCAAGCCTTTAGGGCCTTTTCAAAACTGCATTTCTGAAACTGTCTCTATTGCTTAATATTTTCTTATCCTAACAAGCTTTTAAAAGAGTCCATAGGCAACTGCTAGGGTATAACTCCTGAGTCTAAAAGAGGTTATTTGTCTTCTGCATATTCACTTAGATATTCTGCTTTAGGACATTGTCTAATAGAAGACCTTAACTGTGCTTGAGTCGTGCTGCTTATATGTTTGTTTTGAGGAGGAAACTCTGAGCCCCCTAATTGTTCCTTTTGTATGTTGAAAGTCCTAAGTGTTTTTGATTGTCGCATTAGAATTTTCACCTTTTAAAACCTTAGGGGTACGTCTAGAACCACCTATAGGTAGAGGTCCTAACTCCCTCCAGGACCATTAAGAAGGGACGGGTAGCATCACGCAATAGAAATCATTGACCAAACACTCGCTTTGCATGACCAATAAGGGTATGAGAAGGGTAGATAAAAGATATGATGACTACGAGCTAATGTCACGTGTAGCCCCTCATCGGGAAGTGTTTACCGGACATTGAGTGGCTGATCCTCTAGGATAACCAATCTAGGACCCCTCTTTACCAAATTCCTTCTTTATTTAAACCATTGTTTTAGAACTTGTCCAAACCTTTATCTTAGTACTTGAGTTATTCTAATGTGCTTTACTTGCAACCTATTTTATTCAACTGTTTACTTGTAATGGACTAATTTGTGAATATAAGTTTGTCCGGGACCCACAATTGTGGACAAAGAGGGGTGTGCAGTCGGAAAGGCTTATTTGCAGTAAAACCAGTCGATCAGCAGTGCAGTCGACGGTTCCGTGCCTTCCCCCTCAAGTTGTCCACTTGAGGGTATCAGTTTAATACCCCATAGAAACCTTACTCTGTTTAAATTGTGCATGCATCATGGTCAAACTTAGTCAGATCAGTTATGTTTCTTCATAATTATCCCTTAAGATAAGCCTCAGCCAGAGTCCATCGGGTTTTCCATAATCCCAACGGACGCAACCACGTTTTATGCATTAATTTGGAGAACTAAAATGTCGATATGTTGATCATAATTGTATAAATAGTCGAGTACGGTGGGGGTAAGGTCTAACCCTTTTGTTTTGTAGAAAATGAGGCACGAGGTCCCCAAATTCGGTATGGTTAGCAAAATCCCACCATTGCTGCTAGATTGGTGGGAGGACCTTTTCCCAAGTGATAAGAAGCATGTGAAAACGTACATGGGTAACTTGCCTTTCTTGCTAGATATTGAGCCAAATAACAAATTGATCGAGGCTACCACCTTATTCTGGGATAGTGAAAGAGCTGTTTTCCGTTTCGGTGACATAGAGATAACACCGCTTCTAGAGGAAATATGAGGACTTGTAGGGTTGACTTGGGACAGTCCTAGGCTTTTGGTGCCAGAAAACCATACAAGCAGGGGATTTTTGAAGATGATGGGGCTGAAAAAGAATGTCGACCTAGTGTTCTTGAAAGACTCCTACATACCTTTCGAATATCTATATGAGAGGCATGTCTATAGCAAGTCTTTCCGCACTTACCATGATGAGATCGCCCTTACTTCACTGGGTCACATCCACCGTAGAGTGTTCGTATTCATCGTGTACTTTCTAGGCCTGGTAGTGTTCTCAATGAAAAAGGAAAGAATCCACACTAGGTTGGCCATGGTCGCCAAAACTCTAATGGAAGGGATTAATGGACAGACATATACCATAGTCCCCATGATCATTGCCGACATCTACAGGGCTCAAAAGCGCTATCAAAGAGGGGTCAAACATTTCGAGGGTTGTAATTTATTGATGCAGTTATGGTTGTTGGAGCATCTCCAAAAGGGTCGCTATCGTCAAGAATTTCCGCGAAGGGCTTGGAACGACCACATTCCTTCCATCACCCTAAGTAGATGACCTACATTCCAAACAAATTTGCTCAGCCAGAGAGTGCCAGTGGATTGGTAGAGTTCTTCGACAATCTGACCGAGGGACAGGTGCAGTGGATGGTTGAATGGTTCTCAATAAACGAGTTTATTATCAGGTCCAGGGATGCTCCGCACTTGGTGTTGATCGGGTTGAGAGGGGTATATCCATATTTCCCTATGCGAGTTATGATGCAAGCGAGTAGAAAATAGGTTGTACTAAGGGTCGTCAAGATGAGTCATTTCAGTTCGGATTTCCAAGACGACGACATCCCTTACAAGTGCCAAGCTCGGCACATGTGGCACTACAAAATCATTGTGGAGAAAAGCACTGTTGAACCAGGCAGATATCATGCAGGTTGCGAGCCTCTCTACCCGGCATGGTTGGATGACAATCTGAAAGGGATGGTGATACCAGGGACTGGTCGAGGGAACAGAATCATAGACGAGGAAGCTGAAGCCCAAGTCAAATACAACAGGCTGCGCAAGAGGGTCCACGACTCTGAGAATGAGCATCGGGAAATACATGAGAGGAACGTGAGGTTGATCAAAGAATGAGGTTGATCGAAAAATGGAAAGAGATGGAAATCACTTCCAACAAGAAACTGGAATATCTGGAGTGAGGAATAGTGGAACTAGAGGGCAAAGTCATAAAAAGGATTGAAAACTACTAGAATGCTGAGGGAGCTGAGGGAGGACATCTGGCCAGAGCCTACTTGCTGCTGGGACTACGCGAGCTGGGAGATCTGTATGATGGAGTCCGAAAGATAGAATCTGGGGAAGGCCCTTCTAGGACCAAATAGATTAGATTTACTTGTTTTTCCTAAATTGTAATAAGGCCAAGTGCCAGTAGCGACTTGTTTAATTATGTTAGTGTCAGTTTGGATTCGTCTACTTTTATATGATGAAATGAAGCATTTATTGGCATTTGAAGTTCTCCAAATTTATTTGTCGCTAGGCCTACCTCGGGCACAACGAGGATCCCAAATTAGGATACGAGTTTACATTTCGCAATATGTATTTAAATACTGCAAACATTTCAGAATCCTCACTAACTTGTTACCTTTTTCTTTTTTGCTTATTTTTATTATTATTCCCATCCCCTTAGGTTGGTTTGCTCATATTGGCCCCATCAGCATATCATACCAGATCTAGAGGCCCTCCACCACCTCCTCATCCAAGAAACACAAAAGGCAGAGGAAAATCAAAGATGGACGACCTAAGTGGAATCCGAAAGGAAAATGTTGAGAACGCAGAGACTTCCGACGGCCGTAGTACTCCGGCCCCGAATGACCTGGTTTTGAGACTGGAACAAAAGATACTAGAATTAAAAGGAGAACTCAAGCAGGTCCGCAATTTGCAAACTTGTCACTCACCCTCAATGTCCCTGATATCCACCAACAGAAGACAAAGAACCCAACACCTCCTCAGAACACACAGAACCAACATCCACAAAATCCTACCACACCAAATCAATACGTAAATCCACCCCAAAACATCAATCCATTGCCAATACCAACTCTACCATAACATCATCATCAACCAATTCCGTACTCACCAACCACCACTTACCACACTCCCCAAAATACACCACCACTCATGCCCGATCCACAAAACACTACCAATGAACATCACTATACCCAAGTCCCTAGCACCCATCAGAGCAATTCCATATACATGGAAACTATACCACATTCTACCCAACCAATCTCCTATGCACCGGAACCCTCCGAAAAGGACTTGCTAATTAAGAACATGGTTGGAGAACTCAAGAAATTAACAAGCCGAGTTCATGGCGATAGAGGAATAGAAGGTTTGAACTATGAAGATCTGTGCATACAGCCCGATGTGGAATTTCCAGAAGGGTACACACCCCCCAAATTCGAAATGTTCGATGGTACAGGTGATCCTAGGGTTCACCTAAGGGCTTACTATGACAAACTTGTCGGGGTTGGAAAAGATGAAAAGATTCGGATGAAGCTCTTTATGAGAAGCCTTGTTGGGGATGCTTTGTCTTGGTATATCAGCTAGAATCCCAAGAAATGGTCCAAATGGGTAAGCATGGCATTAGATTTTATGGATTGGTTCAGGTTCAACATAAAGAATGCACCGGATGTCTTCTACATTTAGAATCTCAAGAAGAAACCTACTGAGACTTTCCACGAATATGTTACTCGTTGGAGGTCGGAAGCTGCCAAGGTCAGGCCTGCTTTGGATGAAGAACAAATGAATAAATTTTTCGTCAGGGCACAAGATCCACAATATTATGAGAGACTGATGGTCATCGAAAATCACAATTTCTCTGATATCATCAAGCTCGGGGAAAGGATCGAGGAAGGAGTCAAGAGCGGGATGGTAACGAATTTTGAGGCACTACAAGCCATGAATAAGGCACTCCAATCAGGAGGCATATCGAAGAAGAGAGATGTTGGGGCAGTAATGGTGGCCCAGGGCCCAAAAACTCCAGTCATATATCAAACACCTCCACCCACCTATCAAACACCTCCACCCACATATCAAATACAACCACCCACATACCAAGCATCACCACCTACATATCAACCTTCATCTCCCATATATTCCCAACCAGCCATTGTCCATCACACCTATAATTCCCAACCATCCCACTTCCAATCACCACCAACTCGCCAAAATTATCCAAGACCAAGACCCAATTTTGATCACAAGCCACCCAGACAATACATCGCCATTGCTGAGCCTATCGACCAACTGTATGAAAGGTTGAAAGTCGTAGGTTACGTCACTCCTATTCCTGCCATGGCACTAGAAAATCCATCCCAATGGGTCAATCCAAACAAAATATGTGCATACCACTCCGGTATGAAAGGGAACACCACTACTGAGGGTCGAACATTGAAGGATAAGATCTGGGCGCTAATTGACAATAAGGTCATACAGGAGAAGAAAGCCGCACCTAATGTCCGCAACAATCCCCTCCCTGATCACAGAGGTGATGGCGTACATGATATAGAAACAAATGAGGAATGGGACCCTGAGGGGTCAATTGGGCTTATCCAGGAAGGCGATGACTTTAAGGTTGCAGTTACACTTACTCCTATCGTGGTTCAGACTCAAGCACCTATTGATATTGAGGTAACTGCATCAGTTTCATTCGAGGTAGGAGTAGCTCCGCCCGCAGCCACCTCTACTCCATTTGAAATAGAAGTGGTCACATTTTTTACTGTGATAGTGTCAACCACACCCTCATTCAACTCAAAAGCAATACCCTGGGATTATGTTGTAGAGGCTCGGCGAAAAGGGAAGACTAAGAGAGAGGAATCTAACGCCGCACAAGGGATGACTAGAACTGAAGAGTCTATAGACCTGAATATTTGGGAGGATCATGTAAGGATGCCACTGCTAGGCAGCCTATCATTGAGACCGGGCCGGATGACCTGTAGAGGAAAGTACAGGCAAAAGAGTATTTTGTTGTTGACCATCTGAACAAAGTCCCTGCTCAGATATCTATCCTGTCACTATTACAAAATTCAGAGGCACACAAGAACGCCTTGATGAAAGTACTGAGCGAGGCTTATGTACCCAATAATATCACTGGCGAAGAAATGGCCAACATGGTCGGTCAGGTGTTGGAGAGCCATAAGATATTTTTCCACGAAGATGAGCTGCCGCCCGAAGGTCTGAATCACAGTCGAGCATTGTATATTACGGTACAATTTGAAGACAAGTTCATTGCCAGGGTCCTAGTTGATGGAGGTTCGAATCTAAATATTTGTTCGTTGGACACCCTGAAAAGGTTGGACAAAGGTTTCCTGAAATACGGACAGGCAACATGAATGTGAAGGCTTTCGATGGGTCCCATAGGGCCACCATCGGGGAAATCAACCTTTGCTTGCAGATGGGACCAACTTGGTTCGACGTTGAATTCCAAGTGCTTGACATACCAGCATCATATAATCTTTTGTTAGGCCGCCCATGGATCCATGTTGCTGGAGTCGTGCCCTCCACACTACATCAAGACGTAAAATTTGAATGGAACCATCAGGAGGTAATCATTCATGGAGATGGGAGTAACCACATCTACACTAGTCAAACCATCCCGACCATTGGACATAGAAGGACACTAGGAGGGGAAACCTATCATCACATTGAACGGGTCAATGCCGTCGAGAAGGATAAGTGGTGGAGTAACAAAATAGAAAGCATACTAGTATAGTCTGGATATGAACTCGGTAAAGGGTTGGGAAAGAACCTTCAGGGTGTCACCAAGCCGGTACGGCTGAAAAATCATGGTACCACCTTTAGGCTCGGATACCAGTATACATGGCAAGAGTACAGGGAATGGTAGCCTCCATGGCGTGGACCATATTACCCTCTTGAGCAACCGGTACCCTGTTTGGAACAAGTTTTCCATCAGGCGACACAATATGGGGAACTACAGAAGAAGAAGCACTAACTGCGCTGAAGGATCTGTTCTTGGAATACGAGGACATAGATTATTGTGCCATAATTGAGGAGGAGGAGGAATAAGGCCTCACAATTCAGACTGTGTCAAAGGGAGTTGTTCTCAGAAACTAGACCGTCACACTATCCCGAGCTCGCCAAGTCCGTGGGTAGCTTGGTAGAATTTATAGCCGTTCTAGGCATTTAAAATTTCTGGCAATTTTGTTTTAAGATTTATTTGTTTCAAAATAAATGCTCGATCCATCGAACCAAGCTTTTTTTGAACAATTTTCTCAGTTTTAATCAAATGCATTTGTCCTTTATCATTATTCATTACTATTTTTATACTTTTCTTTTCTACAACATTATTATTACATTTCCTGATGAACTAGTGACTGTGACATGTAATGAGGAAACACAACATGAGAATAGTGACTCAGAGGAAGAAGATGAGATACCCGAGGAAATTGTCAGAGAAGTTGAGAATTTTGAGAACAAGCCTAAGTCCAACTTGGACGAAACAGAAGCAGTAAATTTGGGAGATACCGAGACCATCAAAGAAACTCGCATCACCATTCACTTGTCGCCAATAGAGAAGCAAGAATACATCTGTTTTTTAAAGGAATATGAGGATATCTTCGCATGGTCGTATGACAATATGACCGGTTTGAGCATATCTATAGTGGCTGACAAGTTGCCTACCAATCCCATGTGTCCGCCAGTCAAGCACAAACTCAGAAAATTCAAACCAGACATGAGTTTGAAAATCAAGGAGAAGTTACCAAGCAGATCAAAGCCAAAGTTCTCAGGGTGGTTGAGTACCCAACATGGTTAGCTAACATTGTTCCAGTTCCGAAGAAAGACAGAAAGGTCAGGATTGCTTCGCAGGTTATCACCAGATCTAGATGGATGAAGAAGATGCCGAGAAGACAGCTTTTATTATGCCTTGGGGTGTATACTGTTACAAGATGATGCCATTCGATCTAAAGAATGCTGGGGCTACATACATGAGGCCATGACAACCATCTTCCATGATATGATACACAAAGAAATAGAGGTAAATGTGGATGATGTCATTATCAAATCCAAGAGGGTCGCAGATCACATGGCAGACTTGAGGAAGTTCTTTGACAGGCTCAGGAGGTACAATTTGAAGTTTAACCCCACAAAGTATGCGTTTGGGGTTCCCACAAGAAAGTTATTGGGATTCATTGTCAGTCGCCGAGGGATAGAGCTAGATCCAACTAAAGTCAAAGCTATTCAGGAGTTACCACCACCTAAAAGCAAAAGGACGTGATAAGCTTCCTGAGACGGCTCAACTACATCAGTCGATTCATAGCACAGTCCACAGTAATATGTGAACCCATCTTCAAGATGTTGAGGAAGGATGCCAAGACAAGTTAGACCGAGGATTGTCAGAAAGCTTTTGACAAAATCAAGGAATACCTGTCCACACCGCCAGTTCTGGTCCTGCCAGAACCAGGATGACCATTGCTACTTTATCTATCCATATTAGATGGAGCCTTCAAATGTGTTTTAGGACAACATGATGAGACAGGAAGAAAAGAGCAAGCCATATATTACCTGAGTAAGAATTCACACCTTATGAAGCACAATATTCTCTGCTTGAACGCATTTGCTGTGCTTTGACCTGGACAGCCTAGAAATTGAGGCATTATTTTTGTGCCTACACTACATACCTCATATCCAGGATGGATCCTCTAAAGTACATATTTCAGAATCCCATGCCTACTGGGATATTGGCTAAATGGCAGATACTACTGAGTGAGTTCGACATCATCTATGTAACTCAAAAGGTAGTCAAGGGACAAGCATCGACAGATCACCTCACTGAAAATCCGATGGGAGGAGAATACGAACCCTTGAGAGCGTATTTTCCTGATGAAGAAGTATCATTCATAGGAGAAGACATTAATGAAGCATATGACGGTTGGAAGATGTTCTTTGACGGAGCCGTAAATTTCAAAGGAGCAGGCATTGGAGCAGTTTTGGTATCAGAAACGGGTCAGCATTATCCTGTATCTGCTAAACTCAGATTTCCCTGCACCAACAACATGGTAGAGTATGAAGCCTATGTACTAGGGCTCAACATGGCAATCGACATGAACATTCAGGAGTTGTTGGTGATCGATGATTCAGATTTGCTTGTGCACCAGGTACAAGGAGAGTGGGCCACCAAGAATTCCAAGATATTGCCATATTTGCACCATGTGCAGGAATTGAGAAAGAGGTTCACAAAGATAAAGTTCTGACATGTGCCCAAAATTCAGAATGGGTTGGCCGACGCATTAGCCACTTTGTCATCAATGATGCAGCATCCAGATAAGAACTATATTGATCCCATTCCGGTGAGGATCCATAATCAGCCGGCATATTATGCTCATGTCGAGGAAGAAGCATATGGAAAGCCTTGGTTCCATGACATCAAGGAGTACTTATCAAAAGGAGAATACCCGGAGCATGCAAATCATATTCAGAAACACACACTCCAGAGATTGTCAAATCACTTCTTCCATAGCGTAGGAAACTTGTACAGAAGAACTTCGGATTTGGGTTTACTAAGGTGTGTCGGCGCAAAGGAAGCTTCTAAGCTACTTGTGGATGTGCATGTTGGGACCTGTGGTCCGCACATGAATAGTTTCATCTTGGCCAAGAAAATACTCAGGGCAAGTTACTTTTGGATGACCATGGAGACGAATTGTGTTCAGTATATCCGCAAATGCTTTCAATGTCAAGTGCATCCCGACATGATAAAAAGTACCTCCAAACGAGCTCAATACAACAAGCTCACCTTGGCCATTCGCCGCCTGGGGAATGGATGTTATCAGTCCGATTGAGCCCACTGCTTCGAACGGACACCAGGTTATTCTGGTAGCCATTGATTACTTCACAAAATGGGTAGAATCTACATCTTACAAAACTGTAACCAAGAAAGTCGTTGCAAATTTTGTCAAGGATCGTATTGTCTGCCGATTCGGAGTTTCTGAGTCCATTATTACTGACGATACCGCCAAACTCAATAGTGATCTGATGAAAGCTATATGTGAAACTTTCAAAATCAAGCACAAGAATTCTACAAACTACAGACCTTAGATGAATGGAGGCGTAGAAGCTGCCAACAAAAATAGAAGATACTAAGAAAAATGGTGGAGAATCACAAGCAGTGGCATGAGAAGTTACCCTTTGCTCTGTTAGGGTACTGCACCATAGTTCGCACGTCAGCCGGGGCAACCCCCTACATGCTGGTTTATGGTACCAAGGCTGTCATCCTAGCCGAGGTAGAGATTCCTTCTTTAAGAGTCATACAGGAAGCTAAGCTCAGCGATGCAGAGTGGATAAGGAGTCACTATGAACAATTGGCCCTTATCGATGGAAAGAGGATGAACACAGTATGCCACAACCAACTCTATCAGAACAGAATGTTTAGAGCTTTCAACAAAATAGTCAAACCAAGACAGTTCGCACCAGGGCAGTTGGTATTGAAGAAAATCTTCCCGCATCAAGATGAAGCCAAAGGGAAATTCTCTCCCAACTGGCAAGGTCCGTACATGGTTCATAGGGTCCTGACAGGAAGAGCTCCCATACTTGCACTAATGAGTGGAAAAAGCTGGCCAAAACCAATCAATTCAAACGCAGTCAATAGATACTATGCCTAGATTATTTCACATTTCTTTTCTGATGTAATTAAACTACGCTTGACCTGATTCCCGTTTAAGAGGGGATACGTAGGCAGCCTTATGGGTTTGTTCATATCATAATTAAATTTTCATTTCCCCCAAAATCAGAAACTAGGGCAGAATTTTGAGGAGGGTCCTCAAAATTTCGGAGCAAGTCCAGCTAGCGCCATCACATACCAGGAAGTCAGTAATCAGTCAAGAACTGAGGCAGAATTTTGAGAAGGATTATCGATATTCAGAAGAATGTTGATACCCAATATTTCCCTATATATTTCCAAAATGACATATATGTGCATATATAAGCACCCCAAAGGGTTTTGGCATTTTTAATGATTTTTAAATCAATTTACGACCTATTTTTACATCATAAAATCCCAATAATTATTCCCAAAAAACTTTCCATTTTGGAAAATAATTTACTTTATTCTCATAATTACCTCAAATATAGTCGGCATAATTTTTGCATATTTTTACAAATTTGTTTGGTATTTTAAAACTAAATTGCATGTAATTGCAATGCTAGCCTCTTTAAGATTTAATAGCATTTTTCTTAAATATAAATTGATCCCAATATTTTAAATTAAGGTTTACATATTATTTATTAACTTAGTACCTTTAATTTGCTTTTAAAACATTTTTACTATCTTTATAAAATAATAGGGGAAAAACTGGCTATTTCAATTTTAGCCTTAATTCGTTTCAATTTTAACAACAATTCCATCTCAATCTCAGCCAATTTCAAGCCCAAATTGGACCAGCCCAATTCAAATTTAACCCGACCCCTGACCCATTAACTAAACCGTCCATTTGTATCTTCAGATCCTGGCCGTTGATCATTTTGATCAACGGCCCTCATCCATCCTTTCCTTTTTAATTTCGAATGACCTAACCCTATCTCTCATTTCTCTCCGACCGCCGCCCTCAAACCCTCCCTTTCTCTCAAACGCTCTCTAACCCTCAAAAACCCTAGCCGTCTTCCTCGTCTTCTCCGACCAAATCTCATCGGAGTCAATGGCTTCTCAGGTCATGGACGGCCTATGCTCACCTCCCTTCACCCCCAAATCATGGTTGTTCGAGATTTTGAGGTTCGACCTCAACGATGCCCGTTCAGATCCTCCACAGATCTGAGGTCCTATGGCCTCTCCGGCTCCGTTCTGATGTGTTCGAGCCTTAAAAAAGCATAGCTATGGCTCAGACCTGTTCGAGACCAGACCCTTTTCAAGCCTTCTCGTTTCTAGGGTTTTTGAGAAACCCTAAAGCTGTTCGAGGTTCTTTTTTCTTTTATTTTTCTTAGATCTGTGGTAAATCTGTGTTATACTCGAAGTTTTAAAACTTTTCCCCAATTTTTCTTTTTCAAAACTAGTCTGTTTCGATTTAGGGTTTTCAAAAATCTTAAAACGACTTTTGTCTCTTCTTCTTCTTCTTCTTCTTCTTTTCTTTGTGTGAATCTGTATATGCCATGTTTCTTACGAGTTTTTCGCTTATGTCTTATGTTCTTTCCTCGCATGTCTTCTCCTATGTTCTTGTGTTTTGCCGTTATTACGCATGTTCTTCTGTTTTTGTGTTTTGTTCTTTCTCCTACTGGGTTCTATAAGCATGATTTATGTGTCTCCCTCGCATATCCCTCTACTGATTTTTTTACTGAGCTTTTGCTCCTTGACTGCCTTCACTGAATTTTTTGTTTAAAGCTCTAAGCATGATTCTTCTATTGTTTTCCTAAACCTGTATTACTTGTCTCTCCTGAACTTGTTTAAGCAACAAAGCTTTGCCTAAATGTATTCCCTGTATTTCGAATTTGCTTTCCTCTTTGCTTATTCTCTCATGAGTTTCTGAGAGAGGCTATTGAGCCTATTCTACTTGTTTTTCTTCGCCTATGTATCTGATTTGAGTCAGAAAACCCTAGTGTTGGAGGTTTTTTGACAAGCTTGGTTGTGTGCTTGGGGTAGGGTTCCATTCAGAACCCTGACCCTCTTTCAAAAACTCACTTTGAGTCTATGAACCTAACTTTCCTTGCTACTCTGATTTCTTTGCTAGTGTTGCAACAACTCTCTCTTGTCTCTGTATGGTTTTTATATGACTTTCTCTTCTTTCAAAAGGCCTTTGGCCAGCCTGTGATTGATTCCGAGTCCCTTTTCAAAAGGGTATGATTGATTGTTAATGATTTTCTTCAAATTAAGTTTCTCTTCACCTTTTCTTGGTTGGATCCATTCATGACAAGGCTCAAACCTTGATTTTTACTGGCTGTGATTGATTTCCTTCCCTTATTTAGCCCAAACCGTGTAATGTTGAACTTTTTCCTTAAATGAATTTCCATGTATTTACCCCTGTTATACTGCCTTAGAAAAGATTTTAAATCAAAATCATTTCCTTATTTGTCATGCCCGTTTGAAATCAATCCCTTGGCTGAAGGGAAATGTGTGTGATTGACTTTCAAAATTATTTTCTTACCTTCTTCTCACTTGTCTTCTGCACTATAAAAGGGGCTACCCCTTTTGCACTTAATACAGACATACATAGAAAGACTTCAAACTTTTCAATACTTTCTCTTCTACTACTTTCTCAACCTCTAGTATTGAGCACTCTGCTCCTCTTCTCTTTCTACTTTCTGAAACATTCTTGAGTTCTCTTTGAACTCTCAAGTATTTGCTGAAGACTCGATTTTGCTCCTGTTGACTTCTGGTTGTGTACTTACTTTTGTTGTTCTGCTATTCTAGTACTTGCAACTGGTATGTCATTCTTAGTTAAGTAACGCCCCTTAACTATGTGTTTATTTCGTAGCCTGTCATGCTCTCTCTTTCACCATGTGTTTACATCTTAGTTTGTTATGCTTTCTTTCCTTATGTTTCTGCAACTCTGTATGTTCTCTTCTCATATGAATCCCTTCCCTTTACCCCTTTGTATGAGAGTACAGTTCTAGCTATGACAACACTCTGTTATTGCTGCCCATGACTTTGAACTAGGTTCTTTTGAACCCTTTACTCGAATCAATTACCACTTCCCTTTTCCCTTTTATATGATGAGCCTGATTTGGGTCTGGTGGTGTCCTAATCACCATCTAGACTCAGATCTGACCTCTAAGGTCTGCTCTTAACTTGTTTGGACCAAGCAAATGGTCAGGGGTGTGCCAGTCATCACCTATGGCTGGGTATGACCACCATTTGCTAGGGCTCCCCCATCCCTCTTTCACTTTGCACTCATTCCTAGTTCTAAGTTCTGCCCCTCTCTGGTAAGCCATGATTTGGGACCCTAGAGCTCCCTCTGAACTTGGATGCCTGAGGGCTGTCTTTTCCGCACTGCACTTTACTATAACTCTGGAATGGTGTTTGGGGTGTAAGCACTACCTGGAGCTCTTGAAGCTCCTTGGAACTTTGACACATCCCAAATAAGAGAATGCTTCAGAACCTGGATCCTTGAAAGATGGTTTACTACATATGTCAGACTGGGAGTCTGAATTAGGCCCTCCTTGATTGGAATGTATCTTTCTTCTAAATCTTCGACATCTTCAGCGGAATCTTCATCTTTCTTCTCTAGTTGATGATGCATATTCATATTGAACTTCAACCAATGTCACTTGCTCAACAACTGCCTTCTTCCACAGTAGCTTCCCCTCCATCCTGAGGCGAGTCCACAAATCCTATTTTTTCTATTTCTTCTGTGTCTGTTGATGATGCTGAAGCGGATTTCACTTCAACGGGTACTGGTAGATTTCCACTGGCACAGCGGCACTTCTGGCTTAAAGGCTTGCTTTCCAGGCTCCTTTCAAAGGTAGACTTATCGCCAAGGACAAACCAACCGATCTACGCTCGAACCTCCTTAGAAGACTGACTGGTCAGATATTTCGGATGTATTTTATTTTTTTGATTAATTCTGTTCTGTAATAATCTTGTAATAAACATTTGGGGTTGGCTAGTGGAAAAGGGCAGGGAATTATGCATGCAAGTGTTAGATATCATGCCTATAGGGGTTATCATTTCCGAAATTCTGTATCCCATCTAGAGATCATGCTTGTAGGAATTACTGTCTTTAAACGTTCTGCGTTTTACAAATCACTGAAACTCTGCATTTTCATACTATGCCTATAGGATTTTCTGCAATTTGCATGTGCATCCGTCATTAGGCAAACTTGTTAATAGGATTTAAGCAACTAACCAATCGCATATAGATGACCTGCCTATAGGATTTCTGTGTAATAATAACAGTGTTTAAAATCAGTGACACTTAGAAATCATGCCTATAGGTTCTGTTTAACGCCTAGGCAAGTCTTAGGGTAAAATTTTATAATTGCATTAGTTTTGATAATTACAACCAGCAGGCAGGCTTAATTTGGACTTCTTATTCGAAAACATGTGATAAATTAGCCACCCTTCCTACGTTAAGTTTAATACAGACCAAACCAGTATTTGTAAGTCATGCTAAATAATCTGCTGCTTTGAATGAGGAGGCTGACTCGAGCCTTAACTGCTATCTGTTATTGCTTGTCGCCTAGATTTTTATCCTTTTGAAAACTCCACAAAAGCCCTAACTCCCTCCCCTTTAGGATTAGTAGTCCCATATGCCTCTGGGACTGATAGGATTGGGACGGGTAATGGCATGCAATAAGTAACGATATCATTTCGCGTTTAAATACCTTAACGGGGTGGGAAGGGTAGATATGGATATGATGACCGATGCGCTAATTTCACGTGCGACCCCTCTTCTGAGAAGTGATCGTTGGGTATTGCATTGAAGTGATCCATATTAATTATAAACTTAGGACTCCCCTCCCTTTATTTGCTCTGATCGCTTCTTGTAAAACTGTTCAAATCTCTTTTTCATGAATTTCTGCCCTCTCTACTTACCTTCGAAAATTTTCAACTTGGTCGCAATGTTATGTGCGAATCCTTATTTGAGCCTTGATTGTTTACTTGTAAAGTCACAATTATAACATGGCCGGGAACCACACTAGTGGATCTTGAGGGGTGTCTAACACCTTTCCCTTAGGATAATTTCTAGCCCTTACCCTAATCTCTGGTCTCTTCATCTCAAACCCTTCTTAAAGTGTCCTAATGCACTATAATCATTAGGTGGCGACTCTTCAACTTCTAAATCCAATTCTTGAAAGGGAATACAGTTGTCCTCCCAATGTCGTATACCCGATTTCTGACCCCACGGCTAGAGAAAAAGGGGGCGTCGACAAAGAAGATTCAGCAGGGTCCGTCATCCACAAATAGTTAAAAATCGTCTACCAAACTGGGGTAGAATTTTGAGGAGGAACCTCAAAATTCCAACATAAGAGAGCTACAATGCCTTTGAAATGTGTCATAGTCGCTAGTTCATCAAAAAATTACTTGATATATCAATACACTTCCAAAACAATTCTATTTTATCAATGATTGCATATTTTTCGAAAATCCTATTTCCATAACAGTCAGGTGCTACCTAGGTGAACTTGAAGGGGGCTTCCAGAGCTAAGCAGAGCAAGGCCGGTAGACGAAGCAAAAACCAACCTCCCCTCATAAAACTTACGATTTTTCTTTTAACGCAGGCACATTTGATGTAATGATAGCATTCGCAAAACCTGTATACACAAAGAAAATTCACCACCCATTCGGCCATTAGACACTAAATATATCTCCAGCTAAGACATACCCTATCCTTATCTACTATTCACTTTTTGCATGAGTCTAATCTCTGACTCCATATTTGCATGAGTCTAATCCTTAACTCCATATTTGCATGAGTCTAATCTCTAAGTCCATATTCGCATGAGTCTAATCTCTGAATCCACGTTTGAATGAGTCTAATCTCTGACTCTACGTTTGCATGAGTTTAATCCTTGAATCCATATTTTCATGAGTCTAATCTCTGACTCCACGTTTACATGAGCCTAATCCTTGACTCCATACTTGCACTCCATATCTGCATAAGGCTAAGCATTGTCTTCCATTTGCATGGGACTAAGCCTTGTCCCGAATCTTGCATGAGGTAAAGCTCTACCTCCATATCTGCATAAGGCTAAGCATTGCCTTCCATTTGCATGGGACTAAGCCCTGTCCCGAATCTTACAAGAGGTAAAGCTCTACCTCCATATCTGCATAAGACTAAGCATTGCCTTCCATTTGCATGGGACTAAGCCCTGCCCTGAATCTTGCATGAGGTAAAGCTCTACCTCCATATCTGCATAAGGCTAAGCATTGCCTTCCATCTGTATAGGACTAAGCCCTGTCCCGAATCATGCATGAGGTTAAGCTCTACCTCCATATCTGCATAAGGCTACGCATTGCCTTCTCTTTGCATGAGGTTAAGCTCTACCTCCATATTCGCATAAGGCTAAGCATTGCCTTCTCTTTGCATGAGACTAAGCTCTATCTCCAATCTTACATGAGTCTAATTCCTTTCCTCCCCATTTGCATAAGGCTAATCCTTGCCTCACCACTTGCACGGAACTAAGCAGTGTCCCTCTTTGCACAAATATTGCGCAATTTCTACTACTATCTACTTGCTTTTCAATCGGGCTAAACTTTGCCCTCCATTTCACAAGACTAAGCCTTGTCTTGTTACACCATATTATTGCATATCATAGGCTGAAACATCGCCAATCTATCCTTAGGCATCATAATCTAACGACATCATTCTCATAGCCGTAAGACACCATGTCATGGCCTGAGGATCTCTCGAACTTGCATATCATTATTCAAAGGCGTCATGGTTCGGAGGCACCATTTTCATGGCCCGAGAACACCATTTCATGGCCTACGAATCCCTCACTAAACAATTCATGTCCCAGGATGTCATGGTCTAAGGACGTCATCTATAACCGTCCGAAGACAACCTTCATGGTCCGAAGGAAATTTGCATCATGTTTAATACGTTTGTAGCATATTTTATCTGCAGGTAACCAGTAAGAAACCACTATCCTAGCAGGAGCAATCTCGCTCCAGTTCCCTCCAACCGTCTCGAGCCTTAATCGCTCACCATTGTCGTTTCCGCATCTCATGTCCATTTTTGCAATAATTTCATCAGCCTACTCTGCGGGTGAATCCAGAACTACAAATGGCCCGATTCCTATAAAACCAGGGATATGTAGGCAACTCAAAAACCAGAGTCCGGCCTCCGTCTTTCAAAACATCCCATCCGGTCAAAATTGTCTATTATTTTGTTTACCCGAAAACTCTTTCATCCTTCCCGGGTAAAGAGGGGCAGCTGTTGATACCCAATATTTCCCTATATATTTTTAAATATACATAAATACCTTCAAAATAGCATATATATGTATATATAAGCATGAACAAGGTTTTTATAATTGTTTCTATAATTTTAAGGGTTTAAATTGATTTATTTTCTCCCCTTTTACTCATAAAATCCCCAATAATTATTCCTCAAATTATTTTTATGATGCTTTATTCATTTAATTTCTATACTTATACAAAAATATGGTTAATATAATTTTTGTGCATTTTTATAATTGCATTTGGTATTTTTTTTAAGCTAAATTGTGCATAATTGCAATGTTAGCCCATTTAGTGTATAATTACATTTTATGTGCGTAAAATTGGTCCCTATTTTTTTTTAAAATAATAATTACATATTTTAAATCATTTTTGTATAGAAAAATTATTTTCAGAAATTTATTTATTATTTATTATAAACTAAGTAGGGAAAAATGGCTATTTAAATTATAGCCAGATTTGGCTTTCAATTGTAGCCCAAATTGTACCCACTCCCCAACCCAATTTCATACCCAATTAACCCGACCCAGACCCTACATGCACCTACCCAAATCCGAAACCCATCTGCCCTGTCAAATCTTGACTGTTGATCTCCCGAATCACCGGTCCACACGACCCCTTTCCTTTTTTAATTCCTAAGACCACCCTAACCCTAGCCATTCTTCATAGCCCGCCGCCTTTAGATGCTCTCTTCTCCTCTCTTCTCTCAATCTAACCCTAATCCGCCTTCAACCGCCGCCTCCCTCTCCGATCTTTTCCGGTGACCACCGTTCAACCCCAAGCCTCCAATGGTTCCTCTATCGCCTTGCTCATCCTCTCTGAGGCCTTCAAGGGCCCTGGGCTACGCCGACTTGTATCTAGGGTTACTGTTTTGGTTGTTCATGGCTTCTCCAGTATGATTTTGAGCAAAATCACGCTACATTTGTTACGATCTTTGATGTTTTTAGCAGGTTCTTTCGTTTCAATTTGGGTTTCCTTTGAAACCCTAACTTTCGTTTGTATCTCTTATATCTGTGCTATTTTTAACGATTTGAGTTTATTTCTTTCTATGTTTTACACTATTCTCAAACCTCTTTTGCAAAAATCATCGATTGCGAGTTGTTTTACTTTCTTTTAAAAGTTAGGGTTTTCGGAACATTTTGTACACTCTATTTAATTTAGTTCTTCATGTTTAAACCTCTTTCCTTTACATATATCGACTGATTCTTGGTTTTTTCTCCTTTCTCAACTTGTCTATGTTGAAAACCCCAGTTCTTGGTCTTAACCCTGGGTTCTGAGTCTGTATTTGACGATTTGTTCGTCTAATATATATGTTTGCTTGTTTCTCATGAATCCATGATTATTGTGTGATTTTTTCCTACTATGCCCATTAGGGTTTCTAATTTCTACTTCTTTCGCCTATACTATGTTTATTATGTTAACTCCTCTAATCAGTGCTATGTTCTATACAAATCCCTGGTTTTATGTAATTTTTACCCTACTGTGCTATTAGGGTTTCTGATTTCGCCTCATCTTGCCTATTGTGTGTTTATTCTATTTGTTCATAGAAATTTATGGTAATTTCCATTAAAATCAGTGCTATTGTCCATCGGAATCCTTGATTCCCTATGACCTTCTAATCTCTTGTGATATTCTATATTGATTTTCAACCTCTCAGTCATTTTCTTGCCTTACTTTATGGTCGATTATGATGTCAACTGACTCTTATGTTATTTACTTAATTGGAATATTATGCACCTGGCCTTAATTGCATGTTCTATACTTGCACTATGCTGAAATTATTTCCTTTTGTGTTATATTCCATGTCTTATGTGATATCTTTCCTTATCTGTCTTTACCGTTTAAAATTAACTCCCTTAATTAAGGGAGTACTTCTACTAATTTTATACTAATTGATACCTAGTTCCATAATTACTGCTTGACTTTGATTCTTACCTTATTATTCTACCTAGTTTCAAACTATATATCTGCTCTCTCATTAACACACACAACACACGAACTCTTGGGTTCAAAAATATCTATCATACTTAAAACAATCTCTGCTCTCTCTCTCTTGTGCTACTTGCTACTGCTCTAAGTTAGCCGGCTGCAAGCCAAAGTTAACCATTTGTGTTCTCTTGTTCTTTCATTTTACTTACTATCCTCTTCACTGGTATGTCCTAGTTTCAATTCGAAGTTCCAACAACAATATGATTCTCTTATTGTTTCAGTTCCTCTTGTTTCTAGTTTGCTTCTATTTGTGCTTCTATTGTGAAACTTGTAGTTGAGGGTTACATTATTAACATGTTAGCATGTCTTCCCCTCCCTTTGAGATCAGTATATTTCCCCTTCTGTTTGTTTTTGAGCTTGTCTACACTAGTCATCTCTTACTTGTTATATGTTTACCACCATGGATCTCCCAAATCCATATCCCCTTGCATGTGAGTTTGTTCTCTATGTCTGATTTTGTGACTATGTCTAGCTAGCTACTTCTGGGAATAACTATAAATTCTCAGGTCTTGCTTAACTATGTGTCCTATGTATTCACAAACCCCTTTACCCTGTTTGTGACTACCAAACCTGCCTTGATGCTATGACTCCTGGCTGTGTATGAACTTATCCTAAGGTGTTTAAACTTTGTTAACTATTCCAATCTCTTTTTCAAACAATCTCTATTGCTTTACTAAACTACTTTCAAAAAGACTTTTGTTAAATACAATTTCTTACTAAAACCTTTCAACTTGTGTCCATCACATTTCACTCTGCTCTTAGTCAATAAGTTCTGCCCCCTCTAGTGTGTGTACTGCCTTAGGATCCTTTTGAGAACCCTATAAACTCTAGCATACTAAGACTGGCCTTTCCACACTGCACTTTTTCAATCTTTGGTTACTATGTCTAGGTGTAAGCACTGCCCGGGATCCTTGATATCCTTAGGGAACTTTAATGCACCTAGACTCTAATTTGTCTATGGAATTGAGGCATATGAGGCCATTGGAGGCTTTGGGAAATCTGGGCCTGATTGAAGGCTCCCTATAGAATAGCTTCTTGATTTTCTATTTTTTACTTATGTAATTCATTCATTGGCCTGTAATAATTTGTAAACCGATATTGGGGTATTTAGTGGAATGGGTGGGTAGATACATGTTTTATGGGATAATCTGGGTAGAAACCATGCTCTTAGGATCTTGCTTTTAAATCTATTTGCTCTACTAAGTAGAAATCATGCTCCTAGGACCTTATTTTTAAAATCTGTTTGCTCTACTAAATAGAAAACATGCTCATAGGACTTTACTCTTTAATCTGATTGATTTGCCAAATAGGAGTTATGTCCATAGGACTTCACTGTTAAGTTTGTTTGCTCTACCAAATAGAAACCATGTTTATAAGGTTCTGCATTTTTTCATGTTTAGAACCATGCCTATAAGTTCCAAACAATCATGTCTTAAAATCAGATTAATAATAGATTTCATGCCTATAGGACCTAACCTAGATTCAGTTATAATAAGTGTTATGTATGTTTCCATGCCTGCAAACCTTTAAAATCAGTGTCCAATGTAGATATCATGCCTATAAGGAACCATACTCGCAATTGTGCTTGTTAATCTATTTTAGTCTAAATAAATCAACTTGATCACGGTTAGTTCATTTCTGAATTGGTTTTATTAAGTATTTCCTGAAGCAAGTTCTTTCAAACTGCCTCAATCTCATTAGATATCATGCCTATAGGTATTAAAGGATTCCATTTCAAAACCTGCTTTGTTTTTGCATTAATATAGACATCAATATTCTGCGTATATGCAAGCCTTTAAGGCATTTTTAAAACTTCATTTCTGAAACTGTCTCTATTGCTTAATGTTTTCTAATCCTTACAAGCTTTTAAAAGAGTCCATAGGCAACTGCTAGGGTATAACTTCTGATCTAAAAGAGGTTGTTTGTCTTCTGCATATTCATTTAGATATCCTGCTTTAGGACATTGTCTAATAGAAGACCTTTATTGTGCTTGAGTCGTGCTGCTTATATGTTTGTTTTGAGGAGGAAACTCGGAGCCCCCTAATTTCTCCTTTTGTATGTTGAAAGTACTAAGTGTTTTTTATTGTCTCCTTAGAATTTTCGCCTTTTAAAACCTTAAGGGTATATCTAGAACCACCTATAGTTAGAGGTCCTAACTCCCTCTAGGACCATTAAGAAGGGACGGGTAGCAGCACGCAATAGAAATCGTTGTCCAAACACTCGCTTTGCATGACCAATAAGGAGATGGGAAGGGTAGATATGGGATATGATAACTACGCGCTAATATCACGTGTAGCCCCTCATTGAGGAGTGTTTACCAGACATTGCTTGGGGTGATCCTATATGATAACTAACCTAGGACCCCTCTTTAACAAATTCCTTCTTTATTTAAAACTTTGTTTTACAACTTGTCCAAACCTTTATCTTACTATTTGAGTTACTCTATCGTGCTTTACTTGCAACCTATTTGATTCAACTGTTTACTTGTAATGGACTAATTTGTGAATACAAGTTCGGCCGAGACCCACAGTTGTTGACCAAGTGGGGTGCCTAACACCTTTCCCTCGAGGTTACTTCGAGACCTTACCCTAATCTCTGATAATGCAAACCAACCCAAGAGTTAATCGCTCTAGGTGCCCTAACATGCCATAATCCATTAGGTGGCGACTCTTCAAATACCCAATTCCCAACAGGAAATGAGTCATTACACCCCGTGAATATCGAAACTCGGACTTCTTCCCGTAAAAAAGAGGAAAAAGGGGGTGCAACAGGTGTTGTGGAGGAGTTTGTATGGGTTGAGGATTAGGATTTTAGGGAAGAGTTGCATCTTGATGGGGTACGGGAAGATTTTGTGGACGTTGGTTTGGCATATTTTGAGGAGGTGCTGGGTTTTGAACATTTTGTTAGTTAACGTCTGCGACGTTCAGAGTGAGGGAGAAGTTTGTCAAGTTGCGGACCTGCTCAATTTCTCCATATAACTCTAGTATTTTCTATTCCAATCGCAGGACCAATCATTCTGGGCCGGAGTACTCTGACCGTATGAAGTTTCGATATTCTCAGCATTGTTTTTCGGATACCACTCAAGTTATCCATCTTAGATTTTCCTCTGCTTTTCGGATTACTCGGAGGAGGAGGGTAGAGGGCCTCTAGATCTGGTGTGATATGTTGATGATGCCAGTATGTGCGAACCAACCTTAGGGGGTGGGAATAATAAAAATAAAGAAAAACAAAAGGTAAACAAGTCAGTAAGGATTCTGAAAATGTTTGCAGTATTTAAACACGTATTGCGGGAATGTAAATCCGCGTTCTAATTTGGGAGCCTCGTTGTGCCCGAGGTAGGCCTAGCAACACGTTGATTTGGAGAATTTCAGTGCCAATAATTGCCTCATTTCATTAATGTAAAAATAGATGAATCTAAAACGACACTAAATAAGATAAGTCACTGATGACACTTGGCCTTATTACATTTGAAAATTAAATAAACCTAGTCTATTTGGTCCCCGAAGGACCTTCTCCAGGATGGATGTTTTTTGCTTTGTCGATCAAATTCCCCAGTTCGCGCAGGTTCAACAGTAGGTATGCCCTTGCTAAATGTCCTCCTTCGCTTCCTTCGATGTTCTGGCAATCAGTGACTCTCTTCCTCATTTTTCCCTCCAATTCCATCAGACTGTACTCCAGATATTCCAATATTTCGCATGATCTAACCGCCATCTCTCTCCATTCATTAATTAGTTTCATATCAGTCTTATGTCGCTCCAAATGCTCGGCCTCAGACTCGTGAACTCTTTTGCGCAGTTTGTTATATTTCAACTGTGCTTCGGCAACTTCATCTATGACTCTATTTCCTGGACCAACCCTTAGCTAGAATATTCCTGTTATGTTATATTCTTACCATGATGGGTAGAAGTACACATGACCGGCATAAATTCGATCTGGCTCGATGGTATCCTTTTCTACAATAATTTTCAGATGCCACATATGCTAAGCTTCACATTTGTATGGGACATCGTCATCCTGAAAATCTGCCTTGTAGTGTCTTATTTTAGCAACTCGCGGTATGGCCTGCTTCATGCCTACCTGTCTCATAACCCTGATGGGAGCATAAGGGTATATGCCTCTCAACCCGATCAGTACCAAGTGTGGAACATCCCTAGATCTGATGCTTAACTCCTCGGTGGGGAACCATTTGAACATCCATTGAACCTGATCCTCGGTCAAATTGCTGAAAACCTGTGCCCATCCTATAGCATTTTCGGGTTGAGCAAACCTGCCTAGGATATAAATCATTCTCTTAGGATGATGGAAAGCTATGTGATCATTCCACGACCTTCGCGGAAACGCTTGATGGTATTGACCGTTTTGGAGATGCTCTAACAACCAAACTTGTAACATCACATTACAACCTTTGAAGTATTTGCACCCCTTCTGATAGTGCTCTAAGTTCCGGTATATGTCTGCTATGATCAAGGGACAAAGGTATATGTCTACACCTCGATCCCATCCATCAATGTTTTGGTTATCATGGCCAGTCTGGTGTGGATTCTATCCCCTTTGACCGGGAACACTATCATACCCAAGAAATAGACGATGAATACAAAAACCTTATGGTGAATCCCACCCAAGGAAGTTATGAAGAATTCGTCATCAAAAATACGATAAGATCTGTTGTGACCGTATCGTTCATAGAGGAAGTTGAAGGGTATGTAGGAATTCTTCAGGCACTCCAAGTCATCATTCTTTTTCAATCCCATCATCTTCAGAAACCCCCTAGTAGTGCGATTTCACCAGCACCAATAAACCAGGACTATCCCAAGGTAGCCCAGCGAATCTCCCTATTTCTTCCAAGAGAGGGGTCATTTCTATGTTTCCAAAGCGAAACATGGCTCTTTCTTTGTCCCAGAACATTGTGGCAGCTTCGATCAATATGTTGTTTGGCTGGAGGTCCAATAGAGAAGGCAAATTTCACAAGACCCTTTTCACATGATTTTTATCACTTGATGGAAGATCTTCCCACCAATCTAGCAACAATGGTGGTATGTTATGGACCATGCCGAACCTGAGGACTTTGTGCCTCATTTTCTGAAAAACAAATATGGTCAGGCTCTTTCTCCCTCCATATCTGACTATTTATGCAACAATGATTAGCATATTGGCATTTAGTTCTCCAAAATTAATGCACAAAATCGTGGTTGCATCCGTTGGGATTATGAAAAACCCGATGGACTTTTGGACGAGGCTTGTCTTAAAGGGTTATTATGTGGACAACATATTAACCCGGCTAGGTTTGACCATGATGCATGTACAGCTAATCAGAGTAAGGTTTCTATAGAGGTCTAGACTGGTACCCTCAAGTGGACGACTTGAGGGGAAAAGGCACGGAACCGTCGACTGCACTACTGATTGACTAGTTTTACCGCAAATAAGTCTTTCCAAATTTAACGGGTGATATATAGGAAGGGCGCAAATACTCATCAAGCACTGCTATAGGATTGATTATGCACGAGTGAAATATAATGTTGAGCATAATTTATGCAACAATAAATAGCATGTTGTCACATATTTGCAAGTTAAAAAAATGATAAATGCGGTATTTAATAATTGAAAGACGTTTAAGAAAGAAAACAAGGAGACAAGTCAGTTTCTATAGCAAAGAAAATCATAAATGCTTGAAAATAAGCAATTAAATCCAGAAAAAGGGGGAAGGGGAAAGGGTGCACACGTATTAACAGAATAAAGCATGCTTAAGATAATTCACAAAATGCAAGTTTGTTATGGTAAGAGCTTCAAAATATTCCCAGCAGAGTCGCCATGCTGTCGCGCCCCTTTTTTCCTCGTAGAGTCCGGGTTTTGACATTTTGGGACAACTCCTTTCCTTTTGGGAATTGGGTATGAGATTTGAAGAGTCTCCACCCAACGGATTAAGGTGCGTTAGGGCACCTAGAGCAAATAACTCATGTACTAGTTTACATCACCAGAGATTGGGTAAGGGCTTGAAATTACCTTGAGGGGAAGGTGTTAGACACCCCTCGAGGTCCACAATGGTGGGTCCTGGCCAAACTCAATTTAAGCGAATAGTCTTTAAGGAAACAAAGCAGTTTAAACAAATAGATATTATTTTAAAATGGAAATTAAAGGGGTCCTAAGATTATTAGCCTATAGGATCACTTATATGCAATACTCGATAACCTTCCCTAAATTGAGGTGTTACGCGTAGCATTAGCGCACAAGTCACCATCTCTTTTATACCCAATTACCCTCCCCTTTTCAATTATTACCTAAGCGTTCTAATAACATCCAGTACGTTCCTTATGTATGCACTACCAGTCCCTTACCTCTGGCCCTGGAGGTGTTTAGGTCCTCTAATTAAGGCAGTTCTAGACTCTCCTATGTTGTTTAAAAGGAGAAAACTAAGCGACAAACAAAAGTCAAGTAGGATTGTCACATAAGGGGCAATTAAGTGGGCGCATGTTAACCTCCACAAATACCCAAACAAATGCACGTTGTTCAGAAAAGCAATTTTAAATGATTTTAGGACCTTATGGGCAGGATGAGCACAAAAAGAATATACAGCAGTTTTATTAAAGCGAGCAAACGAGTTCCTATCAGTTTGCCTACTGATTTTGTTAATACTCTGAATCCGGGCATATTTCAAACAGCAATAAATCACAATTTTTAGACCCAGAATCTTAATTAACCTACAAGATTGCTTAAATGATAGTTGAGCAGAACCCTATAGACATGGTATCAAAGTTGTAAGCCAGTTACTGATTTAACGGGCAGATTTCATCTTTTTAGATCTTATAAGCATGCTTTCTAAGTGTTGAAACTAATTATAAGCATTATTTATTATAGACATGATATCCAAACACAAAAATTGATTTTTTACACTTACTTCCTATAGGTATGATGTCTAAGTATCAAGACTGATTTTAAATGTATTTCCTATAAGCATGATATCTAAGTTTTGAAACTGTTTTTACGCTTATTTCCTATAGGCATGATATCTAGGTGCAACACCGATATTTCCTATAGACATGATATCTATATGCAGAATTGATTATTTTATTTCCTATAGGCATGGTATATAAGTGATATTTAGTTCTTATAGGCAGGATCTCTATTAATCATGTGTAGGCAGAATTCTTTAAGCACATTGCCAAGAAATTTTTTATTCAAATAGACAAGAAACTGACTATTAATTAAGAGTAGAAGTTTTAAGAGGTAGCAAATAGGAAGGTGAAGGCAAGTGGAATCCAAGAGTTTAGCCTTGGCTTTCAGCCGGCTAGACAGAATAGCAAATAGAAGTAACAGAAAGAACTACAGTTGTGAGTGTGTGAGAAAGAGTAAGAGTTTATGTGTGTAAGTGTTTTTGTATCCTTTTGTGTGTGTTCGTGTGTTCTAAAAAAATCATAATGGGGAGGTTTATATATCATTCAACAAAGTAAAACAAATAAGGCAAAGAAAGTTAAGAGTTCACAAATAAGGTATGCAAATTGAATTAACTAATTAATTAGGACTAGACCCAATCAATTAACAGAGTAGGATCCGGGAAAGACCCCTTAAAGTAGGGAGAATCAATTTACAGCCAAGTTAGAGGTTTAATAAGAAAAACAAATAAATCAGATACCATCTAGGGGCGGTTAAAACAATCAAATCCCAAAAATCAGGCTAGTAACCTAAATAAGGAGGGCAATATCAATTATAAGTCACATCTAAGGAAAGAATAAATAAAAAATCTCAGAAAGATACCAATTTTAAAAAGAAAATATAATTTCAAAATCTAATTAGGCAAATAAATCAATTAATCAATTTATTTAACCAGGCCAAAGTGAACGGGCAAGAACAGTGAGACAAAAAATCGAATAACAGAAAACTTTAAGCATATCGGAACACGGAGATGAAACATCAAACAAAGAAATTAGTTGAACATTAAAGAAGAAAGGCCAGAGTTGAACCTTTAAGCATTTTAAAATAGTTGCAGAAACATAAAAAATGAAACCCTAGTTTAAGAGGAACACTAAAATCGGTTAAATAATAAGAAAACACGGAAGATTTTAAAGAGAAATATCAGATAGACTTAGAATCATCTCAGATCTACAAAGATCTGAACAGACTCGAGTAGAAAGAGACTAGGGTTTTGAAAAATGGACCGAGGTGAGAAAAATCCAGTTTGGAACCAGAGGTTTAAGATATAAACATGAAGATAACAGCACTCATAAACATATAGATGAACACAGGCAGGTTCATCGAGAAAATAAAGAGTTGAAGCCAAGTCTGTGTTGAATCTCTTCGAGATTCCATCAAATAACAAAAAAATCGAACAACCAGTAGAAGTAGGAGGCCGGATGGGGCCTAAGATCAATGAGAAACCCCATGGATTGAAAGGTTTCCGGTGATGGAGGGCTAGGGTTAGAGGAGAGCTGTGAGAGAGAAGAGAGGATAAGGGATTCAAGGGCGGCGGAGCGGAAGAAATGACTAGGGTTAGGGTCGTTTGGTTAAGTTAAAAAAGGAAAACTGATCCTGGACCGTTGATCTTCTAAGATCAATGGCCAGGATTAAATTTTGGGCTGGGTCGGGTTAGGAAATTGGGTCATGGGTATGATTTAATTGGGCTGGGGTAGAAAATTGGGCTAAGGTCCGAAATTAAACCAAATAAAAAGAGGCTATTTGTTAAATACACAATTAATTGATAAAATAATTTATAAAAATATTTAATGAATGATAAAAATGATTTTTTATGCATAAAAATGATTTTAAATAATTACCTAATATTATAAAAATTTAAAAGATTATTTTATTGTGAAATAAGGTAATTATGCACACATGTGGCTATTATTGCAAAGTTATTGCAATTATAACGTTAACATGTACATATGGCTATTCATGAAATAATTAAAGCTTAATATAAATATAAATGATAAAATTAAGCAATAAAATTATCATAAAACCGTTTGTGATGTAATTAGTAATTATTTGGATAATAAAATGCTAGAATAAATTAATTAAAATCCTTTTAAAATTATAGAAAATTATGAAAAAATACTAGTTGATGCTCATGCACTATTTTGAAAGTATATATGCATTTTAAAATATATGAGAAAAAAATTGGGTATCAACAACTCGTTAATCCGATAACCCGATAACAATAAACCATTAAGCCATTTTTGCAGTTTGGTTTTCGGTTTCGGTTCGATTTTGATTGCCCCTAATCGGGACTGGAGACTCCGCAACAAGCCCCGTAAAAACAAGGTGTACAAGTTAGCCACAAGTAATGGCAATTTCTTTTCAGCACAACAAATGCATATGTACTTTTTGAAAATGGAAGAATTAAGTAAAGTTCTTTTTTAATCTTATTTCTTGTACAAATGATGAGTTAATTTTATCATTTGAAAGTTAATCAAGTACATCGAATGCTAGTGCCGGAATGAACATGGGACGTCCTATTCAAGAGCACCGTAAACATAAGAGGGCCCTTTCTTATGAAATGCTGATAGTAAAAAGTTGGTTTAGGAAGAATTCATCAGTGCCCCCAGGAGAAGTTGAGAAGTAGGTGGATCTGCTGTCAGTTGGGGATCTTGACCTTCATCGTCATCCCTTTAAGGTTTTTATCATTTCTCGAGAACTCAGAACTAGAACCAGAAGATCCAGTCGCATCAAGTTGAACCGGGAGACCCCTTCGGGTAGTTGACTCTAGCTCACGAGCCTTGGCGATCTCGACATCAAAGTCAATGACCCCCGCTTTGGCCTCTTCCAAGGTTTTCTCCTCATGCTATAAATGAAATATGTTTTTCCAAAAATGAGGGAAGTCGCTCGGCACTGAACCTCTTCCTTAAGCTGGTCAACCTTGGTCGAAAGGTTATTATGCTCGGATCAACAGCTTGAAGGTTGGCGTCAAGGTCACGAATAATGGAGTTATAAAATTTAATGTGCTCCATGACCTTCCTATACTTTTCTTCCATCAGAGCATGTTTCTCCTCAGCAACAATAGCATCTTCTTCTTTGGAGTTCAAGGTTGCCTCCAAATTATTTAGTCTTTCAGTAGAGGCAGACTCGCGATCGGCAGCATCAAGAACATCATTTGGAGATCGGACCACTTTTCCTTGGCCTCTTGAAATTGTACCCTTAACAGGGCGACCTCTTGGCTGAGGGTCACCACCTCTTGCTCGCTCTGCTGCAATTGAGCCTCCAGCTTAACGGCCTCGACAGCTTGTGCTTCTTGTACCGGGAGGCGAGCATCAAATTGATACCACTCGGCCAACAGTTGATCCGCTTAGATGTGAGTTTCTCTTTATCAAGGATCAACTTTTGAAGGCTCTCAGAAGTAAGAAAGTTAGCCTACAAAATCATGTCATAGCAAACCTAGAAGAAACAGTAAAGGGAACAAACATCGTGCCGATTCTGTATTGTGCATGGCACTGTTTATTATACACTCCCCCGAAAGAGAATATATTTTATTCTTATCTTTCTCTGAAGCCAAAGGCTTCAGGTAATTAGCAAGTTCACTGATTGGGACAACAGATGGCACCTGATAGAGACCGGAAGGGAAGCGCTCCTCCTCCTCTGAGGATCTTCGGAGGGAAGCAAATAGTTATGCCCCAAATTCCCATGGACTGGGGACTGTAGAAGAAGGACATCCTTCTCCCGGGTGTCTGGGGCCGGTGAAGATGATGTAGCAGTTGTTGGTGGAGAAGGAATTTTTGGCGAAGAATGAGTTGAAGATGGTGGAGTTGTGGGTTGAGAAGAAACTGCAGTAAAAACACTGCTAGTCGTTAGTTTCTCATAAACCAAAGATGGAAGAGACCCCGTACCCAGCCTCACGGTACCGGGAACAACGATTGGGGCTTAGAAGCGAGAATTGGCATCCTCCACTATAGCACACTCTCTCTAAAGTGCCTGGACGTCATTATCGTTTGGTGTTGTTTGCTCAGTAGATTGAGCATCATGTTCAAATGATGAAGGTCATCATCTCCTCTGTAGGGAAGCCCCTTCCATCACTGGTTCCCCATTATCATCGATCACCACAGTGGCTATGGCAGGCTCGAGCGTGACGTTCTTCACCCTTTTATTTTTACCCTCGGCCGTAGAGGGACAGCACCTTTTATGTTGCTTGTTCTCCGAACGGGGACTCTGAGATGAAGAACATGCACCGGAAGCATGTCTGATAAGACCTGTTTGGGCGAAGGCCTCCTATAGCAACATCGCTGCATCGCGGGATCAGCCAAAACATCCTCCTCGAGGACGGTAACAAGCACTTCAAAAGACCTGAATTCAAAAAAAAAAAGTTAGCCAATTTTCTTATATGTGAGGTAAAAACAAGATAAGTTCAAGAATCAACTTACCATGATTTTTAGCTTCCACCTGTAAGGGCCAGTTCTTTCCACTGGTGGGTCTCAGGCATGGTGACGTCAAAATCTTCTGGACCTATTGGACCAAGCCTTCGACCCTTGATGATGTCCACCAAGTTACTGAACTAATGAAAAGAGAAGTACCAGTAATAACATGGAACAACCTTTAATCAGAAAAAGACAGACGTAGAACTTACGTGTACGATTCCATGATTCGGGAAAAGATGATGTTGTGGCTAGGATGATATCCCTGGTAGCAATTACTAAGCCCGTGCTCCTCCAAGGAGAGAGTTTGCTTTACCCAACTCCTTTTTTCATAACAAGGCAGAAATCCCCGACCTGGCACTTGTTAGTTTCAAATTGTAGTTGCAAGAATTGTTTTTCAAGAAAAGGTCCTCTCAAGTCGTGTCACTATAGACTAAACTCGATGTGAACCTTTTCGATTATTAGTAACGGTTCGTGATGTAGCCCTCTTTCTTTAAAAAGAAGGATATATGCCCCTCTACCTGCTTCTATGAAAGAGGTTTACTTTGTACCACTCGGAGGTCATATAGATCGGAATCCGGAGTGGCGCATCTGGATCGGCGGAAACTGAACCCCTCTCTCCTTCCCCCCCCCCCCCATACCTGAAGAAATAGAGCGACAACCCTTTGAAGTTCAGAAAAATTAGGCTTTTTATGGGGGGGGGGGGGAATCCAAGAAGCTCCTTCACCTATAAGCAACTTATGAGAGTGAAAAACTCTTTCTTTATAGATGCTCCATTTCGAGGCCCTAGATAGACTGATGGCCACTGCATGGTGGAATTTAGAAAGTTGCTAGAAACTGGCACCACCTACCCATGTCACTCCCCAAACCTGATGAGGCATGGCCGGCACCCGGTGCCATACTCGGCCCGAGCGTACCACTTTGTAACTATAAACTCTGGAGGGATAACCTTCAACTTAGGCCGATGAGGCCATATTCTGAATCATATGAAAATATCGTCTCTCTCATCTGAGGGGTAAACATACCCAAGAGCTCATATATATATATATATATAACACTATGCAGGATGACAAGGCCACCGTGAATATATACTTATATACAAACTATACATGACTTGTCTACAAGCCTCTAGAGATGGTTGTATCATGATCGGGATAGGTCCTCGACCTACCCATAAACCTGTGATAGATTTTAAATAATCTTGCCTAATGTTTTAATGATCTAACAAACTTACTGTTAAGAACCAGATAGGGAACCTGCCCTACTTGGATTGCTACAAACTTTAACGGATTCCAGCTAAAGTTGAACTGCTACAACTTCAGGCGCTAGGAACCAAACAAAGACCTGATGCTCTTGTGGTCTCCTCATAGCAGTAGAAATTTATTTGGACACAGTTGGAAATGAAGTGACTGGCGGCACTATTTCTACTGCACTGCACTACACTGTCAGCCTACTCATTCTTTAACCAAACAAAGTACTCACATCATTTCAAATGATGTGATCTAGATGTACCCAATGAGCTTTATACAAAAACATCACTGGAAGGTTTCTGTTTCTCATTCAAGCCTCTTGCAAAAACAGAGAAATAATCCTCACAAGCTTGAAGAACAAGGTTGAACACCACTACGGACCAGTTCCTAGAAGATAGATTGTCGCTGTCCTAGTTGAGTTGTAACCTTGTTATTGTACTTACTGTATCTCCTAAACTGCTTAAATAGAAGCATTCTGATTAGGAATCCTCTTGTAAATCCGTAAACTCGTTGAGTTTATGTTGTGACTAGATTTAGTCATAAGTAAAAGTCTTTGTAATCGTAGAGTTACAAGTGGCTTATGGTGATAGCATCACAAGTTAGAAAAAGCCTTTGTAACTAGGATAGTCATAAAGTGGCTTGTGGTAAAGGTACCGCAAGTTAGTTAAGTAAATCATTTGCAATAGAAATCATTGTAAAGTGGCTTCTAATAAGATTACAAGTTAGTGAAGTTAAAAGCCTACATGTGTAGGTCGTGGTTTTTTGATCACCTTGTGTTGGATTTTTCCATGTGAAAATCCTCTGCCTCATTTACTTACTGCTTTATTAGTAGAATCTTGTAGAGGACCAGGTACTCTACGATTTGGTGGACCCATACAAACTAACAATTGGTATCAGAGCGGGTTCCTCCTATCAGGATAACACCTAGGAAGGATCCTCATGTCGGCTCCCCTAAATTTTGAAGAAGTTCAATCCATATACCACCCCCCAAGTTTGATGGAAAATGCTATTGGTGGTGGAAATCTAGAATGCACGATTTCATCATGGCCGAGGATTATGAGCTATGGGATATCATTTGCGATGGTCATTTCGTTCCAGTCAAGGTACTAGATGAATTTTCATTCTCAATAAAAAAATCAGCAAAGAATACACTGAAGCAGACAGGAAAGCGGTGGAGAAGAATTTTTGTGCTAAGAAAATTCTACTATATGGATTGGGACCTAAAGAGTACGATAGAATCTCTACCTGCGACACTGCAAAGGAAATATGGGAGGCTTTGCAAACAGCTTATGAGGGAACTGCACAAGTAAAGCAAGATAAACCTAATGCTGGTGATAGCTCCATGATGGCAGTTTAAGGCAAGGAGATTGGATATGACTCAATGCTTGCTTTGATGACTCAATCAGATGATGATGAAGACAATGGCAACAAAGAGGTAAACTTCAGGGATGTTCAGAGAAATCTGAAATCCTATTCTCCAAAAAACTCATGTGTTTAGCCGATGTTTTAATTACTGCCTTTTGTAGTCTTGCCGAGGATAGGGATTCCTTGATCTTAGAACTAGAAGAATTTGAACGTACTAGAGAAGACTTAGTGGCTACAGTTTCTGATCATAAGAAAACCATAGAAGTTCTTAAAAAGAAAAAAAGTGATCTATTGGCAGAAATTGCAGACCAAAGGGAAACAACTGTTAATCCATCGACTAAGTCAAAACCTAAAAGTTCTGAAAGAGCAAAAGAGATAGCAAGTGAGGAATACCTTAGGTTTGAAGATGAGGTGAAAGCTATGAGATGTAGGATGTATGCCAAAATTGAGAAAAACGAGCTCCTCCAAGACAATCTAGAAAAAGTAATGAATGATCTTGAAAGGTCTCTAAAGTTGACCTGGTCCTTAGAAGCTACTACTACCTTGCTTACTAATGATAGTAAAAAAGGTCTGGGACCAGGGTTCTAAAGGGAGGAAACTCCTCACAACCCTCACAGTAAGAGCATCACTGTATCTGATAACCGGCCTCGTACCCAATATGGGAACATTAGACGCTTCAAGGAAGGTGTCCAGGCCAAGAATCAATCAGTTCAGAAAGACAAAGTGGCTGCTGAAACAGTGATCACAAAAGAGGGACCAGGTTCCACTCACAAAAAACGCACGTTACCTGCTTAGACTAAGAGAGCTCTTATTCATCCTATTGCTTACTACAAGGGACCCAAACTTGTTTGGGTTCCTAAAACTAACTCCTAAATCTCTTGTGTAGGGAATAGTGAAAAGAAGCGGTCAACAATGGTTCATAGATAGTGGATGTTCGAAACACATGATTGGGAACCCCACAGACTTTCTTTCACTAAAAACCCTGAAAGGAGGGAGTGTATCCTTTGGCAATGGCAAAAAGGGGTACATTCTTGGAGTTGGAAAAGTTGGGAAGTCACTCACTCATTCTATTGAAAATGTGTACTATGTCAATGGACTTAAGTACAGTCTCCTGAGTGTCTCTCAAATTTGTGATAACGGAAACAAGGTGGAATTCTTGTCCAAAATATGTACAGTCACTGACCTTGTGACCGGTGAAATAGTTCTGGTGGCCAAAAGATACAAGAACATCTATGTTGCTAATTTTGAATCTTTACAGAGTGGTGATCTGAGTTATCTGAAGGCAGTTGACGATGATGCTGAACTATGGCACAGAATACTGCACCATGAAAGCTTTTTCCTTCTGACCAAACTAATTCAGAAGGACCTGGTCCATGGTCTGCCTATGTCACAATTCAAAACTCAAAAAGTTTGTGATGCATGTGCTAGAGGAAAACATGTAAAGTCCTCCTTTAAGTCAAAAAGAGATGTGACCACCTCAAAGCTGCTTGAGCTCCTGCATATGGATCTGTGTGGACCTATGAGGGTTCAAAGCAGAGGAGGAAAGAGATAAAATTTGGTAATCGTGGATGACTACTCCAGATTTACATGGACTCTATTTCTCAGAATAAAAGATGAAACTGTTGAAGTATTCATGGCCTTTGTGAAGAAAATCCAGGTGAAGAGAGTCTAGAGTTGTATGCATTAGATCAGATCATGGGACAGAATTTGGCAATGTCAAATTTGATGTATTTTGCAATAAAAATGGCATCACTCATCACTTCTCAACTCCCAGAACTCCCCAGCAAAATGGAGTAGTAGAAAGGAAGAACAAAACTCTGGAAGAAATGGCAAGAACAATGATGATTGACAGTGGACTTGCAAAGAACTTTTGGGTTGAAGCCGTCAACACTGCCTGCTACTTAGTGAACAGGTGCATGATCAGATCACTTCTGAACAAGACCCCGTATGAATTGCTGAATGGAAGAAAACCCAAGCTGACTCACCTAAGAACATTTAGATGCAAATGATATGTTCTCAACAATGGAAAGGATCAGCTTGGTAAATTCGATGCCAAAAGTGACGAAGGACTATTTCTTGGCTACTCTTCTCAAAGTAAGGCTTACAAGATATATAACAAGCGGACTCAATGTGTTGAAGAAAGCGTCCATGTTATTTTGGATGAGTCTCATCCATCAATTGAGAAGAGTGCTGAGGAAGATCAAGATGGAGAACCCTTACTTGTTCCTGGTGAAATCATTAACATGACAAACGGAAAAGCAGATATGATGAGTCAAGTGAAGGAGCCAAATGAAGACAATGCTGCCTCATCATCAACAGAACCAAGAACTTCAATTACAATCACTGAAGCTGAAGAAAGAGTGATTGATGCAGTTTAGGGAACTCCACTGGCATCTGAGAGAAGGATAGAAGAAAATCAGCTAACCATACCTTCCTCCTCTCAGAATGAACCTCAGACATCCAACTAGAGACATCAAATCCCTCACTCTATAGATAACATAATCACTCCTATAGATTCTGGAGTTCAAACCAGGTAAAGAGCAAGAAATTCACTTGCCTTCTCAGCCTTTCTCTCTCAAATACAACCCAAAAACATCAAGGAATCCTTGAAAGATGCAGATTAGATTACAGCCATGCAAGACGAGCTGCATCAGTTTGAGACAAACAGAGTGTGCCACCTGGTACCTAGACCCTAAGATAGAACCATCATAGGAACCAAATGGGTATTCAGAAACAAGATAGATGAACATGGAATTACAACAAGGAACAATGCCAGGATATTAGTCCAAGGCTACAATCAGGAGGAAGGGATTGACTATGATGAAACGTTTGCTCCAGTGGCTTGCATGGAAGCTATCAGAATTCTAATCACTTTTGCATATCATATGGAATTCACCTTGTTCTAGATGGATGTCAAAAGTGCATTTTTGAATGGACTCCTTAAGGAAGAAGTCTATGTGAAGCAACCCCCAGGGTTTGAATGTCATGAGAACCCTGAATATGTGTTCAAACTGGACAAAACTTTATACGGGCTAAAGCAGGCTCCTCGAGCTTGGTATGAAAGATTGTCAAAATTCCTCTTAGAAAATGGTTTTAAGAGAGGGAAAATTGACAATACTATTTTCTTAAATAAATGAGGAAGGAACCTGCTCATTTTTCAGGTCTATATTGATGATATCATTTTTGGAGCAACAACTGACTCTCTATGCGAAGAATTTGCAAAACTTATGGGAAGCAAATTTGAAATGAGCATGATGGGGGAATTAAACTTCTTCCTAGACCTTAAAGTAAAACAGTCCCCACAGGGTACTTCCATTTGTCAGCAAAATACATCAGGGAACTCTTGAAGAAGTTTGACATGGAAGCATCAAAGGTGATAGACACTCCCATTGCAACTGTGACTTGACTGGATATGGATAAAACCGGATCTCCTGTGAATCAAACTATGTATAGAGGCATTATTAGGTCTCTCCTCTATCTCACTGCCAGTCGACCTGACATTGTCTTCAGTGTGGGGCTGTGTGCAAGGTTTCAATCAAATCCTAAAGAATCTCACTTGAAGGCTGCCAAAAGGATACTAAGATATCTCAAGGGAACACAGGACCAAGTGTTGTACTATCCATCAGGTGACAATTTTAATCTAATTAGGTACGCTGATGCAGACTATACAGGTTATCTTATGGACAAAAAAAGCACTTCTGAAATGGCTTACTTCTTAGGATCATGTCTTATCTCTTGGGGAACAAGGAAGCAGAATTCAGTGGCCTTGTCAATAGCTGAAGCTAAATATGTTGCTACAGCATCTTGCTACGCTCAACTTCTATGGATTAAGAGACAACTAGAGGATTTTGGGGTACTCACTAAAAGTGTGCCCCTCCTATGTGACAACACCAGTGCACTCAACATGGCAAAGAATTTAGTTCAACATAAAAGGACCAAACATATTGATGTAAGGCATCATTTTCTGAGAGATAATATGGAGAAAGGGTTGATATGCATGAAGTTCTGTAGCACAGAAGATCAAATTGCAGACATTTTTACCAAGGCACTAAGTAGGGAACAGTTTGAAAGAAACAGAGTAAAGCTGGGACTGTTGAGGCCAAATTAAGAACCTGATTCCTCTTTGGTTGGCTCGTATTCTTAAGAAATAATTGGTTCAAAGTGTTTTCTGGTCCTGTCTAACTCACTTCAATACCATTGCAGGTAAACACACATAATGAGCATAGAAGAAATAGATGCAGTGCATGACTGATAAAAGAGGATTAATTCTTTTCAAAGATAAAAGGGGGGACTTGAAGAAAATGTTTTTCAAGAACCAGGTTCTTGTACTAAAGGTTAGTAGTTTTATGCATCCTTCAATACACATCTTAAAAGGTACAAAATACAATTGCCATGTCATCAACTTTTCAAATCCGGCTGTCACGTCCCTTCAATTCAAAACGTTCCATCTCCCTCTGAAACATCACAATTCTCCACGCCCAACTGCCGTTTCAGAACTGGTGCCTATTCTTCTCCCTTCATAATTATCCTCTCCTTTTAAAACCACTCTCTTCTGATCTTCTTAACCATAGGCCGTACTCTAGATTCACCTAAAAGGAAAGGATCATCATACCACCTCTTCCAATGGTTGAGAAAAGTTTCGATCTCTCTGCCTCAACTGTAACTACATCTAACCCATCTATGGAACCTCTTGCTTTCACTGAGTCTTTGTCACCCTCTATAACTCCTACTGCTACAGTCACACCTTCCCTAGTTTCCCAATCTCTTCCCAACTCAGAAACCCTTGAAACTACTATTCTATTTTCTCCGTCGTCTGTTGCTCCCACCAGTCAAACACTAAGTGGAGAACAAGGTCAAAATACTGAGTTTACAAAAGACTCCACCATCGTTGCCGTCGATTCCATGGTTGTGGAAGCACCGGTTAAAGAAGAAAAGACTGTGTTTGTGGTATCTGATGATGGGTTATTTCATGAATTTTTTCCCAGAAACATGAGTCACAAAACGTGGGGGGGAAGGGGCCATTATGGCGTCTGAAGGGGATGCAGTAGCATACACTGCTGGGGGTTCACATGAGGAACCCGATCCCTCTCCAGAGGACCCAGGTCAGGACTCTCATCCCAAGGACAGTGTTGTTCCTGCATTCGATGTTGTGCCCCTGGATATTCAAGCACCAGAAATGCGATCTATTGATGAAGAAGACCTGGACAACGTGGCCCTTGATGCATTTATAAGTAAGTGAAGGTTTGTCTCCACCCCTGAGTCTAAAATCAAGCGACCTACTACCAAGCTTCAAGTCAAAGTGGCCTACGAATCTGCACTCCAAAAGAGCAAGAAAAGCAGTAAGAAGAAAAGAAGAAAGTTGGTGAAGGATGGTGTACCTATAATTGATGAAGTTATCCGTGTAGTTGAGGTGGAAGAAAGAACTCCTGAGGAACCTAATGCCCTTGTTAGGCGGTCCTCGAAAGGGGCTGAGCTTGTGTCAATAGAGAAAGGATCAACATCTAAGTACAAGGTAAAGGAGGTCATGAGTGATGAGGATGTACTTGTCAAGTCCAAGGTAAAAGGGAAAGTCAGTGGAGAAAATCTTAGGAAACGCAAGTCTAAAACTATTGAAGAACCTAGTTTTGGAAAAAAAAAGCTAGAAGTGAGGTCTGCCTTGGCTCTGAGCGCCTAAGGCATCAAATAGAAATCACACTTGGAAAGGGTGGACAATTAGATAGAGCAGCGGGTGTTGTAGCGAAACTTATTGCAAAAGAGGTTGCACATTTGACCCAACAATCTCGAAGATATCTGGGATGCGGCAAATTCTGGAAATGGTAAAGTTTCAACAATGGGTGCATCTATTTTACACTAATGCTCCTAAAGTGTACGAGGAGGAGGTACAGAGTTTCTTCGCCAGTCTCTTTTCGGTCGATACTGACCATGTATGTGCTTTGGTCAATGGGGTAGACATAGCCTTTAACGTGAAATTGCTTGGAGAAATTTTGCAAGTTCCTACGGTTGGGGTGTCGAGTGTCTGAGATGTTTGTCAGTATAACTTCTAAAATGCAGTGGTGAAAGATAATTCTAATTAGAAAGGGGACCAGATCCATAAGAAAGCACTACTTTCTGCCTACCGACTATTGTTTGAGCTGGTTAACAAAGTCCTGTTGCCCCGAGCAGAAAGGAGGTCTATAACTTCAAAATTTGATCTATTCCTAATGGAGCAACTAGACGGTTTCAACCCTGTGAGTATACCTGCCATAATGATTAAACACATGCAGAAAGTTGCCAATTTCAAGGATGGTAATCATGGGCTCACTCAAGTGTTCATATTCTTTAAGGTTCCACCGGGAACAGGTAAAGTGGGGACCCGCAAGCAGACATTTTCACAGAAAACCTTGGAAGAGTGCGAGTGTATTGAGAAGTATGGGGGCAGGAAGTACTTCAACTGTGTCTCAGCTCATCAATGCCCAGAACAGTGCAGCTGAGGAAATATGTCGGTTGAAGGCCGGGAATGCTATCCTGGAAGGTCAGCAAGCCAGAGCGGTTTCCATGTCGAATGATGAGGTGGTTCATTTAACCCAAGAAAATGCTGATCTGAGGGCGCAACTTGAGAACCTGAAGGTTGAACTGCTCAACGAAAAAAAGTCGAGAAACTCCCGAATAGACCTTGTTCTCTAGACACTTGCCGCAGATTCCAAGCCTTTTCCTCCTAGTGCCCCCTAAGAATCCCTTCAGTGACCAGTTTGGTGGATATATTTCTTTTTCTTGTTTCTTTGTTGATGGTTGGTGGATGTTTTTTTATTTTTTTTTATGGTTGGGGTGTACTACTACTGCTCCTGTGAACAAGTCCAATGTTGCCTCATCATTTTTCAAAGGACGAGGCATATTAAAAATTATTAATATGAATCCTTTCCTTATAATTGTTGCCTCTGCGTTCTATTCTCTCTCATGATTATGTGCACATATGTGGCATGAGTTAGCTTCGTTGTACTTCTTTGTGTTGTTATTCTTTTTAATGATGCCAAAAGGGGGAAGACTAATATAGGACTCAGGGGGAAATACATTGGGGAACTGGTTCTTATGGCATAGTCTTAGGGGGAACAAACGCACATTGGGGAACAGGTTGTTATAGCTCTCAGGGGGAACACTCTTTGAATTTTTTTAATGCCCCAATTTCAGATTTATAATTGTTTAAGTTTGTCATCATCAAAAGTGGGGAAATTGATATATCATAAATAATCTTGCCTGATGTTTTGATTATCTAACAAACTTACTGTTAAGAACCACATAGGGAACCTTCCCTACTTGGATTGCTACAAACTTTAACGGATTCCACCTAAAAGTGAACTGCAACAGTTTCAGGTGCTAGGAACCAAATAAGGACCTGATGCTCTTGTGGTTTCCTCATACCAATACAAAGTTACTTGGACACAGCTGGAAATGAAGTGACTGGCGGCACTGTTTTTGTCGCACTGCACTACACTGTCAGCCCACTCATTCTCTAACCAAACAAAGTACCCACATCATTTCAAGTAATGTGATCAATATGTACCCAATGAGCTTTATACATAAACATCACTGGAAGGTTTCTATTTCTCATTCAAGCCTCTTGCAAAAATAGAGAAATCAACCTCACAAGCTTGAAGAACAAGGTTGAACGCCACTACAGACCAATTATTAAAAGATAGATTGTCGCTGTCCTAGTTGAGTTGTAACCTTGTTATTGTACTTACTGTATCTCCTAAACCGCTTACCTAGAAGCATTCTGATTAGGAATCCTCTTGTAAATCCGTAAACTCGTTGAGTTTATGTTGTGACTCGATTTAGTCATAAGGAAAAGTCTTTGTAATCGTAGAGTTACAAGTGGCTTATGGTGATAGCATCACAAGTTAGAAAAAGCCTTTGTAACTAGGATAGTCATAAAGTGGCTTGTGGTAAAGGTACCGCAAGTTAGTTAAGTAAATCCTTTGCAATAGGAATCATTGTAAAGTGGCTTCTAATAAGATTACAAGTTAGTGAAGTTAAAAGCCTACATGTGTAGGTCGTGGTTTTTTTATCACCTTGTGTGGGATTTTTCCATGTGAAAATCCTCTGCCTCATTTACTTACTGCTTTATTAGTAGAATCTTGTAGAGGACCAGGTACTCTACGATTTGGTGGACCCATACAAACTAACAATTGGTATCAGAGCGGGTTCCTCCTATCAGGATAACACCTAGGAAGGATCCTCATGTCGGCTCCCCTAAATTTTGAAGAAGTTCAATCCATATACCACCCCCCAAGTTTGATGGAAAATGCTATTGGTGGTGGAAATCTAGAATGCACGATTTCATCATGGCCGAGGATTATGAGCTATGGGATATCATTTGCGATGGTCCTTTCGTTCCAGTCAAGGTACTAGATGAATTTCCATTCTCAATTAAAAAATCAGCAAAGAATACACTGAAGCAGACAGGAAAGTGGTGGAGAAGAATTTTTGTGCTAAGAAAATTCTACTATATGGATTGGGACCTAAAGAGTACGATAGAATCTCTACCTGCGACACTGTAAAGGAAATATGGGAGGCTTTGCAAACAGCTCATGAGGGAACTGCACAAGTAAACCAAGATAAACCTAATGCTGGTGATAGCTCCATGATGGCAGTTTAAGGCAAGGAGATTGGATATGACTCAATGCTTGCTTTGATGACTCAATCAGATGATGATGAAGACAATGGCAACAAAGAGGTAAACTTCAGGGATGTTCAGAGAAATCTGAAATCCTATTCTCCAAAAAACTCATGTGTTTAGCCGATGTTTTAATTACTGCCTTTTGTAGTCTTGCCAAGGATAGGGATTCCTTGATCTTAGAACTAGAAGAATTTGAACGTACTAGAGAAGACTTAGTGGCTACAGTTTCTGATCATAAGAAAACCATAGAAGTTCTTAAAAAGAAAAAAAGTGATCTATTGGCAGAAATTGCAGACCAAAGGGAAACAACTGTTAATCCATCGACTAAGTCAAAACCTAAAAGTTCTGAAAGAGCAAAGGAGATAGCAAGTGGGGAATACCTTAGGTTTGAAGATGAGGTGAAAGCTATGAGATGTAGGATGTATGCCAAAATTGAGAAAAACGAGCTCCTCCAAGACAATCTAGAAAAAGTAATGAATGATCTTGAAAGGTCTCTAAAGTTGACCTGGCCCTTAGAAGCTACTACTACCACAGACTTTCTTTCACTAAAAACCCTGAAAGGAGGGAGTGTATCCTTTGGCAATGGCAAAAAGGGGTACATTCTTGGAGTTGGAAAAGTTGGGAAGTCACTCACTCATTCTATTGAAAATGTGTACTATGTCAATGGACTTAAGTACAGTCTCCTGAGTGTCTCTCAAATTTGTGATAACGGAAACAAGGTGGAATTCTTGTCCAAAATATGTACAGTCACTGACCTTGTGACCGGTGAAATAGTTCTGGTGGCCAAAAGATACAAGAACATCTATGTTGCTAATTTTGAATCTTTACAGAGTGGTGATCTGAGTTATCTGAAGGCAGTTGACGATGATGCTGAACTATGGCACAGAATACTGCACCATGAAAGCTTTTTCCTTCTGACCAAACTAATTCAGAAGGACCTGGTCCATGGTCTGCCTATGTCACAATTCAAAACTCAAAAAGTTTGTGATGCATGTGCTAGAGGAAAACATGTAAAGTCCTCCTTTAAGTCAAAAAGAGATGTGACCACCTCAAAGCTGCTTGAGCTCCTGCATATGGATCTGTGTGGACCTATGAGGGTTCAAAGCAGAGGAGGAAAGAGATAAAATTTGGTAATCGTGGATGACTACTCCAGATTTACATGGACTCTATTTCTCAGAATAAAAGATGAAACTGTTGAAGTATTCATGGCCTTTGTGAAGAAAATCCAGGTGAAGAGAGTCTAGAGTTGTATGCATTAGATCAGATCATGGGACAGAATTTGGCAATGTCAAATTTGATGTATTTTGCAATAAAAATGGCATCACTCATCACTTCTCAACTCCCAGAACTCCCCAGCAAAATGGAGTAGTAGAAAGGAAGAACAAAACTCTGGAAGAAATGGCAAGAACAATGATGATTGACAGTGGACTTGCAAAGAACTTTTGGGTTGAAGCCGTCAACACTGCCTGCTACTTAGTGAACAGGTGCATGATCAGATCACTTCTGAACAAGACCCCGTATGAATTGCTGAATGGAAGAAAACCCAAGCTGACTCACCTAAGAACATTTAGATGCAAATGATATGTTCTCAACAATGGAAAGGATCAGCTTGGTAAATTCGATGCCAAAAGTGACGAAGGACTATTTCTTGGCTACTCTTCTCAAAGTAAGGCTTACAAGATATATAACAAGCGGACTCAATGTGTTGAAGAAAGCGTCCATGTTATTTTTTATAAGTCTCATCCATCAATTGAGAAGAGTGCTGAGGAAGATCAAGATGGAGAACCCTTACTTGTTCCTGGTGAAATCATTAACATGACAAACGGAAAAGCAGATATGATGAGTCAAGTGAAGGAGCCAAATGAAGACAATGCTGCCTCATCATCAACAGAACCAAGCACTTCAATTACAATCACTGAAGCTGAAGAAAGAGTGATTGATGCAGTTTAGGGAACTCCACTGGCATCTGAGAGAAGGATAGAAGAAAATCAGCTAACCATACCTTCCTCCTCTCAGAATGAACCTCAGACATCCAACTGGAGACATCAAATCCCTCACTCTATAGATAACATAATCACTCCTATAGATTCTGGAGTTCAAACCAGGTAAAGAGCAAGAAATTCACTTGCCTTCTCAGCCTTTCTCTCTCAAATACAACCCAAAAACATCAAGGAATCCTTGAAAGATGCAGATTAGATTACAGCCATGCAAGACGAGCTGCATCAGTTTGAGAGAAACAGAGTGTGCCACCTGGTACCTAGACCCTAAGATAGAACCATCATAGGAACCAAATGGGTATTCAGAAACAAGATAGATGAACATGGAATTACAACAAGGAACAATGCCAGGATATTAGTCCAAGGCTACAATCAGGAGAAAGGGATTGACTATGATGAAACATTTGCTCCAGTGGCTTGCATGGAAGCTATCAGAATTCTAATCGCTTTTGCATATCATATGGAATTCACCTTGTTCTAGATGGATGTCAAAAGTGCATTTTTGAATGGACTCCTTAAGGAAGAAGTCTATGTGAAGCAACCCCCAGGGTTTGAATGTCATGAGAACCCTGAATATGTGTTCAAACTGGACAAAACTTTATACGGGCTAAAGCAGGCTCCTCGAGCTTGGTATGAAAGATTGTCAAAATTCCTCTTAGAAAATGGTTTTAAGAGAGGGAAAATTGACAATACTCTTTTCTTAAATAAATGAGGAAGGAACCTGCTCATTGTTCAGGTCTCTATTGATGATATCATTTTTGGAGCAACAACTGACTCTCTATGCGAAGAATTTGCAAAACTTATGGGAAGCGAATTTGAAATGAGCATGATGGGGGAATTAAACTTCTTCCTAGACCTTAAAGTAAAACAATCCCCACAGGGTACTTCCATTTGTCAGCAAAATACATCAGGGAACTCTTGAAGAAGTTTGACATGGAAGCATCAAAGGTGATAAACACTCCCATTGCAACTGTGACTTGACTGGACATGGATAAAACTGGATCTCCTGTGAATCAAACTATGTATAGAGGCATTATTAGGTCTCTCCTCTATCTCACTGCCAGTCGACCTGACATTGTCTTCAGTGTGGGGCTGTGTGCAAGGTTTCAATCAAATCCTAAAGAATCTCACTTGAAGGCTACCAAAAGGATACTAAGATATCTCAAGGGAACACAGGACCTAGTATTGTACTATCCATCAGGTGACAATTTTAATCTAATTAGGTACGCTGATGCAGACTATACAGGTTATCTTATGGACAAAAAAAAGCACTTCCGAAATGGCTTACTTCTTAGGATCATGTCTTATCTCTTGGGGAACAAGGAAGCAGAATTCAGTGGCCTTGTCAACAGCTGAAGCTAAATATGTTGCTACAGCATCTTGCTACGCTCAACTTCTATGGATTAAGAGACAACTAGAGGATTTTGGGGTACTCACTAAAAGTGTGCCCCTCCTATGTGATAACACCAGTGCACTCAACATGGCAAAGAATTCAGTTCAACATAAAAGGACCAAACATATTGATGTAAGGCATCATTTTCTGAGAGATAATATGGAGAAAGGGTTGATATGCATGAAGTTCTGTAGCACAGAAGATCAAATTGTAGACATTTTTACCAAGGTACTAAGTAGGGAACAGTTTGAAAGAAACAAAGTAAAGCTGGGACTGTTGAGGCCAAATTAAGAACCTGATTCCTCTTTGGTTGGCTCGTATTCTTAAGAAATAATTGGTTCAAAGTGTTTTCTGGTCCTGTCTAACTCACTTCAATACCATTGCAGGTAAACACACATAATGAGCATAGAAGCAATAGATGTAGTGCATGACTGATAAAAGAGGATTAATTCTTTTCAAAGATAAAAGGGGGGACTTGAAGAAAATGTTTTTCAAGAACCAGGTTCTTGTACTAAAGGTTAGTAGTTTTATGCATCCTTCAATACACATCTTAAAAGGTACAAAATACAACTGCCATGTCATCAACTTTTCAAATCCGGCTGTCACGTCCCTTCAATTCAAAACGTTCCATCTCCCTCTGAAACATCACAATTCTCCACGCCCAACCGCCGTTTTAGAACCGGTGCCTATTCTTCTCCCTTCATAATTATCCTCTCCTTTTAAAACCTCTCTCTTCTGCCCTTCGTAACCATAAGCCGTACTCTAGATTCACCTAAAATGAAAGGATCATCACACCACCTCTTCCAATGGCTGAGAAAAGTTTCGATCTCTCTGCCTCAACTGTAACTACCTCTAACCCATCTATGGAACCTCTTGCTTTCACTGAGTCTTTGTCACCCTCTATAACTCCTACTGCTACAGTCACACCTTCCCTAGTTTCCCAATCTCTTCCCAACTCAGAAACCCTTGAAACTACTGTTCTATTTTCTCTGTCGTCTGTTGCTCCCACCAGTCAAATACTAAGTGGAGAACAAGGTCAAAATACTGAGTTCACAAAAGACTCCACCATTGTTGCCGTCGATTCCATGGTTGTGGAAGCACCGGTTAAAGAAGAAAAGACTGTGTTTGTGGTATCTAATGATGGGTTATTTCATGAAGTTTTTTCCCAGAAACATGAGTCACAAAACGTGGGGGAGAAGGGGCCATTATGGCGTCTGAAGGGGATGCAGTAGCATACACTGCTGGGGGTTCACATGAGGAACCTGATCCCTCTCCGGAGGACCCAGGTCAGGACTCTCATCCCCAGGACAGTGTTGTTCCTGCATTCGATGTTGTGCCCCTGGATATTCAAGCACCAGAAATGCGATCTAGTGATGAAGAAGACCTGGACAACGTGGCCCTTGATGCATTCATAAGTAAGTGAAGGTTTGTCTCCACCCCTGAGTCTAAAATCAAGCGACCTACTACCAAGCTTCAAGTCAAAGTGGCCTACGAATCTGCACTCCAAAAGAGCAAGAAAAGCAGTAAGAAGAAAAGAAGAAAGTTGGTGAAGGATGGTGTACCTATAATTGATGAAGTTATCCGTGTAGTTGAGGTGGAAGAAAGAACTGCTGAGGAACCTAGTGCCCTTGTTAGGTGGTCCTCGAAAGGGGCTGAGCTTGTGTCAATAGAGAAAGGATCAAAATCTAAGTACAAGGTAAAGGAGGTCATGAGTGATGAGGATGTACTTGTCAAGTCCAAGGTAAAAGGTAAAGTCAGTGGAGAAAATCTTAGTAAACGCAAGTCTAAAACTATTGAAGAACCTAGTTTTGGAAAAAAAAAAGCTAGAAGTGAGGTCTGCCTTGGCTCTGAGCGCCTAAGGCATCAAATAGAAATCACACTTGGAAAGGGTGGACAATTAGATAGAGCAGCGGGTGTTGTAGCGAAACTTATTGCAAAAGAGGTTGCACATTTGACCCAACAATCTCGAAGATATCTGGGATGCGGCAAATTCTGGAAATGGTAGAGTTTCAACAATGGGTGCATCTATTTTACACTAATTCTCCTAAAGTGTAAGAGGAGGAGGTACAGAGTTTCTTCGCCAGTCTCTTTCGGTCGATACTGACCATGAATGTGCTTTGGTCAATGGGGTAGACATAGCCTTTGACGTGAAATTGCTTGGAGAAATTTTGCAAGTTCCTACGGTTGGGGTGTCGAGTGTCTGAGATGTTTGTCAATATAACTTCTGAAATGCAGTGGTGAAAGATAATTCTAATTAGAAAGGGGACCAGATCCATAAGAAAGCACTACTTCCTGTCTACCAACTATTGTTTGAGATGGTTAACAAAGTCATGTTGCCCCGAGCAGAAAGGAGGTCTATAACTTCAAAATTTGATCTATTCCTAATGGAGCAACTAGACGGTTTCAACCCTGTGAGTCTACCTTCCATAATGATTAAACACATGCAGAAAGTTGCCAATTTCAAGGATGGTAATCATGGGCTCACTCAGGTGTTCATATTCTTTAAGGTTCCACCGGGAACAGGTAAAGTGGGGACCCGCAAGCAGACATTTTCATAGAAAACCTTGGAAGAGTGCGAGTGTATTGAGAAGTATGGGGCCAGGAAGTACTTCAACTGTGTCTCAGCTCATCAATGCCCAGAACAGTGCAGCTGAGGAAATATTTCGGTTGAAGGCCGGGAATGCTATCCTGGAAAGTCAGCAAGCCAGAGCGGTTTCCATGTCGAATGATGAGGTGGTTCGTTTAACCCAAGAAAATGCTGATCTGAGGGCGCAACTTGAGAATCTGAAGGTTGAACTGCTCAATGAAAAAAAGTCGAGAAACTCCCGAATAGACCTTGTTCTCTAGACACTTGCCGCAGATTCCAAGCCTTTTCCTCCTAGTGCCCCCTAAGAACCCCTTCAGTGACCAGTTTGGTGGATATATTTCTTTTTCTTGTTTCTTTGTTGATGGTTGGTGGATGTTTTTTTATTTTTTTTATGGTTGGGATGTACTACTACTGCTCCTGTGAACAAGTCCAATGTTGCCTCATCATTTTTCAAAGGACGAGGCATATTAAAAATTATTAATATGAATCCTTTCCTTATAATTGTTGCCTCTGCGTTCTATTCTCTCTCATGATTATGTGCACATATGTGGCATGAGTTAGCTTCGTTGTACTTCTTTGTGTTGTTATTCTTTTTAATGATGCCAAAAGGGGGAAGACTAATATAGGACTCGGGGGGAATACATTGGGGAACTGGTTCTTATGGCATAGTCTCAGGGGGAACAAACGCACATTGGGGAACAGGTTGTTATGGATCTCAGGGGGAACACTCTTTGAATTTTTTTAATGCCCCAATTCCAGATTTATAATTGTTTAAGTTTATCATCATCAAAAGTGGGGAAATTGATATATCATAAATAATCTTGCCTGATGTTTTGATGATCTAACAAACTTACTGTTAAGAACCACATAGGGAACCTTCCCTACTTGGATTGCTACAAACTTTAACGGATTCCACCTAAAAGTGAACTGCAACAGTTTTAGGTGCTAGGAACCAAATCAGGACCTGATGTTCTTGTGGTTTCCTCATACCAATACAAAGTTACTTGGACACAGTTGGAAATGAAGTGACTGGCGGCACTGTTTCTGCCGCACTGCACTACACTGTCAGCCCACTCATTCTCTAACCAAACAAAGTACCCACATCATTTCAAGTAATGTGATCAATATGTACCCAATGAGCTTTATACATAAACATCACTGGAAGGTTTCTATTTCTCATTCAAGCCTCTTGCAAAAATAGAGAAATCATCCTCACAAGCTTGAAGAACAAGGTTGAACGCCACTACAGACCAATTCTTAAAAGATAGATTGTCGCTGTCCTAGTTGAGTTGTAACCTTGTTATTGTACTTACTGTATCTCCTAAACCGCTTACCTAGAAGCATTCTGATTAGGAATCCTCTTGTAAATCCGTAAACTCGTTGAGTTTATGTTGTGACTAGATTTAGTCATAAGGAAAAGTCTTTGTAATCGTAGAGTTACAAGTGGCTTATGGTGATAGCATCACAAGTTAGAAAAAGCCTTTGTAACTAGGATAGTCATAAAGTGGCTTGAGGTAAAGGTACCGCAAGTTAGTTAAGTAAATCCTTTGCAATAGGAATCATTGTAAAGTGGCTTCTAATAAGATTATAAGTTAGTGAAGTTAAAAGCCTACATGTGTAGGTCGTGGTTTTTTGATCCCCTTGTGTGGGATTTTTCCACGTAAAAATCCTCATTTACTTACTGCTTTATTAAGTGTTCTCAGTAGAATCTTGTAGAGGACCAGGTACTCTACGATTTGGTGGATCCATACAAACTAACAACCTATAAAAGAAAATGGACTCCAAGGTCTAAACATGGTAACTTTGTGGAAGTGGAGATTACCAACCAAGTTGATATTTGGCTCTGTCTACTGGGAAGGTTTATCCAGCTGTCTATCAGGACCTACAGCCATGAAATCCAGCTCCCCCAGCAAAAGGGACGTCAGTACAAAATAATGTACCGAGTATGTAAGGCAACAAACTAATTGAAAGCTGAAACTGAACTGATAATATAATAACTGAAGAAAAATGGGAGTTTAGGATAATCTGAAGATGTGCTTACTTGCTAATATTGACTCAACTCTCTCAATATAGTAAGTAAAATAGTTGTTCGGCCCTTTAACGCTCGGTATGTGTAACTGCTCTACCGTAGTAGGCTCGCTCAAAGGCGCTCGGCCATACTAGGATCTATATCTTGACCATTATGGTCTCTCTCATAGGTGCTCGACCATAGTAGGCTCGGTATATAACTTACCATTTGATCAGAGGTAGCCCAATAGGGACCTACCCACAGATTATAGCTCGGTGGCAGTGAAAATGTTGTAATACTATATATATATATATATAGATCCTCTACTCTCTTGACTGATAGAAGACAATACTTAACTGAATAGTGTCGTGCCCCTTTTTTCCCTCCATGGAGAGAGGTCCGGATTTCGACATTCATGGGGGTAATAACTCATTTCCTTTTGGAAATTAGGTATTTGAAGAGTCGCCACCTAACGGGTTATGATGCGTTAGGGCACCTAGAGTGTTTAACTATTGGATTGGTTTGCATTACCAAAGATTAGGGTAAGGGCTCGAAATGACCTCGAGGGGAAGGTGTTAGGTACCCCTCTTGGTCCACAACTATGGGTCCCGGCCGAACTTATATTCACGAATTAGTCCATTAACAAATAAATAGTTGAATCAAATAACTTACAAGTAAAGCACGTTCGATGTTGTATAACTTCAAATAATAAAACAAAGGTTTTGAACAAGTTGTATAAAACAAAGTTTAAACAAAAGGAATTTTGGAAAAGGGGGAGTCCTAGGTTGGTTAGCCTATAGGATCACCCCACACAATATCCGGTAAACACTCCTCAATGAGGGGCTACACGTGATATTAGTACAAAGTCATCATATCCCATATCTATCCTTCCCACCCCTTTAGTGATCATTAAAATGAGTGTTGGTCAGCGATCTCTATTGCGTGTTGTTACCCGTCCCTTATTAATGGTTCTGGAAGAATTTTTAGGACCTCTACCTATAGGTAGTTCTAGACAGACCCCTAAGGTTTTAAATGTGAAAATACTAAGGTGATAGGCAAGAACAATTAGGACCTTAGCACATAAGATAAAAGGGATCAATTAGAGGCTCAAGTTTACCTCCTCAAAAAATACACATAAGCAGCACGACTCAAGCACAAATAAGGGCCTTTGTAAAACAGTATCCTAAGGCATGATGTCTAAGTGAATATCAAGACACATAAAACAGTAGTTTATTTTATAAACTCAGAAGTAATGACCCTACCAGTTGCCTACTGATTTTATAAAGCCTATTTAAAAGATCAGAATAACATTAAGTAACAGAAACAAATTCAGATTTACAGGATTAGGAAATTCCCTATAGGCTTACCTATGCGTGGAATAATTACGTTTTATAGTAAACAGGGCAGATTTTAAAAGGAATAGACTCTTGAATCCTCATAGGCATGCTGTCTAATGATAGATTAAGGTAGATTTTGAAAGAACTCATTTCAAGGAAATATAAACCACTAATTAAATTGGTTTAGAAGTGAACTAATCGTGGACTAGGTTGATTTATTTAAACTAAACTGGTTTGAATCTATAGGCAAATTTATGGTGGTGTTCCTTATAGGCATGATATCTAGTTGTTTAAAACTGATTTTAGAAGCTTGAAGGCATGATAACAAATGAAAACATGTGTAAACACTCGTTATAACAGAAGTTGAACTGGACCATATCCTATAGGCATGGTATCTACTTGTGAAGTGGATTTTAAGACCTATAACATGATTTCTATTATTGGAACCACTTGAGACCTATAGGCATGATTTCTAACATAGCAAAATAAAAAGTCCTATAGGCATGGTTTCTACTTGGTAAGGCGAAAATAGCAAAATATAAAGTCCTATAGGCATGGTTTCTACCCGTATTACACCACAAATATGTAACTACCTGCCCTTTTTCATTAGTTACCCCAATATTCGTTTACAAATTATTAAAGACCATATGAATGAATTACATAAGTAGATAAGAAAAATAAGAAGTTATTCTATAGGGAGCCTACAAATAGGCCCAGATTTCCAAAGCCTCCAATAGCCTCAAATGCCCAAATTCCATAGACAATGTCATTGTCTATGTGTGTCAGAGTTCCCTAAGGATCTCAAGGATCCCGGGCAGTGCTCACACCTAGACATGATAACCAAATTGAGTAAGTGCAGTATGGAATGGCCAGCCTCAGTATGCTAGAGTTTAGAGGGTTCTCAAGAGGATCCCAAGGCAGTGCACATACTGGAGGGGCAGAACCTAGTGACTTAGGAGTAGAGTGAGAGTGCTTGACACAATTAGAAAGCTTTCAGTAGGAAAACAGTATTAAAAGAAGGTTTGTTTGAAATGGTTTTGTAAAACACATAGGGAGTTATTGAATAATACAATTTAATTTTGAAAAAAAAGGGTAAGTGATCAACAATCAACCAAACAAAGAAGAAGTTCATCAGCACTTCAATACATGAAGTTAGATAAGTGCACACATCCACTTAGGGGTAATGGGGATTTGGGGTAAGCATAGGGCACATAGTAAACATAGATACACATAGGTACAGAACCAGAGGGACCCTTAAAAGAGGGTCAAGGCTCTTTAAAGTATAGCATGAACTGCAGAGTTAATACAGAATCAAGAAGCTTAGGATAGCCAATTACTTTACACAGAAAGGGGGAATGCTAGGGATCAGGTAAACATAGACACATCAAGACATACTAGAAGGGGATCCTAAGAGGTATATAGCATGCAGTAAAGAGACAATGAAGTAGACATGCTAATTGCAGGTCGAACAACAAAACCATAGGTAAAAGCATATTAGAAACATGACAAATTGAAGTAATAGGAGAAGCATATTGTTTTTGGGACTTGAATTAAAATTGGAATATACCAGTAAAGAGGGTAGTAAAGACAAAGTGAAAGAGAACCCAGTAGTCAGCCTTGGCTTGCAGCCGGCTGACTTTTGACAGCAGTAAGTGACACAAAAGAGAGCAGAAAGCTTTTTAGTGTGAAAGAGAAAGTTTTTGAACCAATGTTCATCCCTGTGTTAATGGGAGAGTATGTATATATAGTAGTTTGAAATTAGATAAAAATAAGGCAAGAATCATAGTAGCATAGTAATTATGGAACCAGAATCAAATCAATGCAAGTACTCCTTTAATTAAGAGGTAATCAACCAATGGTACTAGGCAGAAATGATTAAGGAAAGAAATCAAGTAGAGCATAAAGTACAAAATAGACAATTAGGGGTAAGTACATAGGGGTTCAATTAAGGAAACAACTAATGAAGTATCAGTAAAATACTCGGTTAATCAAATAAGGTAAGAAAACAAAATAAAGTTGCAGAATATGGAAACAATCGAAGATCAGCATATAGTAAATTATGGAATAAAGGATTCAAAATTACTGATTTACGGACAGTAACATGGGTTCCTATGTTTAAACAGAAAAATTGAAGGTCCAAAGGGAAGTTTTCAAATCAAGCCAAGAAACAAGGAGTTCAGAGTCAACCAAAGATAGAGTTTTAGCATATAAAAAGAGTGAGATAGGAGTAACCAAACATAGCAAGCAAAGAGGCAAGTCTTGAACAGTCAAGACAAACACAAGCACATAGAGCTGATATAGGCCAGGCATAAGAAACTCAGTAGAAAAACATTCGAAGCGAGACAGTCACAAAAACTCAAACAAGAACAGGCCAGTCATAAAATCAAACGAAGAAACCTAAAAAAATTAGGGCTTTCAACATAGGCGAGTTGAAGAGGTAATAAACTCATAGAATCAGTCGAAATAGGCAAGAAATAAAAGTTTAAAGATAAAAAATCAGTTTAAATAAAGTTTTAGAAGAAGTTCTGAAACCCTAATTTTAGAAGAAGGTGAAAACATTTTAAAATCAATGATTCTTGTAAAATAGTTCCAAGAATAGTGTAAAATACTAAAGAAACCAACTCGAATCGTCCTAGATCTGTACAGATCTAAGAGATACAGGAAGAAATTAGGGTTTTAGAAGAAATCCATATAGATATGAAAGAGCCTATCTACAATCCCAAGGATCGTGACAAATACAGCGTAATTTTGCTCGAAATCACACCAGAGTAGCCAAGAACAGACAAGTGACGAACCCTAGGTGCAAGTTGGCGTGGCCCTGGGCCCTTGAAGACCTTAGAGAAGGCAAGCATTGCATGAGATAAGCCATTGAAGGCTTTGGAGTTGATAGGAGATCACCGGAGAAGAGAGGTCAGCGGTTGAAGGGCTAGGGTTTGATTGAGAGGAGAGGAGATGAGAGAATACAGAGGCGGCGGATTTGGAAAATGATTTACGGTTGGGTCGTTCGGAATAAAAAAGGAAAGAGTTAATACGGGCTGTTGATCTCTCAGATCAACGGCCATGATTTAATTGATTCTAGGTCGGGTAGGTGGGTTTAGGGTTTGGGTCGGGTAATTTTATACGAAATTGGTCTGTGGTTGGGTTAAAATTGGGCTAAAATTGAAATGCAAATCTTGCTGAGTTTTAAATAGCCAATTTAAACCCATATAATTTACAATAAGTAACAGATAATTTCTGAAAATAATTTTGTATACTAAAATGATTTAAAATATATATTTAACATTTTAAAAATATAGAAGATCAATTTTATGCATACAAATGAAATTATACATTAATAAGGCTAATATTGCAATTATATTCCATTTAGCTTTCAAAATGCAAAATACATTTATAAAAATGCATAAAAAATATTTCAACCATATTTTGGCATAAATATCAAATTTAGATGACTAAGTTACCCCAACAATAATTTGAGGAATAATTATTGGTGATTTTATGAGTAAAAAGCAAGGAAATAAATCAATTTGAAATCTTTAAAATTATGGAAAAATCATAACAACCTTGTGCATGCTTATATATGTATATATATGCTATTTTGAAGCTATTTATTCATATAAAAAATATAGGAAAAAATTGGGTATCAACAACTGCCCCTCTTTACCCGGGAAGGATGAAAGAGTTTTCGGGTAAAGAAATGATGGCCAATTTTGACCGGGCGAGATGTTTTGAAGGATAGAGGCCGGACTCTGGTCTTCGAGCTACCTACATATCCCTGGTTTTATAGAAATCAGGCCATGTGTAGTTCTGGATTCATCTGCGGAATATGCTAATGAAATTACTGCAAGAACGGACACGTGATGCGGAAACGGCTACGATGAGAGGTTAAAGCTCGGGACGGTTGGACGGAACTGGAGCGAGATCACTCCCGCTAGTGTAGTGGTTTCTCACTGGTTACCTGCATATAGAAGGTTCTACAAACATGTATTTGCGAAGATTAAACATGATGCAAATTCCCTTTGTACCATGACAGTTGTCTTCGGACGGTTAAAGATGACGTCTTTGGACCATGACGTCCTGGGCCATGAATTGTTTAGTGAGGGATTCGCAGACCATGAGATGATGTTCTTGGGCCATGAAGATGGTGCCTCCAAACCATGACGCCTTTAAATAATGATATGCAAGTTTGAGAGATCCTCAGGCTATGGCATGGCGTCTTCTGGCTATGAGAATGATGCCTTTAGAATAGATGCCTTCGGATAGATTGGCGATATTTCAGCCCATGTTATGCAAATAATATGATGTTAAAAAGACAAGGCTTAGTCTGGTGAAATGGAGGGCAGAGCTTTGCCCGATTGGAAAACAAATAGATAGTAAAATAGAGCAATATCTGTGCAAAAGGGACAATTCTTAGTCCATGTGAATGTGGAGGCAAGGATTAGCCTCATGCGGGTATGGAGGCAAGGATTATCGTCATGCAAATTGGGAGGCAGGGGTTAGCCTCATGCAAGTATGGGGTCAGGGATTAAACTCATGCAAATAGGGAGGCAAGGATTAGCCGCATGCAAGTATGGAGTCAAGGATTAGACTCATGCAAGTATAGAGTCAAGGATTAGACTCATGCAAGTATAGAGTAAGGGATTAGACTCATGCAAATAGGGAGTCAAGCATTAGACTCATGCAAACATTGAGTCAAGGATTAGCCTCGTGCAGATAGGGAGGCAAGGATTAGCCTCATGCAAATAGGGAGGCAGGGATTAGCCTCATGCAAATAGGGGTCAGGGATTAGACTCATGCAAATAGGGAGGCAAGGATTAGCCTCATGAAAGTATGGAGGCAGGGATTAACCTCATGGAGTCAAGGATTAGACTCATTCAGATAGGGAGGCAGGGATTAGCCTCATGCAATTATGGAGGCAAGGATTAGCCTCATGCAGCTAGGGGGGGCAGGGATTAGCCTCATGCAAGTATGGAGGCAATGATTAGCCTCATGCAAATAGGGAGTTAGAGATTAGACTCATGCAAATAGGGAGGCAAGGATTAGCCTCATGCAAGTATGGAGTCAAGTATTAGACTCATGCAAGTATGGAGGCAACGATTAGGCTCATGCAAGTATGGACTCAAGGATTAGACTCGTTCAGATAGGGAGTCAAGGATTAGACTCATGCAGATATGGGGGAAACGGATTAGTCCCATGCAAAGACCGAGCAGCAAATATGAGTAGTGTATTTCTTAATTGGAGATGTATTCGATATCCGATGGCTTGATTGATAGTAAATTATCTTTGTGTATACATGTTTTGTGAATGCTACAGTTACGTCAAATGTGCCTGCGTTCAAAGAAAAATTGTAAGTTTTGTGAGGGGAGGTTGTTTCTTGCTTCGTCTGTCGACTTGCTTTGCTCCGTTCTGAAATACCTTTTGAGTTCCCCTGGGTGACACCTGACTGTTATGGAAATAGAGTTTTCAAAAATATGCAATTATTGATAAAAATAGAGTTATTTTAGAAACGTATTGATATATCGAATAATTTTGATGGACTAGTGACTGTAACACGTCTCAAAGGCATTGCAGCTTTCTTATGGAATTTTGAGGGTCCTCCTCAAAATTCTGCCCCAGTTTGGTAGATGATTTTTGACCGTTTGTGGATAATGGATCTTGCTAGATCTTTCAAAAAATTTAGAATCCTTCTCAAAATTTTGACCCAGTTTCTTAACTGATTACTGACTTTCTGGCATGTGATGGCGTTGGCTGGACTTGCTCCGAAATTTTGAGGACCCTCCTCAAAATTCTACTTCGGTTTCAGATCTTGGGGGAAATGAAAATTTTATTATGATATGATCGAACCCATAAGGCTGTCTACGTATCTCCTCTTAAACGGGAATCAGGTCAAGCGTAGTTCAATTACATCAGATGAGGAAATGTAAAATATCTAAGCATAGTATCCTTTGACTGCATCTGAATTAATCGGTTTTGGCCAGACTTCTCTGTCCATTTATGCATGTATGAGTGCTCCTCCTGCTAGTACTCTGTGAACAATGTAAGGACCTTGCCAGTTGGGCGAGAATTTCCCTTTGGCTTCATCTTGATGCGGGAAGATTTTCTTCAATACCAGCTGCCCTAGTGCGAACTATCTTGGTTTGACTCTTTTGTTGAAATCTCTAGATATTCTATTCTGGTAAAGTTGGTTGTGACATACTGCGTTCATCCTCCTTCCATCGATAAGGGCCAATTGTTCATAGCGACTATTTATCCACTCTACGTCACTGAGTTCGGCTTCCTGTATGACTCTTAAAGAAGGAATCTCCACCTCAGCTGGGATGATAGCATTTGTACCATAACCAACATGTAGGGGGTTGCCCCGGTTGATGTGCGAACCGTGGTGCGGTACCCTAACAGAGCAAAGGGTAACTTCTCATGCCACTGTTTGTGGTTCTCTACCATTTTCCTTAGTATCTTCTTAATGTTTTTGTTGGCGGCTTGTACGGCTCCATTCATCTGAGGTCTGTAGGCTGTGGAATTCCTGTGCTTAATTTTGAAAATTCCACACATAGCTTTCATCAAATCACTGTTGAGATTGGCGGCGTTGTCGGTAATAATGGACTCGGGAACTCCGAATCGGCAGACAATATGATCCTTGACAAAATTTGTGACGACTTTCTTATTTACAACTTTGTACGATGCAACCTCTACCCATTTTGTGAAGTAATCAATGGCTACCAGAATAAACCTGTGTCCATTTGAAGTAGTGGGCTCAATCGGACCAATAACATCCATTCCCCAAGCGGTGAATGGCCAAGGTGAGCTTGTTGCATTGAGCTCATTTGGCGGCACTTTTATCATATCGGCATGCACTTATATCATGGAACTAAGGCTTTCCATCTGCTTCTTCCTCGACATGAGCACAATATGCCGGTTGATTATGGATCCTCACCGGAATGGGATCAATGTAGTTCTTATCTGGATGTTGTATCATGGATGAAAAATTAGCCAATGCGTCGGCAAACTCATTCTGAATTCTGGGCACATGTCAGAATTCTATCTTTGTAAACCTCCTTCTCAATTCCTGCACATGGTACAGATATGGAACTATCTTGGAATTCTTGGTGGCCTACTCTCCTTGTACCTAGTGCACAAGCAAATATGAATCACCGATCACTAGAAACTCCTAAATGTTCACATCGACTACCATGTGGAGCCTAGTATACAGGCTTCATATTCTGCCATGTTATTGGTGCAAGGAAATCTAAGTTTAGCAGATACCGGATAATGTTGACCCGTTTCTCATACCAAAACTGCTTCAATGCCTACTCCTTTGAAATATGCGGCTCCGTCAAAGAACATCCTCCAACCGTCATATGCTTCGGTAATGTCTTCTCCTACAATGATACTTCTTCATCCGGATAATATGTTTTCAAGGGTTCGTATTCTTCTCCCACCGGATTTCAACAAGGTGATCTACCTATACTTTTTACTTGACCGCCTTTTGAGTTACATAGACGATATCGAACTCACTTAGTAGTATCTACCATTTAGCCAACTTCCCATTTGGCATGAGTTTCTGAAATATGTACTTTAAAGGGTCCATCCTGGATATGAGGTATATTGTATAGGCACAGAAGTAATGTCTTAACTTCTGGGTCGTCCAGGTCAAAGCACAGTAAGTGTGTTCAAGCAGAGAATACCGTGCTTCATAAGGTGTGAACTTCTTACTCAAGTAGTATATGGCATGCTCCTTTCTTCCTGTTTCATCATGTTGTCCCAAAACACACCCGAAAGCTCCATCTAATACAGATAGATAGAGTAACAAAGGTCGTCCTGGTTCTAGCAGGACTAGAATTGGTGGTGTGTATAGGTACTCCTTGATCTTATCAAAAGCCTTCTAACAATAATCTGTCCAACTTGTTTCAGCGCCTTTCCTCAGCATCTTGAAGATGGGTTCACATATGATTGTGGATTGTGCTATGAATCGACTGATGTAGTTGAGCCGTCCTAGGAAGCTCATTACGTCCTTTTTGCTCTTAGGTGGTGGTAACTCCTGAATAGCTTTGACTTCAAACGGATCCAGTTTAATCCCTCGATGAATGACGATGAATCCCAGTAATTTTCCTGCAGGAACCCCGAATGCACACTTTGCGGGGTTCAATTTCAAATTGTATCTCCTTAGCCTGTTGAAGAATTTCCTCAAGTCTGCTATATGATCTGCGGACCTCTTGGATTTGATAATGACGTCATCCACATACACCTCTATTTCCTTATGTATCATATCATGGAAAATGGTTGTCATGGCTCTCATGTAAGTGGACCAAGCATTCTTCAGACCGAATGGCATCATTTTGTAACAATATACACTCCATGGTGTAATAAAACCTATCTTCTCTACATCTTCTTCATCCATCCAAATCTGATGATAACCCGCGAAGCAATCTACAAAGGATTGTAGTTCATGCTTGGCGCAATTATCGATCAGGATGTGCATATTTGGCAGTGGGAAGTCATCCTTAGGACTTGCTCTATCTAAATCCCGATAGTCAACATATACTCGGACCTTCCCATCCTTCTTCGGAACGGGCACAATGTTAGCTAACCAGGTTGGGTACTCAAACACCCTGAGAACTTTGGCTTTGATCTGCTTGGTAACTTCCTCCTTGATTTTCAGGCTCATGTCTGGTTTGAACTTTCTGAGTTTTTGTTTTACTGGCGACACATGATATTAGTAGGCAACTTGTGAGCCACTATGGACGTTCTCAAACCGGTCATGTCATCATATGACCATGCAAAAATGTCCTCATATTCTTTTAGGAAACGAATGTATTTTTCCTTCTCTGTTGGTGACAAGTGAATGCTGATGTGAGTCTCCTTGATGGTCTCGGCGTCTCCCAAATTTACTGTTTTTGTTTCATCCAGGTTGGACTTGGCTTATTCTCGAAATTTTTAACCTCCCTGACAATTTCCTCGGGTATCTCATCTTCTTCCTCTAAGTCACTATTCTCATGTTGCGTTGCCTCATTACATGTCACAGTCACTAGTTCATCAGGAAAAGTAATAATAACGCTGTGGAAAGAAAAAGCGTAAAGATAGTAGTGAATGATAAAGAGCTAAATGCATTTGATTAAAACTTTGAAAAAATTATTCAGACAAAGCACGGCTCGATGAACGAACATTTATTTTGAAACAAGTAAAGTTTAAAACGAAACTACATGAAATCTTAAATGCCTACAACGAATATAAAAGTAAATTCTGCCAAGCTACCCAGGGACTCGGCAGGCTCGGGATGGTGTGGTGATCTAGTTTTTGAGAACAGCTCCCTTCACCATAGTCTGAATAGTGAGGCCTTTTTCCTCCTCCTCCTCAATTATGGCACCATAGTCCATGTCCTCATCTTCCAAGAATAAATTCTTCAACCCAGCTAGTGCTTCTTCCTCTGCAGTCCCGCATATTGTATCAGCTTGGTGAAAAGTTTGTTCCAAACATGGCATTAGCTTCTCAAGAGGGTAATATGGTCCACGCCATGGAGGCGACCAATCATTGTACTCTTACCATGTATACTGGTATCCGAGCCCAAAGGTGGTACCATGAATTTTCAGTTGTATTGTTTTGGTAATGCCTTGGAGGTTCTTTCTCAACCCTTCGTCGGGCTCATATCTGGACCATGCTAGTATGCTTTCTATTTTGTTACTCCACCACTTATCCTTCTCAACGGCATTGACCCGTTCGATGTGATGATAGGTTTCCCCTCCTAGCCTTCTTCTATGTCCAATGGCCGGGATGGTTTGACTAGTGTAGATGGGGTTACTCTCGTCTCCATGGATGATCACCTCCTGACGGTTCCATTCGAATTTCACAACTTGATGTAGTGTGGAAGGCACGACTCCAGCAGCATGGATTCATAATCAGCCCAATAGAAGATTATATGAGGCTGGTATGTCAAGCACTTGGAATTCAACGTCGAACCAAGTCGGCCTTATCTGCAAGCAAAGGTTGATTTCCCTGATCGTGGCCCTCTAGGACCCATCAAAAGCCTTCACATTCATGCTTCCTACCCATATCTCGTGGAAACCTTTGTCCAACCTCTTCAAAGTATCCAATGGACAAATATTTAGGCTTGAACCCCCATCAACCAGGACCCTGGCAATGAACTTGTCTTCAAATTGCACTATGATATGCAATGCCCGATTGTGATTCAAACCCTCGGGTGGTAGCTCATCTTCGTGGAAGATAATCTTATGGATCTCCAGCACTTGTCTGACCATGTTGGCCATTTCTCCACCAGTGATGTTATTGGGTATATAAGCCTCGCTCAGTACTTTCATCAAAGCGTTCTTGTGTGCCTCTGAATTCTGCAATAGTGACAGGATAGATATCTACGTAGGGACTTTGTTCAGATGGTCAACAACAGAATTCTTTTGCTTGTACTTTCCTCCACAAGTCATCTGGCCCGGTATCAATGATAGGTTGCCTAGTAGTGGAATCCTTACTTGATCCTCCCAAATGTTCCGGTGTATAGACTCTTCTAGTTCTAGTCATTCCTTGTACGGCGTCAGATTCCTCTATCTTGGCTTTCCTTTTCCGCCGAGCCTCGGCAACATAATCCCAGGGTATCGCTTTTGAGTTGAATGGGGGTGTGGTTGATACTGTCACAGTAAAATGTGTGACCACTTCTACTTCAAATGGAGCGGAGGTGGCTACGGGCGGAGCCACTTCCACCTCGAATGGAATTGATGCAATCACCTTAACATAAATTGGTGCCTGAGTCTGAACCACAATAGGAGTAAGTGTGACTGCAACCTTAAAGTCATCGCCTTCTCGAATAAGCCCGATCAACCCCTCGGTGTCCCATTCTTTATGTCTATATCACATGTACACTATCACCTCTGTGATCAGGGAGGGGATTGTTGCAGACATTAGGTGCGGCTTCCTTTGCTTGTATGACCTTGTTGTCAATTAACGTCTGGATCTTATCCTTTAATGTTTGGCACTAAGCAATAGTGTACCCTTTCATACCGGAATGGTACGCACAAGTTTTGTTCGGATTGACCCATTGGGATGGATTTCCTAATGCCACAGCAGGAACATGAGTGATGAAACCAACCTTTCATAGAGTTAGGCGGTGATGGTTGGTATGTGGGTGGAGGTGTTTGATATATGCAAGGAGGTGTTTGATATGTGGGTGGAGGTGTTTGATATGTGGGTGGAGGAGTTTGATAGACAAGTGGAAATTTTGGTCTTTGGGCCACCATTACTGCCCCAACATCTCTCTTCTTTGATATGCCACCTAATTGTAATGCTTTATTTGTGGCTTGCAGTGCCTCAAAATTCGTTACCATCCCGCTCTTGATTCCTTCTTCGATCCTTTCTCCAAGTTTGATGATGTTAGAGAATTTGTGATTTTCGATGATCATCAACCTCTCATAATATTGTGGATCATGTGCCCTAACGAAGAATTTATTCATCTATTCTTCGTCCAAAGAGGGCCTGACCTTGGCTGCTTCCGACCTCCAACGAGTAGCATACTCACGGAAGGTCTCAGTAGGTTTCTTCTTATGATTCTGAATATAGAAAACATCTGGTGTGTTTTCTTTGTTGAACCTGAATCGGTCCATGAAATCTGATGCCATGCTTACCCAATTTGACCATTTCTTGGGATTTTGGTTGATATACCAAGACAAAGCGTCCCCAGTAAGGCTCCTCATAAAGATCTTCATCCGGATCTTTTCATCTTTCCTTACCCCGACTAGCTTATCATAATAGGTCCTTAGATGAGCCCTAGGATCGCATGTGCCGTCGAACATCTCGAACTTGGGAGGTTTGTATCCCTCATGCAATTCCACATCTGGCTGTATAAACAGGTCTTCATAGTTTAATCCTTTCATTCCTCCGTCACCTTCAACACCTTGAACTCAGCTTGTTAACTTATTGAGTTCTTCGGCCATGTTTTTAATGAGCAGGTCCTTCTCGGAGGATTCTGGTGCACAGGAGATTAGTTGGGTAGAATGAGGTATACTTTCCACATATATAGGGTTGCTTTGATGGGTGTCAGGAACTTGGGTATAATGATGATCATTGGTGGAGTTTTGGGTATCGGGAATGAGAGGTGGTGTGTTTTGGGGAGTGTGGTAAGTGGTGGTTGGCGGGTAATGAATTGGTTTATGGTGTTATTGCGGCGGAGCTAGTAATGGGTTGGGATTCTAGGGTGGAGTTGCATATTGATTTGGTGTGGGAGGATTTTGTGTGCTTTGAGGAGGTGCTGGGTTCTTAGTGTTCTGTTGGATGATGTCAGGGACATTCAGTGTAAGTGACAGGTTTTCCAAGTTGCGGACCTGCTCAAGTTCTCCTTACAATTCCAGTATCTTTTGTTCCAGTCTCAAAACTAGATCATTTGGGGATGGAGTACTATGACCATCTGAAGTCTCTGCATTCTCAATATTTTCCTTTCGGATTCCACTTAAGTCGTCCATTTTTGCTTTTCTTCTACCTTTTGTGTTGCTTGGAGGAGGAGGAGGCGAAGGGCCTCTAGATCTGGTGTGATACGTTGATGAGGCTAGTATGAGTGAACCAACCTAAGGGGATGGGAATAATAAAAATAAGAAAAAACAAAAAGGTAACAAGTCAGTGAGGATTCTGAAATGTTTGCAGTATATAAATACATATTGCGGAATTGTAAATTTACGTCTTAATTTGGGAGCCTCGTTGTACCTAGGGTAGGCCTAGCGACAAATAAACTTGGAGAACTTTTAATGCTAGTAAATGCTTCATTTCATAATATAAAAATAGACGAATCCCAAAACGACACTAAGATAATAATAAAATAAGTCATGATTGGCACTTGGCTTTATTACATTTTAGGAAAAAGCAAATAAATCTAGCCTATTTGGTCACAGAAGGACCTTCCCCAAATTCGATCTTCCAGACTTCATTATATAGATCCCCCAGATCGCGCAGCCCCATCAGCAAGTAGGCTCCGGCCAAATGTCCTCCTTTAGCTCCTTCAACGTTCTGGCAATTTTCAATTCTCTTTATAACTTTGTCTTCCAGCTCCACTATTCCTCGCTCCAGATATTCCAGTTTCCTGTTGGAAGTGATTGTCATCCCTTTCCACTTCTCGATCAACCTCACATTCCTCTCATGTATTTCCCGGTGCTCATTCTCAGAGTCGTGGACCCTCTTGCGCAGCCAGTTGTATTTGACTTGAGCTTCAGCTTCCTCATCTAGGATTCTGTTCCCTCGACCGGTCACTGGTGTCACCATTACTTTCAAATTGTCCTCCAACCATGCCAGGTAGAGAGGCTCTCACCCTGCATGATACCTATCTGGCTCAACGGTTCTTTTCTCCATAATGATTTTGCAGTTCCACATGTGCAGAGCTTGGCACTTTTAAGGGACGTCGTCATCTTGAAAGTCTGCCCTGAAATGACTCATCTTGACAACCCTGTGTACAACCTGTTTCCTACCTGCTTTCCTCATATCTCGCATAGGGACATATGGGTATATCTCTCTCAATTCGATTAGCACCAAGTGCGGAGCATCCCTGGACCTAAAAATAAATTCATCTGTTGGGAATCATTCAAACATCCACTGCACCTGTTCCTCGGTTAGATTGTCAAAGAACTCTACCCATTCTTTGGTGCTTTTCGGCTGAGCAAATCTGTCTGGAATGTAAGTCATCTGCTTAGGGTGATGGAAGGCGATGTGGTCGTTCCAAGCCCTTCGCGGAAATTCTTGGTGGTAGCGACCCCTTTGGAAATGCACCAACAACCATAACTGTATCAACAAATTACAACCCTCGAAATGCTTGACCCCTCTTTGACAGTGCTCCAGAGCCCTATAGATGTCGGCTATGATCATGGGGACTATGGTATATGTCTGTTCATTAATCCCTTCTATCAGAGTCTTGGCGACCATGGCCAACCTAGTGTGGATTCTTTCCTTTTTCATTGGGAATACTATCAGGCCTAGAAAGCACACAATGAATACAAACACTTTGTGGTGGATGTGAAGTGAGAGAGATCTCATCATGGTAAGTGCGGAAAGATTTGCTATGGCCATACCTCTTGTACAACTATTCAAAAGGTATATAATATTCCTTCAAGCACGCTAGGTCAAAATTCTTCTTCAGCCTCATCATCTTCAAAAATCCCCTGCCCATACAGTTTTCTGGTACCAATAGCCTGGGACTGTCCCAAGTCAATCCCGTAAACCCTCCAATTTCCTCTAGAAGTGGTGTTATTTCTATGTCGCCGAAACAAAACACAACCCTTTAACTATCCAAGAATAAAGTGGCAGCTTTGATCAATTCGTTGTTTGGCTCAATATCTAGCAAGGAAGGCAGGTTACCCAAGTACTTTCTCACATGTTACTTGTCGCTTGAGGAAAGGTCCTCCCACCAATCTAGCAGCAATGGTGGGATGTTGCTAACCATATCGAATCTGGAGACATTGTCACTCATTTTCTGCAAAATAAAAGGGTTAGACCTTACCCCCACCGGACTCGACTATTTATACATTTACGATCAACATATCGGCATTTAGTTCTCCAAATTAATGCACAGAACTAGTCGTGTCCATTGGGATTATGGAAAACACGGTGGACATTAGATAAGGCTTATCTTAAAGGATCATTATGCGGACAACATAACTGATCCGACTAGGTTTGATCATGATGCATGCACATTTTAACCAGAGTAAGGTTTCTATGGGGTTTTAGGCTGGTACCCTCAAGCGGACAACTCGAGGGGGAGGCACGGAACCGTCGACTGCACCGCTGATCGACTGGTTTTACCGCAAATAAGCCTTTCCAAATTTAAGGTTAGTAAATAGGAAGAGCACAACCACTCATTTAATCGTTGCTATAGGATTTGATACGCACAAGTGGAATATAATGTGGAGCGTGATTTGTGCAGCAATTAATAACATGTAGTCAAGTATTTTCACGTAGGAGAAAAATATAGAATTTAAATAATTGAAAGACAGTTACAGCAAAAAAAGAAAACAAAGAGACAAATCAGTTTCAAGGATAAAGAACCATAAATGCTTTAAAAAAATAGACAGTTAAATTCGAATAAGGGAGAAGGGCACACGATAAAGCATGCTTGGACTAATTTGTAAAAAGACAAGTTCGTTATGGTAAGAGACTAGAGGGTATTCCCCAGCAGAGTTGCCATGTTGTCTCGCCCCCTTTTTTCCCTCCGCGGAGAGAGGTTCGGATTTCGACATTCATGGGGGGTAATAACGCATTTCCTTTTGGGAATTGGGTATTTGAAGAGTCTCCACCTAAACAGTTATGGTGCGTTAGGGCACCTAGAGTGTTTAACTCTTGAATTGGTTTGCATTACCAGATATTAGGGTAAGGGCTCTAAATGACCTCTAGGGGAAGGTGTTAGTCACCCCTTTTTGTCCAAAACTGTGGGTCCCGGCCGAACTTATATTCACGAATTAGTCCATTAACAAATAAATAGTTGAATCAAATAACTTACAAGTAAATCACGTTGGACGTTGTATAACTTCAAATAATAAGACAAAGGTTTTGAACAAGTTGTATAAAACAAAGTTTAAACAAAAGGAATTTTGAAAAAGGGGGAGTCCTAGGTTGGTTAGCCTATAGGATCACCCCACACAATATCCGGTAAACACTCCTCAAAGAGGGGCTACACGTGACATTAGCACGTAGTCATCATATCCCATATCTACCCTTCCCACCCCTTTAGTGGTCATTAAAATGAGTGTTGGCCAGCGATCTCTATTGCGTGATGTTACCCGTCCCTTCTTAATGGTCCTGGAGGAATTTTTAGGACCTCTACCTATAGGTAGTTCTAGACAGACCCCTAAGGTTTTGAAGGTGAAAATACTAAGGTGACAGGCAAGAACAATTAGGACCTTAGCACATAAGATAAAAGGGAGCAATTAGAGGCTCAAGTTTACCTCCTCAAATAATACACATAAACAGCACGACTCAAGCACAAATAAGGGTCTGTGTTAAACAGTATCCTAAGGCATGATGTCTAAGTGAATATCAAGACATAGTAGACAGGTAGTTTATTTTATAAACTCAGAAGTAATGACCCTACCAGTTGCCTACTGATTTTTTTAAAGCCTGTTTAAAAGATCAGAATGACATTAAGAAACAAAAATAGTTTCAGAGTTACAGGATTTGTAAACGCCCTACAAGCTTGCCTACGCGTGGAATAATTACGTTTTATAGTAAACATGGCAGATTTTAAAAGAAACATACTCTTGAATCCCCAAAGGCATGCAGTCTAATGATAGATTAAGGCAGTTTTTGAAATAACTCATTTCAAGGAAATAGAAACCACTAATTAAATTGGTTTAGAAGTGAACTAATCGTGGACTGGGTTAATTTATTTAAACTAAACTGGTTTGAATCTATAGGCAAAATTTATGGTGGTGTTCCTTATAGGCATGATATCTAATTGTTTAAAACTGATTTTAGAAGCTTGCAGGCATGATAACAAATGAAAACATGTGTAAATACTCGTTATAACAGAAGTTGAACTGGACCGTATCCTATAGGCATGGTATCTACTCGTGAAGTTGATTTTAAGACGTATAACATGATTTCTATTATTGGAACCACTTGAGACCTATAGGCATGATTTCTAACATAGCAAAATAAAAACTCCTATATGCATGGTTTCTACTTGGTGAGGCAAACATAGCAAATATAAAGTCCTATATGCATGGTTTCTACCCATATTACCCCATAAACATGTAACTACCCGCCCTTTTTTACTAGTTACCTAAATATTCGTTTACAAATTATTAAAGACCATATGAAGGAATTACATAAGTAGATAAGAAAAATAAGAAGTTATTCTATAGGGAGCCTACAAATAGACCCAAATTTCCAAAGCCTCTAATAGCCTCAAATGCCCAAATTCCATAGACAATGTCATTGTCTAGGTGTGTCAGAGTTCCCTAAGGATCTCAAAGATCTCGGGCAGTGCTCACACCTAGACTTGATAACCAAATTAAGTAAGTACAGTATGAAAGGTCCAGCATCAGTATGCTAGAGTTCATAGGGTTCTCAAGGGGATCCCAAGGTAATACACATACTGGAGGGGGCAGAACCTAGTGACTTAAGAGTAGAGTGAGAGTGCTTGACACAATTTGAAAAGTTTCAGTAGGAAAACAGTATTAAAAGAAGGTTTGTTAGAAATGGTTTTGTAAAACACATAGGGAGTTATTAAATAATACAATTTAATTTTAAAAAAAAATGTAAGTGATCAACAATCAACCAGACCAAATACAGAACTAGAAGAAGTCCATCAGCACTTCAATACATGAAGTCAGACAAGTGCACACATCCATTTAGGGGTACTGGGATTTATGGTAAGCATATGGCATACAGTAAACATAGATACACATAGGTACAGAACCAAAGGGACCCTTAAAAGGGGGTCAAGGCTCTTTAAAGTATAGCATGAATTGTAGAGTTAATACAGAATCAAGAAGCTTAGGATAGCCAATTACTTTACACAGGAAGGGGGCATGCTAGGGATCAGGGAAACATAGACACATTAAGACATACTAGAAGGGGATCCTAAGGGGTATATAGCATGCAGTAAAGAAGACAATGAAGTAGACATGCTAATTGCAGGTCGAACAACAAAACCATAGGTAAAAACATAATAGAAACATGACAAATTAAAGTAATAGGAGAAGCATATTGTTTTTGGGACTTTAATTAAAATGGAACATACCAGTAAAGGGGGTAGTAAACACAAAGTGAAAGAGAACCCAGTAGTCAGCCTTGGCTTGCAGCCGGCTGACTTTAGACAGTAGTAACTGACACAAAAGAAAGCAGAAAGCTTTTTAGTGTGAAAGAGACAGTTTTTGAACCAATGTTCGTCCCTGTATTAACGGGAGAGTATGTATATATAGTAGTTCAAAATTAGATAAAAATAAGGCAAGAATCATAGTAGCATAGTAATTATGGAACCAGAATCAAATCAATGCAAGTACTCCTTTAATTAAGGGGTAATTAACCAACGGTAATAGGCATAAATGAGTAAGGAAAGAAATCAAGTAGAGCATAAGGTACAAAATAGACAATTAGGGGTAAGTACATAGGGTTTCAATTAAGGAAACAGATAATGAAGAATTAGTAAAATACTCGGTTAACCAAATAAGGTAAGAAAACAAAATAAAGTTGCAGAATATGGAAATAAACGAAGACCAGCATATAGTAAATCATGGAATCAAGGATTCGAAATTACTGATTTAAGGAGAGTAACATGGGTTCCTAAGTTTAAACTGGAAAATCAAAGGTCCAAAGGGAAGTTTTCAAATCAATCCAACAAACAAGGAGTTCAGAGTCAACCAAAGAGAGTTTTAGCATATAAAAAGAGTGAGATAGGAGTAACCAAACATAGCAATCAAAGAGGTAAGTCTTGACCAGTCAAGACAAACACAAGCACATAGAGCTGATGTAGATCAAACATAAAAAAGTCAGTAGAAAAACATTCGAACCGAGACAGTCACAGAAACTCAAACAAGAACAGGCCAATCACAAAATCAAACGAAGAAACCTAGAAAAATTAGGGCTTTCAACATAGGCGATTTGAAGAGGTAATAAACACACAGAATCAACCGAAATATGCAAGAAATAGAAGTTTAAACATAAAAAATCAGTTTAAATAAAGTTTTAGAAGAAGTTCTGAAACCCTAATTTTAGAAGAAGGTGAAAACACTTTAAAATCAATGATTCTTGTAAAATAGTTCCAAGAACAGTGTAAAATACTAGAGAAACCAACTCGAATCGTCCTAGATCTGTACAAATCTAAGAGATACAGGAAGAAATTAGGGTTTTAGAAGAAATCCATATAGAGATTAAAGAACATGTCTACAATCCCAAGGATCATGACAAATACAGCATAATTTTGCTCGAAATCACACCGGAATAGCCAAGAACATACAAGTGACGAACCTTAGGTGCAAGTCAGCGTGGCCCTGGGCCCTTGAAGACCTTAGAGAAGGCAAGCATGGCATGAGAGAAGCCATTGGAGGCTTAGGAGTTGATGGGAGATCACCGAAGAAGACCGGAGAAGAGAGGTCGGCGATTGAAGGGCTAGGGTTTGATTTAGAGGATAGGAGATGAGAGAATACAGAGGCGGCGGATTTGGAAAATGATTTAGGGTTGGGGGTCGTTTGGAATAAAAAAGGAAGGAGTTAATATGGGCCGTTGATCTCTCAGATCAACGGCTAGAATTTAATTGATTTTGGGTCGGTAGGTGGGTTTAGGGTTTGGATCGGGTAATTTAATACGAAATTGAGCTGGGGTTGGGTTAAAATTGGGCTAAAATTGAAATGCAAATCTGGCTATGTTTTAAATAGCCAATTTAATCCCATATAATTTATATTAAATAACAGATAATTTCTGGAAAATAATTTTGCATACTAAAATGATTAAAATATATATTTAACATTTTTAAAATATATAAGATCAATTTTATGCATATAAATGAAATTATACATTAGTAAGGCTAATATTGCAATTATATTCCATTTAGCTTTTAAAATGCAAAATATAATTATAAAAATGCATAAAAAATATTAAAACCATAATTTGGCATATATATAGAATTTACATGACTAAATTATCCCAACAATAATTTGAGGGATAATTATTGGGGACTTTATGAGTAAAAGGCAAGGAAATAAAGCAATTTAAAATCTTTAAAATTATGGGAAAATAATAACAACCTTGTGCATGCTTATATATGCATATATATGCTTTTTTGAAGGTATTTATGCAAATAAAAAAATATAGGAAAAATTTGGGTATCAACAGCTGTCCTTCTTTACCGGGAATGATGAAAGAGTTTTTGGGTAAAGAAATGATGGCCTAGTTTTACCGGGCGGGATTGATAGGTTTTCAATATCTTTGTCTTATGTTTTGATGATCTAACAAACTTAATGTCAAGAACCAGATAGGGAACCTGACTTACTTGGATTACACTACATCTAACGGATTCCATCCAAATGTGAACTTGTTACAGCTTCAGGAAATATTCAGAAGGTAGGAACCCAAACAAGGAGTTCATACTCTTATGGGTTCCTCACGATAGTACAAAGTCAATTGGACACAGCTGGAAACGAAGATTCTACCGCACTGCACTGTTTCTAGCGCCCACTCATTCTCTGATCAACTAAAGTACAATGATTCAAGTTACTCAACTCAAGACAATCTGGGCAGTGTGCAAAAGTACCAGATCAGGAACCTGATCGCTTGGTGCTCACTTGACAGAAGTCCAAGTCAACTATACAGCTGGAACACAACAGAGTGATTGTACGCAACTGTACAAAGAGGAACACAACAGGGACCTAGTCCCTTAGGATTCTCTGACAAAAGTACAAGCCAACTACAGCTGGAAAGCAATAGTAGAAAGTGACTACCTGCAATAGTGCAGCAGACAGTACAATAGACAGTGCAGCAGCCACTTTCCACTTAGATTGGATATCACCATTGAGATTTGACATCACTAAGGATGTCTTGTGTAGTATAAACCTTATGCAAGGCACAAGATTCAGGTTCCAACACTTGCAAAATCAGAAAAGGAAAATATTCTCTCAAGCGTTCAAGAACCTCTCTCAAGAACAAAGTTGCTTCAACCTCAAGGACCTGATCCAAGATCGAATATATCTTAAGTCTTTAGGTTGTTGAGTCTTTGTTATATGTTCTTCATTGTAACTCCTATCCAGCTTTCTTAGAAGCATTGATTAGGTTGAGTCATAAGAAAAATCCTTTGTAATCGGAAGTATTACAAAGTGGCTTGTGGTGGAAACATCACAAGTTAGTCAAAGCCTTTGTAACCGTAGGGTGACAAAGTGGCTTGTGGTAGAAATACCACAGGTTAGTCAAATTCTTTGTAACTAGGATAGTTATAGAGTGTCTTGTGATGAGAGCATCACAAGTTAGTTGAAGTATTTGCAATAGAGTTATTGTAAAGTGGCTTGTAATAGGGAGATTGCAAGTTAGTAAAGTTAAAAGCCTACAGGTGTAGGTCATAGTTTTTTGATCCCCTTGTGTGGGATTTTTCCACGTAAATAACCTCGGCCTTAATTACATTTTACTTTACTAGCATTCACTACAGAAACCTATAAAGGACCAGGTACTCTACTATTTGGTGGACTCACATAAACTTAGCACTGTATCAACTGATATAGGACCATATCGCTATACAGTTTGGTTCATCAGTACTTTTAGAGGAAACACATAGAGAACTCGGTTCTCTATACAGTCTGGTGGACGCACAGTCTCTAACAAGTGGTATCAGAGCAGGTTCTTCCTATCAAGCTAACACCTAGGAAGGATCCTCATGGCTGATCCACCAACTCTTGAAAGGCGAAAACCAAAGAAGGAAAAGTACCGGGTACTTAAAGCTGCTAACAATGATTCGAGTGAGGAAAACAGTTACATGGCTTACTTAAATAAAATGTTTTAGAAGTGGTCAGAAGAAATGGAGAAGTGCTAGAAAGGGACCGCTCTAATAGATCAAAGAACAATGATCTTTGTTACAAGTGCGGAAAGGGTGGACACTTCATGAAAAATTATCCTCTCTTGAAGCAAGAACTCTCCAAGAACTTCAAGAGAAAAAGATCAGTTGAATATGACTCAACTGTTGCTTTAATGGCTCGATCAGATGATGATAAAGACGATCACAACAAAGAGGTAAATTTCAAGGATGTTCAGAGAAATCTGAAATCCTATTCTCCAAGAAAGCTCATGTCTTTAGCTAATGTAATAATCAATGCATTTCATAGTCTTGTGGAGGATAGGGATTCTTTGACTTTAGAGTTAGCAAAATCTGAACAAACTAGAGTCGACTTAGTGGTTGTAGTTACTGACCATAAGAAAACCATTGAAATTTTCAGAAAAGAAAAGAATGATCTTTTGGTAGAAATTACAAACCTAAGGGAAACAATAGTGAAACTTGAGATTAAGTCAAAACCTGAAAATCTGGAAAAGGAAAGGAGATAGCCAGTGAGGAACACATTAGGCTTGAAAATGAGTTGAAAGCTGCTAGAACTAGGATATGTGGTGAACTAGAGAAAAATAAGTAGCTTCAAGCTGAATTGAAGAGAGTAAAAAATGACCTTTAGAAATCTCTCAAGTGGACCTGGTCCTCAGATGTTGTCACTGCCATATACTTCAAAAATAGTGGAACCAGGCAGGGAATCGGGTTCCAAAAGGAGAAAACTCCTTACAACCCTCACAGCAAGTACGTCACAGTTTCTGATAACTGGCTGTGTACCCACTATGGGAACAATGGGCACTTCAAAGAAAATTGTTAGGCTAGGGCTCAATCTATTCAGAAAAACAAAGTGACTACTGACAGGGGACCAGGTACCACTCGCAAGAAACCAATGCTGCCTGCATGGACTAGAAAAGATCTTATCCATCCCTTCTATCATAACAAGGGACCCAAACTAGTTTGGGTTCCTAAATCTAACCAATAATTTAGATGTGCAGGGAATAGTGGGAGGAAGCAGACTGCAATGGATCATGAACAGTGGATGCTCAAAGCACATGACTGGAAATACTAAGGATTTTCTCTCACCGAAAGCCCTGCAAAGAAGGGATGTACCCTTTGGAAAATGGAAAGAAGGGGTACATTCTAGGTATGGGGAAGAAAAACAAGGTAGAAGTTCATGTCTAAGCTGGTGATATGAGCTGCTTGAATGTAGTTGATAATGATTCGAAAACTTGGCATAAAGGATTAGGGGGATACAAGTTTCTCACTTCTAGAGATATTGATGAAGCAGGACCTGGTCCATGGTCTGTCAAATTCAAAGTTCAAAGAACACGGAGCATGCAATTCCTATGGGAATATTGAACAAGAGTGAAAAGAGATGCATGATCAGACCTTTCCATAATCATACCCCCTATGAGTTGCTGACTGGAAAGAAACCCAAGCTGACTCCCTAAGAACATTTGGGTACAAATGATATGTTCTAAACAATGGAAAGGATCAGCCTAGTAAATTTGATGCTAAGAGTGATGAAGGAATCCTTCTGGGATTTTCCTCTTAAAACAAAGCCCACAAAGTCCACAACAAAATGGCACACTGTGTGGAAGGAAGTGTTCATGTGCTATTCAACGAGACATCCTCCTTTAAAAAGGAGGAAACAGTGATGATCAAAATAATGAACCACCTTTAGCCCCTGGGGAAGTATCTGATGTTTCCAATGTCAAGGCTGATATGATGAGTGAGATGAAGGAGACAGGTGAAGACAATGCAACGCCTTCTTTCACTTCTCAAGAGGAACCTGGTACTTCCATTACTACCCCGGAAGTAGAAGAAAGAGTTAGAGATGCAGTGCAAGGCGCTCCCCAAGTAACTGAACAAGGAGTGCATGGAAATCCATTTAGCTTACCCAGTTTCTCTACAAATCAATCTTTAGTCCCAAATTGGAAACACAAAAGCTCCCATTCACTTGATAATATAATCACCCCCTTGATTATGGAAGATAAAAAAAACCAAAAATTCCCTAGCCTTCTCAGCATTTCTATTCCAAAAAGAACCCAAAAAATATCAAGGAAGCCTTGTAGGATGCAGACTGGATTACTGAAATGCAAGAGGAACTGCATCAACTTGAAAGAAACAAGGTATGGCACCTGGTACCTAGACCCTCAGACAGAACCATCATAGGGACCAGGTGGGTATTCAGGAATGAGCTGGATAAACATGGAAATGCTACAAGGAACAAATCAAGGCTTGTTGTTCAAGGATTCAATCAAGAGGAAAGATTGACAATACATTGTCTTTGAAGAAACTGGGAAGGAACCTGCTCATTAATCAAATTCATATGGATGACATCACATTTGGATCTGCAGCTAACTCATTATGTGAAAAATTTGCTAAACTCATGGGAAGTGAGTTTGAAATGAGTACAATGGGGGAACTGAATATCTTCCTGGGTCTTCAGGAGAAGCTGTCCATAAAGGGGACGTATATCAGTCAGAAATGCATCAAATAACTCTTGAAAAGGTTTTCATTGGATCTCTACTCTACCTTACTGCCAGCAGGCCAGACATTATATTCAGTGTGGGATTACATGCAAGGTTCCAATCAAATCTTGAGCAATCTCATCTAAAGGCTGCTAAGAGAATTCTAAGATATGTTTAGGGCAGACAGAACCTGGTTCTGCACTATACTTCAGGTGACAATTTCAACCTTATTGGTTATGCTAATACTGATTATGCAGGTTATCTGGTGGACAGGAAAGGCACATCTTAATGGCTCATTTCCTTAAATCATGTCTGCCTCATGATGTGCTCATTCACTGTGGATCAAGCAAAAATTGGAAGATTTTGGTGTATACATTGATTGTGTATAACTTCTATGTGTCAACACCAGTGCTCTCAACATGGCAAAGAACTTAGTTTTACATAAGAAAACCAAGAACGCTGATGTTAGACACCATTTTCTCAGGGACAATGTGGAAAAGAGTCTTATTTGTATAAGATTTTGTTGCATGAAAGATCAGATTGCAGATATCTTCACAAAGCTCTAAGCAGGGAACACTTTGAGAAACAAGATGGCATTGGGATTACTTGAACCTAATTGAGAACCTGGTTTTGCTGACATGAATGTGATAGTCACACTAAGGTAAAATTGGCTAAAGTGTTTTCTGACTAGGCCTAACTCACATCTATACCATTGCAGGTAAACACGCATGATGATCATAGAAGCTAAAGGTACAGTGTTGAACTTCTAAGGAGAGCTGCAAAAACCCTTTTACAAAAACAGGTCAGGAACCTGGTTCCTGTACCACAGGTTAGTAGTAATGTATTTTTCACATGCTTATTCTAACAAAAGGATAGAAAAATTAATTCAACTGCCACATCATCCGACTTTTCAGACCAGCAGTTCTAAACCATTGTCTCCCCTTGCATCTCTTTAATTTTTTTTCACAACTTTCTACCACTTCCTTCACCATGGCCAACGAACAATCGTCTCTTTCTCATACCATCAACATTACTCCCACATCTCCACCTACTTTAACACTACCACCAAAAAACCCAGTTCTTCATTATCCTTGATACTACTGTACCCATACCAGTTTCATCATAATCTCCAGTCACCTCTACTCCTTTGTCTCACGTCCATATGTTGCAAACCCTACTTCTCCTCTATTCCTGAATCTCAGGAGGAAGATACACCATTCTTAGGGGATGAAAGGACTCTGGTGCTTTTTGAGTCTCCGGTTCATGACACTATTACAGAAGAACCTGTTGAAGAACCTGATTCTCTTTTAGCTGAAACAAATCAGGTGGTTGTCAAAAATAAAAAGAGGGAAGCTTTTGATTCTGCCTTGTAGAAGAGTAAGCAGAGTATTAAAAAAAGAGGTTGATGAAATAGGGGGAAGTTGTGGCTGATAAACACATTCCAGTGGTTGAGGTTGATAAAGATATTGTGGAGGAACCTAGTTCCTTAGTGAAAAGATCTAAAAAAGGTTGTGGCTGAGAAAGATTTGTTTGGGGGTGACATTGTGGTTGTTGCGAGCTGGAATAGGAAGTTTATTGAAATATCTAAAAAAAAAGTGGGAAACTGTGGGAGGACCTGGTTCAATTAAGACCATATAGCAGGTATGAGACAAGTTCTGGACTTAGGCAACTAGTGGAGAACATGCGGGAGAAACTGCTTGACTAACAGTTGTTTGCAACTACCCGCATGGACTTAGCTCTCAAAACCATTGATGCCTTCTCTTCCAAGCCTCCCTCTTCTAGTGCCCCCTAGGATCTTCTCAGTGGCTAATTATCTTTTGCTCTAATGATTCTGTGGCTGTTTTTTTTTCTTTTTGTTTGTATTCTTGTGATGGCATGTTGGATTTTACCGTGCTGCTCCTGTTGAAACAATCAAATTTCTTATCAATAAAACAGCTCTTCTTTTGCTTGTACAATGCTTGTTTTCCCTTTTTCTTCTTTTCTCTATCATGATTGTGTGCACATATGTGGCATGAGTTAGCTTTGTTGAACTTCTTTATGCTTTTTTGTCTGACTGTGCCTTTTTGTTGATGCTAAAAGGGAGAAGAATTGAGTGAATCGAGTCAGGGGGAACATATGCAGTTGTTGGTACCTTATCTGGTTAAGTCAAATAGTCATTAATGTTCAGAAGTTTGTCATCATCAAAAAGGGGGAAATTGATGGGCTTAAAGCCTTTTAAGCTATGTTTTGATGATCTAACAAACTTTCTGTATGGAACCATATAAAAATCAAGAATGATAGCAAAAAGTCAGGGGAAACATATGAGGAAACATGTGTAAGTAAGGGCATAAAGTCAGGGGGAACCTGTGGTATCCTGTTATCCAATGTGGTTCTCTAAACTCTAACTTCTCATATTCAATGCTAAGTTTGTCATCATCAAAAAGGGGAAAATTGATAGGTTTTCAATATCTTTGTCTTATGTTTTGATGATCTAACAAACTTAATGTCAAGAACCAGATAGGGAAACTAATTCACTTGGATTACATGGCATCTAACAGATTCCAACCAAATGTGAACTTGCTACAACTTCAGGAAAGCTTCAGAAGGTACGAACCCAAATAAGGACCTGATACTCTTGTGGGTTCCTCACGGCAGTACAAAGTCAATTGGACACAGCTGAAAATGAAGATTCTACCGCACTGCACTGTTTCCAGCGCCCACTCATTGTCTAATCAACTAAAGTACAATGATTCAAGTTACTCAACTTAAGACAATCTAGGCAGTGTGCAAAAGTACCAAATCAGGAACCTGATCCCTTGGTGCTCCCCTGACAGAAGTCCAAGTCAACTATACAGCTGGAACACAACTGAGTGATTGTCCGTAACTGTACAAAGAGGAACACAATAGGGACCTGGTCTCTTAGGGTTCTCTGACATAAGTACAAGCCAACTACAGCTAGAAAGCAATAGCAGAAAGTGACTGCTTGCAACAGCGCAGCAGATAGTACATCAGACAATGCAGCAGCCACTTTCCACTTAGATTGGACATCACCATTGAGATTGGACATCACTAAGGATGTCTTGTGTAGTATAAACCTTATGCAAAGCACAAGATTCAGGTTCCAACACTTGCAAAATCAGAAAAGGAAAATATTCTCTTAAGTGTTCAAGAAACTCTCTCAAGAACAAAGGTGCTTCAACCTCATGGACCTGATCCAAGATCGAAGATATCTTAAGTCCTTAGGTTGTTGACCCTTTCTTATATGTTCTTCATTGTAACTCCTATCCAGCTTTCTTAGAAGCATTGATTAGGCTGAGTCATAAGAAAAATCCTTTGTAATCGGAAGTATTGCAAAGTGGCTTGTGGTGGAAACATCACAAGTTAGTCAAAGCCTTTGTGACCGTAGGGTGACAAAGTGGCTTGTGGTAGAAAAACCACAAGTTAGTCAAATTCTTTGTAACTAGGATAGTTATATAGTGGCTTGTGATGAGAGCATCACAAGTTAGTTGAAGTTTTTGCAATAGAGTTATTGTAAAGTGGCTTGTAATAGGAAGATTACAAGTTAGTGAAGTTAAAATCCTACAGGTGTAGGTCGTAATTTTTTGATCCCCTTGTATGGGATTTTTTCACGTAATAAACCTCAGCGTTATTTACATTCTGCTTTACTAGAATTCACTGCAGAACCCGATAAAGGACCAGGTACTCTACTATTTGGTGGAATCACACAAACTTAGCACTGTACCAAACTTATATAGGACCAGATCACTATACAGTTTGGTTCATCAGTACTTTCAGAGGAAACACATACAGAACCCGGTTCTCTATACAGTTTGGTGGATGCTCAGTCTCTAACAGGGATGTTTTGAAGGACAGAGACCGGACTCCGGTCTTTGAGCTACCTATATATCCCTGGTTTTACAGGAATCAAGCCATGTGTAGTTCTAGATTCATCTGCGAAATATGCCAATAAAATTACTGCAAGAACGGACACGTGATACGGAAGTGGCTACGATAAACGGTTAAAGCTCGGGACGGTTGGAAGGAACTAGAGCGAGATCGCTCCCTCTAGGGTAGCAGTTGCTCACTGGTTACTTGTAGATAAAAGGTGCTACAAAAATGTATTTGCGAAGATTAAACATGATGCAAATTTCCTTTGGACCATGACGGTTGTCTTCGAATGGTTAAAGATGACGTCTTTGGACTATGACGTCCTGGGCCATGAATTGTTTAGTGAGGGATTCATAGTCCATGAGATGATGTTTTGGGGCCATGAAGATGGTGCATCTAAACCATGACACCTTTGAATAATGATATGCAAGTTTGAGAGCTCCTCAGGCTATGGCATGGCGTCTTCCGGCTATGAGGATGATGCCTTTAGAATATGACACCTTCAGATAGATTGGCGATATTTCAGCCTATGTTATGTAAATAATATGATGTTAACAAGACAAGGCTTAATCTTGTAAAATGGAGGGCAGAGCTTAGCCCGATTGGAAAAAAAATAGATATTAAAATAGAGCAATACCTATGCAAAAGGGACAGTGTTTAGTCCCATGCAAATGTGGAGGCAAGGATTAGACTCATGTGGGTATGGAGGCAAGGATTAGCCTCATGCAAATTGGGAGGCAGGGGTTAGCCTCATGCAAGTATGGAGTCAGGGATTAGACTCATGCAAATAGGGAGGCAAGGATTAGTCGTGTGTAAGTATGGAGTCAAGGATTAGACTCAAGCAAGTATAGAGTTAAGGATTAGACTCATGCAAGTATGGAGTCAGGGATTAGACTCATGCAAATAGGGAGTCAAGGATTAGACTCATGCAAACATGGAGGCAAGGATTAGCCTTGTGTGGATAGGGAGGCAAGGATTAGCCTCATACAAATAGGGAGGCAGGGATTAGCCTCATGCAAATAGGGAGTCAGGGATTAAACTCATGAAAATAGGGAGGCAAGGATTAGCCTCATGCAAGTATGGAGGAAGGGATTAGCCTCATGGAGTCAAGGATTAGACTCATGCAGATAGGGAGGCAGGGATTAGCCTCATGCAGATAGGGGAGGCAGGGATTAGCCTCATTGTGTGTGGTGAAAACCGGGGGACCGATTTTCCCTTAATGTTTCAAAGAGTGACCCTGGAAGCACAGGATCTCGGGTCAGTCGCTTCCCTCGAAACCTGTCGATGCCCTGCCAATAATAAACATCGGCTGAAGCCCCGACGAATGCAGGAATCCCCCAAGGAATGCACCCCGGGGTCAATCAAATCTATTCAAGTGGCTTGACGCCAGCCCATATACGACGTAAAGCTAACGGGCTGTCACATCTCATTCTCTTTTGTCATACTACGCATTTTGTACTAAGTTTGGGCGTCCCCTTTCTATAAAAGAGGGGTCACCAACACCTTGTAAGGCAGAGCTCCAATTATCCTATTCAAGTGCAATAATATCTTCTCTCTCTTTCCCTTCTCTAAATTGCTTATTCCCCTTGGTTCAAAGCCACTTATCTTCGGTCATTCTTCTTGTTTATCACTTGGTACCGGCCCGAGGCCATCTCAGCATTCATCGCCTCTTAACTTGTTCTTCATTCTATAGCTTAATATTGGCCGAAAGAGCCCTATATAATTATAGTTGTAACTGTTATCCCATCCTCGGCTATCCACAATAGTTCGAGATTGATACTAATGCAAACCCCGAGGTCCCATCGACCATCTCTCCACCCGGGCAACAGCCCCCCTTCGGTTTGGTTACTACCTCTTTTTAACTCGAATTTCATCGATAAACTTAACATTCTTAGCACTAACTGCTTTAACAACTAGCTCGAGAATAGATCACGTATTTTTAGAATCTCATTTACAAATTTAATTGTTGTTACCATTTTCACGGTAAACAGTTTGGTGCCCACCGTGGGGCTAAAAATAATAGTGATTATTTTCTTGCTAGTTTTGTCACACAAACGCACATTATCTTTCACACCTTTTATTGTCCAAGATCTTTTGATTTCAAGATTAATGTTCGGCTCGGTAAGAAAATCGTGAACGACTACCCCGAAAACCACGGCGAAAATAGTATGGTTGCTCCAACGGTTGGTGCGACACCGCAGGACCCCGATAATGCATCTGGATCAATTCAAGCGGACGCAGGCTTGCAAGGCGTGCAACAGGTCGACGAAGCCTCACGCACCGATGATAGTATACAGCATGTTGACCAACAGGAAGCTCAAAAAACCCCAGCCGGGGAAGAACAGGAAGTTAGTCTTCATGTTATTTTTGAAATGTTGCAGGCACGGCAGTTGGCTATCGCTCAGCTGCAAAGTCGCCTGGAGACTCCCAGCGCAGTAGTGCTGGAAACATCTCCTTACGCCGAGTTAGTACACGAGATATCAAGTAACAACGGATCGGTAACCGACCCCACCGCAGTGAGGATGCTTGGGAATCTCTTCAAAAGGATCAAATCAGGTTCGTGGAAGCTCTTACAGCAACCGTCCCCTGAGGAAACGATCCCGGAACTCGCTTCACAGAAATTCGGAACACCGAAATTCCCTAGGTGCGATAGGACCTCGGGTCCCTACAGGTGCAACACCGCTTACGCATGCTCAATCAAAGGCAGTGACCTCCAATATGATGAGTTTGAGCCCGTATCATTGAGGAAGTTCGAAAAGATTTTCTCAAAAGAAACCATAATACAGCGCCACTGCCTGGCACCTGGCCTCACATACTCGCTCACCATACCAGCGTGGTCCTCCATGGAAGCACGCATCGATGCCATCAAAGTAGTACTGGGAGGGGCCGATACACCTGAGGTCGAACGAAGAAGAAATGAAATCCCGCGGGAAGCCACACCTCATTCCCTGATAGGACGAGTGAGATCGCTCCCGGTTTCGGATGATTGGGCAACACAGGCCTTCGCCCGAAGCTTAAACGAAGCATGCCCAACGACTCCAAGACATTTCAAGCAAAGCCTGATCAGATACTCAGCCGAGGCCTGGTCGGATGCCCACACCCGGCATCAGCCACAAATTGGGGCCATGGACAACTCAGGTTCGATATATCCAAGCAGACTCCCAACAAAGAAGCTGATGCAAAATGGATGGAGGTATCATCCATGCGCTGCAAATGGAAGGAAAAACTCGAGATACAACCTACATCGAAACAATAGGGAAATAACCCGAGGACAGCACCCTCGAGGAACCTCCGATGGAACCAGATTCAACAAGGCACAGCCGGCAGGGAAACCTCGCCTAACCGAGTACAATTTTAGCATCGCTAAACCAAACATCATGATCACCATAAGCGAAACCAAGAACGCCATGCGGGTCAGACCTATTCTACCAAGACCCCTTCAAAAGAACCATACTTGACACAGGAACCACAGGGCATGCGCGGTCACCGGCTCAAAAGAACGACAATCGCACTACTCAATAGAGATTGCAAGAGAGTACCATCGAGCGGTCAAGCTCGAGTCCAGCTCCAAGGGAGGAAGGAGGTCGGGAAAAATGAAGCTGACAAGCCACGGCGTATTGCCACGATAGTAAAGGGGCGGCGTCACCCTTCAAAGATCCATAAAATGTAGAATAAAAGTTCTCATCGCAGGGGAAAGATGGGTCCGGGGATATACCCAAAGGACACCCCTGCATTCAAGGAAAGGGACGCCGAGACTTCGCCTCGGCCTCATATTAACGCGTTGGTAACCCCCTCCCGCATTTGATCTATTTCAAATAAAACATGTGTTCATGAGTACAGGTGGTTCGATCAACTATACCAATGATGTCAGGCCAAAGCCAACGGGGCGGTTCGAACTAACGAACCAAATCACTCCCACACCTCGAATCTTTGATGGATTCCAGACGCCGATCGCCACAATAATCAGGAAGGCCGCTCCCTCTATACAGCCTGTCTGAGCTTGGGTTGGAACACCAAGACCACGAAGCACAGACGTTTTATTCAGATGACAACGGGCACATCACCCGGAGGCGACTTCGACCCTGCTCCACCAAAGGGATGAAACCCTATGGCAAATATGGGACTAAAGTATTCGACAAAGAGCTACACGCGACGAAAGGAAATCCCTTAACATATGACCTATCGCCGGCATCAATGCCTCCGCCCTCGAAGGGATCAAAGGGTAAGCAGAACCACACCTTCGGCCAAGCCTGGGTGAACACAGCAGAAGACTGTATTAGGGCTCGTGCCTTCAAACGGATAAAACATACCAGACCTCGAAACGTCGCCTACACATCCCGCAACAATAAAGAACTACGTCGCTCCTTTGTTGTTTCTTTTCTTTTACTAACCTATATGCAGGCACTCAGCTGAAGCATTCAAAAGTTCTAACTCCACTCGGAGAGTCGAGGCCTCTGCGGGGGCCATCGTGCTCTCTTTCCTCGACCGAGCTTCCAACCTAAAGAGGGTCCCACCAGCAAGAATATTAGCAGAGCAGCGTACCCCCTAGAAGAGGATCCGACGAGATCGCAGGCCTTTCTTCTATAGTCAGACGACGTGCGTTGACCTTCTGTTAAGGACACCGTCCCCTCGAAAGGGCCAATAAATGGCAGGCTAAGTTTCAAAAGGAATCATGTAAACGGATCAGACGATCAAAGGAGCCTCACCCATGTGGGCCGAGCTCACAACAACAAAACAACATGTATTTACGGCATGTATTTACGCCAATCAATAAAGAATACCTTTTCGGCATTTCGTACTTTGGAAAGGGTGATTTCAACATACTCGCAGCAAATGCTTCTCCATCAAATGCATCCTGATATACTCGGAAACTTAGCATCAGCAATTGGACACCTGCGCGACCCCAGGGTCGAAACTCCGAGCTCATCAAACCCCTATAGGGCAACTCCGAGCTTACGAGAAGCGGTCTTCAGGCTTAAACAAACTCGTTGACTCGGAGACTGCCATTAATCGCCATACACTGGAAAACCCGAAACTGTAAGACCCCTAGCGGGTAGCCTCAGCATAACCAAATCTATTCTATATTACACAAACTGTAAGACCTCAACAGGCATGACAAACTATAAGACCTCAACAGGCATGACAAACTGTAAGACCTTAACAGGCATGAAAATCCCGAAGTTTAGACGATATATTAAGAATCCCTAAAGGGCATACCCTCGATATAGACGCCTAAACTATCACTTGGGATCAAAAAATGGCTACGGCTAAATGTATATGACTACGGTCAAAATGGCTGATACAGCCAAAATAATGCGACTCGGGGACGCCTGACTGTCGCTAAAAATAGCAGGCCACTACTCTGAATATACTTCAGAAAGAACTGGTTAAAATAGGTTTCCCTCAACAGGCAAAAACAAGCTCCGAACATGTCGGCTCCAAAACACAAGAGCGTCGATCTACTCGACCTATGAGCTATGAACCTTACGAGGTGCTCGAAACATTGCTGACAACGACTTGAAATCAAGGTTCCTCTGGAACCGATGACGGGTCAAGCAAAAATATTCCAAAAGACTTTAACGAACGGAAAAGAAAGTCTACAAAAAAACCACGGGCAAAAACAACGTAAGAGCTATCTTCACCAGCTAAGCAAGCCTACGGGCCTCATATTGAAAAGTCTCTTCGACCAAATAACGTAATAGCCATTGTCGCTAGCTTAATCTTGATAACTTGAGGATTAAAATGAGCTCGAATCGTAACCTGATTCAGAGACCAGATCCAAAATAGTTAACTATGGAAGCCTCCATGCTACATACTAAAAGGTCTCAGTGACCAAACAGCATACGTGCCACTGTCGCTGGACAGAAACTCGAGGAAATTTATGGGTCGATTACAACTCGAATCGTAACGTGACTCGGAGACTGGACCCAAAAATTGGAATATGCCTAAGGGCACGGCATAAATACCACTATCGCCAGCAGATAATCGAGGAAACTTAACAGTTGATTACAGCTCAAATCACTATGCGACTCGGAGACTGAACCCAAAATAGTTAAACTACAATATGCCTAAGGGTACGGCTCAAATGACACTGTCATCAGCCGAGTAAATCTCCAAGCCACACGCCCATAAGGTCACTTCGACCTAAAGCACAGAGGGGGGCGTCATCCGCCCATACAGGCAGAAAAGATCTTGAGGGTCAATGGAAGCTCAAGTCACAATGCGACTCAGAGACTAGACCCAAAACAGTTGGAACAGCAAATGACCAAGAATAAGAGATAAAAACAAATACTACCTGCCCGCGCGGGCACAGAAGATTCAAAGGTAAGAAGGCTCAAGCTGAAGCCCGACTCGGAGACTAAGCCTAAACAGCTAGGCCAAACACGGAGCCCCAGGTACCTGCCCACATCAATGATCATGCTTAAGAGCACCCGGACCAGTTCTGGACCTAGGAGGATCCTAACAAACATCAGAACCATCCCGACCAGTTGAAAGCAACAAAAAAAAAGGTACGAAAGAAATAAAGCTTCAAATTCCTTCTTATATATTACATGCACGAAAAAGGTGCATTCTCCATCTACAGGCATACTCTTCATATATCAGAAACAAAGCGACAAAACGGCAGAATCTACACTCCGCACTAAAAGGGGCTACAGCTTGTCAAAATTCGCCCTCCAAAACTTCAGCAAGAAATGACCAAGCGCCACGATTATTCCCCCTTGCTCGAGCCAATTCCTCCGGGAAAACGAAGCCCCTTGGACCGACCTCCTCGAGTACCTTTCTTCGAGATCTGCAACGAACATATTCCTCGATCCTTTTCTCTTGGCCGAGGACTTGCTTCAGCTCAGCTTGGGCATCAGCAGCATCCTTCATATGAATCGACTACACCTGATCAGCCTTGGTTCGGCTTAGTGCCACTTCGGCCCAAGTATCAATTATCTCAGCTCTAAAACTTTGAAAGATTAGATTCGAAGTTTCTTAATTATATCCGTTTGGACTTTGGTGCTATCACGAGTCAAAAGGAGTTGGAACTCGAAGGCAGAGACCTCGGCCGAGGCATTCGCCCCCTCCGAAGCTTGAGCCTGCACTTGAGCCCTTAACTCCCCACAAGTAACTCTGGCGCGGTTGACGTCGCCCTTAAGGTACTCCAAAACCTCCGCCTTTTTCTGCAACTGATATAACAAAAAAGGGGTTAGCCCTAAGGGCAGAAGGGGGCGAAGCGCGTACTACAGGAAGTCACTTGCTCCATCAAATAGTTCTCATAGTATGGGCCCGGGTATGACCCATATCACCAATACTGCAACTCATCTTCCTTCTCTTCGCTAAGGAGCCTAAGGAACTCACCCTCATCTAGAATTTTCTGAGGCTTGATCCCTTAACATAGCAGCTCAGACCTAAGCCCATCACAGGCCTACACAAGGAAGGTTCAGTAGAGGGAGGAGGACACGGGATGCACAAAAGAATCTTGCTAAAACTCACCACAAAGTAAGATCGACAAACCTACTCGGCGGCCAGACACATTCCTGTTGGTCCAATCCTACTAGGCCCGAGAGAACCACCACCCCGGAATCAAGGGCTCCGGAAACACTCGGCTCAATCGATACATTTTCCTCAGAAGTGTGAAACGGCCTCGCCTTGATAAAAAGCTCTGTCACATCACAAAGTACATATCTCACTATCGTAGTTGCCCACCGGGAAATCTATGACTCCCCAGAAGGGACACAGCCATGCCCCCGAGGGACAGTCCGACACCGACAACGCCCGTACGAACGCGGCAGAGGAAGGAAATCATGGTTGCTAAATTTGCCATCATCATAGGTAGAGTCGGTGAAGCGCGGGGCGCACCGCCTTAAGGGTATCCTTTCATCTCTTCAAACAAATGACGAGGGTTTCGAAGGTGTGGCGCCAGCAGCTAACACCTAGGAGGAACGGTTCGCTCGAGCCCGATATTTGCCTTCCCCAAATAAGCAGCCATTAAAGGCAGGTTTTGATGACCCCCGAGGAGGCGAAAGCATCCTCACATTGCGTTTGAGAAAAGCGGCGACAACAACCAAGGGCACCAGCCATCAGCACCATCTCCGGCACCAGCATAATAGTCAACCCTGGAGGCCTCCATATCGGTAAGACAAAGCCCCCAAAGGCCAGCATCGCCTTCGTCAACACAAGATCAGCTCACAAAGGCCTCTACCAAATGGAGCCAGCTAGCAAATGCAATTGTTTTTGACATACACTCATGCGGAACATGCCCCGGATGCCGATCTGGATGGTCCAAACGCAGGCAGACCTCCGCCCGGAGAACGCATTCAAAAAGCCATTGGCGTCCCTAAAATAGGAAAGCCTCCTCCCAAAGGCCACTACAAAGTCTAAGGACACTACCCATGACTTCACGGTAAGGATCCGGTTGCCCAAGGTTACTGGTCTTATTCAGGGTCATAACACGAAGGACCCTACATGAAGCCATTTTTATCAATCAAAGGCTCCATGAAGGATCGAGGTAGCGCCTGAGCATGGGCAACTCCTCAACTGAAGTCAATCGCATATGCTCTAAAAGGCTATCTAAAATCAGTCCGAAAGGGACCCCAGGTTCCTAAAAATGACCTTCACTCAGGATACCATTCCCGAGAGACCCAAGACTCCACCAACTATCTCCACGCTATTCGGAGAACCCAACGGCCCAATTCTATTAGATCAACTTAAGCTCGGTGCGAAGTACAACAATAGGTTCGGAAGGGAGTCGTACCAATCAATAGAAGATCGAAAAAACGCTCGCATCCGAGCCAGGCATCGGCAGTTAACAATGGAGGAAGACGTTCAAGGGCCTCGAAGGGCATAAAAACATAAAAAAACGAGGCAAGGATTAAAAGCAGAAGTTAAGAAAAAGTATATTTATATTCATAGAGATCCTTACATATGATTACAAAAACCTGCAAGGGGATCATCACGCAAAAAAGGAAATCCAAAGATATGTATACAGCAAAAGCTTAAGAGTTTAGCCTATATTTAATATGCGGCATCTCTGTCGTCATCCCCTCAGGCATATAACCTCAAAGAGAATATCTTTTAAGTTCGAGGCCTTCGGGGACCTCATCTCAGTTCCTTAGAATGGCATCTTTAAAAGGAAGAGAGGTGAGGGAAGGAGACAAGAGTTGGCTGGGTAAAAAATTTGGTTGTCATGAACCCCGCCAGTATCGATCCCACCAAGCCACTTCTTGAGACATTGCCCTGGCTCGGGAGGCAACATCCAGCGAGAACTGCCGCCACACCCCCCAAGAATCCAAAAGGGGTGTAATGCGCCGAGCCAAGGGAGGAGAGTGATTAGTGGTGTATAATATGAGCCCCCTCTTGAGCAGCAGTGTATAGTCTAAAAGTACCCCACAGGGTCGAAAGGAATCGGCCCTCTACCTCATCACCCTAAACTGACAATGACTGCAGCAACAGCAACAACAGCAACATCACGGCGGCACAACTTTGTCCCATTGAAAGGAGATCAATAAAGGAGTCAAGATGCCTATGGCATAAAATCTTGAAGCCTGGGGCCTCAAACACGGCAAGATAGTAGAGATTCAAGATAGCAAGAAAGGAAGAAGAGATAGGTATCGAAGGGAGTTTTGAATAAAAGAGCCAGCCACAAGGAGCCTTATTTATAGGAAGGGCAAAGCAACCGACGGCGCCATTACCGCCCTTGAAAAACGTAATGGCAGGCGCAATCAATGTGTTCATAGAAGCTGGACTGATTGCAACGGTACGACACCAAAGAACGAAGGGTTGTAACATTTCGGGTGATCTTGAAGAAGCAAAAATGCGAAGTACCTCGATACCTATCAAATGAGAGTTGCACCATCGGCATGATGTCGCTATAGGAGATCAGGAAATGATATGTCGATATCGTTTTTTATCACTTCCCTCTAAGAAACGCGGAGACTATCTGTGTGCGGTGAAAATTGGGGGACCGGTATTCCCTTAATGCTTCAAAGAGTGACCCCGGAAGCACGGGATCTCAGGTCAGTCGCTTCCCTCGAAACTTGTCGATACCCTACCAAGAATAAACATCGACTGAAGCCCCGATGAATGCAAGAATCCCCTAAGGAATGCACCCGGGGTCGATCAAATCTATTCAAGCGGCTCGACGCCAGCCCACATACGACATAAAGCTAACGGGCTGTCACATCTCATTCTCTTTTGTCATACTATGCATTTTGTACTAAGTTTGGGCATCCCCTTTCTACAAAAGAGGGGTCACCAACACCTTGTAAGTCAGAGCTCCAATTATCCTATTCAAGTGCAATAATATCTTCTCTCTCTTTCTCTTCTCTAAATTGCTTATTCCCCTTGGCTCAAAGCCACTTATCTTCGGTCATTCTTCTTGTTTATCACTTAGTACCGGCCCGAGGCCGTCTTAGCATTCATCGCCTCTTAACTTGTTCTTCATTCTATAGCTTAATATTAGCCAAAAGAGCACTATCTAATTATATCTTTACGTCAAATGTGCCTACGTTCAAGGAAAAATTGTAAGTTTTGTGAGGGGAGGTTGGTTCTTGCTTCGTCTGTCGGCCTTGCTTTGCTCTGTTCTGAAATACCTTTCGAGTTCCCCTGGGTGACACCTGACTGTTATGGAAATAGAGTTTTCGAAAATATGCAATTATTGATAAAAATAGAGTTATTTTAGAAATGTATTAATATATCGAATAATTTTGATGGACTAGTGACTGTAACACGTCTCAAAGGCGTTGCAGCTTTCTTATGGAATTTTGAGGGTCCTCCTCAAAATTCTGCCCCAGTTTGGTAGATGATCTTTGACCGTATGTCGATAATCGATCTTGATGGATCTTTCAAAATTTTGAGAATCCTTCTCAAAATTCTGCCCCAGTTTCTTAACTAATTACTGACTTTCTCGCATGTGATGGCATTGGCTGGACTTGCTCCAAAATTTTGAGGACCCTCCTCAAAATTCTGCCCCAGTTTCTGATCTTGGGGGAAATAAAAATTTTATTATGATATGAACGAACTCATAAGGCTGCCTACATATCCCCTCTTAAACGGGAATCAAGTCAAGCGTAGTTCAATTACATCATATGAGAAAATGTAAAATACCTAAGCATAGTATCTCTTGAGTGCGTATGAATTGATCGGTTTTGGCCAGACTTCTCCGTCCATTTCTGCAAGTATGAGTGCTCCTCCTGTTAGTACTCTGTGAACCGTGTACAGACCTTGCCAGTTGGGCGAGAATTTCCCTTTGGCTTCATCTTGATGTGGGAAGATTTTCTTCAATACCAGCTGCCCTGGTGCAAACTGTCTTGGTTTGACTCTTTTGTTGAAATGTCTAGAAATTCTGTTCTAGTAAAGTTGGTCGTGACATATTGCGTTCATCCTCCTTCCATTGATAAGGGACAATTGTTCATAACAACTCTTTATCCACTCTACGTCACTGAGTTCGGATTCCTGTATAACTTTTAAAGAAGGAATCTCCACCTCGGCTGGGATGACAGCATCGGTACCATAACCAACATGTAGGGGTTGCCCCGGTTGATGTGCGAACCATGGTGCGGTACCCTAACAGAGCAAAGGGTAACTTCTCATTCCACTATTTGTGGTTCTCTACCATTTTCCTTAGTATCTTCTTAATCTTTTTGTTGGCGGCTTCTACGGCTCCATTCATCTGAGGTCTGTAGGCTGTGGAATTCTTGTGCTTGATTTTGAAAGTTTCACACATAGCTTTTATCAAATCATTGTTGAGATTGGCGGCGTTGTCAGTAATAATGGACTCGGGAACTTCGAATTGGTAGACAATATGATCCTTGACAAAATCTGCGACGACTTTCTTGGTTACAGCTTTGTACGATGCAACCTCTACCCATTTTGTGAAGTAATCAACGGCTACCAGAATAAATCTGTATCTATTTGAAGTAGTAGGCTCAATCGGACCAATAACATCCATTCCCCAAGTGGCTAATGGCCAAGGTGAGCTTGTTGTATTGAGCTCATTCGGCGGAACTTTTATCATATCAGCATGCACTTGACATTAAAAGCATTTGCGGACATACAGAATGCAATCCGTCTCCATGGTCATCTCGAAGTAACCGGCCCTGAGTATCTTCTTAGCCAAGACGAAACCATTCATGTGCGGACCACAGGTCCCAGCATGCACATCCTCAAGTAGCTTAGAAGCTTACTTTGCGTCAACACATCGTAGTAAACCCAAATCAGGAGTTCTTTTGTACAAGTTCCCTCCGTTGTGGAAGAAGTGATTTGACAATCTCCGGAGCGTGTATTTCTGAATGTGATTTTCATGCTCCGGGTATTCGCCTTTTGATAAGTATTCTTTGATGTCATGGAACCAAGTCTTTCCATCTGTTTCTTCCTTGACATGAGCACAATATGCCGACTAATTATGGATCCTCACCGGAATAAGATCAATATAGTTCTCATATGGATGTTGTATCATGGATGACAAAGTGGCCAATGCATCGGCAAACTCATTCTGAATTCTGGGCACATGTCGGAATTCTATATTTGTAAACCTCCTTCTCAATACCTGTACATGGTGCAGATATGGCAATATCTTGGAATTCTTGGTGGCCCACTCTCCTTGTACCTGGTGCATAAGCAAATCTGAATCACCGATCACCAGCAACTCCTAAATGTTCATGTCGACTACCATGTGGATCCCTTGTATACAGGCTTCATATTCTGCCATGTTGTTGGTGCAAGGAAATCTAAGTTTAGTAGATATCGGATAATGCTGACCCATTTCTGATACCAAAACTACTTCAATGCCTACTCCTTTGAAATTTGTGATTCCGTCAAAGAACATCCTCCAAATTTCATATGGTTCGGTAATGTCTTCTCCTACGAATGATTCTTCTTCATCAGGTAATATGTTTTCAAGGGTTCGTATTCTCCTCCCACCAAATTTTCAGCAAGGTGATCTTCCAATGCTTGTCCCTTGACCGCCTTTTGAGTTACATAGATGATATCTAACTCACTTAGTAGTATCTGTCATTTAGCCAACTTCCCATTTGGCATGGGTTTCTGAAATGTGTACTTTAAAGGGTTCGTCCTGGATATGAGGTATGTTGTATAGGCACAGAAGTAATGCCTTAACTTCTGGGCCGTCCAGGTCAAAGCACAACAAGTGCGTTCAAGCAGAGAATATCGTGCTTCATAAGGTGTGAACTTCTTACTCACGTAGTATATGGCCTGCTCCTTTCTTCCTATTTTGTCATGTTATCTCAAAACACACCCGAAGGCTCCATCTAATACGGATTGATAGAGTAACAAAGGTCGTTCTGGTTTTGGCGGGACCAGAACTGGTGGTGTGGACAGGTACTCCTTGATCTTATCAAAAGCTTTCTGACAATACTCTGTCCATCTTGTTTCAGCGTCTTTCCTCAGCATCTTGAAGATGGGTTCACATATAAAGGTCTCAGCACCTTCCAAATTTACTGCTTCTGTTTTATCCAGGTTGGACTTAGGCTTATTCTCAAAATTTTCAACCTCCCTGACAATTTCCTCGGGTATCTCATCTTCTTCATCTGAGTCACTATTCTCATGTTGCGTTGCCTCATTACATGTCACAATCACTGGTTCATCAGGAAAAGTAATAATAATATTGTGAAAAGAAAAGGCGTAAAGATAGTAGTGAATGATAAAGAGCAAAATGCATTTGATTAAAACTTTGAAAAAATTGTTCAGACAAAGCACGGCTCGATGAATCGAGCATTTATTTTGAAACAAGTAAAGCTTAAAATGAAACTACAGGAAATCTTAAATGCCTAGAATGACTATAAAGTAAATTTTACCAAGCTACCTAGGGACATGGCGGGCTCGGGATGGTTTGGCGATTCAGTTTCTAAGAACAGCTCCCTTCGCCATAGTCTGAATAGTGAGGCCTTCTTCCTCCTCCTCAATTATGGAACCGCAGTCCATGTCCTCATCTTCCAAGAACAAATTCTTCAACCCAGCTAGTGCTACTTCTTCTGCAGTCCCCCATATTGTATCAGCTTGGTGAAAAGCTTGTTCCAAACATGGCACTGGCTGCTCAAGAGGGTAATATGGTCCATGCCATGGAGGCGACCAATCATTGTACTCTTGCCAAGTATACTGGTATCCGAGCCCAAAGGTGGTACTATGATTTTTCAGTTGTATTGGTTTGGTGATGCCTTGGAGGTTCTTTCCCAACCCTTTGCTGGGTTCATATCTGGACCATACTAGTATGCTTTCGATTTTGTTACTCCACCACTTATCCTTCTTGACGGCATTGACCCGTTCGATGTGATGATAGGTTTCCCCTTCTAGCCTTCTTCTATGTCCAATGGCCAGGAAGGTTTGACTAGTGTAGATGGGGTTACTCCCATCTCCGTGGATGATCACCTCCTAACGGTTCCAATCGAATTTCACGACTTGACGTAGTGTGGAAGGCACGGATTCAGCAGCATAGTTCCATGGTCAGCCCAATAGAAGATTATATGAGGCTAGTATGTCAAGCACTTGGAATTCAATGTCAAACCAAGTCGGCCCTATTTGCAAGCAAAGGTTGATTTCCCCGATCGTGGACCTCTGGGACCCATCGAAAGCCTTCACATTCATGCTTCCTACCGTATCTCGTGGAAACCTTTGTCCAACCTCTTCATAGTGTCCAGTGGAAAAATATTTAGGCTCGAACCCCCATCAACCAGAACCCTAGCAATGAACTTGTCTTCAAATTGCACTGTGATATGCAATGCCCGATTGTGATTCAAACCCTCGGGTGGTAGCTCATCTACGTGGAAGATAATCATATGGTTCTCCAGCACTTGTCCGACTATGTTGGCCATTTCTCCACCAGTGATGTTATTGGGTACATAAGCCTCGCTCAGTACTTTCATCAAAGCGTTCTTGTGTGCCTCTGAATTCTGCAATAGTGACAGGATAGATATCTGCGCACGGACTTTGTTCATATGGTCAACAACGGAATATTCCTTTGCTTGTACTTTCCTCCACAAGTCATCTGGCCCGGTCTCAATGATAGGCTGCCTAGTAGTGGCATCCTTACTTGATCCTCCCAAATATTTTGGTGTATAGACTCTTCCAGTTCTAGTCATTCCTTGTGCGGCGTCAGATTCCTCTATCTTGGCTTTCCCTTTCCGCCGAGCCTCGGCAACATAATCCTAGGGTATTGCTTTTGAGTTGAATAGGGGTGTGGTTGATACTGTCACAATAAAATGTGTGACCACTTCTACTTCAAATGGAGCGGAGGTGGCTGCGAGCGGAGCCACTTCCACCTCGAATGGAACTGATGCAGTTACCTCAACATCAATTGGTGCCTGAGTCTGAACCACAATAGGAGTAAGTGTGACTATAACCTTAAAGGCATCGCCTTCTCGAATAAGCTCGATCGACCCCTCGGGGTCCCATTCTTCATTTGTCTTTATCACAGGTACACTATCACCTCTGTGATTAGGGAGGGGATTGTTGCGGACATTAGGTGTAGCTTCTTTTGCTTGTATGACCTTGTTGTCAATTAGCGTCTGGATCTTATCCTTCAATGTTCGGCACTGAGCAGTGGTGTGCCCTTTCATACCGGAATGGCACGCACAAGTTTTGTTTGGATTGACCCAGTGGGATGTATTTTCTAATGCCACAGTGGGAATATGAGTGACATAACCTGTGGCTTTTAACCTTTCATATAGTTGGTCTATGGGCTCACCAATGGCGGTGTATTGTTTGGGTGGCTTGCGGTCGAAGTTGGGTCTTGGTCTTAGACAGTTTTGGCGAGCTGGTGGTGATTAGAAGTGGGATGGTTAGGAGTTATAGGTGTGATGGACAGTGGCTGGTTGGGAATATCTGAGAGATGAAGGCTGATATGTAGGCAGTGATGCTTGGTATGTGGGTGGAGGTGTTTGATATGTGGGTGGAGGAGTTTGATAGACAAGTGGAGATTTTGGACCTAGGGCCACCATTACTGCCCCAACATCTCTCTTCTTTGATATGTCGTCTGATTGTAATGCTTTATTTGTGGCTTGGAGTGCCTCGAAATTTGTTACCATCTCGCTCTTGATTCATTCTTCTATCCTTTCTCCAAGTTTGATGATGTCAGAGAATTTGTGATTTGTGATGACCATTAACCTCTCATAATATTGCGGATCTTCTGTCCTGACGAAGAATTTATTCATCTGTTCTTCATCCAAATAGGGCATGACCTTGGTCGCGTCCGACCTCCAACAAGTAGCATACTCACGGAAGGTCTCAGTAGGTTTCTTCTTGTGATTCTGAATATAGAAAACATCTGGTGTGTTTTCTGTGTTGAACCTGAACCGGTCCATGAAATCTAACGCCATGCTTACCCAATTTGACCATTTCTTTGAATTTTGGCTGATATACCAAGACAAAGAGTCCCCAGTAAGGCTTCTCATAAAGAGCTTCATCCAAATCTTTTCATATTTCCCGACCCCGACAAGCTTGTCACAATATGTCCTTAGATGAGCCCTGGGATCGCTTGTGCCATCGAACATCTCAAACTTGGGAGGTTTGTATCCCTCAGGCAATTCCACATCTGGTTGTATACACATATCTTCATAGTTTAATCCTTCCATTCCTCTATCACCTTCAACACCTTGAACTCATCTTGTTAACTTCTTGAGTTCTTCAGCTATGTTTTTAATGAGCAGTTCCTTCTCGGAAGATTCTGGTGTGCAGGAGATTGGTTGGGTAGAATGAGGTATACTTTCTACATATATAGGATTGCTTTGATGGGTGCCAGGAACTTGGGTTTAATGATGGTCATTGGTGGAGTTTTGGGGATCAGGAATGAGTGGTGGTGTGTTTTGAGGAGTGTGGTAAGTGGTGGTTGGCGGGTAATGAATTTGTTGATGGTGTTGTTGCGGAGGAGCTGGTAATGGGTTGGGATTCTGGGGTGGAGTTGCATATTTATTTGGTGCGGGAGGATTTTTTGTGTGCTTTGAGGAGGTGCTGGGTTCTTAGTGTTCTGTTGGTTGATGTCAGGGACATTCAGGGTAAGTGACAGGTTTGCCAAGTTGCGGACCTGCTCAAGTTCTCCTTACAATTCCAGTATCTTTTGTTCTAGTCTCAAAACCATATCATTTAGAGCCGAAGTACTACGGCCATCTGAAGTCTCTGGGTACTCAACATTTTCCTTTCTGATTCCACTTAAGTCTTCCATTTTTGCTTTTCTTCTGCCTTTTGTGTTGCTTGGAGAAGGAGGAGGCGGAGGGCCTCTAGATCTGTTGTGATACGCTGATGAGGCTAGTATGAGTGAACCAGCCTAAAGGGATAGGAATAATAAAAATAAGCAAAAACAAAAAGGTAACAAGTCAGTAAGGATTCTGAAATGTTTGCAGTATATAAACACATATTGCGGAAATGTAAATTCGCGTCTTAATTTGGGAGCCTCGTTGTACCCGAGGTAGGCCTAGTGACAAATAAACTTGGAGAACTTTTAATGCCATCAAATGCTTCATTTCATAATATGAAAATAGACGAATCACAAAACGACACTAAGATAATAATAAAATAAGTCACTACTGGCACTTGGCCTTATTATATTTTAGGAAAAAGCAAATAAATCTAGCCTATTTGGTCCCAGAAGGACCTTCCCCAGATTCGATCTTTCGGACTCCATCATATAGATCCCCCAGCTCGCGCAGCCCTAGTAGCAAGTAGGCTCTGGCCAAATGTCCTCCTTTAGCTCTTTCAACATTCTGGCAATTTTCAATTCTCTTTATGACATTGCCTTCCAGCTCCACTATTCCTCGCTCCAGATATTCCAGTTTCCTATTGGAAGTGATTGCCATCTCTTTCCACTCCTCGATCAACGTCACATTCCTCTCATGTATTTCTTGGTGCTCATTCTCGGAGTTGTGGACCCTCTTGCGCAGCCTGTTGTATTTGACTTAAGCTTCAGCTTCCTCATCTATGATTCTGTTCCCGCGACTAGTCATTGGTGTCACCATTACTTTCAGATTGTCCTCCAACCATGCCGGGTAGAGAGGCTCGCACCCTGCATGATACCTGTCTGGCTCAATGGTGTTTTTCTCTATAATGATTTTGCAGTGCCACATGTGCTGAGCTTGGCACTTGTAAGGGACTTCGTCCTCTTGAAAGTTTGCCCTGAAATGACTCATCTTGACAACCCTTGGTACAACCTGTTTCCTGCCTGCTTTCCTCATAACTCGCATAGGGACATATGGGTATACCCCTCTCAATCCCATTAGCACCAAGTGTGGAGCATCCCTGGACCTGATAATAAATTCATCTGTTAGGAACCATTCAAACATCCACTGCACCTGTTCCTCGGTCAGATTGTCGAAGAAATCTACCCATTCTTTGGCGCTTTCCGGCTGTGCAAATCTGTCTGGAATGTAAGTCATCTTCTTAGTGTGATGGAAGGCGATGCGGTCGTTCCAAGCCCTTCGCAGAAATTCTTGGCGGTAGTGACCCCTTTGGAAATGCTCCAACAAACCATAACTGTAGCAACAAACTACAACCCTCGAAATGTTTGACCCCTCTTTGACAGCGCTCCAGAGCCCTGTAGATGTCGGCTATGATCATGGGGACTATGGTATATGTCTGTCCATTAATCTCTTCCATCAGAGTCTTGGCGACCATGGCCAACCTAGTATGGATTCTTCCCTTTTTCATTGGGAATACTATTAGGCCTAGAAAGCACATAATGAATACAAACACTCTGCGGTGGATGTGACCCAGTGAAGTGAGAGAGATCTCATCATGGTAAGTGTGGAAAGATTTGCTATGTCCATACCTCTCCTAGAGGTATTCGAAAGGTATATAAGATTCCTTCAAGCACACTAGGTCAACATTCTTCTTCAGCCCATCATCTTCAAAAATCCCCTGCCCGTACGATTTTCTGGTACCAATAGCTTGGGACTGTCCCAAGTCAGTCCCGTAAGCCCTCCAATTTCCTCTAGAAGCAGTTTCATTTCTATGTCACCGAAACGAAACACAGCCCTTTCACTATCCAAGAATAAAGTGGCAACTTTGATCAATTTGTTGTTTGGCTCAATATCTAGCAAGGAAGGCAGGTTACCTAGGCACTTTCTCACATGTTTCTTGTCGCTTGAGAAAAGGTCCTCCCACCAATCTAGCAGCAATGGTGGGATGTTGCTAACCATATCGAATCTGGAGGCCTCATGCCTTATTTTCTGCAAAATAAAAAGGTTAGACCTTACCCCCACCGGACTCGACTATTTATACATTTATGATCAACATATCGGCATCTAGTTCTCCAAATTAATCCACAAAACTAGTCGTGTCTGTTGGGATTATGAAAAACCCGATTGACTTTGGATAAGGCTTATCTTAAAGGATCATTATGCGGATAACATAACTGATCCGACTAGGTTTGATCATGATACATGCACAATTTAACTAGAGTAAGGTTTCTATGGGGCTTTAATCTGGTATCCTCAAGCGAACAACTCGAGGGGGAAGGCACGGAACCGTCGACTGCACCGCTGATCGACTGGTTTTACCGCAAATAAGCCATTCCAAATTTAAGGTTAGTAAATAAGAAGAGCGCAACCACTCATTAAAGCGTTGCTATAGGATTTGATACGCACGAGTGGAATATGATGCGGAGCAAGATTTATGCAGCAATTAATAACATGTAGTCAAGTATTTTCACGTAGGAGAAATAAATACAGCATTTAAATATTTGAAAGATAGTTACAGGAAAAAAAAGAAAACAAAGAGACAAGTCAGTTTCAGGGATAAAGAACCATAAATACTTTAAAATGGACAATTAAATTCGAATAAGGGAGAAGGGCACGGGATAAAGCATGCTTGGACTAATTTGTAAAAAGACAAGTTCGTTATGGTAAGAGCCTAGAGGGTATTCCCCAGCAGAGTCGTCATGCTATCTCACCTCCTTTTTTCCCTCTGCGGAGAGAGGTCCGGGTTTCGACATTCATGGGGGTAATAACTCATTTCCTTTTGGGAATTGGGTATTTGAAGAGTCTTCACCTAACGGGTTATGGTGCGTTAGGGTACCTAGAGTGTTTAACTCGTGGATTGGTTTGCATTACCAGAGATTAGGGTAAGGGCTCGAAATGACCTCGAGGGGAAGGTGTTAGGAACCCCTCTTGGTCCACAACTGTGGGTCCCGGCCGAACTTATATTCACGAATTTGTCCATTAACAAATAAATAGTTAAATCAAATAACTTACAAGTAAATCACGTTGGACGTTGTATAACTTCAAATAATAAGACAAAGGTTTTGAACAAGTTGTATAAAAAAAAGTTTAAACAAAAGGAATTTTGGAAAAGAGGGAGTCCTAGGTTGGTTAGCCTATAGGATCACCCCACACAATGTCCGGTAAACACTTCTCAATGAGGGGCTACACGTGACATTAGCGCATAGTCATCATATCCCATATATACCCTTCCCACCCCTTTAGTGGTCATTAAAACGAGTGTTGGTCAGCGATCTCTATTGCGTGCTGTTACCCATCCCTTCTTAATGGTCCTCGAGGAATTTTTAGGACCTCTACCTACATGTAGTTCTAGACAGACCCCTAAGGTTTTAAAGGTGAAAATACTAAGGCGACAGGAAAGAAAAATTAGGACCTTAGCACATAAGATAAAAGGGAGAAATTAGAGGCTCAAGTTTACCTCCTCAAACAATACACATAAGCAGCACGACTCAAGCACAAGTAAGGGCCTTTGTTAAACAGTATCCTAAGGCATGATGTCTATGTGAATATCAAGACACAAAAGACAGGTAGTTTATTTTATAAACTCATAAATAATGACCCTACCAGTTGCCTACTGATTTTTTAAAGCCTATTTAAAAGATCAGAATGACATTAAGTAACAGAAATAGTTTCAAAGTTACAGGATTTGGAAATGCCTATAGGCTTGCCTACGCGTGGAATAATTATGTTTTACAGTAAACAGGGTAGATTTTAAAAGAAACAGACTCTTGAATCCCTATAGGCATGCTGTCTAATGATAGATTAAGGCAGTTTTTGAAAAAACTCATTTCAAGGAAATATAAACCACTAATTAAACTGGTTTAGAAGTGAACTAATCGTGGACTGGATTGATTTATTTAAACTAAACTGGTTTGAATATATAGGCAAAATTTATGGTGGTGTTCCTTATAGGCATGATATCTAGTTGTTTAAAACTGATTTTAGAAGCTTGCAGGCATGATAACAAATGAAAACACGTGTAAACACTCATTATAACAAAAGTTGAATTGGATCGTATCCTATAGGCATGGTATCTACTCGTGAAGTGGATTTTAAGACCTATAACATGATTTCTATTATTGGAACCACTTGATATCTATAGGCATGATTTCTAACATAGCAAAATTAAAAGTCATATAGGCATGGTTTCTACTTGGTAAGGCAAACATAGCAAAATATAAAGTCCTATAGGCATGGTTTCTACCCGTATTACCCCACAAACATGTAACTACCCGCCCTTTTTCACTAATTATCTCAATATTCGTTTACAAATTATTAAAGACCATATGAATGAATTACATGAGTAGATAAGAAAAATAAGAAGTTATTCTATAGGGAGCCTACAAATAGGCCCAAATTTTCAAAGCCTCCAATAGCCTCAAATGCCCAAATTCCATAGACAATATCATCATCTAGGTGTGTCAGAGTTCCCTAAGGATCTCAAGGATCCCGAGCAGTGCTCACACCTAGACTTGATAACCAAATTGAGTAAGTGCAGTATGGAAGGGCCAGCCTCAGTATGCTAGAGTTCAGAGGGTTCTCAAGAGGATCCCAAGGCAATACACATATTGGAGGGGGCAGAACCTAGTGACTTAGGAGTAGAGTGAGAGTGTTTGACACGATTTAAAAGGTTTCAGTAGGAAAACAGTATTAAAAGAAGGTTTGTTAGAAATGGTTTTGTAAAACACATAGGTAGTTATTGAATAATACAATTTAATTTTAAAAAAAAGAGGTAAGTGATCAACAATCAACCAAACCAAATACAGAACTAGAAGAAATTCATCAGCACTTCAATACATGAAGTCAGACAACATCCACTTAGGGGTAATGGGGATTTGGGGTAAGCATAGAGCACATAGTAAACATAGATACAAATAGGTACAGAACCAGAGGGACCCTTAAAAGGGGTCAAGGCTCATTAAAGTATAGCATGAACTGTAGAGTTAATACATAATCAAGAAGCTTAGGATAGCCAATTACTCTACACAGGATGGGGTCATGCCAGGAATCAGGGAAACATAAACACATTAAGACATACTAGAAGGGGATCCTAAGGGGTATATAGCATGCAGTAAAGAAGACAATGAAGTAGACATGCTAATTGCAGGTCGAACAACAAAACCATAGGTAAAAGCATATTAGAAACATGACAAATTGAAGTAATAGGAGAAGCATATTGTTGTTGGGACTTGAATTAAAATTGGAACATACCAGTAAAGGGGGTAGTAAACACAAAGTGAAAGAGAACCCAGTAGTCAGCCTTGGCTTGCAGCCGGCTAACTTTAGACGGTAGTAAGTGACACAAAAGAGAGCAGAAAGCTTTTTAGTGTGAAAGAGAGAGTTTTTGAACCAAAGTTCGTCCCTGTGTTAATGGGAGAATATGTATATATAGTACTTCAAAATTTGATAAAAATAAGGCAAGAATCATAGTAGCATAGTAATTATGGAACCAGAATCAAATCAATGCAAGTACTCTTTTATTTACTGGGTAATCAACCAACGGTAATAGGCAGAAATGATTAAGGAAAGAAATCAAGTAGAGCATAAGGTACAAAATAGACAATTAGGGGTAAGTATATAGGGGTTCAATTAAGGAAACAGCTAATGAAGAATCAATAAAATACTCGATTAACCAAATAAGGTAAGAAAACAAAATAAAGTTGCAGAATATGAAAATAATCGAAAATCAGCATATAGTAAATCATGGAATCAAGGATTCGAAATTAGTGATTTAAGGAGAGTAACATGGGTTCCTAAGTTAAAATAGGAAAATCGAAGGTCCAAAGGGAAGTTTTCAAATCAAGCCAAGAAACAAGAAGTTCAGAGTCAATCAAAGAGAGAGTTTTAGCATATAAAAAGAGTGAGATAGGAGTAACTAAACATAGCAAGCAAAGAGGCAAGTCTTGACCAGTCAAGACGAACACAAGCATATAGAGCTGATGTATGTCAAGCATAAGAAACTCAATAGAAACACATTCGAAGCGAGACAGTCACAAAAACTCAAACAAGAACAGGCCAGTCATAAAATCAAACGAAGAACCCTAGAAAAATTAGGGCTTTCAACATAGGCGAGTTGAAGAGGTAATAAACTCACAGAATCAGTCAAAATATGCAAGAAATAGAAGTTTAAACATAAAAAATTAGTTAAAATAAAGTTTTCGAAGAATTTCCGAAACCATAATTTTAGAAGAAGGTGAAAACACTTTGAGATCGATGATTCTTGTAAACGAGTTCCAAGAATAGTGTAAAATACTAAATAAACCAACTCGTATCATCCTAGATCTGTTCAGATCTAAGAGATAAGGAAGAAATTAGGGTTTCAGAAGAAATCCATATAGAGATGAAAGAACTTGTCTAGAATCCCAAGGATCGTGACAAATACAGTGTGATTTTGCTCAAAATCACACCGGAGTAGCCAAGAACAGACAAGTGACGAACCCTAGGTGCAAGTCGGTGTGGCCATTGGCCCTTGAAGACCTTAGAGAAGGCAAGCGTGGCATGAGAGAAGTCATTGGAGGCTTAGGGGTTGATGGGAGATCACCGGAAAAGATCGGAGAAGAGAGGTCAGCGGTTTAAGGTCTAGGGTTTGATTGAGAGGAGAGGAGATGAGAGAATACAAAGGCGACGGATTTGGAAAATGATTTAGGGTTGGGGGTCGTTTGGAATAAAAAAAAAGAAGGAGTTAATACGGGTTGTTGATCTCTCAGATCAACGGCCATGATTTAATTGATCTGGGTCGGGTAGGTGGGTTTAGGGTTTGGGTCGGGTAATTTAATACGAAATTGGGCTGGGGTTGGGTTAAAATTGGGCTAAAATTGAAATGCAAATCTAGCTATGTTTTAAATAGCCAATTTAACCCCATATAATTTATAATAAATAACAGATAATTTATGGAAAATAATTTTATATACTAAAATGATTTAAAATATATAATTAACATTTTAAAAATATAGAAGATCAATTTTATGCATACAAATGTAATTATACATTAATAAGGCTAATATTGCAATTATATGTCATTTAGCTTTAAAAATGCAAAATGCAATTATAAAAATGTATAAAAAATATTTTAACCATATTTTGGCATAAATATGGAATTTAGATGACTAAATTACCCCAACAATAATTTGAAGGATAATTATTGGGGATTTTATGAGTAAAAGGAAAGGAAATAAATCTATTTAAAATCTTTAAAATTATGGAAAAATATAACAACCTTGCTCACGCTTATATATGCATATATATGCTATTTTGAAGGTATTTATGCATATAAAAAATTTAGAAAAAAATTGGATATCAACATATAGAAAGTCCCAATAAGGGAGTATACTGTAACTTATGAGACTAGGATAATGTGAATAAAGTCTGAAATACAAACTTCTCTTTATGTCTCGTTATCAAACACATATCGTTATGGGATCATGCCAAAATGAAGAAAGATTTAGCCTTAACATACCTTATCATAATCGGTCCAATAACCATGTCAAAATCGTCTCATTGCACCTTAATCTACAACAATGATAACAATACTATGATCAAGTTATGGAAGGTACAACTATCGCACAACGAACGACAAGCTTATTTTATAATAAAACGGGTAGCATCTCCCCAATAATCTTTACTTCCTCCCAATTTGATATAACACCACCAAAAACAAGAACACAACAATAACAACATGCATACATCATTTCCCAACCTTATATCCATCACAAAATACCACAAAACAGCCAACACACCCCAATTAGTTCATACACAAAACGACAACCCTAGTAGTGTCAAACAACCCAAAAATGCAATGACGAACGGCCAGCCAATCACCCTGACATTATGTGGTATTTCTCCATACCATTTGTCCTCCCAAACTCCATAAAAACAGTAGCAAAAGAGACAACCCAACAGTAACACGAAACAAACCACAAAACAGTCTCACAAGTTCAGCAACTCAAAATTGATTTTTCTGTTTACTAAAACACATTTCGACTTGTCTTATCTTTCAAATTGAGAAACACAACCAACAGTACATAATTAAGCCTCTTATCCCATAAACCAGCCATGAATTCAACTTGAAAATAAGTTCACAACCAGCCAACAGTGACACAACAATATACCACTCTTTCGAAACTCGCTAGGTCTAGTCTTTACGATCGTGTTACAACTCGTACAAGCCTAGATAATGGAAGGAGAAGCATAAATTTACCTTGGACTGAGTAGAACCCATGAAACCCAGCTCTTCTTCATCCAAAATCAGTCCTCCAACACAGCTACAAGAAGGATAAAGAGAAACTAGCAAGATGTCCGGGCTTTTCGGCACTAGAATCACATCGTAACACCCGAAATAACCTAAGGTTTGTGTCGATTTTTGGGGAAGAGTTGCAGGGGTTCAATTTGTTCTTGGTATGAAAGATGGGTGGAAGAAATGAGTTTATACGACCTTAAATGTCCCCTCTTGGCCGACTTTGGAGCTTTTGATTGAGGCCTCTCACTTTGGCAAGTAGGTGATGCACCTACTTGTTACCTACCAATTTATGCAGTCTTGCAAAAATAAAAATATCTCTCTACTCCAATATTGTATCAATAAATGGTTTAATCTATTGGAAACTAGACTCGTAGATATTCAATTTGGTAGGTAGATCATCCCATATTCCAAGTATATTGGGAGAAATGCTCAGATACATTTTACCTAATTTTCAGCATATTTGTGAATGTAACTTGAGATGATCTTTGCCAACTTTTGTTCCACAACTCGCTTGACTTCAAAACATAACACACGACTACCATAAGACTAAAATAACTCATAACATAACCTCCTTATCATTTTGAGCACCCTAGTCTCACCCCAAAATTACATATTATTACATTCCCAACTTGTCGACTTTCGACGAAACCTATTTTTTTCAATTCGTTTAGCTTCTAAGCCTTCCAATCCCCTTGGTACTTGCAGTTCATGATCTTAAATATTTATAACCTTTAAGTTAACATGATTAACTTACTTTATGTATTTTCAAAGATGATCTTATTTCTGAGCTTACATTAATTAACTTACGACGTACTCTCACGTACAAAAATATGGGGTGTAACAACCCGAGCAAGAGTTGTGCTCACTGGATAAATCCGGAGAAGGAGAACTTCAACTAAAAAAGAAGAAGAATAAGAAGAATTGCTTAAGTAAGGTAGTCATGTATATAATAGAATACAATGGGAAGACCTCCTAATTGGAACCAGACTATGATGGTAGTGAATGTGGCCTCAACTCCCACAACAGGCTCCAAAAGCAGGTCGGTCCCAACCCGTCTACAAAATGGGTCTAGTGTTCTGTCTTGGTTGGATCCACCTCTTTGCAAGGTGATGACACCAGTAGCCTCGAATAGGAGGGGGAAACACTCTGGATCCTCCCTGCTTGTAGAAATGGCAGATTTCTGACCTCCAAGCCAAAACTTTATGGGGGAAACCCATCCCGCATCAATGTTGCAGAAATCTCAAGTTGGCTACGTCACTTCTATGCTTACTATTTTTTCAGTTTGGGAGCCCCTTTATTTCGGGGCACCGCCATTATCACGGAGCATGGGAAGGACGCGTTCAGTTCAAGCTGCTGCGAAAGAATTTGCCAAAGTGGTGGAACAAGCTTTCCTATTAAAAGTTGTGCTCCTACTTCAAATGATAAAACGATTCAAACCCTGCTTGCATTTTTGAAAAATGTTTGGTAGGGGCTGCCCTTATCTAATTTTATAATGACACAAGGAGGGTTCGGAGACATAAGACAAACCTAGAAAGAATTTTTCTACAAGTCCCTTATCATGCGTGCCTGTGGGAGCAGTTTGTGCTAGAATTTTGGCGCTCGCCTTATGGTTCTCAGTCCTCTTTCGCCGTGCACGTACTCTTCCTCTATAAGCAAGACTCTATCTAGATCTATGGATCTTATCTCCCCCAGCATCAAGGCGAACTGCTATGACCAGTAAGGACTTTAGAGACACCAGCTCATATCGAATTGTCCAAAAGCTCATCGACCTGTTCGAAGGATAATGAAGGCGGAAGGATCTCACTCGAAAGAGACTCTTCACCTACTCAATACCGAGCCGAATTTTTTTATTATAAAGGGCAGGGAAAGCTCGAATGCAGCTATCCCAATAGGAAGGACTTGTTCTTTAATCTTTGCCAATTCAAGTTGATCCAAGGCTCTTTCGATCTCGGACCGATCCCCTGGCTCTTATTCAGCCCCCTAATTAAACTCGAGCTTCTTTTTATGCTATTTGGAGCGAATTTCAGTAGAACTAGAAGGAGTGAATAGTTATAATTGCTTTAGTGAGTCTTAGGCCTTTAACCGAAAATACGCTATTTGGATTGCAATGACTTTTGCACAAAAAAAGAATAATTGGAATCCATAGTTATGGATCTCGATCCAAAGGTTGTTTCTTGATCTATCTACAAGGATGGCCAGTATGGAAAGAAAAAAGGTGGAACTTTTGATGATGAGTAAGCTTGTTTGGCCCTTCTGTGGGCTTTTATCGAGGAAAGCAGGCTTGATAGGGCCCAAATACCTATTTAAGGTATTTTCAAAAAGTCATTTTAGGGCGGGATCTAAAAGCTCTCCAACGTGTTGCGGAGCTTTCGACAGTGAGAGGGTGGATGTAATTCAGCTCAAATGAAGTAGAGGGGTAATAGACTATTATCGTTCAGTTCATATGACGAATGTTACGCCCCGCGGTATTACGTCGATATTCCGCCCCGCAATATTATATTATGATGATATTACACCCCGTAGTATTATATTACGATGATGTTACGCTCCACAATATTATATTATGACGATGTTACGCCTTGTAGTATTATACGTGAAATTGTCGTAAGATAATTGACCTCAGTTCAAGGACAAGATTATTTGGAGATTATAAGTATTATGCTATTTTAAACAAGTGATGAGTAAATTCGTGAAGGTGAGAGGGTAAGCAAATCGATGAAAATAAATCTTCGTCGAAGTTTGATATTTTGGGATAAAATACGGTCTGAGCTAAAATACAAGGTACTTATGTACCATACAAGATACCACATGACCATGATAGTATGGTGTATAAAGTGTGTTAAAAGTGAATAGTATTTTAAGTAATTTGAGATAATTTTTAATTATGTGGATAATTGATTAATTATGAATTTTTGAGAAATTAACAATGTAATTGGATAAGTTTGATGGAAATAGTATGTGGCAGCCAATGAAAGCCAAAGACATGACTCTTGAATCATATGGCAAGGTGTCACATTTAAAGAAATTTATAGCTTAGTCATCTAAAATGTGGGGCCCACACCCAAAAGATTAAAAAGACCTCTTTAATTCATTTTGAGTCTCTACAATTCAAAGAAGGCTTCAGCAAGAAAATTTCAAGCAAAGATCATATGTTTCAATAGTAATGTGAGTTACTTCAACAAGAATTCATACGAGACTTCTTAGCATAGTAGCAACGAAATTTACGATTCTAAGGGAGTACAGTGCAATCTTTTTCAAGAATATCATATGGATTTTCCCCTACTTCGATCCACTATTACGTGTTGTCGCAATTGACGTGTGTTAGAAGGATTGTCAAGAGAATCAGTTCAGGTATGATAAGGTTATCCCTTCTTTCTTTTGGCATGACCTATACGACACAAATGAAACGAGAAAATGCACAACTTCCATAAATGACTCATCCATAGAAATACTAGAGATGCTTATGTTCTTGATTCCCCATGTGTCATATTATTCTATCATTTGTTCACGGGTCTTAGAAAATAAGTAAGTTGATAAAGTTTATTTCATGATATTCATTAGGGGCATAATGGTCTTATGACATTTCTGAGAGATTTTATTGATGTACTTCTCATGCATTGCATTCATTTACATTGACCCATGACCAGATGGCATTATAGACGCGTATATATGTATATATATGTATATGGAACATGGAAAAAGGTTACGGCATTATATACGCACCACCATCTGATCAGCTGGTATATGTTGATGATTTTTCCCATAGTGGTCGAGATGATATGATGAGATGCCCTCAGAGGCTTGATAATGTTATGAACACATGTACCTATGCACGACATGACATTCATACGCATATGCATGACACTATAATTATTACGTGATTTATAGAGTTATCCAGACTTACATGTCGAGTCTTTTTCTCCATGTTCCTCTCATGTCTATTGTCTATTATTTACAAATTTTCATTCCTTACATACTCGGTACATTATTTGTATTGTTGTCCCTTTTGCTTGGGGACGTTGCGTTCCATGCCCACAGGTCCTGATAGACAAGTTATGAGCCCTCCAAGTAAGCTATAAGCTCGGCAAAAGGTGTTGGTGCACTCCATTTGCTCTGGAGTTACCTATTTTGGTCAGTATGCATTGGACACGTATTGATTGGTATGTCGGGGCCCTATCCCGGCCTTATGATGTTTATGCACTCTTAGAGGCTTGTAGACATATGTCATGTACGTAAAATATTGTATGGCCTTGCCGGCCTATTTTTAGTGTACGAGTGATCATTTTTATCTTATAGGCCCATATGTCTTATGTATAAGTTGGCATTACATGTTTTGATCTAGCTATCCTACGGCATCCCTTCTGCCTCATTTACTTGTGATAGCATGATACGAAAAGATACGTTATATTGGTACTCGGTTGTAAGGTACCGGGTGCCCGTTGCATCCCATCGGTTTGGGTCATGACAGAAGTGGTATCAGAGCAGTTCTGTCCTAGGGTTGTCTACAGACTATGTCTAGTAGAGTCTTGTTTATGGGTGTGTTGTGCACCGCACTTATAAACAAGAGGCTATAGGATATATTGGATGTTATTCTCTCTTCTTATATTAGATCGTGCGATATAAGAATTCATGTTCCTAATAATATGTTACGTCTTCAGTGATGCCTCCGAAGACTACAGCCGCCTAGAAGGAAAAGTCCGTGGCTGGTGAGACTACTAGTCGAGCGCCATGAGT